>NW_027507718.1:63176581-64376581 GCF_037356315.1 Lithobates pipiens | reverse complement strand
TGCAGAAAGGTCTGTGCAACGTGTTCCCAGAGACTGGGAGGTTACAAACTCCTGGTCATGGACAATGTTTTGCTGAGGCTTCGAGAAGGTGGCTGTCTGACCGATGTGTTCAGACAATTTCTTAGTCCGCAGCCCCAAGGTATCGGTTCCAGCAACCATTGCCAGCATCTGATTTACATGGTGCAGGAATACCTAGGGCCAAGGTCAGACTTGGACACCTTTCCCAGCGAAAATCCTCTGGCTTACTGGGTCTTGAGGATGGATCACTGGCCAGAACTTGCACAGTATGCAATTGAGCTACTGGCCTGTCCTGCATCCAACGTTCTTTTGGAACGCACATTCAGTGCTGCTGCAGGCTTTGTAACCGATCACAGGGTGCACCTGTCCACCGACTCGGTTGATCGACTGACCTTCATCAAGATGAATCGGTCTTGGATCACCACCAGCTACCAAGCACCTGAAGCTGATGTAACCGAATATTTTTTTTTTTAAATGTCACATCCCTTCAAGACTGCCTATGCTGATGCTGAGTGACTGTCCTGTTATGTTGACTGACTATCCTCTTCCTCCTCAATGATCCTGCTGATAGCTTGGAAGAACATTTTTGGTTCTGGGTGACGCCACCAGTGGCTAAGGCCCAATTTTTCAGCCCGTTTAACAGGGGAGTGTAATTACAATTTTTGATGCAATGCTTTGCAGCAGGGCTCATTCCTGCACTCCAACTAGAGTATCTGGGAGAGATTGCAGTGTCATGGCACCGTCACCAGTGCCTAAGGCCCAATTTTTCAGCCCATGTTTAACAGGTGCATGTAATTACAATTTTTAATATAATATTTCACAGCAGGGCCTGTTCCTGCGCCCACCGAGAGTAACTGTGGGGACCTAGTGTTGTGGCACCAGCACCACAACCACCAAAGACCCAATTTTTCTACCACTGTTCAACAATGGCATGTAATTACAATTCTTGATATAATAGTTAACAGCAGGGCGCTCCAGCGCCCACCAAGAGTCACTTTGAGGGCTTACAGTGCTAACTTGTGGCAACACCAACACCTTAGGGCCAAATTTCTGCAGAGCATATAGGGCGGGTCCCTACTTTCAAACATCCAACTTACAAACGTCTCCTACTTGCAAACGGAAGAAGACAACAGGAAGTGAGATGAAAAAAGACGGATGGCCAAAAAAATTATACAGGGGTGATAACCCTTCCCTATGTTTTCCAAAATGCTTAAAAATAGATTTTTTGACTGGAGCTACATTTTATCCACTTGCCGACCAGCGCACGACGATGTACGTTGACAGAATGGCACGGGCAGGCAAATGGGCGTACATGTACGTCCCTTTAAATTTGCCGCCCTGCCATCGGGAGCGTGCCGCCGGTGGCACGCTCCCGTGCTGGTCAGGCCCCCCGTGAGTCCGGTCGCGGGACCCGCGGACTCGATCGCCGCGGGCATCCCCGCGATCGTCTCACGGAGCGGCCAAATGAAGAAATGCCGTTGTAAACAGCATTTCTTCATTCTGCCTAGCAACTAGTGACGCTGATCTCTGCTCCATGTGATTGGAGCAGAGATCAGTGTTCACTAAATGAAAGCCCAACCCCCCCACAGTTAGTAACACACCCCTAGGAACACTTAACCCCTACACTGCCACCCACTAGTTAACCCCTTCACTGCCAGTGTCATTTACACAGGAATCACTGCATTTGTATAGCAGTGATTACTGTATAAATGACAATGGTCCCAAAATGTCCGATGGGTCCCCCACAATGACGCAGTCACAATAAAAATCGCTGATCGCCGCCATTACTAGTAAAAAAAAAAAAAATTATTAATAAAAATGCTATAAAACTATCCCTATTTTGTAAACACTATAACTTTTGCGCAAACCAATCAATAATCGCTTATTGCGATTTTTTTTTTACCAAAAATATGTAGAAGAATATGTATCGGCCTAAAGTGAGGGAAAAAAATGTTTTTTAGATATTTTTGGGGGATATTTATTCTAACAAAAAGTAAAAAATAATGCGTTTTTTTCAAAATTGTCGCTCTATTTTTGTTTATAGCGCAAAAAATAAAAACCACAGGGGTGATCAAATACCACCAAAAGAAAGCTCTATTTGTGGGAAAAAAAGGACGTCAATTTTGTTTGGGAGTCATGTCGCACGACCGCAAAATTGTCAGTTAAAGCGACGCAGTGCCGAATCCCAAAAAGTGGTCTGGTCTTTGACCAGCAAATTGGTCCGGTCTGAAAGTGGTTAAAAATGTACAAGTTCAAAATTACAAACAGATTCTACTTAACACAACAAACCTACACAGTCCCTGTCTTGTTTGCACCGTCTGTATACTACTGTTATGAGTATATAGGACCTGGGGGCCCCCCGCTTTTCCTTTTTTTTATTTGGGTACGAGCTTAATATCCGTAAAAGACCCAAAGAGGCTGGTAATGGGCAGGGGAGGCTACCCATGCCATTTTTCTCAATGATTTTCATCCGTATTGCCAGAACCAGACATTACATTAAAACTGCAAGCAGTTTTAAATGACTTTTTTTCTGTTAAATGTCATTTTGTGCTGTTCGAAACACGTGCCACTTCACAGGCATACTATAGACACCCCCCAGGCACAATATTTAAAGGAATATTTCACTTTTTTTCCCTTTAACAACTTCAATACTGGTCCATAGTCAAATGACGGCCACAGATGGGATCTCCCATCCTGGGTGGATGTCATATGACGGCCTCGGTATTGCGCCGCTTCTGTGGGCCCCCTGGGGCCCGCAGCGCGGCGATCGTGGATGAGCTGTGTCCCTCGGACACAGTCCATCCCCGATCTGTGGGATTTTCCTCCCCATTGACCCCCCCCCCCCCCCCCCGATATATGTGACCGGCCATTTCCAATCACAGCCGGTCACATGTACTGTGCCGTTATAGGGCTTGTGCACGCGCCTAGGGCGTGTGCAGAGCGCCAATCGAGGATGCGGCTTGTCACCCTGACACAGCCCAACCCACGATCACAGTAAAGAGCCAATGAAATTGCCTCTTTACCATGTGACCGGCTGTGTCCAATCACAGCCGGTCACAGAATGTAAACAAACCGCGGTAACGAGATGTTACCGGGTTCTCCTTCTCACACACTGATCGTGTTTGAGGAGGAGATTGCGGTAAAATCTCGTTACCGCTCAGTGTACACCAACACACACTGATTACCCCCCCCCCCTCAAAGTACCTGTCATCACCCATCACAGCCCATCTGAGTACCCGAGTACCTGTCAGCCCATCTGAGTACCTGTCCCAGCCCATCTGTGTACCTGAGTATCTGTCAGCCCATCTGAGTACCCGAGTACCTGTCACAGCCCATCTGAGCACCTGTCAGCCCATCTGAGTACCCAAGTACCTGTCACAGCCCATCTGAGTACCTGTAAGCCCATCTGAGTACCCGAGTACCTGTCCCAGCCCATCTGAGTACCCGAGTACCTGTCCCAGCCCATCTGAGTACCCGAGTACCTGAGTACCTGTCCCAGCCCATCTGAGTACCCGAGTACCTGTCACAGCCCATCTGAGTACCTGTCACAGTCCATCTGAGTACCCGAGTACCTGAGTACCTGTCCCAGCCCATCTGAGTACCCGAGTACCTGTCACAGCCCATCTGAGTACCTGTCACAGTTCATCTGAGTACCTGAATGCCTGTCACCAGCCCGTCGGAGTACCCAAGTACCTGTCACCAGCTCGTCGGAGTACCTGTCACCAGCCCGTCTGAGTCCCCGAGTACCTGTCACCAGCCCGTCGGAGTACCCGAGTACCTGTCACCAGCCCGTCGTAGTACCCGAGTACCTGTGACAGAAAGCTCTATTTGTATGAAAAAAAGATAAAAATTTTGTTTGGGTATAGTGTTGCATGACTGAGTAACTGGCATTCAAAGTGTGAGAACGCTGAAAGCTAAAAATTGGTCTGGTACGGAAGCTGTATAAATGCCATGTATTGAAGTGGTTAATAGTCATTAAAATCAGTGCTCCTGAAAAAACAGTCATTTTAAAGAAAAAATGTTTGCATTGATACATGCTCCCTGCGGCAGGAGCCGGGTCCCCAAACCCTTTTTAGGACAATATTTTGCATATTAGCCTTTAAAATTAGCACTTTTGATTTTGAACTTTCGAGTGAGTCTCATAGACTTTAATGGGGTTCTAAAGTTCGTACGAATTTCCGGTCTGTTCGAAGGTTCTGGTGTGAACCTGGCTCATCCCTACATTTGACCATCAATACACTTTGGGGTCTATTTACAATAAAAATTGGTGTGCAGATGTTTTCGTGTTACAGATGTTTGTAATGTGTGAAATTTTACTTTGTTTTAAGCTTGAAAAATGACACCGGTCCATCTATTACAACCTGTGTTTGTGGTTTTTATTTTCAAACAATTCTTATAGCCCCTGTAAGTGAGAGGGGCGCTAAAAGTTTTTAAAGTTGGCACACTCAGCTAGTACCACTTCTTGAGGAAGGGAGTTACACATTTACTTCTGCAGTTAAGGACTCCTTCTGCAAATGGTTAAACCCTGCTACCTTCTAACCTCAATTCATGGCCATGTGTGCTCTTTAGAGACCTTAGTTTATGACAGTTGCCAAAGTGAACACTACTTTTCCAGAATATGTAATTGATCCTATAGCTGAGGTCCTCCATCCCCCTAATTTATTTTGTTGCCCTATGCTGACCTATATTTAATTCAACATCTTTCCTGAGGATGGTGACCAAAAATGAACTGCATGTTCTAAATAAGGGCAAAGCAGTGTTTTGTAAAGCGATAGTTTGGTCGGCGGGACTCTGAATGAGGCCAATCACTATATAGAGTAAGCATGTGGGATATAAAACACAGTATTGCTTTCATGGGTTCCATAAAAAGGGGGGAGTTTTTTGGGGACTTTGAATGAGAGATGTATACCAAAGAGCAGTCTTGGCAAAGAAAATTTGATTATACCTTGTGAAATCATGTACAGCATACTGAGTGACACAAAATCCATCATATCTTGTTCCTAGTACCCTGTTCCACATGGTAGGGTTTGTTTGTGTGTACATGGATTTTTGAGCCTTTTCGTCTGTTCCCTGGGAGCTGCGATGCAATTTTGGCGCCCCTCCCTCTTCCACCTGTTACCTTCCTCTCCATTTGGATGGAGGTGGTTTGGGCGGGTGCGCCGCATCGGCGCCATGTTACCACTCAGTGTGTGTGACACCTTTTGATGTCGCACCACGTGAGCAGGTTTTTCTTTCCATCTAAATTGGTATATAAAGTGTAGCACTAAATATGATAGTCTGGATAGAAAGTGCCAAGACCACCTAACTTGCAAAAGTACAAAGAAATATTAATATAATAAACTAGTGCCATGTACTAGACTGGTATCAAATTAAAATACAAATATAATATCAAATTCAAAGACGTGATCAGTGCAAAAAATAATAAGTGGAGTCCACTGCCGCCAAAATTCTTATACAAGCGCTTGAAACACTTTTAAAATATAAGTGTGTTACTTTTTAATAAAATTTTCCTTGTCATATGGAATTACGATATATGGTCTTCTCTATCCTTTTCCATTTTACCGGTTGAAATTTGACCCCTGTGTGGAGACAGACCTTTTTTAAAAGGTTTGGGGACGCAGTTCCAGATATCGCATCCTATGTTGTCAGCTGACACTTACAAGCTCTATTGACTCACAGAACGTAGGTTCTTTTGGGTCTGAGCTATTTGGTAAGCTCACATCTTTACAGGTGGTGGTACTGTCACATTAGTGATTGCGTGTCAACATAAATTTTTTGGGGTCCTGAGGAACGCCCAAATCAAACCACGTGGGATTTTTGTATGTTGAACTTTTTCACTTAAAGACTTTTATGCATGTTTTATATTTATTTATGTTGTAATAATTTGGTTTTCTGTGCAAGTTCACTACTAGCCTATTTCAGGTTTATATATGTGAGATGTTAATACCTGCACGGGTTACATTTTTGTATCTTTCAAATTTGATACTAATCTTTTATTTTTTGCATTTTATAATTTGATATTATATTATTTCTGTATTTTCATTTGATACCACTCTAGTACATGTCACTAGTTTATTATATTAATATTTCTTTGTACTTTTGCAAGTTAGGTGGTCTTGGTACTTTCTAGCCGGACTATCATATTTAGCGCTACACTTTATATACCAATTTACTTTTAGAAACAAATTTATCTGTTTGTTGTGTTAGCTGCTCGACTTCATCCATTTGAAATTTTTTAGGCAGCGCAGTGTTTTTTGGATTGTATTTTCTTTCCATCTAGGCTGACATTGGGAAGGTACCTGTATGGGCAGATTATTTTGCTCTAGCACGGATGCCTCCTCTTTCTTGTCACGCCCACGTAACGCTGGGCAGGACATGCTGTATCAGCTGGGAGCATTTTAAATTTGCCTCACTTGGTGATGTGTCTCTTTGGCAACACCTCATATGCAAGCATTCACTTGTGATTTTGGTTCGCAATTTCCATATAAACCATCAAGGTAAGTCACCATAGGTTTCACCTATACTTTTAGCACTTTGTTCATCTTTCTCTTTGGTTCCTTCACCATCTCACCCAGGATACAATTTTCTTCTTTTCTTTTCTTTCTTCCTCTTTCATATTTGGTGTTTTTTTTAGTATCTGTTTTTTCATCTATGCTCTGTATTTCCCTTCATCTGACCTGGTGTATGGGTTTTTCACTTTTCTCATCAATAATATTATACATTCAATATATACTACTGATCTCAATCCACAGAACTGTTGGCTCACTGTCACCTACATTTGCACATTGACCTTGGGGAATCCACAGTGCTCCCTGCTTGTCCGCGTGTCTCTACCTCAGCTCCCCTGCCAGACTTTTCTAACAGCTCTGATCCTCTGTTCACATCTATGCACTTGACATGCGTATTTACAGGGATGTCCATCCTGTCCCTTACACCCATTACTTATTCCTATTATTCATCTACCAAGTTATACTGTATGGTTATGTTTCTTTATAGATCACCATTGCATTTGCCCCTGAAGAGTTGGTATATACCCCAACAAAACGCGTCGGCATTACATAGATGCATGATGTCCATAAAGATGATTTTATGTCTCTTATATTGTTTTACTCTAGATTTTCCAACACCATCCAGCCCTTCCAGTGGCCCATGTTGTGCAGGACTAATTTTTACCCCATTATATGCCAAGTACCATGGCGTCAATATTTATATGTGGTTTTTAGCATGCCCTGTGTTTATGCGATTCTGTGTGCCTTTTGTGTCATTCACTATGCTGTACATGATTTCACAAGGTGTAATAAAATGTTTTTTTGCCAAGACCGCTCTTTGGTATACAGCTCTCATTCAAAGTACCCAAAAAACTACCCCCTTTTTGTTGGAACCTATAAAAGCAATACTGTGTTTTATATCCCACATGTTTACTCTATATAGTGATTGGCCTCATTCATAGACTTGCCGACCAAACTTTCTCTCTTTTGGTTCAAATTTAATAACCTATGGTGTCTTGGACCACATCATTCTCTCGCTGTAAAGCGATAGAATAAATCACATTGATTATGATTATCTTGAATAGATCCAATTAATAATGCATTTATTTTTTTAACAAGTCCTGATATCACTGGAAAACACACAAAACTTAAAATATTCAGAATATTCCCCACTGATCCCAGCGCCCACAAAGGTAAGTCAAAATTAATAATAATTCCGAGCTGCTATCATACAAGTAATAAATCACAACATTATATAGTATATATCATATATATAGTATATATCATCCATTAACCTATTATCCCATATATACCATATTGACAGCGCTAAATATCAAAAACAAAATAATATACTTAAGAGGGTGACAGTTCCGTAATTAAAACAGAAACCACAGAAATGTTCATGAAAGTCCCAAACATATGAGAATGGGTTTTCAGTTAAAAACATTCACACGCTGGAAAAACAGAAAAGAAAGTCCATCTCCAAGATAGAACCACCAGTGCGTAGAAACTTGACAGCCGGTGACACCCCTTATGGTAATGAACTCACCAGAACACTGAGGGTTAACAGGCCCATCGTCACCAATAATTATAATTATTTCACTGGTTCCTCTATGGAGAATCTTCTTATCACACCAACAATCAAGAGGTTCTCAACAGCGATAACACAGGTTCCTTGATATCTTAACAGCAACACCTTTCTTGGTTTTTGGTGCTTCACTCACAGCAGCAGATTCACATGTGGAAAACGACAAAATACATGTTCCATAGTGCAAACCGCTTTATTAATTTAAAATTCTCATGCGCATATAAAACATACGAGCCTGTACACGATCTGAGACGCTCAGGACTGCGGTGAGACAAATCCGATCGTACTGCTAGTGATATCTTTGGGAACGATTTTATTAAACGATGATTGTGTACGTATGTTTTATATGCGCATGAGAATTTTAAATTAATAAAGCGGTTTGCACTATGGAACATGTATTTTTTCGTTTTCCACATGTGAATCTGCTGCTGTGAGTGAAGCACCAAAAACCAAGAAAGGTGTTGCTGTTAGGATATCAAGGAACCTGTGTTATCGCTGTTGATAACCTCTTGATTGTTGGTGTGATAAGAAGATTCTCCATAGAGGAACCAGTGAAATAATTATAATTATTGGTGACAATGGGCCTGTTAACCCTCAGTGTTCTGGTGAGTTCATTACCATAAGGGGTGTCACCGGCTGTCAAGTTTCTACGCACTGGTGGTTCTATCTTGGAGATGGACTTTCTTTTCTGTTTTTCCAGCTTGTGAATGTTTTTAACTGAAAACTCATTCTCATATGTTTGGGACTTTCATGAACATTTCTGTGGTTTCTGTTTTAATTACGGAACTGTCACCCTCTTAATTATATTATTTTGTTTTTGATATTTAGCGCTGTCAATATGGTATATATGGGATAATAGGTTAATGGATGATATATACTATATAATGCATTTATTTTTTTAACTTTGTTGCGGCTTGTCTGTGATCTACAAGTACCCCCAGATCCTTTTCTATCACTGATTTCCCCAGGGAACACCTGATGTGTATTTTGCACGTGCATTTTGGCACCTAAGTACATAACTTTGATTTCTCAGTATTGAACGTTCTCTTCCATGGAGCTGCCCAACCCCGCTTTTTAATCAGGATCTTCCTGTAATGATGCTACATCCTGTGCTTAATTTCCCTCAGCAAACACTGAAATCGAGCTCTTAGTTACAACCTCTATCATTGATAAACCAATTGAAAAACATTGGGCCCAAGACAGTACCCTCTGGCACACCACTCACATCTTTAGAGTATTTAGCAAGTCATTACTACTTTCTGGACCCATTCATGTAACCATTTTCCTATTTATTTAAAGACAATTACATCAACTTACAGACCTCCTGGGGTGTCTAACCTGTGGCCCAACATAAAATCATAAACTTATAAATGTTGATTTTATGTTTTGAATTATGCAAAAATGCTTTTACACTTGAACGCATGCGACCAAAGAATAATTTGTCAGTGTCTACTTTACATTTAGAATTTTTATCTTCCCAAAAGATAAATCTCCCACTCTTCACAATCACTCCTTACTCATGTCCGTTTTCAGCAGCACCTACATCAGCAATAGGGGTGCACATCTTCATTGGTCTCACGATTCGATTTAATTACGATTAGATTATCCTGTCCATAATTTTATTCTGCAATGCATCATGATTACTGCACAAGTGTGCATGGCTAAAAACCTTTTATAAGATTCAAGCAGTCAGAAAACCATTTTTTTCCAGTGGCAGCGGGCTGGCTGGGATCAGGCAGATGGGTCGTGGGATCAGAGGCAGAGGGGTGGTGGGATAGATGAGATCAGACAAAGGGATGAATGGGACCAGGCAAAGGAACAGATGGGATCAGGCAGAGGGGTGGTGGTAACCGTGGCAGAGGGATGGATGGCATCCATGGCAGAGGGTCAGATGGGATCAGAGGTAGAGGGGTGGTGGTATTAGATGGATCAGAAACAGAGAGATAGATGGGATTGAAGGAAGAGGGGCAGGTGAGGCAGAGGGACAGATGAGATCAGGGCAGAGGGATGGATGGGATCAGAGGGATAGATGGGATCAGGCAGAGGGGCAGATGGGATCAGTGGCAGAGGGTTTCGAGGCAGAGAGGTGGTGTGATCAGAGGCAGAGGTGTCGCTGGAAATAGGGATGGATGAGATCTGGCAGAGGGGTGGTGGGATCATTGGCAGAGAAACAGATGGGATCAGGCAGAGGGGTGGTGGCATCAGAGGGATGGATGGGGTCTGTAGTAGAGGGACGGATGGGATAGGTGGCAGAGGGACGGATGGGATCAGAGGCTGAGGGGCAGGTGGGATCAGTGGCAGAGGGACAGATAGGATAAGTGGCAGAAGGGTGGTGGGATCAGTGGCAGAGGGATAGATGAGATCAGTGGCAGAGGGGCAGGTATGATCAGTGCGATGGATAGGATCAGAGGGTTGGTGGGATCAGTGGCAGAGGGTCAGATGGGATCAGGCAGAGGGTTAGATGGGATCAGAAGCAGAGGGTTTGATGGGATCAGAAGCAGAGGGACAGATGGGTTCAGGCAGAGGGACGGATGGGATCAGAGGAAGAGGGGGGTGGGGGGTATCAGTGGCAGAGGGACAGATGGGATGAGACAGAGGGGGTGGGGGGATCAGTGGCAGAGGGACAGGTGGGATTAGTGTCGGAGGGAGAGGTGGGATCAGTGGCAGAGGGCCGATGGGATCAGGCAGAGGGGTGGAGGGATAAATGGGATCAGTGGCAGAGGGACGGATGGGATCAGGGGAAAAGATGGGATCAGAGGGGTGATGGGATCAGTGGCAGATGGATAGATGGGGTCAGTGGCAGAGGGACAAATGGGATCAGAGGGATAGATGGGATCTGTGGCAGAGGGATCCATGGGATAGATGGATCAAAGGCAGAGGGATAGATGGGATCGGTGGCAGAGGAACAGGTGGGATGGATGGGATCGGTATCGGAGGGAATGTTGGGATCAGTGGCGGAGGGATGGATGGGATCAGAGGCAGAGTGATGGATGGGATCAGAAGCAGAGCAACGGATGGGATCAAAGGCACAAGTGGGATCAGTGGCAAAGGGCAGATGGGATCAGAGGGATGGATGGGATCAGTAACAGATGGATAGATGGGATCAGGCAGAGGGGTGATGGTAGTGGAGGGATGGGATTAGTGACACTGGCACTCACCTGCTCTTTGTCAGTCGATTCTCCCTCCTCCATGCTGCTCGGTGTATTTCCCTCTTTTGGTGCCTCCAGTGATGCCTCTCCTGATGTCAGGTCTCTGCACTGTACTGGCTGTCAACTCATCAGCTGACTTTCTGCTTATGGGGAGGGGCATTAGCCACGATGCAGGCTCTGCCTCGGTTTCTCCCGGAGAGGAAGAGCACTGCACGGAGCAACGAATGATGTCGCCAAATGATTCGCAACTATTTTCAAGAATGAAGCACATGAAGGGAAAAATTAAAACCAAAAGCCAGATGGGATCAGTGGCAGAGGGACAGGTGCGATTAGGCAGAGGGGTGGTGGGATCAGTAGCAGATAGATAAATGGGATCAGTGGCGGAGGGACGGTTGGAATCAGAGACAGAGGGACAGTGAGAGCAGAGGAATAGATGGGATCAGAGGCAGATGAGTGGTGGGATCAGAGGCAGATGGATAGATGGGATTAGGCAGAGGGACAGACTGGATCAGGCAGAGGGGTGGATGGGATCAGTGGCAGAGGGGTGGTGGAATCAGTGCAAGAGGGGTGACAGGAATCAGAGGGATAGATGCGATCAGGCAGAGGGATGAAGGGTTCATGGACAGAGGGATGGCTGGGATCAGGCAGAGAGGTGACTGGGATCAGAGGGACGGCTGGGATCAGCCAGAGAGGTGACCGGGATCAGAGGGACAGATGGGAACAGGCAGAGGGACAGATGGGATCAGGCAGAGGGGTGGTGGGATCAGTAACAGGGGGACGGGTGAAATCAGAGGCAGAGGGGTGGCTGGGATCAGAGGCAGATGAATAGATTGGATCATTGGCAGAGGGACAGGTGGGATCAAGCAGAGGGTTAGATGGGATCAGAAGGAGGGGGACAGATGGGCTCAGGCAGAGGGACGGGGGGATCAGAGGCAGAGGGACATATGGGATAAGGCAGAGGGGGTGGGGGGATCAGTGGCAGAGGGATAGATGGGATCAGGCAGAGGGGGATTAGTGCCAGAGGGACAGGTGGGATCAGTGGCAGAGGGCCGATGGGATCAGGCAGAGGGGTGGTGGGATCAGTAGCGGAGGGATAAATGGGATCAGTGACGGAGGGACTGATGGGATCAGAGGCAGAGGGGTGGTGGGATCAAAGGGGTGATGGGATCAGTGGCAGATGGATAGATGGGGTCAGTGGCAGAAGGACAAATGGGATCAGAGGGACAGGTGGGATCTGTGGCAGAGGGATCCATGGGATAGATGGATCAAAGGCAGAGGGGCAGGTGGGATCAGTGGCAGAGGGGTGGTGGGATTCGTGGCAGAGGGACAGGTGTGATTAGTGGCAGAGGGACAGGTGGGATCAGTGGCAGAGGGACAGGTGGGATCAGTGGCAGAGGGACAGATGGGAATAGGCAGAGGGGTGGTGGGATCAGTAGGGGAAGGATAAATGGGATCAGTGGCAGAGGGATGGTTAGGATCAGAGGCAGAGGGACGGTGAGATCAGTAGCGGAGGGATAAATGGGATCAGTGGCGGAGGGACAGTAAGATCAGAGTAATAGATGAGATCAGAGGCAGATGGATAGATGGGATTAGGCAGAGGGACAGACGCGATCAGGCAGAGGGGTGACTGGGATCAGAGGCAGCAGGATCGATGAGATCAGGCAGAGGGGTGGTGGGATCAGTGACAAGGGGGACAGTTGAAATCAGAGGCAGAGGGGTTACTGGGATCGGAGGCAGATGAATAGATGGGATCATTGGCAGATGGACAGGTGGGACCAGGCAGAGGGATGGATGGGATCGGTATCGGAGGGAATGATGGGATCAGAGGCAGAGCGACAGATGGGATCAGAGGGACGAATGGGAGCAGAGGGCAGGTGGGATCAGAGGGATGGATAGATGGGATCAGGCAGAGGGGTGATGGTAGTTGAGGGAGGGGATTAGTGACGCTGGCACTCACCTGCTCTTTGTCAGTCGATTCCCCCTCCTCCATGCTGCTCGGTGCGTTTCCCTCTTCCGGTGCCTCCAGTGATGCCTCCCCTGATGTCTGGTCTCCTGGAGCTCCTTCATCTGCACTGTACTGGCTGTCGGCTCATCAGCTGACTTTCTGCTTAAGGGGAGGGGCTTTAGCCACCATGCAGGCTCTGCCTTGGTTTCTCCCGGAGAGGCAGAGCACTGCACGGAGCAACAAATGACATCACCAAACGATTTGGCAACTATTTTCCACAATGAAGCACATGAAGGGCAAAATTCTAACTAAAAGATCAAATGAGCACTTTGAAGTCATTGAGAATTGCTACTACATCCATCGAACCAGATATTGATGTTTATCAATAACAATTCAAATATCGTTTTATAACTAGTTGTATGTTGCCCTTTTTACTTTTATATTAAAAATATTACAAAATATATGTATTATTACTCAGGGCCATTAATTATATAAGTGATTGTTCACTTGTGATCTGCTCAACTTATTCTGCTCATCAGCTATTCTCATTGTTGGTGTAGTCTATGTGCAGCCCAAGACAATTCCTCTTCTATTGTGGTCCACAAAGGTTAAACGTTTTTACAGCCTTTTGTGTGATATAGTTTCAAATTCTTTAGCTAAATCAAGATAAACTACATCCATTGGACTTTTACTATCAAATTTCTCATTTGGATCTGATTCCCTGTAGGGCTCTGCCTGCAGCAGCTAAAAACCAGCTTCTCCTCCTGCTCCCTCCTTTCTGCTTTCAGCTGCTGCACAGAGAGCCATATGGGAAATTGGTTCCACCATACTGATCACCCCCTCCTGTCCACTATCTGATTCCCCACCTCAACCTCCCCGGTGTCTCAAACTTCCTGCCCACACTATTTTAGACCACTGATATGTCACCAAAGCCCCCCCTCCTTCCCCAACCAAAAGCATTGTGTAAAAAAAAAGTAATTATTAAAAGGACTCATGTTAATCGGAAGAAAAATAAGAAATGTGAAAGATAATGTTACGCCGAGTAAATTGATACCCAACACTTCAAAATTGCGCCCGCTCATGGAATGACGTCAAACTTTTACCCTCAAAAGTCTCCATAGGAGACGTTTAAAAAAATTCTACAGGTTGCATATTTTAAGTTACAGAGGAGGTTTAGGGGAAAAATTATTGCTCTCACACTAACGATCGCGGGGATACCTCACATGTGTGGTTTGACCACCGTTTTCATATGCGGGCGCTACTCAAGTATGTGTTCGTTTCTGCGTGCGAGCTCGCCGGGACGGGGCATTTAAAAAAAAAAAAAATTCTTATTTTACTTGATTTTATTTATTTTTACACTGTTTTAAAAAAAAATTATTCCTATTTCAAGGAATGTAAACATCCCTTGTAATAGAAAAAAGCATGGCAGGTCCTCTTAAATATGAGATCTGGTTTAAAAAAAGGCACGTACATCATCGTGCGCTGGTCGTGAAGTGGTTAAAGCCTGGACACTTTCACCATGGCCTTGGTTGTAGTGTTTCCTCCGGCCATGGTGGAAGCACTGCAGAGGACCAAGGGTGTGCTGCGCTCTCTCCAGGTGGAGGTGAGTTAAGGGCATACATTGTCAGTTTGTTTTCTTTTTCTAGGTCCAGCCCAATACCCCCCTGACGGGTGGGGGATATTCCTGGGTCTCCCGCTTTTCAAGCTCGGCTAGGACAGAGGCTGCCGGGGGTCCCGCTCCGATAGACGACGGGTGCGGACTTCTCCGTCTGTGCAGTTGTGAAGTTTGCACTCGGCAGTTCCGAGTGGCAGGCGACGTCGCTGCCGGACGGGGCGAGACTTCAGGTGATGCGTGTCGGTTTCCGGTTCCGCCCGCTGGAACAGCGGAAGTATAAGGCGGCCTCAGCCTGTGCAATTTCTGGTCCTCGCAGTGGCGAAAGATCAGGGAAATTAAAATATAAAAGGAGCAATTATGGCTACTGGATGGCTGCGGTACACTGGAAAAACACAATGGAACTAGAACAACCAGCAGTGGTGGCAGGAGCCAGAGGCACAGGCCACACCCAGGTAGGAGAGACAGGGGTCTCTATAATATCGGGGCTATGTTTTGTTTCCTTCCCTTCCTCCTCTGTGGGGGGGAAGCCTGCTGCTGCACACTGCACATATGATTTCTCTGTGCAGCATGTGTGTTTTAAAAAGATCTGCTAGCGAGAAGATCTTATACACAAATTGTTTTAAAAGGTGTTTTGTGGTTTGGTGTTTTTCAGAAATCCAAACATGTTTCCCCTCCCCATAAAAAACGGTGTGCTACATGTAAAGCTGCACTTAGGGAGGCGTGCACTAAACCACTGTGCAAAACTTGCATAGCAGATCTGGTCAGAGAGGAAACTTCCACTAAAAAAACCCTCTGTCCAGCCTGGTGAGATGCTCACTTCTTTCTGGAAGGAATTGGAAGATACGTTTCAATCCTTCCGTTCCTATCTGGACAAACATCGGGTAGCACAGTCAGCAGAGAGTTCTCCGCCAAGCGCTCACACCTCCTCTACAACCAGGAGAGGGGTTAGTGAGTCTGAGGAGGAGGGTGAGTCTTCAGGATCAGAGGAGGAAAAAGGAGATTTCTTTCTCTCATTATAGGTTATCTTTGAAAGAGGCAGAGGTCCTTCTGAAAATCATACACACAATCCTGCATATTAAGGAGGATAAGGCTCAATTGTCACTACATGACAAGATGTATCAGGGCATGGATGAGGTCAAGCATCGCGTGTTCCCGGTGTATAAAGTGCAGGCAGATTCTATAAAGAGGGAATGGAAGGATCCAGAGAGGGCCCCTTTCTTTTCCAGGTCTCTCAAAGGGAGACTTCCCTTTAGTGATGATAACACGCAAGTGTAGAACAAGAGACCTAAACTGAATGCAGCTCTTTTGCAGGCGTCGCGAAACACTGATTTAGCTTTTGAGGACATGGGGGTCTTAAAGGACACTATGGACAAAAAAGCTGATTCTTTATTGAAAAAGGCTTGGGATTCTACACTAACTAATCTAAAACCAGCTATGGCATCTACAATGGTGGCCAGGAATTTAGAATACTGGCTGGAACAACTGAAGGGCCATATTGAGGCAGGTACCTCTCGAAAGGATTTGTTAGATACTTTACCAGTCCTACAAAAAGCAGTAGGTTTTTATGGCGGATCCTTCAGCTGAGTCTATTAAAACCTCCGCAAGATCTTCAGCTTTAATTAACTCTGCTAGAAGAACTCTGTGGGTGAAGACCTGAGGAAAGGAAAGGAAACAGGACAGAAGAGACCTTGGAGGTCTCAAAGGAGTCAAGGGAAGTCTGGGGTGTTTTGTCCCCCGAGTCAACCCGATAAAACCCAGTGATGGTCTCCAGACTGTGGGGGAAAGGCTTCAGCCCTTTTTTCCGCAGTGGAAGGGGGCGACATGTGTTTTCAAAGTGATTTGGGAGGGTTACGCACAGGAATTTTCGGAAAGCCCACTGTTTTTATGTGACACGGCTCCCCAGAGATCAAGAAAAGTCGGTGGCAATGATATTGCTCTTGCAGGAGTTTCTGCAACAAAAAGTAATCATTCCAGTACCCCAATGGGAGGAAGAACTAGGATGCTATTCTCATGTTTTTCTAGTAAGAAAGCCACCGGGAAATTCAGGTTAATACTGAATTTAAAGATTTTAAACAAGTCTATCTGGTACAAAATTTTTCGGATGGACATGATTTATACCACGAGGAAGCTCCAGCCAGCAGGGTGCTTTCTAGCCTCCATAGATTTAAGGGACGCATACCTGCATGTTCCCATAACACCGGAGTCACAGAAATATCTGCGTCTGGCAATCAGAGCGGGGGGCGTGGTGTCACACTTTCAGTTCAGGGCTCTCCCGTTCGGTCTCTCTGCTTCTCCAAGGATCTTCATGAAGATCATGGCAGAGGCATTTGGCACCACTCAGATTGGAAGGGGTATCTGTAGTACCATATCTGGATGACCTTTTGTTCGCCAGCTCAGAGAATCTTTTACGCAGGGATCTGAAAAGGGCCCAGATCCATTTAGAGAGTCTGGACTGGATTTTGAACAAAGAAAAATCAAGCCTAATTCCCTCTCAAGTGACCATTTTCCTGGGATATGTTATCGGCTTGGTGTAGGAAAAGATTTTTCTTGCAGAGGAAAAGATATTAAAAGTACAGGCGGCAGTAAAGAGATTGCAGACAAATCTGGCTGTGTCAGTTCAAGCAGCATGTCCACACTGGGGCTTCTTACAGCCTCTATCCCAGCTGTTCAGTGGGCCCGCCTCCATGCGAGAGGCCTCCAACAGGCAATCCTACAGAGTTGGGCCTATGGAAAGTCTCTGGAAAAACAGATAAAGATCCCAACGCCAGTAAAGAGAAAGCTGTGGTGGTGGAGGGATCAGGAAAATTTGAGCAAGGGATTTCTCTGGATTTTGCCTGCAGCAAAAATTCTCACAGCAGATGCAAACTCCTGGAGGTGGGGTGCACATCTAGAGAACAAGTTGGCTCAGGGGTCCTGGTCAGTGGAGGAATCCAGGAGATCCTCAAACTAGAGGGAATTAAGGCCATTTTTCTGGGGTTGTGGGCCTTCAGACAGACAGACTATCAGAGGCCAACACATCCAGATATTGTTGGACAACGCCACAGCGGTGGCTTACATTTCAAGAGCAGGTGTTTTCTAAATCTAGCCCTTCAGACTCTGACCTGGGCAGAGGACAACGTGGCTTCACTAACAGCAATACATCTGAAGGGTAGCCTAAACCAAATGGACTTTTTAAGCAGAAAGAGTGCTAGAGTCCGAATGGAGTCTGAGTCAGCGGATAGTAGACAGATGTGGAGTTCCCCAGGTGGACCTTTTTGCATCAGAGATAAATGCCAAGGTTCCGGTCTACTATTCCCGGAATAGGCAGGACCAAGCGGAGGGTCTGAACGCACTGGTGCATCGCTGGACCTTCCGTTTGTGTTACGCATTTCCCCCTATACAAATGATCCCATTAGTGCTCAGGTAGCTACAGGGAGAACTAATTTTAGTGGCCCCGTATTGGACCAAGAGGCCTTGGTTTTCAGGCCTACTAAAATTTGCGGTAGAGCCCCATTGGTTACTCCCAGTCCAAAGGGACTTGCTGTCTCAAAGTCCCCTTCTGCATCCCAACGCAGGTCAACTCAACCTGGCAGCTTGGTTACTGAGGAGCAAATCCTGAGGAGTAAGGGTTTGTCCAATAATTTAATTAGTACCTTGCTAAATAGCAGGAAGAAGGTCACAAGGGCCATTTATTTTAAAACCTGGAAATGCTTTAATTTCTGATGTGATTCAAAAAATTACTCTCCAAAGGAAAACTTTCTCTTCTGGAATTTTTAAAAGTAGAATAGAAAAGGGTTTGGCAGCAAGCACATTGAAAGTTCAGGTGGCTGCATTATCAAATTTTCTAGAGAGAAGGTTATTTCTAGACCCTTGGATCATCAGTTTTTTAAAGGCACTAGCTAGAGCTAGACCAGTGCCTTTTAAGTGTTTTAACAAATGGGATCTTTCAGTTGTTTTACAGGGTCTGACTAGAAGGCCCTTTGAAAGACTAGAAGAGGCCACAATTAAAATGTGGTCTTTAAAACTAGCATTGCTGTTAGCAGTCACTTCAGCTATAAGGGTAAGTGAGCTTCAGGCATTATCCATCATTGTGCCTTTCTTGACAATTTTCCCAGACCGGGTAGTGCTGAGAGCAGACTCGTTTTTTTTTCCAAAGGTTGCTTCAGTCTTTCACAGAGCTCAAGAGATAATCCTACCAACGTTTTGTCCAAATCCAACAAGCCCTAAAGAAAGAGAATTTAATTGTCTGGACATAAAGAGATGCGCTATCTAGAGGTAACAAAGGAGTTTAGAAGATCCAATTCTCTTTTTGTTTTTGGCATCTCGTAATGGTTACAGAGCTTCTAAAAGCATAATTGGTAGGTGGCTTCAGATGGCTATCCATAAAGCTTATAGGACTGCGGAAATAGAACCTCCCGCAGGGGTGGTGGCCCATTCAACTCGGGCGGTAGCTACGTCCTGGGCGGAACGAAGTGGAGCTTCACCAGGTCAAATTTGTAAGGCGGCCACATGGACGAGTTATTCCACTTTTATTTGTCATTATAGGATGGACCTGCTCTCGGCAGCAGAGCAGTCGTTTGGCAGGAAGGTCCTGCAAGTGGTGGTCCCACCCTAAGAGTAAGTACTTGTTTGTCATCTCCAGGTGCTGTCCTGAAAGACGAGGTGAGAAAACCTTAGTTAGACTTACCGGTAATGGTATTTCTACGAGTCTTTCAGGACAGCGCCAATGACCCTCTCTTGAGTTAAAAATGTTTATAAATGTTAATGTGTTGTGGTTGCTATGTTCTTCTTATATAATTTCAGCATGGCCGGTGGTACTCGGTAACAACTGAGGCCATGGTGGAAGTGTCCAGGCTTTAAAGGAATGACTGCAGTATTTCCTGGTAAGTGGGTGGAGCTTGGCTCTCTTCAGGTGCTGTCCTGAAAGACTCGTATAAATACCGTTATCGGTAAGTCTAAGGTTTTTTTCCCAGTTCCACGTGATAGTTTGGCTGGCAGTAGGTTTGCTATGATCCTACGGTAGAGGTGAGGGAAACTTTTTCAAACCCTAGATTTAAAGAGGAGGGCCGGTTTAAAAAAAAAAAAATTTAAAAGTCAGCAGCTGCTGACTTTTAATGAGAACACTTACCTGTCCAGGGCGCCCGCGATGTCGGCCGCCCGAGGCTGACCCGTCCCTCGGTATTGGGTCCCAGCGCCGCCATTTCGGCTAAGGGAAACAGGCAGTGGAGCCTTGCGGCTTCACTGCCCGTTTCCCACTGCGCATGCGTGAGTCGCGCAGCGCTTTGTGAATGGGGCGCGCTGTGTTCTGGGACACACAGTTCCCAGAACACAGCGCGACCCATTACTCAGAAGACGCCGCACGGAGGAGAGAAGACCAGAAGATCTCCACGGAGGAGGAAGAGGCAGATTAGGATGATGTACCTAGCAACAGGCATTTCTGGTAAGTTAAAAAAAAAATCATTTTTTTTTCTGATTTTTTTCTAATATTTAATGTATTTTTTTTTTCAGGGTGGCCCTCCACTTTAATATAGCTAAACCAGAGGTCAGTTCCGTGAGGATACCCGTAATATCTAATAGTATTTTAAATCTTTTCCACCAGAAGCTATTTTTGCATGATGATGTGGAAGAGATTACCTGTATGGCCACATCCCCTCCAAAATGTGGTAGAGCAATCAGGATACAAATTAGCTAGTTTACATGGTGTGAGATACCATCTTGCAGAGATTCTCCAGGCCAATTCCCAATGGTTCATGCAATGTGTAACATTGTACGTGTATTTTATAACATGTTGCCATTGAGCATTGGTGACGGGAGTATGGAGATCGTCCTCCCACTTTAACATGGCTTTCGGTATGGGAGAGGACATTAAGAAGTGTCTAATAGAATAATGTAAAGTATGTTGTGGACAGTATATTAAATCTGTTCAAAAATGACTCTGGGATACCGGGGTTGCTATCTAACAAAAGTTCTTTCACCTTGTGGGTGTGGCTACCACGCTGCTGGATTGAAGCCTGACTGAACAGCTCCTCCAGATTGCCAGGGGAATACAATACTCTGATCCACAGACCTGAAACACATCCAGCCTCCTGCCAAAACACCACCACACACCCAGAGATGGCCCGCAAGAGGAAGGAAACATCACAAATCACAAAACTACAGCACTTCTTCATCCCTACCGGACGATTGTATGCACAAGATGCCGCTGGCGGCAGCAGGCCAGCCTCCTTTGGCGGCTCCTCTCACACCCCGCAGAGCTCTGTACAGACTGGAGCTCTCAAAGCCTCACAATATGGATCCCCAAAGGCTTCAGCTCCACAACTACAGAGCCCTGTGCAAACGGGAGCTCCGAAAGCATCAGAACCCAGATCTCCTGTAGCTTCAACCCCACACCCACAGAGCCCTGCTAAAAGCAAACCTCAGCTGTCTGCTGGAACATCCTTCCTTGAGGTAAGCAATGACAGCAACTCTCTAAATGACACTAAGCGCTACAAATACTCCATGCTTTTCCCCGCCCGCCTCAGGGTGGAACATGATGGGCGTCTGATATTCTTTGAAGATCCGGAGGATGTCATCTCCTGGCTGGAACAACGAGCCCCACCTGAAAGAGCCGAGTGACCGTGACCCAGGTACTCTACTTGGACACATTCATCTTCAAACCCTTTTTTATATTTTTCTTTTTTTTTCTCCTTTTTCTGTACTCACAACAGCACGAAATCACTTAACCAAGTGGCTCACCTAATTGCATGGGATACTTACTGTGACATGTTCGCCTACAACCAAGGAACAATTCACACTGTAAATGATGAGCTCCTGTTGGCATTGAACCCAGGAATACCTCATTGTGAGTACAGAGCGTGAGCCTCAGGGATTTGAGACTCAGGAGCCTTATTCCTCCTTCCTATTACACTACTTAAATTAGCGTACCATTCAAAATCACACTGCCTTAGGAGATGCCAGGATGCAGAGTCCTACCATTGCATACAGTGTGCAGCGAGACTTTACCCCACGCACCTCTGGGAGTCGCTACTGTGCTGGATGGAACTTTTTTTGGAGATGCTTGATTCCTATATACGGAGGGAGGGAGAGCAGGGGAACCCTGATCCATCCTAATTTGTTGATGTGGTTGGCATCCCCTGCTCGACTTGCAATCCAGATACCCAGGTTATTGTATTACCTTCTATGCATATATTGGGTGATAGCGTATTTACCAGTTGGAACACAACAGTTCAGGGATCAAGCCTGCACCAGTTGGGTGAGGTGCAGGGGGGGGGGAGGTTATTTTAGTTATAGGTTTGTTGTTGTTTTTTGTGCATACTGAACTTAGTCGGCAGGTATCACCTCATGGAGAAAAGTTATGTGAACGCTTATATGTGTTATGTGAAGTATTTATGCTGCCGTTAGGATTGAGCTCCGTACGCCCACGTGTCTTGTACATGTGGGAAACACTGCCAAACGTGATTATGCTAATTGATCCCCAAAACTCCCGCCATGACGTCTTTAAAATTTGTCACATGGAATGTGAGGGGCGTACGTGAGAAAATTAAGTGTGCGGCAGTCCTTGCTTTCCTCAAAAAACAGCAAAATGCTGCTGTGATAGCCTTAACTGAAATGCATATCGAGGGAAGCATCCATTTGTCACTGCGCCGTCCATGGGTTGGTTAGACGTTTCATTCTACCCACATCCCATGCTAGAGGTGTTTCAGTTTTGATTGCTAAATCAGTGCATTTTGAGCTGTGTGAATTGTCCACTGACACGCAGGTTCGGTATGTATTTCTCTCAACTAAAATATATGGTGAACCTTTACTTATACTGGCTTTTTATGTACCTCCTCCATTTAACATCACTGTAATTGAGGGGCTATCCTTTATGGCCCGTCATTCTACCATACCTGCAGTCTGGATGGGCAACTTCAATACTACACTTAATCCAAACTTGGACAGGCTACAAGTGAATTCGCCCATCCGGAACGCACCTACCGAAACCAAGCTATCCAAGCTTGTTTCCACCTTTCATTTAATATACACCTTGCGCCACAAATTCCCACACGCAAGAGCCTACTTTTGCTTCTTGTCCACACATAACTCAATGTCTCGTATAGATTTCATACTTGTCTCTCATAGCTTAATACCTAGATTGCTGGAGGCTGCATTCTCCCCCAGGACACTTTCGGACCATAGTCCCTATTGGATAACATTTAGCGTCCCCATTGTTAAACCACCAAGGACTTGGCACCTGAACCCGTTCTGGCTCTCACTCCTGCCAGAAGGTGATGAGCTTAAGAACAAAATTTAAACAATATTTTATGGAAAATGATGATTCACCGTCACCCTCGGTGGTTTGGGACTCGTTTAAGCTCTTTGCTCGCTCAGTGTTAATTGCAGATATTAATAATATTAAGACGGACGCTGCTGTTGCCCTCGGTAAGGCGATGGCAGACCTGTCCGCTGCTGAACGATATTTTGCCAGTGACCCGACTCCCGCAAAGGCTACCACGTTCAAGCTACAAACTAGAGTAGCTACCCAACTCCAATTCCAAAAGGCAAGACAGAAACTTTTCTTCTCCAAGCAGAAGATGTTTGAGCACGGGGAGAAGGCGGGCAAATTACTGGCGTATTTGGTGCACAGTGAGGATAGACCCCCAGTGGTAATTACACTAAATGGCCCTGGAGGACAAGACATCACAGACCCACCTATGGTAACTTCAATTTTCAGAGATTTTTTTGCAGATCTATACAGAATGACAACCCCCACTGAGACAGACTTGATGTCCCTCTTTTTTGAAGGTGTTGCTCTCCCGCAGCTTTCACGCAAACTGACCTCTTGGAGGCACCTCTTACCACAGACGAAATAAAGACTGCCATAGCTAGTTTTACCAGATCGAAATCCCCAGGTTTAGACAGTCCCCCAATTGAATTTTAGTCCCAATACAGCGACACTCTTATTCCCAAACTTCTGGCCCTATATAACCATCTCTTTGATTCTAGAGCTCTACCCCCTTCCATGACAGAAGGGGAAAGACCCAGGATACCCAGAATCTTACCACCCCATATCCCTGTTACAGATTGACGTCAAAATACTAGCCAAATTCTTGGCCACTAGGCTCAATCAAGTCATCCTATCATTGATCCACATGGATCAGGCGGGCTTTATGCCCGGTTGCAACACCTCATTTAACCTTAGGAAACTGTATATAAATATGCAAGCCACACATGAAAAGGTTGGAGCAAGGATGGTGTTTACTCTAGATACGGCAAAAGCGTTCAAACTCGGTGGAGTAGAAATACCTCTGGAGATGATTGGAGGGATATGGTTTTGGCCCCAAATACATTCAGTGGGTTCAATTATTGTATCAAGCATCCACTGCCAAAGTGGTGGCCAATGGGTGGCAGTCTCGTATGTTTGACCTCAGTAAAGGCAGAAGACAGGGCTGCCCCTTGTCCCCACTGCTCTATGGCTTGGCGGCAGAACCACTGGCGATATCTATCCAAGCGAACCCGGAGATTAGAGACAATGGGCTCCTTGATTGAGAAAATTAGCATGTATGCAGATGACACCTTATTGTACCTGGCCGATTCAGGCCTGTCCCTGCAGACTGCACTCCACACAATCGAACAATTTGGAATTTTCTAGGGGTTAAAAATTAACTAGGATAAGTCTCAGGTTTTACCACTTGATAGCATTCCATTAGCTTGTCATTAAATACCTAGGGATACACATATCTAGATCTCCAGCTGATTATATTCCCCTTAATATAGAACCTCTGATCTCCTTGGTCAAGACTAAAGTGAGGATTTGGCCTCGACTTCCACTGGGGATCTGGGGCGCATAAATTTAATTAAAATGGTCCTGCTTCCTAAAATACTTTACGTTCTATGGCATGCCCCGGTATATCTCCCCCTGAAACACTTTAGATCTTAGAGGCCCTTTTAAAGCCCTTTGTGTGGGGTGCTAACAGACATAAATTAGCCTGGCAATCCCTCAAGAATCCCACAGACCCGGGAGGCACGGCCCTACCCGATTTCAATTTATATTATGTTGCATCCCGGCTATCACAGTTATTCCACATAGATAAGACAGATGGCGAGAGATTTTTAACTCTCCTATGTCCCGGGTGGGTGCAACATACCAAAGACCCGTTGTGTGTGATAGCAGCGGGTACGCAGGGGCTCATGCAAGGGGGACATAGACACACCACATTATACCATTATAGGAGGATATGGGACATCGCATGATATAACGATTAGACGCCGCTATGGCATAACAAAAACCTACGGGAATTCGCCAAACTGCAAGAAGCAAGTGTATGGATCAGGCATGGAGTGTTATATTTACACCACATACTAAGAGCTGGAAGCCTTAAAACTTTTGATTCACTCAAAACTGAATTCTTCCTCCAAAACCGATTGTTCTATAGATATCTGCAGATCCGTCACGCTACGCAGTCTCAGTTTCGGGATTCTATTCCAGTCTCTACCCCCAATGCCCTTATGGCAATAATAAAGGGCACAGATCCACACAAATTAATCTTGGCGTTCTATAACATGTTCTCCACCCCAATTTCTACCAAAATAGAGTATGATTTAAAACCTAGGTGGGAGAGGGAGGTGGGCCCAATGGCAGATGAGGAATGGGGGGAGGTGTTGGAGACATGCAAGGCAGTATCCCCCAAGTTGTCAGACCACTTATCACAGCTCTATATTCTACACAGAGCATACCTTACACCCCTCAGGGTGGCAATGTACAAATGTTCTCAGTCCACACTGTATTCACTCTGTGGATTGGAAACGGGCACCTTTTTTCATTTAATTTGGGCCTGTCCCCGAATACAGGGGTTCTGGAAACAAATTGGGGCATTCTTGCATGATACCATGGGGTCACCTCTGGCGCTGGACCCAAAACAGTGCCTCCTTGGTGTCCTACCAGATACCATGGACAAGTAAACCAAAATATTTGTGCATGAGACGCTATTCTCAGCTAGAAAAATCATAGACAAAAAATGGAAGAGACAATCACCCCTAAGATGGTGGACTGGAAGCTCGAAGTGAATAACACTCTACCGTACAAAAAATGCATATATATTAATAGAGGCTGTCCCGATAAATATAATAAGATATGGGACCGGTGGCTACAGGAGTCCGATACCTGTGGATAATGTGGTGTACCCATAGAAACTTGCAATATTCATTAGGATATGTACTTCTGAATACAACTTCTTTTTATTTACAATATACGCAATCATAGAACTGGCCCTTGAGGCAAAGTGAACCTGCTTCTTGTATACAGTATTTGAGATACGCAATGTAACGTTCTTTTCATCTTTGTACGAAATCAATATAACATGTATACACTGTATTATGTTTCTCTCTAATAAAACCTTTGTTTAACATGAAAAAAAATGACACTAGGGATCTGGCTGACACCATTAACACCTTCCCCACAGCTAACCAACCTATTTCTGATACCACTCTAAAAGTTATGTTGGTGTCCCTGCGTGCTTCTTTGCATACAGAGTTCAAGAGCTGGGAGGGAGAGTAGACCACATTGAAAGGAAAATGGGCGAATTTGCATCATCGCACAATATCCTCATAGAAGCACACAATAATCAAGATGATGAACTAGAAAAACTTAAGGCTAAATTCGCAGACATAGAAGAGCGCTCACAGAGAAATAACGTGAAGCTCGGAGGTGTCCCTGAGTGGTCACAACACTCAGCTGAATCAGTACTCCTGCGACTTAATTTGCAACGTCCTGCCATCTATCCCAATTTCTGAAATTGTGATTGACAGAATACATTGTCTATCTAAACCCTCTCACCTCCCTGACGGCATCCCAAGGGATGTTATCATGCAAGTACATTTCCTCCTTTCATCTTCCAGGACAGCATTGAGACATAGGGCTTCTCCCTCTGGGACAGGAAACATGTATACCCAATTAGCTTAAAAAGCGGTCCTCCAGGCCTCCCTCTTCAGTTTTGTGTTTCCTGCCAGACAGGAAGGAGCCCATTAAGAACCAAAGGGAAGCTCCTTATCTCAGGGCTGTCCTGGGAGAGCCCCTGGCATGGACTGACCTCTGCCTGTTAGCACCCCTCTGTCCTGTCTGGGAAGAGTAGGGTCGCTACAAACCACCACTGCCATTTGCTCAGGGAGAGCAGGACCCCGATGTGGCTGCAGATTTCGCCACCCATGCCCCGCTAGAGTACCTCTGACCTCTTGGCTGAGGGGAGACACTCAGCTGACCATGCTGGTATCATCTGCCAGCTCTTCCGGGAACAGCGTGAGGGAGCGGAGCTTCTGCGTTCCAGCAGGAGGAAGTGACAAGAGACGTACTTCCGGCAGAACTGCGTCATCAGGGGGCACCGTGCAAAATGTGGTTCCAGTCTCCTGGGCGCAGCGGTGAATGTACAGGCATTGGAGCGGTGGAAAAGGCTCAGAGAGACTGAGCGAACACTAGGGACCATGAAGGATACAGCTGCACAGGTGGACTCTGGTTCAGCAGGCTCTGGAACCTCTCAGGTAAGAGTGGTACTAGCTTACACTGGGGGGTCAGGGTCCTTTAGACCTAAAAAGTTCCCTCCCTGGGCAGGGAGCTACAGGTGGTGGGCTGGGAACCTCCTAGGCTTATCCCAGTAGAGTGGTGGTGTGAGTCAGGGCTGCGTACTAATGGGGGGTTGTTTTTTTGTTGTTTTTATTTCAGGTCAAACAAGATAGGACCCAGATGCAGCTGCCTAGGAAAAAAATTTAATTAGAATAAAAAACACCTATAGGAGTGAATTACATGCATAAAAAATTGTGACAAAAAAAAAATAGTCTTTAGTGAATAAAAACTCTGAAGTGGAATTAAGAGCAGATTCTTCCCTTTGTGATAATCACACACAAAAAAACAGTGATTCCAAGTAAGATCCACCACTGCATGCAACCACTTTAAGAATTGGAGGCTTACCAACTTGCAAGCACAATGAGCATATCAGGGCTTTAAACAAAGAAAGTAGCCAATGGACGCCAATCGCAGGACTCAGTCCCAGGACCAAATAAAAACTTCTAAGGATCCGCACTCCACCAAACATGGAGGATACCTCAGCAGGCTCTCATAAATCGGATGATTCCCAAGTAAATAACATATATCTCAGAAAAGAGAAGCCATCCATAGTGAAATAAAGTTTATGTTTTATTAAAATATAAAAGGTAACACACTTACAAATTCCAGGAAAAAACAAGCATTAGTTAGCCGGCCGGCTGTGTGTGGACGCACGTCCACTAAGATTCAGTACGTGGGGGCGTCAGCACGCCAAACTCCTCCCTCCTCCTTCTGGGATATATGCTATTTACTTGGGAATCATCCGATTTATGAGAGCCTGCTGAGGTATCCTCCTTGTTTGGTGGAGTGCGGATCCTTAGAAGTTTTTATTTGATCCTTGGACTGAGCTCTGTGATTGGCATCCATTTGCTACTTTCTTAGTTTAAAGCCCTGATATGCTCATTGTGCTTGCGAGTTGGTAAGCCTCCAATTCTTAAAATGGTTGCATGCGGTGGTGGACCTTACTTGGAATCGCTCTGTTTTTTGTGTATGATTATCACAAAGGGAAGAATCTGCTTTTGATTCCACTTCAGAGTTTTTATTCACTAAAGACTATTTTTTATTTTTTGTAATCACTATTTTTGTATGCATGTAATTCACTCCTATATGTGTTTTTTATTTGAATGATATTTTGCCAATACGATCTATTATAATTATTTTTACATGTCGTAATTAATTGGCATTCAAGTAATTGCCACTCAATATTTTCTAGTGCTGCTACATATATTTTCTTTGTTTTTCACTGTATGCATCGTACTTCTAGCAGCTGCTTTTTTTATTTTTTGCATTTAAAGTTTAGCGTGGTATTTATACACTTTTTTTACACTAGGAAAAAAATGTGCCATATGTGGGACTAAGTTAGGCGCCAATTGGGAAAAGCCTCTTTGCCCAGAGTGTGTCAGTAGTCAGGAGAATGATGGGGATAGGGAGAGGGTACCTAGGACGCTAGCCTCCTCTCAAGCGGGTTCAGCGTCTGACTCTGAGGGGGAGGAGGATTCCTCCAGGGGGTCCAGATACAAATTATCTCTGGATGATGTGGGAGATCTTCTAAAGGCAATCTATTGCCGCGTACACACGGGCGGACTGTATGGCGTACTTAGTCCGTCGAAACACATTTCAGCGGACAATCCGCTCGTGTGTGGGCTTCAGCGGGCTTTTTCAGCGTGCAGTCCGGCGTACTAAGAATTTCTGATTTTTCGAAATTCTGTCCGTCGTACTTTGGTTTCAGCGGACAATCCGCTCGTCAGTATGCTAGTTCAACGGACTAAGAATGGCGCATGCCCAGAAAGGATTTACACGGCGGAAGGGTGCTTTGCTGTGTCTTGGACTTCCTATTTCTAGTCCCGTCGTACGTGCTGTACACGTCATCGCGCAAGCTTTCGACGGACTGTTTGTGCATCCGTGTGTGGTCAAGTCCGTTCAGTCGAAAGTACGACGGACTGTCCGTCGGATTGTATGACGAACTAAGTACACCATACAGTCCGCTCGTGTGTACACGGCATATGACACCTTGGAAATCCGTGAGGAGCAGGTGCAGCTCTCTAAGCACGACCTTATGTACCAAGGTTCTAGTGCACATAAGTCCAGGGTATTCCCTGTGCATAAATCTCTGATAGAGTGGATTTTGCTAGAGTGGGAGCAGCCGGAAAAGAGGCAATTTTTTTCAGGCAGCCTCAAGCGGGGTTTCCCTTTTGAAGCAGATGCTTTTCATCCTTGGAATAAAGTTCCCAAACTAGGCGCACCGTTAGCCAAGGTCTCTAAAATGACGGATTTGGCCTTTGACGACCTGGAGTCTCTTAGAGATCCCATGAATAAAAGAGGGGATGTGCTGCTTAAGAGGGCTTGGGATGCCTTATCAATTGGGCTAAAACCAGCCCTTGCAGCTACTTGCGTGGCCAGAAATCTGGAATGTTGGCTAACCCAATTACAGTCCCACATTTTGGCTGGCATGTCTAAGCAACAGCTTTTGAAATTCTTTCTGCTATTATTTAAGGCAGTTGGCTTTTTGGCAGAAGCCTCTGTGGAATTGGTAAAGTTGGCAGCTAGGTCAGCCGCACTAGTGAATGCAGCTAGAAGGGCTGTGTGGCTAAAAGCCTGGAGGGCAACGCTGCCTCAAAGCTTAAGCTTTGTGGGTTACCTTTTTCAGGTGACCACCTGTTTGGGCCTGGCCTCCAGGGGGCGCTGGAACGTACTCAGGATAGGAAAAAAGCATTTCACAAAAAGAAGAAGAAAATCAAGGGTACATTTTTTTTTCTAGCTCCCAGGCAGCACTCCCAACAAGAGAGGAATGACCGCCCCAAGAAAAAGTTGGACGGGCCACAAGGGACGTGGAAAAGAAGGAATCCTATTTAATACTCCAAGCCATCTCAAAGCCCCAGTGACTCCTGCGTCCCAGTGGGAGGGAGACTGGGGGAGTTCCTCTCACAATGGACCACTTCAACGTCAAGTTCGTTCATCCTATATATCATAAAGAATGGTTAAAAATTAGAGTTTGATTCAGTCCTCCCCTCAAACTTCAAGTTACACAGAGACCAACAAAAAGTAAAAGCTCTGGTACTATTATTGGGGGATTAGGTGGATCAGAGAGTCCTTATTCAGGTGCCCCAGAGGGAGCGTGGCCAGGGAGTATATTATACTATTGGTACTATTATTGGGGGATTAGGTGGATCAGAGAGTCCTTATTCAGGTGCCCCAGAGGGAGCGTGGCCAGGGAGTATATTCCCATGTGTTTGTTGTAAAGAAACCTTTGAGAAAGTTCAGGTTAATCCCCCTGAACAATTTTGTGGGATACAAACGATTCAGGATGGAGTCGATATTTACAATAACCAATCTCCTTTTTTTTTCAGGTTGTCACATGGCCACAATAGATCTCAGAGATGCTTATTTGCACATCCCAATACATCAGGGCTTTCAAAAATTCCTCAGGTTGGCTGTCACGTACCTTCTAGTAGCGAGCCCGGATTGCGGAGAGAGGCCTCCCTTACGACTCCCACTACCGGTTTCCTGGCAATGTAACAGGGAAAACAGGAGTAAGGAGGGGTACAGGTGCCTGGCAGGATCAACAGATGGGTAGGTGAAGTTCAGTGGAGCAGGTAATCACAGTGAATGGATCAGCAGGTAGTTTATAGCAGATAACACAGTTCAATGGAGCAGGTAACTTGGTGATAAGCAGTGCAGGGAAGCAGGCAACTTGTAGCAGGTGAACAGTGCAATATACACAAGTACTTGCAGCAGATAAACAGTTCAATATGAGCAGGCACTTACAGCAGGTGAACAGTTCAATACAAGCAGGTTACTTGCAGCAGATGACACAGTTCAGTATAAGCAGGTTACTTGCAGCAGATGACACAGTTCAGTATAAGCAGGTTACTTGCAGCAGATGACACAATTCAGTATAAGCAGGTTACTTGCAGCAGATGACACAGTTCAGTATAAGCAGGTTACTTGCAGCAGATGACACAGTTCAGTATAAGCAGGTTACTTGCAGCAGATGACACAGTTCAGTATAAGCAGGTTCACCTTTAGCAGACCGATGGTCAAAACAAGCCGGATCGGATATCAGACAGGAACGAAGTACAAGGGGACAGGCAGGAGAATCGTCACAACAAGCCGGGGTCGGGTGCAGGCGGATAGCAGATGGGTCACAGGCAGGCCGGGTCAAACAGGAACAAACAATACGGATCAGGTCTCACAGGTATAACGCTGTAGAGCAGACAGCAAAGACTATTGGCAAGAGGCTAGTTTAAATAGGCCGTTTGGCGCCAACACGGACGCGCGCACGCGACCGTGCACGCGCACCTGTGTACGAAAGTAAGGGCGTTCGTACGATCGTGCGTACCCGCGACGATCGTAAATCAGAAGACCTGGAGGACAATCTCTTCATGCGATTTTCATGACATTGCCCCCTCCCAAGGGGCAGCCTCCGGATGCCCTTTCGGGCAAACTTTTCCGGATGGGCCCTTTTAAAGGATTGAATCAAGTTTTTCGCATGAATGTTGTCCTCGGGCTCCCAGGAGTTCTCTTCAGGGCCATATCCTTTCCATTTGACTAAGAACTGGTTCTGGTTTCCTCTTCTTCTGAATTTTAGGATGGCTTCTATTTCAAATTCTTCTTCACCATCAACCAAGATCGGATCAGGAGGAGTGGTTTTTCGGTTAGGAAATGGATTGGGGGTGAAAGGTTTCAATAAGGATACATGGAATACCGGATGAACCTTTAGTGAGTCTGGAAGTTCTAGTTCAAAAGCAACTTCGTTAATCTTCCTTTTGACTGAGAAAGGTCCTAAAAACTTGGGACCTAGTTTCCTTGAAGGACACGCCATCTTCAAGTTTACCGTGGATAGCCACACCAAATCACCAGGTACCAGTACTAACTCCCCTCGTCTCTTCTTGTCAAAGGTTGCCTTGTTGTGCTCTTGAGTTCTAGTCATTGTTTCTTGCAGAAGTTTGTTGTTGGTTGAGAAAAAGTTCATCTTTTCCTGGACCACTGGTACTGAACGTTCAGGAAGGGAGTTGGGTAAAAATGAAGGGTGGAAGCCATAATTGGCAAAAAAGGGTGTCTGTTTGGTGGCGAAATGGAGAGAATTATTATACGCAAATTCAGCTACTGGAAGCAGGGAGATCCAATCATCTTGTGCAAAAGAGGAAAAACAGCGTAAATATTGTTCGAGAGTTTGGTTCGTCTTCTCAGTCTGCCCATTGGACTGAGGATGATAGGCGGATGAGAAAGATAGCTCAATATTCAAGGCCTTGCAGAGGGACTTCCAGAATCGAGAGGTGAACTGTACTCCTCGATCCGAAACTATATTGGCTGGTACCCCATGGAGCCTAATTATTTCCTTGATAAACACTTGTGCAGTTTCAGAGGCTGAAGGGGTACCCTTCATGGGAATAAAATGTGCCATCTTTGACAGACGATCGACCACCACAAAGATAGTGGTATGATCGTCTGCCGGAGGCAATTCAACAATGAAGTCTAGAGACAGCATTTTCCATGGCCTGTCCGGAACAGACAACGGTTTAAGGAGGCCCCAGGCCTTAGTTTTACAGTTCTTACTTCTAATGCACGTAGTGCAGGTGTTCACGTATTTCCTGCAGTCCTCCCGTAACTGAGGCCACCAAAAAGTACGCTGTACCAAATCAATGGTTCTAGTGATACCAAAATGTCCGGCGAGTGCGTGGTCATGACACAGCTCTAGAACAGATACCCGCAGAGTTTCGGGGATGTAGATCTTGTCTTATACCACAGTAACCCACCTCTGGTTTGTAGTTCTGGTTCTGAAAAAGGTCTTTGTCCCATGGAGGCTTGTCTAAGCCGGGAGAGAAGATCTTCCTGAAGCAGAAGGAAATTCCCAGGAGCGAGAATGGTATCTGGAGGAGAATTTTCCTGGGACTTGTGGAACATCCGTGACAAGGCATCTGGTTTTATATTCTTAGACCCTGGGCGATACGTCACATGGAAAGAGAACCGGGAGAAGAAGAGTGCCCACCTGGCTTGTCTTGGTTTTAGTGTTTTTGCAGATCTTAAGTACTCCAGATTTTTGTGATCGGTAAATATTAGAATTTGGATGAGAAGCTCCTTCCAACAAATAACGCCATTCTTCTAATGCAGATTTAATCGCCAACAGCTCCCGGTCTCCAACATCGTAATTTTTCTCGGCTGCTGATAACTTACGCGAAAAGAAAGCCACAGGATGAAGCAGGGCCTTAGTTCCTTGTCTTTGGGATAATATAGCTCCTACGGCGATTTCGGATGCATCCACTTCTAAAACAAATGGCAGGGAGGAATCTGGATGTCTTAAAATAGGAGCGGAGGTGAAAAGTCCCTTGAGAGTCTCGAATGCTTCTTGAGCTTCAGAGGTCCAATGAAAACGGGTTCCTTGTCTAGTTAGTTGTGTGATGGGTGCAACAATAGCTGAGAAACCTTTAATAAATTTGCGATAGAAGTTGGCGAATCCAATAAAACGTTGGATTCCTTTCCTGTCTACAGGAGTCGGCCAGTCCAAAATCGCAGCAATCTTCTGGGGGTCCATTTTTATACCCTTAGTAGAGATGATCAGCCCCAAGAATGGTATACTTTCCTGTTCGAACAAACACTTGTCTGCTTTTGCATATAGTCCGTGTTGGCGGAGCCGACCCAACACGCTTTTGACGTGCTTGCGATGGGCTTCAAGGGAGGAAGAAAAAATCAAAATATCATCTAAGTAAACGACAGCGAATAAGTCCAGAAAGTCCCGGAGCACATCATTGATAAAGTATTGGAAAGTGGCGGGGGCATTACACAAACCGAAGGGCATCACCAAATAGTCGAAGTGTCCGAATCGGGTACGGAAAGCAGTCTTCCACTCATCTCCGGCCTTGATACGGATCAAGTTGTAAGCCCCGCGGAGATCGAGTTTAGTGAAAACCGTAGCAATTCCCAGTCTTTGGAATAACTCTGGAAATAGAGGGAGAGGGTAACGGTTCTTTATAGTAATGTTATTTAATTCACGGTAGTCCACGCAGGGTCGGAGGGTGTGGTCCTTTTTCTCGACAAAGAAAATACCTGCACCTGCTGGGGACGTAGACGGGCGAATGAACCCCTTCTTTAAATTTTCTTCGAGGTATTCTTTGAGTTTCTCCTGCTCTACCTCTATTAAGGGGAAAACCCTTCCAAACTGAATTTTGGCTCCAGGAAGTAACTCAATGGGGCAGTCATAAGCTTGGTGGGGCGGGAGCACCTCTGCCTTTTGTTTACTGAACACGTCCAGAAATTCATGGTAGACTTCGGGAATGGCTTGACGTAAATCTCTGAGTCAATAGATAATAAAGTTGCTGGTCTCAGAAAACCGGATGAACCACAGAACTTCTGGCAATAAGGTGAAGAAAAGGTAATTTCTCCTGTAGCCCAATTTATGGTTGGCTTGTGGGCCTGTAGCCAGGGCATCCCAAGGATTACAGGAAAAAGAGGGGAGGTGATAATGTCCATCCGGAGAAGTTCTCGATGCGAACCAGAGATAACAGTAGGTAGAGGTGCAGTTTCTTGAGTTACAGGACCAGATTTAATAGCGGAGCCATCGGCCAAATGAATAGAGAGTCCACGGGTCTTAGGTAGGAGAGGAATCTGATGTTGGGCAGCAAAGGATGAATCCATAAAACAGCTGCATGCCCCGGAATCAATAATGGCGGGTGTCTGTAAAGTCTTTCCTGGGAACTGAAAGGAGACAGAAATGATAAGGTGAGATGAAAACTTTATTAAAGAGTCTGGGAGATCAGGAGGCATGGATGGACACTTACGAAATTTAATAGGACAGTTCCTGATGTAATGTCCAGATTCCCCGCAATAGAGACATAAATTGTTATTCCGCCGACGTTGACGTTCTTCGGGGGTAAGAGATGGCCGCAAGACTCCAAGTTGCATAGGCTCAGGTGTGTCAGACGTGGGTCGGGCGGCAGGTGCTGGATGTAAATGGCTTGGGGCCTTTGGAAGCATCCAGGTTGGACGAGAGAAACCAGTGGCCCTCTCAGCTCTCCTCTCTCTCAGACGACGATCGATCTGTATCGCCAAGTCAATTAGTGCGTTTAAGGTCTGTGGAACACCGACTCTAGCAAGCTCATCCTTCAAAGAATCAGAGAGTCCCATGCGGAACTGATGACGAAGGGCAGCATCATTCCAGTTCGTATCCGCGCCCCATCGCCTGAACTCGGCCACATAATCTTCCACCGCCCTCCGTCCCTGCTGGAGGGTCCGCAAGGCGGTTTCTGCAGTTGCTGAAAGTTGGGGATCTTCGTATAATTGAGCCATTGCATCAAAAAAGGTAGTAAGATTAGCCAACGCTGCGTCCTTGTGTTCTAACAAGCGGTGGGCCCAGGTCTGGGGGTCTCCAGAGAGTAAAGATACCACAAAACCCACCTTGGTAGTCTCTAAAGAGAAGGTCCGTGGTTGGAGGGCGAAATATAATTCGCAGGAGTTGCGGAAGGCCCTGAAGCCACTGTGATTCCCAGAAAATCGCTCGGGTGTGGGAACTTTAGGTTCTGGTGGTAACATCACAACTGTAGGTGTTGGACCTGCTTCAGCTGAAGAAACTGATGGTTGAGGGGCCCCCAAGGATCCGGAGGGGTTGGAAAGAGCAATTACCCGTTCTTCCAGCCGGGTGTAGCCTTGCTGAAGGCCCTTAACTGCCTCAGAAAGTCCTGCCAGGTGTTGACAAAGTTCTTCCATGGCGGAGGCTCCCCGCTCGGGCTCAGACATTGGCTGTCTGCTACTGTCACGTACCTTCTAGTAGCGAGCCCGGATTGCGGAGAGAGGCCTCCCTTACGACTCCCACTACCGGTTTCCTGGCAATGTAACAGGGAACACAGGAGTAAGGAGGGGTACAGGTGCCTGGCAGGATCAACAGATGGGTAGGATGGGTAGGTGAAGTTCAGTGGAGCAGGTAATCACAGTGAATGGATCAGCAGGTAGTTTATAGCAGATAACACAGTTCAATGGAGCAGGTAACTTGGTGATAAGCAGTGCAGGGAAGCAGGCAACTTGTAGCAGGTGAACAGTGCAATATACACAAGTACTTGCAGCTGATAAACAGTTCAATATGAGCAGGCACTTACAGCAGGTGAACAGTTCAATACAAGCAGGTTGCTTGCAGCAGATGACACAGTTCAGTATAAGCAGGTTACTTGCAGCAGATGACACAGTTCAGTATAAGCAGGTTACTTGCAGCAGATGACACAGTTCAGTATAAGCAGGTTACTTGCAGCAGATGACACAGTTCAGTATAAGCAGGTTACTTGCAGCAGATGACACAGTTCAGTATAAGCAGGTTACTTGCAGCAGATGACACAGTTCAGTATAAGCAGGTTCACTTTTAGCAGACGGATGGTCAAAGCAAGCCGGATCGGATATCAGACAGGAACGAAGTACAAGGGGACAGGCAGGAGAATCGTCACAACAAGCCGGGGTCGGGTGCAGGCGGATAGCAGATGGGTCACAGGCAGGCCGGGTCAAACAGGAACAAACAATACGGATCAGGTCTCACAGGTATAACGCTGTAGAGCAGACAGCAAAGACTATTGGCAAGAGGCTAGTTTAAATAGGCCGTTTGGCGCCAACACGGATGCACGCACGCGATCGCGCACGTGCCCGCGCACACGCACCTGTGTACGAACGTAAGGGCGTTCGTACGATCGTGCGTACCCGCGAGGATCGTAAATCAGAAGACCTGGAGGACAATCTCTTCATGCGATTTTCATGACATTGGCAGTCAGAGTAAATTCTGAGGTTCTGCACTTCCAGTTCTGGGCACTACCTTTCAGACTGTCTTCTTTGCCAAGAATCTTTATGAAGGTTCTGGCAGAGACTCTAGCTCCCTTAAGGGTTAGGGCAATTACGGTGATCCCCTACCTGGACGATCTCCTGTTTGTTGCCCACTCTTCCCAACAACTAGAGAGAGACTTGCAGGAGGCACAGAGTTTCCTTCTATCTCTAGGGTGGTTAATCAACCAGGACAAGTCCCAGCTGACCCCGACACAGGAGGTCTTGTATTTGGGGTACAAAATCTCCTCAGTGGACATGAAGATATTTCTCCTCAGAGAAAAAATCCAGAAAGTGGATCAGGCAGTAGCCCAGCTTCAAACCAGTCAGGTAGCCCTGATCAGAGAGGTCACGAGGGTGTTGGGTCTGATGACATCCTGTTTCCCAGCGCTACCTTGGGCAAGACTTCATCAGGGCCCTCTGCAGAGCCTCATGCTGTGTTACTGAGATGGCAAAAAGCAGAGCCTAGATCAAGCTATGCCCCTATCATCCAAAGTCAAGAGGTCATTGTGGTGGTGGTGGGCTCATCATAATCTGGACAAAGGTCTGTCCTGGACCTGACCTGTAGCCATAGTGGTAACAACTGATGCCAGAGCATTGGGCTGGGTGCCCACCTGGAGGGAACCTTAGCTCAGGGGACCTGGTCGCCAGTAGAGGCCTGTCGATCCTCAAATCAGGGGGGGCTTCTTGCAATTTTGAGGGCTATAGAAGCTTTCCAGTCACGGATAGGGGGACAGCACCTACAGGTACAGAAAGACAATGCGACGGCTGTCACATATGTGAACAAGGCCCTGGCGAGGTCCAGGCCAGTGAGGGTGAAGGCCTGTCCCACCCGGGATCTATCCTTGGTCCTCAGGACTCTTACTAGAAGTCCCTTTGAACCCCTAGAGAAATCAGTGCTAAAATGGGTTGTATTTAAAACAGTTTTTTGTATAGCTATCACGTCAGCCAGAAGGCTAATTTGCAGGCTCTCTCTATTCGGGAGCCATTTTTGTTGATTTTGGAGAATAGGATCGTACCCAAGACAGACCCTAGTTTCCTCCCTAAGGTAGTATCTACATTTCATAGAATGCAGAATATTGTCTTACCAACATTGTTTTCCACCTCAGAAGCAAAATGAGAAAGGATCTTTGAGTTTGTTAGCCCTTGTACACACGGTCGGAGAATCCGTCGGAATGTGTCCTATCGGACCGTGTTATCGGATAATCCAACTGTGTGTGGTATGCATCGGACTGATTCCGTCAGAATATCCGTCGGACAAAGTTTTCCAACTTGCTGGAAATATTTTCCGACAAACTGGTCCGATCGGACATACTCCAATCATGTGTAGCCTACTCCGGCGGACAAGGTGCCACGCATGCTCACATTCAAATTCTGACACAGAAGCGCTCATTCAGGTAAAACTACTGCTCGTAAGCGATCTAGCACATTCGTCACGCTGCAATGTTAAAAATTCTTTCATCAAGCGCATTCTCTTTGATGCTCATAGTCACACACACTTCTCCCGAACGTATTTCATTACTCTTTTTTTTACCATTTCAGCAATACAATTTTAGTTTGCGTCACATCTACACAATTTTAGATTTTGTTTATTCTTTTTTGGATGCATTTTTTTTGGATTCCCTAAAAATCTCCTTTAAAGACAGTTTGCTCATTTATCCTTTTTTTGGGGTGTTTTTTGTGTGTAAACTTACCACAACATTATTGTATTTTTGAGATTTATTTTTTATTTTTTAATCTACAGGAGGTTGTTTAGTGTTGGTACCCCTTGTTATTCATTTCACTTATTTTTGGGGAAATGTACCTGCCTGCTCACAAATAAACTGGCCTTTTGGAAGGAAAACACACACACAAGTATTTCATCAATCAAAAAAACCTTTATTTTGGTCGCAATAAACTAAAAAGAGGAAGGCAGCACTGGAGAAACGTGTTACTTTGGTGCAGCCTTTGGCCCCCAGGGCAGACATGAACAAATTAGAATATAAAAAATTGGTGGCCTGAGGAGTACATATCTCAGGGAGAGAAGTCTGGTCCCGAAGTCCTAGAGAACAGGAAATTCAGATGCCATTTATGTCCCCAGGATGTGGATCTTCAAGAGGCTGTATCTTCTGGCAGACCAGACTAAACCCAGGCCATCACTCACTCGTCTTCCTTGGGCACTTCCCTCCAGGCATCCTTCGAGGCTGTGGTTGGGCTCCTGTAGTTGGGGCATGAGGAGGAGGGCGTTGTTTGACCTCCTGGCTGCCACTTGCCACAGCCTCCCCCCGACTGAGGTCTTCCTGTGTATGAAAAGGGTACATAGTTTTAGTTTTTTGCTCATCAATCACACCATTTTGTGCTCCTGGCTTTTGCTAATTGAATGTTACCAAATAGAACAGACTATCATTCTGAGCCCAGCATTATTCTTTCCAGTCCCAATCATTTTTGGTCACTACTGTCTCTTGAGATGTAAACCACTTTGATAAATCACAACTTACTGATCAATAAGAACATCTAGTTAACATCAATAAATGTAACACAAGAAATATGTTCAACAATGCAATACCTGTCTCAAGCTGGGCCCCACCACATGTTGCTGCCTGGAAGGCCCAGGTTGGACATCAGAAGCCTCAGCTGGGGGTGAAGGATGCTTTGAAGGAAGACTGGAGAGTGGTGGCCTGAGTGGTGGCCTGGGTACCCCCTGGTCTACCAGAAAATGCAGCCTGTCAAAGTGAACCATCCTGGGGTAATAAACGGCATCTGTATCTCCTGCTCTCAAGGACTCCAGGTGCTTCTTTCTCTCCCTGAAATATGTAATCCTCATGGCCCCAATTTTCCTATTCAGATAGGCCATGTCTGCCATGGGGACCATGATCCGCACCAAAAAAAGCAGTTTCTCCAGCGCTGCGTTCCTCTTTGTTATGTCGGCATAAAACTTGTTGTGGAACTGCCACAGGCAGGGCATCTCCTTGTACAGTTCTAGGAATAGCCCCATAAAATTTTCATTTTGGAATGGATCCATATTGTCTGCAAGACACAACACAAGACAAACCCTCAAATACTAATAATGCCATTAAAAACCCTCCTAATCTTGTCCCAACATCGGCCTATATAGAAGCAGTCTAGTCTAGTGAAGCACCAAGTTAATAATTTTACCTTCGTTTGCACATTCGTCACGTCCGTGCCTCACTCTCTTCCCAGATCGTACGGACGATACACGCGTGTTGCGTTTTATATACAGTGCGCATGCGTGAAACTCCGCCCACCCCTGATGTTCTTTCTAGACTATTCCCCGTCCCTTCGCTTCCGGCGCAGTGGGGAGAGCACATGGCGGAGAGAACGCAGGTGCGCACTAATAATAGTTCCACTAACGAGGAGGAGAGTGAGGAAAGCCCGGGGCCTGAAACGTTCCGATCCAGGAAGACAAGATTTAAGGCCTCAAATATGTATTTTGGAGAGATGTTGGAGATGGTCAACATATTGAACAGGACCGACTATGATGGGAAGTATGGACCTTACCCAAACCCAAATATCAGAAAGGCCAAGATCATGACTAAAGTTGTGAAGAGTCTTCATAAGAATTTTGGGGTACGCCGATCCAAGGATCAACTGAGAAAACGCTGGTCAGACATAAAACTGGGGGAGCATGAGCAGTACCTAAGGATCAAGCATGTTCTTAAAAAAAGTAAGTAGTTGTCGTGTGTTCATATGATTATTCTTGCTTGCATACTGCTCCATGTGCTTTGATTTCATGTTGTGCATTTTAAAATGGCCACTTTCAAGTTCATGGTTTCATTCGTTCGTAAGAAACATTGTTCTGCAGGGAAGTATTCCAGCTTAACAAAGTGTACCCAATAATGTTCTCACCTTGCAACTCGGCCCAAAAACACAATTGTACAACACTTCCAAGCAAAGTTTCAGATTCCTATTTCTGCTAATTATGCTAATGCTAATGCTAATTGTGCTAATTATTCTTTGTTTACATTTTCATAGGGGAGAGAAGACTCGGCAAGTATGAGGACACCAGGGACCACACCCCTCCCAAAGAAGGCCAACTTCCAAAAGCACAAACAGAGGAGCAGGAGGAGGAGGAAGGAGAGATCGTGGAGGTTGGACAAATTGTCACCACAACAGGTGAGTGTCGGAGAACAAAGCTTCCGGTAAGCTCAACAATGTATATCACCATATTTTTATTACACGGTGTGTATTTTTGCTTTGTTTTGTAGGTGATGTGGAAGAAGATTCCGTTTTACCAGTGAAAGTGCCCAGATCTTGATTGGAGAGATAATGGGGTGCAATCGTGATTTGTAAATTATCCAACAAAACATCAATGATGTAAAAAATAAAATGAAGAACATCATTGATGTTTTGAGGAGAGTGTGAAACAACAAAAACTAGATAGGGTTTTGAGAAGAGAGAAATCAGGCAGGGCAATTGGAAATACTAGGGCACCTCATCCCAAAGTGGTTGAATAGAGAAATAAAAAAGGAGGAGGAGGGATTATTGCGGTGCCAAACACTTTTTTTTATTTTTTTTAATTAAGATATATATAAGTAAAGACCCCAATTCAGGGGTAAGAAAAAAAGAATGATATAACATATGATAAAATAAAAAAATGTATCGTCTATTAAATACAGTTCTTTAAAATACAAAAGAAGTAATTAAGGTGACACATAAACCACATTGACTATTCAAGATTGAACATCCATGTCCAATCATTCAATTTAATTGATGTTGTTTTTGGCTAATTCGAAGGTATCCCAACATGTTTCGCCTCAATAAAGGCTTCTTCAGGGAAGCCAATATTCAACGTCAAGTGGTTGCAACAGAAAACACTGTAAACATGACAAAAACAGCAAAGCAGGACTGTAAAATGAGGCTGGAAGTGTGGTGCAGCCAAACCCCCCCCATTTAACCAAAAACATCAATATATAAAGAAAAAAATGTGAAAGGAAAAATTGATTAGAAATAAATTCATAAGAGGTACCTACCCCTGGCCAAGACCCTACCACAGCAATCAATTGGGGAAACCTTCTTAATGTAGGTGCAGACCGATCATAAATATCACCAGCTAGTGGCTGCAGGGGACAAATAAAATGGACAGTTGCCCACTGGTACTTAAATGTTGAGGGTCCAAAAGGGCCCCATATAGGGCTAGGATAACAGAGAAATATTAAAAATATGACTTTAGTCTTTACCTACCCAGGAATGGGATGCTCTAGTAGATTTTATTGATGGAGCAGAGTGTCATTATGAAGGACAGGAAATTCCCTATGGATGATGGTATAGATCAACCTAAGTATATCAATCAAAACAGGGTCCCATTAATGAAATCAAATTCTAAATAAATATAGATATAAATATCAAATTAAAGAATATAGGCAAGGACTAAACCATTGCCTGTATCTTAATGCAAATATACCATTATGCTCTAGCTTACTGTTAGATTTCAAAAGGGCTTACCAGGTCCCGATGAAGGTTGGAGATATAGGCACTCCAGACAGAGTCAGTGTGATACACTGTGCAGCTGGAGGGCTTATCAAGGGGTAGAGTATGCTGCAAAGCACTGTAACGGGCTAGGCAGGTCCTATCAAATATAGATATAAAGGAAATCAGAGATTCAGTTGCTTCAAACATGGGGAAAAGACACGGAAGGTGTGGATCAGTCCATGCTAATGACCCCCCACTGACCTTAGTTCATCCAGTCCGAATAACAGCGTCCTTGCAGAGCCAGCACAGGCTCACAGAGTGAGTGGGCGTTCTATTTATCCCCCACTCACTCTGTGTCATAACATGTACGCCGAGTGAGAGCGGACGGGGGAGTGGTACTGCGCATGTGCACTGAATGTGGTGGAGCCTACAAGACCCAGGATGCCTGGCGGCGGGGCTCCATTCCCACGGCAACCACAACGCCGTCACAGGCATCCACTGGGTTTGCGGAAGCCACAGTAAGAAGATGTTAGCTGTATAACAGCGAAAATACTGTGGATAACCAAAGACAGAGACTTGCCGATGACAATGCAGCCTACACACTAACGGGTCGGGCTTCCACACCGCCTGACCCGTGTGTCCATACAGACACTAAGAGCGATGGGATCGGTATGCTCCCGAAGGATTCACATCCATATTACTGGGTACATAGGGGAAGAAGCGTAGGGGGTAATACAAAATCTACTAAAATAATGTATTGAAAACCATAATATAAGGTAATGTAAATATTTGAATTAATTTTATTAAATGAAAAAAGCTGGGGGGGGGAGAGAAAAAAGAGAGAAAAAATAAAAAGATGAAGGGCTGCCACACATATCAGGAAAAAAAAACAAAAACGAAAAAAACAAAGGGTCCCTCATGCACAGACTGTGAGCGTAATTCTCCTAGTATCTCGGTCTTCTTAACACCTTTTCCTAAAAACTCTCTCTCCCCCCCCCATCCTCAGTCATTCCAATCCCTTATGCTGGGTGTCCCAGCCTATCCAACCATGGTTTCCACATTCTTTTGAATTCCCTAAAATTCCCTCTCCTTACATATACTACCTTTTCCTTCCAGACCGTCTCTGTTATTAGCTGCCTCCAATCTGCTACCGTCTGGGTTTTTTCTGCCTGCCACCTCTGCGCTATCAATTTCCTTGCCTGAAACATACACCTCATCACTGCTTTGTTTATACAAGCTGATCCTCTTATTCCCTCGTTCAGGCCCAGCACACACATTCTGGGGTTCCCGTTAACCGTCACTCTAAATGTTTCATTCATATCGGCGATAACTTCTGACCAGTAGCGAAACAGTTTAGGGCACCTCCAGAACATGTGTGTCAGATCCCCTGTCGCCTGACATCTCGGACATCCATCGTCTACTCTTCGCCCAAACCTATATAGCCTCTTCGGTGTATAATAGGCTCTATGTAACAGCATCAGATGTGACACCCTCTGGGCTGGCGAGACAGATATCAAATTTCCCCCTCAAGTATCCTCATCCACTGCTCATCTGAGAATGTTCCTACTTCCTCCTCCCATTTTCTTCTACTTTTAAGTTTTCCTGGGGTTTCTATACTCCCTTGACATATGTGTGGATACATTTCTGCTATAAAACCTCTATCTTGGGAGTTTAATCTATTATAAATGGGGGATTTACTCCAAACTGGCCCTGGTGTATCAAATTGTTTTGATAAAGCATGCCTGATTTGTAAATATTTATAAAACAAATGTTTTGATAAATCAAATTCCGTTCTCAGTGTGTTAAATGTTTTTATTGTGTTTTCTTCATACAACTGGGCCAGCCTGTCAATCCCTCTACTTTCCCAGTCTTTGTATCTTCCTATCTTTCCCATTTCCTGTAAGTTCAGGTTATTCCATAGGGGGGTTTCTTTAGTCAACCCTTCCAGGCCTTTTATCGCTTTTACTGCCTTCCATAATTTTAAAGCAAGTTTTATTGTGGGCATTCCATGGGGGAATGAGTTTGCCTCCAGAGCTTCTACTATAGTCTTATGAGGTGTCCCAGTAATCATTAATGTCGTGTTTGTATCTCCACTGAGCTCATTGCTCGTCCCCAGATGCTGCAATTGTGCAGCTAAGAAATAGCTTCTTGGGTGAGGTACTGCCATTCCTCCTTTCCTTGTTGGTAACTGCAGAATTTGTAAGCCTATTCTTGAAGTACCTCCTCTCCATATGAGTTCTCGAAATAGTGTTTCCATTTTTTTAAACCATTTTATGTTGGCGAATTGTGCAACAGATACAATAACAATAACAATAACTGAGGCATCCACAGCATTTTGATAAGATTGCATCTCCCTGCGACTGAAAATGGCAGTTTCTTCCAAATTTCTATTTTATTTTTAAATTTGACTAATAGTGGGGCAACATTATCACTTATATACCTTTTTGGATCTCTTTGTATGTGTATTCCTAAATATTTTATTTTCTCCACCACTTCTAACTGCGGGATTGCCAATATACTTTGGCTCCCCAGTGTATCTATAGGCATCAAAGCTGATTTTTCCCAGTTTATAGTTAATCCCGAGAAACTGCTAAACTCCCCAATGACTTTCATCCCCTGCTTGGTGGACTTCTCTGAGTCCCCCAAATAAAGGAGAATATCATCTGCGTATAGCGCGATCTTCTCTTCCCTCATCCTTCTTTGGAAGCCTTCCATATTAATATTAGCTCTTATTGCAGTTTTTATCCATGCAATGAATGTAGAACCAAATCCAAATTCGCTCAGTACCCGCCAGATATATCTCCATTCTAGACTGTCAAAGGCTTTGACTACATCTAAAGCCATAATTGCCCTTTTACCTACGTTTTCCGTTGGTATCTGCAGGTTAAGATACAGCCTTCTGATATTCATACTAGTTGATCTACCGGGAATAAATCCCGTTTGATCAGGATGTATCAATCTGGAGATAATTTTATTCAATCTGGCCGCCAGTACCTTAGCTAATATTTTTGCGTCCGTACACAGAAGTGAGATAGGTCGATAAGACTTAGTTTCCAACGGATCCTTCCCCTCTTTGTGCAGAACAATTATCGTTGTTTCTGTCATCGAGGTGGGCAATCTCCCTTCCTCCTTTGCCTTATTTAATACTTTGAGAAGCTCCGGAAGCAGTACTTTCCCATATTATTTATAAGTTTCCAATGGAAGACCATCTGGTCCTGGAGACTTCTGGTTAGCCATTGCTGTCACTGCAGATTGAATTTCTTCTAATGTTAATGGAGCTTCCATTACCTCTCTCTCCTCCTCGGTAAGGGAAGGAACTCTAATATTTCCAAAAAACATGTCCATTTTCTCGTCTCCCATCGTCCCCTGCGATCTATACAATTTTGCGTAATATGATCTAAAAGTATCTATAATCACTGAACTCTGAGTTGAGATTTCTCCCTTCTCTGTCCTGATCGCGGGGACGGTGGATGGCGAGGAATTGGTCTTCACTAAGTGTGCCAGCATCCTCCCGACTCTTTCCCCCTCCCCAAACGCCACTTGTTTCTGAAACAATCTCCTATTCTCAACTTTCCTAATGATCACTGCTTTATATTTCTGCTGAGTATCTAACCATGTCTTTTGTTTCTCTGGAGTGGGATTTCCTACATATTCTCTTTCTGCTTCTACTAGCTCCCTTTTAACTGTATTCTCCCATTCTCTAGATATTTTCTTAATTTTAGCTACCTGTTGTATAAGGATACCCCTAAGGTAGGCCTTTAGTGCGTCCCATGTCACTCCTCTTGCGGCAGTGTCATTATTGATCTCTATAAACTCTTCTAGCTGAGATAGTACCTTATTTGGATCTCCATTTATCTCAAACCATACAGGATTCATCTTCCATACTTTCGAAGGTCTTATCCCCCCTAAATTTACTGATACGGTCACCAATGAATGGTCTGACACCCCCCTAGGTTGGTATACTATTTCCTTTACCACTTGGTTAGCTTCTTCATTCCCCAAAACTAGATCTATTCTTGAGAGTGAGGAGTAGGAGCTTGAGAAACACGAGTATTGTAACCGGTCCGGATTCCGAACTCTCCACAAATCAGACAGTCCCCCTTCTTGCATAAACCTGGATAGCCGACTCTCACCCTCCCTCTGCAATTGTATCCCTGGTGGAAACCTATCCTGATTTTTGCTAATAACCTCGTTAAAGTCTCCCACTACTACCACTGGGATCCCAGATTTATCCACTATAAATTCCATTAGGTTATATAAAACGTCCAATTTAAACGGGGGTGGAATGTAGATATTTGCAAGGACATACTCCCGATTTTCAATCACACAATGCAAAAACACATACCTCCCTTCTTTATCAATGCTGGCCTGCCGACAGTTAAACGCAACTTCTTTTCTTACCAACACGGCCACCCCTCTTGAATATGAGGTGTGGACTGAGTGGAACTGAGCTTGAAATTTCCTACTGTAGTTCTCCAACTTGGAGTCTACAGTTAGATGCGTTTCCTGTAGGCAGATCAGCCCGACATCACATTTTTCAAGGGCATCAAACACCGCTGCTTTTTTAACTGGTGTACCCATCCCTCATACATTCCAGGAGCCAATGTTCATAACTCTAGCCTGCATATCTTACCAGAAAAAAAAGCAATAAAAACGGGAAGAGGGAGATGTCTCAATATTTTAGTTAATCTCGTGAGGACATTCTCTACACCCCATCTAGGAAACTGAGACATGTGAGGGGACAGACGGAGAGAGGAAAGCTTACTCAAAATAAAAATCATAACATCTTTGTGTGTCCTCTCAAATATTGTGATAACATTCCATCCTAAACCTCTAAACATCTGTGAGAAAAGTTTAAGCTTTTTGTATATTCCAGACCTTATTTTTAATTTATCCTCTATTTCTGTGCAAACTTCATCCTTTTCCTGTGCATTATTTCCCCTTTTATTCCTTATTCCTACCCCCCACCCCCCCCCTGTACCCTTCTAGGTTACCCCTAGGGGCTTTTTCTGTGACCAAAACATCCCCACCCATACCTTCATACTCCCCCCTCCTTCCTTCACACTCACATACTTTCTCCCCAACCCCCCTTCCCTCCTCCCTAACCTCCCTCCTCTTAAACTCAACCTGTATCTCATTTTTTACCCTTCTTAATCTCATTCATATATTCCATTATACTGTGTGTGTCCCACCACCCACCGATACGTGAACATATACATTGTGCCCATAATACGAGTGCATTGTATCCCATATGTCCCCCTGTCCAGACTCACCCTCCCCCTCCTCTCCCCCCCCCCAACAGGGGAGGTCAGAGGAGAAGAGAGAGAGAGAGAGAGGAAAGGAACAAGGAGAGAGAAGAGGAAAAAAAAAAAGGAATCCCAAAGAAGAAAAAAAGAAAAGAAAAAAAAACCCCACAAACAAACAGGAAATAAGAACAAAGAGAGGGAGGTAGGGGGGATGAAGTTATCCTCCTTCCCCTCTGACCCGTCACCTCCTCATCAACCGATCCCCCTTTTCCTCCACCCAGGCTGACACGTCAGCTGGAGAATCAAAAAATAAGGTCTCTCCCAGTGCTGCAACTCGTAACCGAGCTGGATACAGCAGAGCATATGTAATGTCCAGTTTCTGAAGTCTACGCTTGGTTTCAACAAACTCTGCTCTGCGCCTCTGCAGATCTGGAGAAAAATCTGAATAAAATGAAACTTTGACCCCTTTATAAATGATACTTCCCATTTCTCGGGCCTTTTGGAGCACAGCCGCTTTGTCTTTGTAATTCAAGAATTTCAGTAGAATGGATCTAGGTTGGCCCCCTCGATTCGGGATTCTAGTCGGAACTCTGTGCGCCCTTTCTATTGCGAACTGTTGGGAAAAAGTCTCTCTTCCAAAGATTTCAACAAACCATCTTTCCAGAAATATAATTGGGTCAGAGCCTTCACATTTTTCCGGGAGTCCTACCAGCCTCACATTGTCCCTCCGGAGTCTGTTCTCCATTTCATCCAATTTCCCTGCAAATTTCCCCATCTGTATTTTTAGGTCTTTAACCTCTTGATTCGATGGGTATACCTCATCTTCGATCTGGGATATTCTCCCCTCTGCTGCTGTTATTCTATCAGCCGTGTTTTGGAGTTCTTGCCGCATCAAGGCTATCTCCTCCTTAATGCCTCTTGTTTGATCACATAGCTCTACCAGAGATTGTTTACATATATTAACTGCCCCCAGCACCTCCTTTAATGTTGGTTCTTCTCCATCAGTCAGGGGGACCTGCATAAGCACTGTTTCAGATCTGCCTACAGTGCCTGCCGTTTGTTTAACTGCATTCTTTCCTCCCACCATTACTGGTTGCCCTTGGCTCTTTCTGTCCGTTGAGGTTTTTGCTTGTGCTCCCTTAATTGGCGTGTGATCTGGGGTATGAGCATACTTTTCTAGTTTTGCTGCTGCTGATGTCCCTGTTGCTGTAGCCTGGGAGCCCTTCTCCTTCTCTTTAGCGGACCTTAAAGATTGTGTCCCGACATTCTCCTGTCCTGCAGACTCCTCTCCCCTCCTCCTTGCAGCCATGATTTAATTCAGTATATAGCCCAAGGGGGAGCCTCTCTTCTCCCCTCCAAAAAAAAAAAAGGAGGGGGGAGGGGAGATGGTTCCCAGGACGCAGTTTCCACAATACCACAGTGGGGGTTTACTATAAGTATATGGTCTCCGATAGTTCCAACAATTCCACTGTCAGCTAAAGCCCCTCTCTCTCACCAGCAGGAGCAACCGTGGGAAATGCAGCAGGTTTTCAAAGTTTAATCAGATGTTACCCGTTGGTTAACAGGTTAATGCACAAAAGTTAACACAATGCAAATTTCACTCCTCCACACCTTCTATCTTCCCCTTAGAGCACAGTAAGCAGTCATATGAAAGTGAATAGGGAAAATCGTCTCTCAGGGGCTTTCCACATTGTTAATGTATTAATATATAAGGTCAATACATACACTGGATGCCGGGCGGTAATACAGATGTCCACCGGGGGTCTCCCTTCGCTGTTATTCCGCTGATGGCCCTAGGTATTCAATGCCTGGTCCGCCGTTCTAATCCTGGATTGCTTTGTTAGCCAGTCTCACTCTTCCTGGTCTCTCTCCTACGTCCCCGACCAAGGTCTCGCGAGATCTCGGCGTTCCGGGATCTCCTCTCTCCACTCCGCAGGCAATCCTCCCAGCAGCGCCCTCACGACCTCCGGGCCGGCCCGACAGCTCCCGCACCAGCAAAACCGAGGGACCTCCGCGCCCCAGGTACAGCAGTTACTTCAGGGGGTATTATATAAAGTTGTGGGAGCAGTTTAGCAGGGAAAGCGTGAGCCTCTCTCTTCCCTTCCCGGGGACAGTGCAACACAAAGTGCTATACTGTCAATCATGCACAGGCTTCAGCCGTCGGCATTGTGGTGAGAGCACACACCTCTCTCACTCCTCACATGCCGCCGACGCCACCATCACCATCCGGTCACAGGTTGGCATAGGAAGGGGCACATTTTGTGCCCATAGCCACACCTTGTACCTGAAGGTAAGATCTTCTTACTGTGGCTTCCGCAAACCCAGTGGATGCCTGTGACGGCATTGTGGTTGCCGTGGGAATGGAGCCCCGCCGCCAGGCATCCTGGGTCTTGTAGGCTCCACCACATTCAGTGCACATGCGCAGTACCACTCCCCCGTCCGCTCTCACTCGGCGTACATGTTATGATGCCGAGTGAGTGGGGGATAAATAGAACACCCACATTGCGAGCCTGTGCTGGCTCTGCAAGGACGCTGTTATTCGGACTGGACGAACTAAGGTCAGTGGGGGGTCATTAGCATGGACTGATCCACACCTTCCGTGTTTGAAGCAACTGAATCTCTGATTTCCTTTATATCTATATTTGATAGGACCTGCCTAGCCCGTTACAGTGCTTTTCAGCATACTCTACCCCTTGATAAGCCCTCCAGCTGCACAGTGTATCACACTGACTCTGTCTGGAGTGCCTATATCTCCAACCTTCATCTGGACCTGGTAAGCCCTTTTGAAATCTAACAGTAAGGTAGAGCATAATGGTATATTTGCATTAAGATACAGGCAATGATTTAGTCCTTGCCTATATTCTTTAATTTGATAATTATATCTATATTTATTTAGAATTTGATTTCATTAATGGGACCCTGTTTTGATTGATATACTTAGGTTGATCTATACCATCATCCATAGGGAATTTCCTGTCCTTCATAATGACACTCTGCTCCATCAAAAAAATCTACTAGAGCATCCCATTCCTGGGTAGGTAAAGACTGAAGTAATATTTTTTAATATTTCTCTGTTATCCTAGCCCTATATGGGGCCCTTTTGGACCCTCAACATTTAAGTACCAGTGGGCAACTGTCCATTTTATTTGTCCCCTGCAGCCACTAGCTGGTGATATTTATGATCGGTCTGCACTTACATTAAGAAGGTTTCCCCAATTGATTGCTGTGGTAGGATCTTGGCCAGGGGTAGGTACCTCTTATGAATTTATTTCTAATCAATTTTTCCTTTCACATTTTTTTTCTTTATATATTGATATTTTTGGTTAAATGGGGGGGGGGGGGGGGGTTTGGCTGCACCACACTTCCAGCCTCATTTTACAGTTCTGCTTTGCTGTTTTTGTCATGTTTACAGTTTTTTCTGTTGCAACCACTTGATGTTGAATATTGGCTCCCCTGAAGAAACCTTTGTTGAGGCGAAACATGTTGGGATACCTTCAAATTAGACAAATACAACCTCAATTAAATTGAATGATTGGACATGGATGTTCAATCTTGAATAGTCAACGTGGTTTATGTGTCACCTTAATTACTTCTTTTGTATTTTAAAGAACTGTATTGTCTAGTTTATCATATGTTATATCATTCTTTTTCTTTTTTCTTACCCCTGAATTGGGGTCTTTACTTATATATATCTTAAAAAAAAGTGTTTGGCACCGCAATAATCCCTCTTCCTCCTTTTTTATTTCTCTAGATAGGGTTTTATTTTTGCTATTTTAAAAACAAAATGTTGTATTTATCGAAATGCCAAATTTGGAAGATGCACAGAGTGTGTAAACATGCGCTATCTCCCATCATGGGGGATAAATGTACATGTTTTGTGGAAAGTGTCTGAGATGAAGGGGTTGCAGCCCCAAAGCATGTACATTGATCCCCCATGATGGGAGATAGCACATGTTGACACACTGTGTGCATCTTCCAAATTTGGATTTTTCAGGGGTCACACCGCATGTGATGAAGGCAATATCAGCCCAGTTTGTACATACTCAGGTCTGATATTGTCTTCACTTTTCAAAATTGAACTTTGTAAGTTCCCGTGTTCAGTATTTTACGGTTTAATACATGTCTGTTTACACAAAAACAACAAGGAAACAAAATTCTGACTAAACTCTGTTTTGGATACACACAATCTCTTGGTTTGTTGTAAAAACCTTTTCGAAACGCACATGTGAATGTGCTTGTATTAAAAAGTTTAATTATCAACAATGTGTGGCTTCCTTTTTCATTGCGCATAAAATGTGTTTGTAGTCAAATTTTAGTTTGTGCTGAGAAGAAGTGTGATTTACTAAAGGCAACTCCACTTTGCACTCCAAGTGCAGTTTCAGGTGTACTTTTGTAGTGCACTTGTAGTGCATAGTGGATGTGCCTTTAGTAAAAAACACCCACAGTGAGGTGTAAATTTGGACAATCATGCCATTTTCCTGCCATGGTGCTGAAAATGAGCACGACTTTGATCAGTAATGCACTACATACATTAGTTACAAAAAGAAGGTGTGTGTGTAGCAGACCCACAACATAATAACATTATCTGAAGAAGAGACTGTCCCCTCATCTCGCTATGAACTTGGGTTTGCACTGTTGGTGAAAAAGGCCCAACTTAAATAAAAATGGCAAAGTGGGAGGCCACAGTCTGCCATTCCTGTGGCGTTGAAGGACACTGTGTAGTGAAACAAGAACAAAAATTAGTAATTTGACAAATCAACATTGCAAGCAGATTAGACACCCACATTTTTGGTCAAAATTAGTATAACATTTTGGGAACTGAGTATTTAAAGCCTAAAGTATAAGGTCCCCTTATGAGAGTCATCCCCCCCCCCCCATATGATGGGCCCTTGCTAAAAAATGAGGGGGGATGTTTAGGACAGGTAACCCTCTCCACTTGATTGAGAGCTGAATGCCTAAATAATGTGTGATACTTTGTGAAGCCCCTCCTTACTTACACTATTGGCAGCCCACGGGACAGGTAAGAAGTGTCATAATAACAAAATGGAAGCACATTTTGACATTCTGCTATTACATAGCAAGAAAATGAATGTGTTAAAAAAAAAAATTGCATTTGAAAGTATTGAGGCAGGCCCTTACACTACATGCTTTGGTGAATTTGGCCATAAATGTGACCATCAAAAAGGTAGGTATAGTGTGTATTGGGTTTGGTCAAGTCATCAGATAGAGGATTGCTATTAGCTGAGCTAGCAGTTGGGGGGAGGGGGTTCCTAATGAGTTTGGCACAACCCCAAAAATTAAAAAAAGGTCACTTTGCATGAATTGAAGCACACACATCACATTTGTAGACATTTTAGGGGGTGTTTAGGGGAAAGCAATACTATGGAGCTGACAAAAAACATTGTTAAGTGACTAGACTATAGTTTGATGGGCCAAAAATAGCATGGTGGGGAAGTTAGTGAGGCAAATACGCATGAGGACAAAGGGGCAGAGCATATGAATCGGAGCATATTGCAATGATGGTAATTAGGGAATGAGGAAAGAAATGCAAGACATTAGCAATCATGAAATACATAGAATGTGATGTTTAAGGATAAAATTTAGCTTCATATACCGTATATACTCGAGTATAAGCCGAGATTTTCAGCCTCTTTTTTGAGGCTGAAAGTGCCCCCCTCGGCTTATACTCGAGTCATCGCTGTCTGCCTGCTCGATCAGCGTGTCGAGCAGACAGACAGCGGCCATTCTATTCTAATTCAAAAGCCGCGCCTCCGGCTCCGCCTTCGCCTGTGATAGGCGGAACACTGAATTTCCCAGCAGCCTGTGTTCCGCCTATCACGGACATCCGCTCATCCTCGTACTACGGACGAGGATGAAAGGATGGCCGTGATAGGCGGAACACAGACTGCTGGGAAATTGTGTTCCGCCTATCACAGACAGGGAGGCGCGGCATTTGAACAGGAAAATGGGCGCCGACGAAGAGCGGTGATCCTGGGACGGGACCGGACGGAGGCTCGGCTCGGCTCGGCTCGGGACGGGACGGGACGGGACCGGACGGAGTCTCGGGACGGGACGGGACCGGACCGGACGGAGTCTCGGGACGGGACGGGACCGGACCGGACGGGACCGGACGGAGGCTCGGGACCGGACGGAGGCTGGGGACACAGGTAGGCTGGACACACAAGGCCTCACACACACACACACACACACACACACACATGGATGGACACACACACAGGGATGGATGGATGGATGGATGGACGGACACACACACAGGGATGGATGGATGGATGGACACACACACACACACAGGGATGGATGGATGGATGGACACACACACACACAGGGATGGATGGATGGATGGACACACACACAGGGATGGATGGATGGATGGACACACACACAGGGATGGACAGGCATATCTCACCCTCGGCTTATACACGAGTCAATAGGTTTCCCAGTTTTTTGGGGGTAAATTGGGGGCCTCGGCTTATACTCGGGTCGGCCTATACTCGAGTATATACGGTAGTCCTTCTGCAGGATCTGAATAATGGCAGAACAGGTCTCTGGAATAATGATCCCCAGAGCCTGGGGGGAGATGCCTGCAGAGAACTTGAGGTCCTGAAGACTTCTCCCTGTCGCCAAGTAGCGCAACGTGGTGATGAGCCTCTGCTCCGGAGTGATGGCTTGCCACATGCAGGTATCCTGCCTGGTGATATAAGGGGTCAGCAAAGCCAGCAGATGGTGAAAAACGGGGTCCGTCATCCGGAGATAATTCCTGAAATGATCAGGATTATTCTCGCGGATCTCACGGAGCAAAGGCATGTGCGAGAACTGGTGACGCTGGCGCAACCAATTCTTGGTCCACAAACGCCTCCCCTCCCTGTTCATGGACCGGGCTTGTGTCAAAGTAAGAAACCCAACACAAAGCCCCTGCACAGCACAAACTCTACGATGAGTACGTAGACGAAACATGGTTTGAAAACGGTCGGCTCGTCAGAACGGACACCAGAAAGCACCGATAAACAGCAAGGCCTGAAAGAACGACCTGAATAGCAGAAGCAAGCAGACAATAAAAAATGCCTTTCAAAGCGTACTATACCAAGATATAGTCCACAATGAGAAACAAATACTTAATAACTGCACGCACGGATTATCAGATACGCAAAGCCAAGCAGAAACCGAAGAGCAGTAGCGATCTGAATCACTAATGTGAAAAGCGCGAATCGTCTCTCCTCAAACTTCTACTAACACAAGATCAGCAGAAGGAGCCCAAAGGGTGCCGGACGTGGTGCTGAACTTCCCTTTTCTAGTCCCGCCATACACGGCTTACGTCACCGCGTTCTTGGCAACCACAAAATCCGACAACTTGGTCCGACCGTGTGTATGCAACAGTTTCGGACACAATCCGTCGGACAAAATCCAACGGATTTGGTTGTCAGAATGTCCGACCGTGTGTACAGGGGCTAAAATGTTAAAAGAAGTATTTTAATTTATCTGGAAGCCACTAAAAGCTTCAGAAAGTCAGAAACTCTTTTTGTTCAATTTGCGGGGGCTCGCAAAGGCTATAAGGCATCTAAGTCCTCCATTGCTAGATGGATAAGACTGGTGATTATAAAAGCTTATGAGTTAGAAGGAATGCAAACACCATTAGTTAAGGCACATTCTACCAGGGCAGTCTCGGTTTCATGGGCAGAGAGGGCCGGTGCCTCTCCGGAGGACATCTGCAAGGCAGCAACGTGGTCCAGCTACTCTACGTTTGCTAGATATTACTGTCTGGATTTATTGTCAGATAAAGAGCAGACATTTGGATGAAAGATCCTCCAGGCAGTAGTCCCCCCCCCCCCCCCCCCGAAAAAGTAAGTTTCTTGCTTATCATCTCAAGGCTGTCCTGGAAGACAAAAGGAGAAAGTTAGAATTAGACTTACCGGTAACTCTTTTTTTAGGAGTCTTCCAGGACAGCCTGGTTTCCCACTCAGTGTTTTTTATTAACTGGTGTTGGAGGTATGTACTGACATTGTGCTTGTTATGCGTTTCAGAGCCTTCTGGTAGTTCTTGTTTAAACTGAAGAGGGCGGCCTGGAGGACCACCTGTTAAGCTAATTGGTATACGTGTTTCCTGTCCCAGAGGAGCCCTATGTCTCAAGGCTGTCCTGGAAGACTCATAGAAAAAGAGTTACCGGTAAATCTAACTCCGGTTTTTACCATGTAAAAGACCAGCTCATGTCCAACTTCTGCAAGGCGTCTCACCTACCAGAGCAATACTCCTGCCTTCAACTGTACGCAGATCTAGCCCAATACACATTACAAAAAAGAAAGTCGCTTTTGCCAATAACCAAAGCACTACCCAATCACAACCTATGGTTGGGGCTACCAAATGAAACTCATTATCACTCATAATGATGCTTCATTCGTGATAACTACACTTAACGAAGGCCTTGCCCTTCTCTGATCATGGGCTATCCCAGAACAAGACCCTGCTTCCGGATCATCCTCTACCAGAATAAACACCCGGGAGGACTGGCAGACTGATTTGTACAAACGCAAAAAAACAAATTGCACCATTTGATCACCTATTTTCAAGTTAACTACATCTATACTACCTGACTGACCCGGCCAGATGGAGTGCACTGCCCATGAAAATTCCCCCTACAAGTAATGTGCAGTATCCCTGCAATCAGGTTTCAATTGCAACGGCCTTCATTTTTACTAATGGTTTCTTGCTTTCTTTACATGGCAGAGGACATTGCGGCTTGACAATCTACTAAGAGATATCCGTACCTTAGAGTGCTTTAATAAATCCAACCCTACCCAGTCTTCACCCCAAGCCATCTCCAAGCTACGCACTGAGCTTCAACTCTTGTTGATATAACAGTATCATCTTAACCACTTCAGCCCCGGAAGGATTTACCCCCTTCCTGACCAGAGCACTTTTTGCAATTCGGCACTGCGTTGCTTTAACTGACAATTGTGCAGTCATGCGACATTGTACCCAAACAAAATTGACTTCTTTTTTTTCCCACAAATAGAGCTTTCTTTTGATGGTATTTGATCACCTGTGTGGTTTTTATTTTTTGCGCTATAAACAAAAAGAGCGACAATTTTGAAAAAAATACTTTTCTTTTACATTTTGCTATAATAAATATCCCCCAAAAATATATAAAAAACATTATTTTTCCTCAATTTAGGCCGATACGTATTCTTCTACATATTTTTGTTAAAAAAAATCGCAATAAGCATTTATTGATTGGTTTGTGCAAAAGTTATAGCGTCTACAAAATAGGGGATCGTTTTATGGCATTTTTATTAATATGTTTTTTCTTTTACTAGTAATGGCGGCGATCAGCGATTTTTATCATGACTGCGATATTATTGCGGACACATCAGATCATTTTGACACATTTTTGGGACCATTGGCATTAATACAGCGATCAATGCTATAAAATTGCATTGATTACTGTAAAAATGTCACTGGCTGTGAAGGGGTTAACAACTAGGAGACGGGGAGGGGTTAAGTGTGTCCTGGGGGAGTGTTTATAACTGTCTGGGGGATGGGCTAGCAGTGACACGACACTGATCGCTGCTCCCGATGACAGAGAGCAGTCGATCAGTGTCCTGTCACTAGGCAGAATGGAGAGATGCTGTTTACGTCGGCATCTTCCCGTTTTTCAGCTCCGTGGCACAGGTATCCCAGCGGCGATCGAGTCTGCGTGTCCTGCGGGCACGGTCACGGAGCTGGCGGCAGGCGCGTGTGCACGGCGGGAATTTCAAAGTAACGTACGGGTACCTTACATTGCCCAGCTATGCCATTCTGCCGACGAATATATGCTGACATCGGTCGGCAAGTGATTATAGCTCTCAAATTAACACACTTCTCTTCTGGTAACAAGGCGGGCAAATTCCTTGAAGATCACATCAAAACAATGAAAACACAGAATAGAATTGCATATTTGCTAGAGCCGCAATCCAAAAGCAAGATCATCAACCCAAAGGAAATTTCTGATGCATTTGCCTCATACTAGGACTCCCTTTATAACTTAAAAAAAAGATCCACACACCCCAAGATGTACACATTGAATCTTTCCTTGCATCTCTCCAACTACCTACTCTTACGGACACCCAACTACAAGCTCTTAATGCGCCTATTACTCCCCAAGAGATTCACAAGGCTATTCGCTCTCTCCCATTAGGGAAATCATGCTTCTGTACGTCTCACACTGTCTGCTGGTTCCTATTGTCTCCAATGCAGTATGACTGACACAGAGTGGATCCTCTACTAGCACGGGAATTTTACTGATCATAGCAGGTGGCCTTTGATTCTTTTTTACTAATCCGAGTCATCTATCGAGCCACCAGGTATATGGGTTCACCTGTGAGGTTTGGCGGTCCGTGCTGCCAGGTGCCCCTCCAGGAGTCTGGACTTAATATATAGTAACAGGATTCTGTTGGATATAAGGAATTTATCAGCTGATACTCAGACACGGTAACATGCCCACTGTGTCTACTGCGCTTCTGGCTTCTCCTGTTTGTGTTACTGATATTTATCCATGCCCAAGGGAGGCACACAGATGAAATTGCATTACCTGCTTGATGTGCTAGTGATCCTGCTATGATCTGTGTCCTTCCGGATATCTGAACTATTATATCCTTTATTGCCAATCTCTATTGGCTTATAGGGACTCTTGCCAGCATCGGTTACACCAAGCTATATATTCCATACTACATGATCATTGCCTTATTGTATGAGTATTTGGATGTATCACTACACCTAGATGTCTTTGCCCTAGACAACGGTGTCTTTTTAGATGGTTGTAGGTGGAGCAATATGGTTTTAATTTTTTATTTGTACTTTCATTAATACATTTTTTGTTTTTCGATTTGCTACATTGTTGTTCTGCACTCTTGATTGCTACATCCCAGTGGCTATTTCTAGTGGCTCCTTGACTGTCAATCTCCTTGGCTCTGTCTTTTTTTTCTTTTTGTAAATCACCAGTGCCTAATGGCCTATCAAACGAATGTTACAAACAATTTCACTCCACCCTATGTCCAACTCTTTCCTCAGTATTCATGGGTGCAATATACTCTGCCTCCTTCCCATCTGAAATGCTTCAAGCACATATTGTAACGTTACCAAAACTGGAAAAGAACCTACCTCCTCGACCAATTTCAGGCCAATATCCCTATTAAATACTGATATCAAATTATATGCAAAACTATTAGCCCATAGGCTAAATCTCATCCTACCAACCCTGATCAGATCACACTGGCTTTATATTCTAATGCCAGGCATCTGATGCCACAAGAAAAATTAGAAGTGTAATCCAACATGCTGGGGCCAGTCGGGTGCCTTCTCTGCTATGTTCCTTGGATGCGGAGAAGGCATTCGACCGCATCCACTGGCAGTATATGCATAAAACTCTGTTGAAGTTTGGCTTCAAACTTCCTACCCATATACATGGAACACTGATGGCATTCCTTGGCTAGGTATATGTCTTGTATCTGACATATCACAACTAGCAGATGTTAACTACTTACCTTTCATTGACATATTAACTAAAGAAGCCCAACGCACTTATAAATGTGAGCTCTCATGGTCAGGCTGCCTTGCCTCTTTTAAAATGATGTTGCTACCCCAAATACTATACCTTTTTAGGACCCTCCCTATTCCTGTTAAAAGAGGACACTTACACTTACTAGCCATCAACTCACTACTCAAAAAAATATGTGTGGAAAAATATGAAGCCTTGCAGCTCCCATACCCAGAAGTTTAAGCATAAACATGCTGGAGGCATGGGAATGGTTAATCTTCACAATTACCTTACCCCATAGCAACCCAACACCCTCAACTCCAATATTGGTTCTCTCCTTCGACTGACAAAATGTGGATTGGTATTGAGATGTCCACTTTTCCTGCAACCTAGCTACTAGTTTATATTTGGAGACCCCTCCACTTAAAAAAATCTATCTCTCACCACCCAAGCATCATTAGCATTGAGGGTCTTTTATTCACTAACCCTCCCCAGCTACACAGAGTACATCACTGCCCATCCCACTACAGGTCCTAGAATCATTCATTCCCTACATATCTCTCCATAAATGGGTGGGGAAGGGAATTTCATATCGTAAAAAAACTTATTTAATGAACATACTCTCAAACCATTTACACAACTCTAAAAATATTTCGAAATCCCAACCACTGATCAATACTTGTATCTTAAAGTATCCCATTTTTAAACTCACTGACCTCTCCTGTAATATATGTCCATAAACAAGGCTTGCAGTTTCTCCATAACTCACCACCCTCAGTAAAAGGTACCTCCCTATTCTGTAATCCCTTGCAAAACAAACTCACATTCCAGAAGTCCACCCCATACTTAAAATGAGAGAAGGACTTAGGGGAAGACTTTACCACTAACCAATGGCAGTCTGCCTTTAAGTCCATATTCCAGGCCTCTAAGTGTGCCAACCACTGGGAACTATCCCAAAAGATCTCCCTTAGATGGTATATTACTCCTTATAGAGTCTCTAGATATCTTGTATCCCAATCCCCTCGATTCTGGAAAGGTGGGACAACTCATGCATATCTTTTGGTCCTGTAAACACTAATCCAGTTTTTGGAATAAACTATTTTGTGCAATATCAGAGATAACTGGGATACACACCCCACCCCCCACCCTCCCCAGCTCTGGCGATCCTCAACCTAGATATTAACCCCCCCCCCCCCCCATGTCGAAGAAAGAGTCGTTACTCATATGTTACTATCTGCCAGATCGCTTATAACTAGGAGAGGGAAATCCAACCTATCACCTAATGTATAAGCCCTTGTACACACGGTCGGACATTCCGACAACAAAATCCGTCAGATTTTGTCTGTAACGGATTTTGTCCGAAACTGGTGTTGCATACACATGGTCGTACAAAGTTGTCAGAAAATCCGATCGTTTGTAACGTGATGACGTTATTTCGTTACGACGGGACTATGTTCAGGCTAGTAGCCAATAGCTTTGGTCTAGGAATTTGACCTGAGCATGCGTGGCACTTTGTCCGATCGGAATTCTCTACAAATGATCGGACAAAGTCCGATCGGATCATGATGTCGGAAAATTTTATAGCCCAGCTCTAAAACTTTGTCGGTGGATATTCAGACGGAAACAGTCCGATGTAACCCACACATGGTCGGATTATCCGACAACACGGTCCGATCGGACATTTTCCGTCGGAATGTCCGACCGTGTGTACAAGGGCTAAGAAGTGATTCATATGGTAAAACAAAATTATGCCTATGAAAATATAGTGACGCATTGACATGGTAGCATACAACATTTTGACCACTACTGGGGCTTATGGAATTCTCTTTTGATTAGTTCATTCTATTTTATTTCCTATTACTAAGAGTTTATATACACCATGATTTGTACCTACAGTATACAATACATTTCGTATATGTTCTTATTTGTAACAATTATCATACATAGGTAATTTTAATGGAGCCATATTTGGGCTCGTTATTCCATATGTGCAAACACCATTTGGGCACACACCTCCTGTTGAATTGTTATATCTTTAATGCTCTTTTTTTTCAAACTTTATTGTTTTACAATATTAAATCTTTAAAACAAACATATTATTCCACAACATTAATTCTTTTATCCTCTCCCCCCACCCCACCCGTACACTCCCAGACCCCCTCCCTCCTCTCCCCCCTAAGGTCTATACTTTCACAAAATTCTCCAAATATTTATTAGTTATTTTAAAGTCCATCCACTTTTCCCAGATTCCCAGACATCTTTCTACCTGATCTTCTCTGCTATTTAGATCTTCCATATTGAATATATAGTCAATTCTTTTAAACCATTCCTTTATAGTAGGTCTTTCTAGGTCTAGCCACTTTTTTGGTATTACTCCCTTCGCTGCATTTAATAGGTACGGTTCTAGCGTATTTTTATACTGTTTTACTGTTTTATTTGTGTTGTGGAATAAACAGCTCCATGGGTTGTCTCTTACTTCTTCTTTGGTAATCTCTTTTAAGTATTCCCTCACCTCCTGCCAATACTCTGACCTTTGGACATTCCCATCAGAGGTGTGCCATAGTGCCCCGTGTGCTACACCCCCTCCAGCATTGTGGGGATTTTTCTACCTGGTATTTATGTGCTTTAACTGGGGTTAAATACCATCTAGCAAGGCATTTATAGTTTGTTTCTATGGTATTGATGTCTACAGAATAGCTGGAAACTAATCTTAACCACTTCAGCCCCAGAAGGATTTGCCCCCTTAATAACCAGTGCATTTAACTGGCAATTGCGTGGTCGTGCACCGCTGTACCCAAATAAAATTTATGTCATTTTTTACCCACAAATAGAGCTTTCTTTTGGGGGTATTTGATCACCTCTGTGTTTTTTTTTTTTTTGCGCTATAAACAAAATAAGACCAACAATGTTTTAAAAAAACTTTTTTTTTTTTGCTATAATACTTATCCAAAAAAATATAAAAAAAAGTATTTATCAGTTTAGGCCGATATATAATCTTCTACATATTTTTGGTAATAAAAATTGCAATAGGCGTATATTGGTTGGTTTGTGCAAAAGTTAGCACATATACAAACTACGGGATAGATTAGGGACTTTTTTTTTACTGATAATGGTGCAGTGATCATGGGTCGCTGGTAGGACCCATGGGCACGCTAGCCTGCTATCCTCCTTGCACGGACTGGTGTACAGGTATGTCAGTTCGCGCAGGAGAGCCGACCTGCCACAGTATATTTGCGTGGGCTGGTTGACAAATGGTTAATATTTTGAGTTGGTGCTCTGTTAACTGTGTTCCCAATTCCCTTTCCCAATTTTCTATGAATGGAGGTATTCTCGGCTCCACTATATCTGTAATCATTTTATAAATATGTGCAATACAGTGTTTAATTGTGTCCGTGAATTACATAATTTTTCCATAGCATTCAGTTTTTCCTCCGATCTTATCGGTTGTGGGAGCCCGCCCACAAAGTATTTTAGCTGTGAATGTCTTTTTTGTTTCAATAGTTTTTCTTATTTTCATAGGTAGACAAACAGGAAAAGGGATAAAACACACAGTTGTGGTTACGTACATTTGGTCAAAGCATATGATTATGTGCACAGTATCAATGTATATGCAATTGAAGATTAGTAATGTGAATATCATTAGTATCTTTATGGAGTTACACATTTTTCTGTCCATATTTCCCAAGATTTATCAAAGGATAAGCAGGATAAGGAATTGACAGCCAATATGATATGTTTAAAGTTGGGGTGGGAATTTGTTAATGGCAATGTGGAGTAGTGCAGACTGTGTTATAAATCCAGTGAGGGAAGCGTTTAGAGCATTCCCAAAAGGTGTGTAAAAGGTGGCCCGGCAGTCCGCATTTTCGCCAACATAAAGAGGAGGTGTCTGGAAATATTTTTGCTAATTTGTATGGGGTGTATTGCCATCTGTTGTAGATTCTGAGTATCATTCCCCAGGGACTCGTGCAATGCAAGTCTTGGTAATTGTTTTGAAGGCTGACTGCCATTGGACCAAAGTAAAGGTGCAGTTTAGGTTTGATTCCCATTTTATGAGGGTTGTTGATTTGCGGAAGGATTGCTTCTCTTGTACTCTTGTGTAATATTGTAGATAAGCAAGATACCTTTGGTAGGAGATTTTGGGGAGGTGTAGAATTGCCATATTTTATGAGGGAGATATAGACCTGGAACAAGGTATGTGCCCAGGAAGTGCAATATGCGAATACTTGGGAAGTGCAAGTTTCTTGGCAGGTAATATTTGGCTATTATTCGCTGTACATTTTTTGTCATTGAATTGACTAAGAAGTCCTGTATAGTAGTGATACCATAGGTTGGATAACGTTTTGTGGATAAGTTGGGGATTTTGGTTTAATGGGATCTGATAGTTCACCTCAGAGGGATTGTGCTTGCAGTGAACATTTAGGAATCTCCAAGCTTGTATGGATACTTGTATAAAGGGGGAATATTCCCAGGTGTCTCATGGTTTCCAGAGATCGCCTATGAGGAAGGCTCTCAGATGTTTTGTTGAGGCTAGGGATTTCTCCACCTCCATCCAAAGTGGTACATTATCATTTCTAAACCGCCACCTAAGCACATCTAGTGACTGCCCATAGGTAATGGCAAACATCTACTGAATCGGCTCCTTCCACTTGTTTATGTAGGATGAGGTTGGAGCGTGAGCATCTCGCTCTCTTACCTCTCCAAATGAATCTCCACATGAGTCTCGTCAGGGTGTGCAGGTAATAGGAAGGAATAGGGATAGGTAAAGCATTAACAATGTAGAGGATTTGGGGTAGGATTGTCATGTTGAATGCTGCAGTTCTACCTAGCCAGGAAAGTTCTCTTTTCAACATCTCTGTAAGTTGGGTTGTTATTTTTGCAATTAAAGGTTGGAAGTTAGTGTTAGCTAAGGAGAAGGTTGTTAGTTTAATTTCTAGATACAGTATGTCATGTTTGCTCCATGTATAAGGAAGAGTTTGTTGAAGCTTTTGTATGGTGGTCTTTAATACTCCTAAATCTAAGATAAATGATTTTGTGAAGTTGACCTTGTAGTAAGAGATATTGCTGAAATCTGAAGATCTTGTGGGCGTGTGAGAAAGATGTTATTGGGTCCATAAGCAGGAGAATCACATCATCTGTGAATAGGTTAATTATTACATGTGGATTGGACACGAACTGGAATCCCTTGATTAAGGGGGTGTGCGCAGATCGCCTCGGCTAGGAGTTCTATTATTAGGTTAAAAATGGACGGGGAAAGGGGGCACCCCTGTTGAGTCCCATTGGAAATACTGAAGGTTTTAGATAGAAGGCCAGACGTATATATCTAAGCAGTTCAGGTTTTTTTCAGCATAATGGATAATATTTGTAATCCTTATTGTGGCAACTGAAGTCTGCCTCCCCTTCACAAATCCTATCTGGTCTCTTTGTATGAGAGAGGGTATAATGTTGGTTAGGCTTTTAGCTAGTAATTTAGCATATATTATGTCAGAATTTAGGAGTGATATCAGCCTGAAGTTGGCCGGCGTGTTGGAGTCCTTCCCTGGTTTAGGTAAAGTGACTATGTAGCATCTCAGGGGGGAATGAGGAGGATATTGCAGCTTTGGTAAAGACTTGTTGCATGTATGGAGAGAGAATGTTATATAAAGGCTTTAAAATATTAATTGGAGAAGCCATCAGGGCCAGGAGATTTACTGTTTGGCAAGGTGCGGATGATTGACTCTATTTTGGATGTTGTAAATGGGGCATTTAGTTCCTGGATATGTGTGTCCGAAAGGGTAGGAAGGTTCAGCCCCTTTAAGAATTATATGTTTTCAGTGGTCTGTTGTGGGGTTGAGGAGTCATTCTGTAAGTTATAAAGTGCTCTTTAGTAATCAATGAATTGATCTGCGATTTCTTGTGGGTTCATTATTTTATGGTGAAGGGATGGGTGTATGAGATGAGCTATTCTTGTTTTAATGCATTCCGCTTTGATTCTGTTTGCTAGGTATTTATTAACTCTGTTTGCATGGGGGGAAGGAAACTAGTTGTAAACGTCTGAGATGTCTGTCGTACTGATGAGAAAAAAATTCTCTCAAGCTCTCTCTGAGTGTGAAGGGGGTGTTTGCGAATGATATATTGGGTGATGCCTTATTGTGGGATTCTAACTTATGAGTTTCAGAAAGCAGGGAATTGAGTTTTTCAGTGTATCATTTTTTCTCTCTAGCTCCTAATTGTATGAGTATGCCTCTCATAAATGCTTTATATGCATTCCATAAAGTGTAGGGATCATCTACTGAGTGTCTCTTATTGAAGAAATTCCTGAGCTGCTGAGAGACCACTGGGCCAGTGTGAAGTTCTTGTAAGAGTCTAGTGTTGCAGTGCCAGATAGGGGGAGAAGGGGAGACATCTTTTTCCGCAATTGAATGTGAAATAGCAGCATGGTCGGACAACGTGATGTGTATGTGGATGGAGGACACTTTTAGAAGCAACCATTTTTCCATCAGAAATATATCAATTAGAGAGTACGAGCAATGCCTGTGAGAGAAGTAAGTATAATCCTTCTCGTCAGCATGATGGCATCTCCATGCTCAAACAGATCATCCGAGTGGAGGAAGTGGCATAATGATGTGGTTTGAGGTGGTTTGCTGGCTGTAGTGTCTATCTTTGGGTCAACAATTAAGTTGAAATTTCCACAGATGAGGAGGTTTCCATGTTTTACAGAGGATACACATTTTAGTAATTTTCGTAAAAAAACAAAGTTGACTGGAGTTTGGTGCATAGCTTGCCACTAGGGTGTAAGGCAGTGAGTTGATGGTGCAAGTGACTATAATATATCTTCACAACTTCCTGAAGATGGCCCGCAGCATAGTGTCATTGTGACGCACATCCGGTCCCAGAAATCAAGCAGTATACCACGGCGGCATACCACTGCAATTGGGCAGATTTCCTAGGAACTTACCTGCTGTTTACTCCGGGTGCCAGGTTTACAGGCAGCCTTACATGTTTTTATATGGAATAAATGTTTTAAAAACGTTGCTGCGCAATGAGGCTTTTTCTGTCATTTGCATGAGGAACATCTACCCCAAACAACACCAGTATATAAAGGAATGAGACCCTCTTTATCATATCCAGTCATCCACGGGGACTGCCCACATGCGTGTTTGACCAAACTAGAAATAGTTGGTAAATGTGGAGAGGTGAGTTCACATCCATGTGGGGGCACTGTCCTGTGAGCACATATCAAGCACTTATCAAGCACAGATTCATATCCACTTTGTAGAGCACGAGCACTTTAATTGTGATTTGGAACTTTTTATTGCTTCAAGTTTATTGATGTTTGCAACAAATCTGTATCGGACTTTCTAGTGATTTTTTAAAAATGCACTAGGTTTCAAATGTGATATCTATTTAATCTTTGTGGCGCTCAGCATAAATGATCTGCATAGAACTTTTTAGCGATTTTTCAAAGTAGCATCAGTTCTCAAATGTGATATTTATTTAACATTTGTAGCACATAGCACGGTATATTTATTTATTTTTATAATATATCTATCTCCATCATCCAGGAAAGTTTCCTTAAAGCAGCGTTCCACCAAAAAAATGGAACTTACACTTTAAGGGAAGGTGACCCCCTGACACATTTGGCATGTAATTTTTCTGGGGGGGGGGGCAGAAACCCTCTTTTTAGAGGGTTCCAGCTCTCACTTCCTCCTGGGGCACAGCGGCACCGTAAGTAAGTTCACCTCTCTGCCCTCCCTCTAGGCAATCACCTGGGACATGTCACAGGTTCCAGATGATTGCCTGGCCAGTCACAGCGTGCAGCATGGCTCGCGCATGTGCGGTGCGTGCTCGGCTGTGAAGCCACAGCTAGGTGCCCACAGTGACAATGCCAGCACCGCAGAGAGGATGGGGAGACGAGCGGGGCTTCGTTCCCCTGCATCGCTGGACCCTGGGACAGGTAAGTGTCCAATTATTAAAAGTCAGCAGCTGCAATAATTGTATCTGCTGACTTTTAATTTTTTTTTGTCGGAACTCTGCTTTAAGTTGAAATGAAAGCGAGTTTCTCAATGCTAGTAGAATTCCTCCTTTTTGTGCCCTGGGTGTACAACAGAGGAAAATATGTGGATAGTCCCTGTGTGAACAGTGAGGAATTTTGGCAGTTTGGAAGTGTGTTTCCTGCACACACAAGATGTCCGCTTTGTTTGCTGGCCTCTTTCCACAGAGAGAGTCTCTTTGTGGGGTGGTTATCTCCTTGTGTTTAAAAATGGGCAATTAATGTTCAATTGTAGATTAGTACTCGCTCTGTGGGCAATGTTCCCTCCCATGTAGGGCTAGTTTCTTTGGCTTGGTTGTGGGCGACTTGTTACCAGCAGACATTAAAATCCTCAGGTGGGGGCCTTCTGGACAGTTTAGGTGTAACATACTAGGCTTACAGATGTCAAAAGTATGCATGGTGTATAACGCACCTCTGTGTTTATCAAACAAGGGGTAAGAAAAATAATGCAAGAACAAAATAAGAACATGAATGAAACCATAAAAAAGAGGATTGTTTGATGGATCCGAGAGCAGTAAACTGCTTTATGGAATAGGGGGAAACAGGAAGAAACACAATGGTCTTCCGGGACCAGAGAGAGAACTGGTTATCTGGAACCTCCATTGGAATGTTTGTTGTTGGAGTGCCTGTGTGATACCACTTGCCACAGATCTTGGATTGCTGGCAGTTGCAAGGAATGTGTAGGGGTTGGTTCCTGTTCGGGGATGATGCCCCACAGGCGCAATGCCCCCATGCCTTCTTCAATGGTGGTGATCAAGGACGTTACCCCGTTATAGGTTACGAATAGTGTTGTGGGGTACTTCCACTTGTGTGGAACCTTGTGGTTCCTTAAGGCCTTGGTAATGGTTGCTAGGTTGCGACGGCATTTTAGAGTATGCCTGGATAGATCTGGGAATAGATGGATGGTTGTATATTGAGGTTGTGCATTTTCAGGCCTCCAAGATGCATGTAGGATTTGTTCTTTAACATGATAGAAGTGTATTTGTAACAGAATATCCACAGGAATCTTTGCAGGAAGGAACGAGGGTTTGGGTACCATGTGGATCCTATCTATTATGAGATCTTGGGCATTCAGGGACGATACCAGTGTGGAGAACAAAGCTTGGGCATATTGTAGCAGCTGAGTGGCCGGAACAGTTATAGGGACACTCCGAATTCTGAAGTTGTTCCTTCTCGATCTGTCCTCCAAGTCTGCCACTTTATCTTTCAACCAGGCTACCTCTTCACTCTGAGTTGTTTGCGCATCAACTAGGATATTGAAAGAAGTGTATTCGCCAATTTTTTGTTCAATGTGGTCTACTCTACTTCCCACAGACTGGACCTCTGCTTGTTGATACCTGTTAGTATGTCAGCTTGCAGGGATGCCCTCAGGGATAGTAGCATCTCTTTAAGTGTGGTATCTGATATAGGTTAGTCTGATGTTGGGAAGGCAGTAATGGGATCTATTATGTTATTGGAGGTTGCAGTATTAGTGGTGTGGGGCCTGCTTACTTCCATACTGGGATCACTGTGCAGCCTGGCAGGGGAAGCCATAATGTGGTCTTGACTTTGCAGGACTCCTTGTAGAGGGGCTTGATGCTCTTGAGGACCTGCTTTGTGTGATGGCCTTATGTGATGGCTGTCTGGGAACCCCATGCCTGCTGGATGAAGCCACGGGCTCGTTATTTGGCCGTTGTGTCTGGGCGCTAGCACCATTTTGTTGTAGCCCATGCGCAGCTGAGGTGAAGAAGCCTGGCAGCTTACACAGCTGAGGTGGGTTCTTTTGGTGCCTAGTCATTTCTGGATGTCTCTATCAAAGTTTGATGATAGACTTCCGTTTATTTTCACTGCGGCCGTAGGGTGGTTGTATTATTATTATTATTATACACGATTTATATAGCGCCAACAGTTTACGCAGCATTTTACAATGTATAGGGGTGAACAACACAATTACAGTACAGTTCAATACAAAAGGTGGGCCCTGCTTGTAGAGCTTACATTCTAAAGAGAGGGGGTGGTGGTACAAAAGGTAATCGTTTCAGAGAATGATTTGATGGGGGTGGCTCGGGGGCAGTTGTTAGGTGGGTGTGGGATAAGTGAGTTTTCAGGGATCTCCTAAAGGTGGACAGGATAGGGGCTGATCCGATATACCAGGTCAGGGAGTTCCAGAGGATGGGAGAGGCTCTGGAGAAGTCCTGAAGGCGAGCATGGGAGGAGGTAACAAGGTAGCTAGAGAGCAGGAGGTCCTGGGAGGAGCGGAGGGGACAATTTGGGCGATATCTGCAGATGAGGTTGGTGATGTAGCTGGTGGTGATGTTGTGGTTGGCCTTGTATGTTATGGTTAGTATTTTGAATTTTATACAGTGGGGTAGGGGAAGCCAGTGAAGGGATTGGCAGAGAGGAGCAGCATTCAATGAGGTGTATTAGTCTAGCAGCAGAATTCATAATAGACTGAAGGGGGGATAGCCTTCTTAAGGGTAGGCCATTAAGGAGAGAGTTGCAGTAGTCAGTCAAGGATTACACCCAGGACCCTGACGTGTGGAGGGACCAATGGTTGTGTTTTTATAAATGGTGAAGTCACGGGGGAAGGTGGAAAAATTTTGAGGAAGTGGTGTGACATCAATATCGATATGTCATTCAGTAAGTTTGAGATCCGTGAGGAGATCGAGGGGGTGAGTTGAGGAGTGGAGAGATAGATCTGGGTGTCGTCTGCATAGAGGTGGTATTGGAAGCCATGGGAGGTTATCAACTGGCCCAGGGAAGAAGTATACAGTGAGAATAGGAGAGGCCCAAAGACAGAGCCTTGGGGTACCCCAACAGAAAGAGGAAGGGGAGTGGAGGAGATGGAGTTGTAAGGGACACTGAAAGTGTGCTGAGATAGGTAGAAGGAGAACCAGGATAAAGCAGAATCACAGAGGCCAAGGGAGTGTAATTTGCTGTAATCTGAGGAGGAGCAGGTGGTCAACTGTGTCAAAGGCAGCAGAGAGGTCTAAAAGTATGAGTATGGGGTAGTGCCCAATGGTTTTAGCAGTTAGTAGTCATTGGTGAGTTTTAGTAGGGAAGTTTCAGTAGAATGTTGTGAGCGGAAGCCAGACTGTGGGTTGAGAAGGTCGTTGTCTGTGAGTTAGCGACTAATTCGGTCATGGGCAAGGCGTTCAATGAGCTTGGAGGCAAACGGGAGAAGGGAGATGGGTCTTAAGTTATTCAAACAGATGGGGTCTAGTGAGGGTTTTTTGAGTATGGGGATAACCAGTGCATGTTTGAACAGGGAAGGAAAGGTGCCGGAGGAGAGGTTGAAGATGTTGGTTAGGGAGTTTAGAATAGAGTGGGAAGGTGGTCGCAGTAGTAGTGAGGTGGGCCATGGTGAGGAGTTTATCAACTTTATGGTAACTGGGCAAAAGGAGGAGAGTATTGAGTGTGGTGTTGGACCCGATGTGTTGGGTAGGGGGGTAATTTGAATGCTGGATATATCCTTGCGAATTGTTTCGATTTTGCTATTGAAATGGTTGAAAATCTGTTGAGCGGTAAGCAAGTTTGTGGGTGGGGTTGGGGGGGGGTGAAGTAAGGAATTAAGGGTAGAAAAGAGTTGACAAGGTTTGGATGAAAGGGTTTTGATGAGAGTGTTGTAATAGGTTTGTTTAGCAGTGTGGAGGCAGGAGTTGTATTTGAGAAGGGCAGATATGTAGAGGGTAAAATCTTGCAGGGATTTAGATTTACGCCATGCTCGCTCAAGAGCACGGCTGTGTCTCTTCAGACTTCTGGTGTCGTCTGTTTGCCAGGGTGGTGGCAGATGGGGCCTGGTTCTGCATATAGAAAGAGGAGCAAGTATGTCTAATTGTAAAGAACATTGACCCACTCAACCATTGTAGGGCCTATTCCTATATTCTCTAATGTTGTTATCATAAATCTTCAATCTACTCTATCAAACTCTTTTTCAGTGTCTATTGACAGAAATGTCTGTTTTGCTTGCCTCTATCTAGCAAGGTTACTCTGTGGTATAACAAGGAAGCTGAGACTTCTGCAGTGTATAAATGTGCTTTTACTATACAAAGATGCTGTACATACAAAACTATTACAATCTTAGGAATACAGGGATTTAGCCTCAATGTAGTGACATACAGCGACTTTCAAATTCAGGGTACTTAAATCTGGGGCAATCAATTCATGACAAATCAATGGAGAATGGAGATAGCCTTGCGAAAGGACAGTGAAAAAGTGTATTGGCGGCCGTCTCACACCATAGCAAACTGGTCTTGACACTCTGGGTCTATCAAAATTGAAAAGATTAGCCAGGTCTATCACAGCATGATATTCTCCTGCATTTTTAGCAATTTTCCCAACAATTGAGATCATATCTGGTACAGCTGACTTCAATGGAGGTGCCACTTTGTTTAGACCTCTGTAATCCACAGTCATTTTATATATCCCATCTGTTTTTTTTTTTACTGGGAACACCGGAGATGAGAAAGGACTTACAGCAGGTCTAAGGATCCCTACTCTCAACAATTCTTGAATGGTCTCCCCAATTTTTTTGTGGCTTCCAAGAAGTCTGTACTGCTTGAGACAGACTGGCTTCTCTGGTGGAGGAATGTAGACAGCGGTCCATTTAGCATGACCTCTGACCACAGCCTTCACCGCCCTTACCAGATACGCTTTATCAGGATACCCGAATGTGAATGTACCTCTTTCAGTCTGAATTGACTGACCTTGAAGTACATCCATCCCAAGAATATTTTTGGGTAACTGTGATACCAAAACATCTGTCATAAATCCTGATTCCTTGCCAATAGTCAATTTCACCCGTATCCTAACTGCTGGTGTAGTTTGCCCTCCCAAACCTTCTACATAAATCAATTCTCCTTTGTGATGGGAAGGATTGCCTTGCAAAAGTGTGACTTCAGCTCCACTATCAACTAAAGCCATTACATGTATAGGAGAAGATGACTTCCCCCACCATACAGTGACAGGTGCATATGGGCGTCGGTCTCCTGCGGTCACTGACCTCACTGCTATGACAGGAGACTCACCTTCCCTTCATAAAGGATAAGGAACCTCCCAATCCCCTTTTCTGAGTCTCTATAACTCCTCCCCAGGATAAAGGGATTTGGGTTCATGTTCAGTTTTGGGAATTGGTTTGGGGCTAACAGGAGGATTCTGTTCGGTTTCCTCTAAGTCTAGGCTGATGTTATCTTTACTAGGAGTAGTGTTTCTAACCCTGACAGTTTTCCCTACTAAATGTTTCTACCTCTTCAGCATTTCTGCAGTAGAAATCTTTAGGTACTCCTGCCTTTAATAGGTCCACTCACATTTGTTTCCTAGAAATAACTAGCCTTGTTTTCTCTTCACCTCCTGTCTTCTCTACCCCATTCACTTTCTTCTCTGTTCTTTTCTGTTTGTATTCTTCGTGTCTGGCCTTAACCTTATCTACTGCCCTGACAGGCTTTGTTTTAGTCTCCTCTAGCTCCCCCAACTGGCTTAAAAGGGTTGTGGCTTCATGAATTTTGCTGTTTAATCCCAGGCCTTCCAACAAGGACAATAATGGAGCCCTGAGATTAAATGAAGCAGACTTCATCAGCTTAGAGCGCAGAGCAGACGTAAAGGGTTCCATATATGGACCCATCCATTCTGGAAACGTATTTAATCCGGTTATAAAACCCATCTCAGGTAACCTGGAAATACCCTCTCCTATTGATCTCCAGGAGTAGCTATTTTCCAGGTCAGTAGGACTAGCGTATACTCAGACTATTCCATCTCTCACGAGGTCTAACCGTGAAAAATTCACGCTAAACTCTCTGGCTTTTCGCATTGCTTGACGCAATTGTAGATCGTGGGTTAACACTCCCATAGTCACTGCTTCCTTACCTGACAAAACAACACAGTCCGCCCCTTCATCCCATAAGCGTAGAAGCCAACTCACTAGGGGCTCCCCAGACCTTTGTATTGTTTTGCCAGCTAATGGAATTCAGTTTGTGTAAACTCCCATACTTCTTTAAATTCAACATCACTGGGGTTGCGATAATAAACCTTCCCATCTGCCATATCCTTTCTATCATGTTGCCGTTTCCTAAGCTTAGTAATGAGAGGTCTGGCATACTTTTTCTTTTGCACTAGCAGATCATCATGCGAAATATCAAACTCTATCTCCTCATCCTCACTGTCATTTGAGGAGAGCACATCCTCACAATCCCAATTTTGGGATGTGACAATGGCACGTACCCTGTCTTTACTAACAGGTTTACGGCCCTTCCTTTTCCTTAAGGCATTAATTGATTTGGTCATGAGGGCTGCACACCGCTCTTGCAAATCATCAGCCCGACTAGTAGTTGAACATACACACTCTGAAGCAACTGCTAGCTGGTCTTTTAATACCTTAACTTCTGCCTCTGCCTTCTACCTTCTATGTGATTCGGTATAAATAGCATGAAGAAAATACCAGCTCACTGTGGACACTGTCCTCTTCTCTTTTTTACTTAAATCCAACCCCTTAAGGCTAAAATCTACAAAATGATCTGAGACTTTATCACTCCAAGTTAGGTTCAAGGGAGAAGCATACTTCACAAATTCTTTAGCAAGATGCTCCCACTCATTGTCTCTGGCCCAGATAGGTAAGCTGCACACTTCCTTCTGGCCACCAGAACCCTCTGCAGCCTTGCTTTTTCTAAACAGCGTATGCAGCATTTTACCTAGCACAAGCTACACAACACTATAGAAAAACAGGTCTGCTTCAATTGAATTATAGCACAATTCTTGGCACGAGCCCCCAAATGTTTTGCTTGTGTCTATCTAGCAAGGTTACTCTATGGTATAACAAGGAAGCTGAGACTTCTGCAGTGTGTAAATGTGCTTTTACTATACAATGATGCTGTACATACAAAACTATTAAAATCTTAGGAATACAATAAAAGACTGACAGATACCTATAACAAGCAAAATGCCTAGCAAATGCAGCCTATGGTCTATAACAGTACAACTACACTTAAAGGTTACTTATCTTCTGTTACTGTATGTTCGTGATCTCCATTGGCAACGATGCTTCTTGGACACCAGGCAAAAATCTTGTATCATGAGTGGCTTCTGATCTTCAAAGCATGATGATGTGTGTAGCTTATGCCTGAATCCCCCTATGTCAGGCTGCTTACCATAGTTACCCAAACAACAGAAAACATACCTATTTACTGTAGCTGTAGAAACAATGGACTGTTGAAAACTGTCAATTGAATACAACAATGGTATCTACCCATTGTCTACTCAAACCAAACCTGACTGTAATCTAACAGTCATTCTTTCAGTTTGATAGCTGAAAGAATCTCAAACAAGTAATGTCTTACTTGTTTACTGTAACTATAGAGACAATAGCCTGTTGAAAACTGTCAATTGAATACAACAATGGTATCTACGTACCTATTGAATGAAACAGCATTTGTTTGAGAAATCTACTCAAACCAAAAAAACTGACAGTAATCTGACCAACTCACTATTGTAATATTGTCCCATGTGTTATGTCTGATTAATAAAAAAAATCATATTTTTAACAAACGCAACGCCCATTGGGGCACGCACCGTGGCAATCTGGGTTGAGGCTTGTCCCTCAGACAAAGCCCAGCCCCGATCAGGGTAAAGGGCCAATGAAATGGCCCTTTACCAGTGACCAGCTGTGTCCAATCACAGCCGGTCACAAATGTAAGCAAACCATAGTGTAACGGCTGTTTCTGGGCTCCTCTCCTCTCCTCACACACCGATCCAGTGTGAGGAGGAGAGCGAGCTAACAGTGTGCCCAGATTGCCCCCCCAATAAAGAGTACCTGCCATCAGTACCCATCAGAGTACCTGCCATCAGTACCCATCAGAGTACCTGCCATCAGTAGTTTTTGTCATTTTCCCTGAAACTTGTTGCACAATATAAAATATTCCATGGACTCAACATGCCTCTCAGCAAATAACTTGGGGTGTCTACTTTCCAAAATGTGGTCATTTAGAAGGGGGGGGGTTGTGCTTTCTTAGCAAATCATGGCCTCCAAAACTGTGATAGTTAGTGAGGAGTGAAATCGTTATTTTACGTACTTAGCCTGAAAAAAAGTAAAAAGTCTCACACGTGGTATCCCTGTACTCAGAAGAAGCAGTAGGATATATTTTGCGGTGTAATTTCACATATGCCCATGGCATGTTTGAGCAATATATTATTTCAGTGACAACTTTGTGTATTTTTTTTTGTCAATCACTTGTGACAAAAAAATAAAATATTCATATGTGCACAACATGCTTCTCAGCAAATTGTTTGGGGTGTCTACTTTCCAAAATGGGTTATTTGGGGAGGGGGCTGGTACTGCCCTGCCATTATATCACCTCAAGAATGAGATAGGCAGGTACCCTAGTTTGTAGATGCTATAACTTTTGCGCAAACCAATAAATATACGCTTATTGCATTTTTTTTTTTACCCAAGACATGTGGCTGAATGCATTTGGCCTAAATGTATGACTAAAATTGAGTTTATTGTATTTTTTTTATAACAAAAAGTAGAAAATATAAGTTTATATCTCAGAAAATAAAAAAAACTGCAGAGGTGATTAAATACCACCAAAATAAAGCTCTATTTGTGGGAAAAAAAGGATGCAAATTTAATTTGGGTACAGCATTGCATGACCACAAAATTACCAGTTAAAGCGACGCAGAGCCAAATTGTAAAAAGTGCTCTGGTCAGGATGGGGGTAAAATCTTCCGGGGCTGAAGTGGTTAAACCAGTATTAAACCCCAAACCAACCATATCATACTGCAGCTTGCCAATCATTTGATGTAGTGGCTGCAATCATTTTTTTTTTAATTTTAAGGCATGGGGCACCAGGGCATGAACAGTGTTAGATGTACTAAAAGATATAGATACAGTAACAAATTAGCCAAACTCTAGCTCATATTGCAGTTATACAAGCAGTTACAGCAATAGTTTTTTCTTTTAGGATAAAGGTTTTACAAAAATTTATGAAAGCTGATCATTGTAACCACTGCTGCCAGTGGTAATTGGTTTGTCTCTGATGCACTAAATGCTATATTTGCAGGAGAGCTTGTTCTATTGAAAAACACTTACTGGCTATATCTTTCCCAGATAAAAATAAGGGAAAGAGCCCAAAAAAATAAAATGAATAAAAGCCACCACATTTAAGAATTGTAAGCTGCAATATGTTTCCTTTAGAGTTTAATGCCACTTTAAGGATTCTGTTAGGTGTTTTTAAGCCCTTTTTTAAGGCCTAATTTGCGCTTTCAGGTCCAGCCCTGCAACCGTCAATCGCCATCATGTATCTGGCAGACTATTGCCACTAATATTGACAGAAGCAGTCTGACAATGGCAAAAAACAAAGTCCACTTTAAATCCCCTCCCATACAGATAGTACCATTGTTTTGTATCACGCAATACATACCAACATAGAGGGAGGACCTCTGTGTCATATAATTTACTCCAAGAAATAAACTTTACAGGCAAGTACAAAAATGCAGTTTTCTATACTGTACATTAAAGGGACACGGAACAGCCATAGTAATCCTCACTTGATGGGATGTCCTAAAGCATTGCTTATGAAGGAAGAGAGCTACAAGCACAATCAACAGGCTAAAAAAATCTATATAGTAACCTGCAAAAACATTGCGACCAATGCAGTATCCCCAGCAGCTCTCGCATTCACCTGATAAAAAAAAAAAAACAGGTTGCGGCCTTACAGACCTGAGCTATTGAAGCCTGATGATGGACAGCCCAGGAGGCATCAACACTCCTGAAACTATGCTGCCTTTCCTCTCAAACCATATTCTTGAGAATTAAGTTGACAAAGGCAATGGGAAATGGTCGAATTGGTAGCTGTCTAACCCTTCGTCCTTAAGGAAGGATAAAAAGGGGATCTGACTGCCTAACTACAGAAGTCCATTTCAAATAAATCTTGACAGCCTGAACCACATCTAATGTGCTCAGGGCCTTGTCTCCTGGTAACCAAGGCCTGGGGAAAAAGAAATAATGTCCTGGTTCAGATGGCAAGAACAATGGTTGAGAAACCACCCCTCCATGGCAGGTAGTTCCCAGTGTTATCTGTCATCTGTCTCTTGGGCAGTATGTGGCAGTTTCTTCCCCTCTGTGTAAAAGGAGTCCACTTGTTAGTGGGTCCCCATGTCTGGAGCTTAAGTCTCGTTCCCCAGAACAGATGGTTTCCATTTCACTGGGGGATTCTCAGTACTCTGACCTGGTTTCTGCTGGACATCATTCATGGATTTCTAGGGCTTCACCTCTAGGATTTTTCCCTGTAACCAGTCAAGTGGCTTAGTTAATATGCTAGGCAGTGCCAAGTGTCTTTTGCTTTACCGTACTGTCTTCCACAGAAGAAAGCCATCACCACCTGGCTTTCCTCTATTGGTGGTCTCTAATCCGATGGAGGATGACTTCTCTCCCGCTTGGTGCTCCCCTGTGTTGCCAGTAGGCAGTAAATACTGGGACTCTGCTGCCAGTAACACATGGTGGTGTAGAGCAGTGGTTCTCAACTCTGTCCTCAAGTACCCCCAACAGGCCATGTTTTCGGAATGTCGCATAGATAAAATAGCTATCCAAAATACCAAGCCGCTGACTCTGATTTAAAGCACATGTGCAAGATAAAAGAAAACCTGCAAACATGGCCTGTTGGAGGTACTTGAGGAAAGGGTTGAGAACCACTGGTGGAGAGTACATCAAAAGGGCCTTGGTTGGGACTTGATCATTGGAAGTTAGGTCCTTCTTTGATGACTGACTTGCAGCCTATTAAGGAAGTTACTCCAGACTTCTTCCTCTTGCCTGCCCCTAATCAGATAGATGTTCTTTGTGATAACCTGCTTCCTGTGTGAGGATGCTTCTCTGCATCGGGGTGGCTCAGATGTTTTATAACCATTTCTGAGTTTGGACCACTCGTGGGAAAGGGGCCGGCTGCCTGTCTTTCAGGCGAACGCGACTGGACTTTACATTCTCCTCTATGGAGTGGGAGATGTAAACTGACTTGTGACTGTTTACACCCACCTACCTCCAATCCGATCTGGCAAAAACAAACAGATGGGGGTCCATTCCCCTCCATCTGTCTGGATCAAATTGCCTATACAGCAGAGCAGGTGTGTCCACTCTGCATAAGCAAAACATACGTGACCTGTCATCCACCTGCTCAACTCAGTCCAGCAGGGAATCAATGAACGGACAGATCCCCTGCTTGAGAAAAATGGATCTGGCCCATGTGAAAGGGACCTTAACCACTTTCAGACCGAACCATTTTGCTCGTAAATGACCAGAGGTCTTTTTACAATTTGGCACTGCGCTGCTTTAACTGGTAATTGCGCGGTCATGCAATGTTGTACCCAAACGAAATTTGCGTCCTTTTCTTCCCACAAATAGAGCTTTCTTTTAAAGGTATTTGACTGACTCTGCGATTTTTATTTTTTGCGATATAAACGTAAAAAGACCGCAAATTTTGAAAAAAAAATGATATTTTCTAATTTTTGTTATTAGAAAAATCCAATAAACTCAATTTTAGTCATACATTTAGGCCAAAATGTATTCAGCCACATGTCTTTGGTAAAAAAAAAGTCAATAACTGTATATTTATTGGTTTGCGCAAAAGTTGTCACATCTACAAACTAAGGTACATTTTCTGGAATTTACGCAGCTTTTAGTTTATGACTGCCTATCTCATTTCTTGAGGTGCTAAAATGGCAGGGCAGTACAAAACCCCCGCAAATGACCCCATTTTGGAAAGTAGACACCCTAAGGAAATTGATAAGAGGCATGTTGAGCCCACTGAATATTTTATTTTTTTGCCGCAAGCGATTGAATAATGACAAAAAAAAAATATATTTTTTTTTTACACAAAGTTGTCACTAAATGATATATTGCTCACACATACCATGGTTATATGTGGAATTGTACCCCAAAATACATTCTGCTGCTTCTCCTGAGTACGGGGATACCACATGTGGTCGACTTTTTGGAAGCCTAGCCGCGTACGGGGCCCCGAAAGCCAAGCACCGCCTTCAGGATTTCTAAGGGCATACATATGTCATTTTACTCCTCACTACCTATCACAGTTTTGAAGGCCATAAAATGCCAAGATGGCACAAAACCCCCACAAATGACCCCATTTTAGAAAGTAGACACCCCAAGCTATTTGCTGAGAGGCATGTTGAGTCCATGGAATATTTTATATTTTGCCACAAGTTGCGGGAAAATTACAAACTTTATACATTTTTCACAAAGTTGTCACTAAATGATATATTGCTCACACATGCTATGGGCATATGTGAAATTACACCCCAAAATAAATTCTGCTGCTTCTCCTGAGTACGGGGATACCACATGTGTGGGATTTTTTGGGAGCCTAGCCGCGTACGGGGCCCCGAAAACCAAGCACCGCCTTCATGCTTTCTAAGGGCGTAAATTTTTTTATTTCACTCCTCACTACCTATTACAGTTTTGAAGGCCATAAAATGCCAAAATGACCCCATTTTAGAAAGTAGACACCCCAAGCTATTTGCTGAGAGGCATGTTGAGTCCATGGAATATTTTATATTTTGCCACAAGTTGCGGGAAAATTACAAACTTTTTTTTTTTTTTCACAAAGTTGTCACTAAATGATATATTGCTCACGCATGCCATGGGCATATGTGAAATGACACCCCAAAATAAATTCTGCTGCTTCTCCTGAGTACAGGGATACCACATGTGTGGGATTTTTTTGGGAGCCTAGCTGCGTACGGGGCCCCGAAAGCCAAGAACCGCCTTCAGGCTTTCTAAGGGTGTCAATTTTTGATTTCACGCCTCACTACCTATTACAGTTTTGAAGGCCATAAAAGGCCAAGATGGCACAAAACCCCCACAAATGACCCAATTTTAGAAAGTAGACACCCCAAGCTATTTGCTGAGAGGCATGTTGAGTCCATGGAATATTTTATATTTTGCCGCAAGTTGCGGGAAAATTACAAACTTTTTTTTTTTATTATTTTTTTCACAAAGTTGTCACTAAATGATATATTGCTCACGCATGCCATGGGCATATGTGAAATGACACCCCAAAATAAATTTTGCTGCTTCTCCTGAGTACGGGGATACCACATGTGTGAAATTTTTTGGAAGCCTAGCTGCGTACGGGGCCCCCGAAAGCCAAGAACCGCCTTCAGGCTTTCTAAGGGCGTAAATTTTTGATTTCACGCCTCACTACCTATTACAGTTTTGAAGGCCATAAAATGCCAAGATGGCACAAAACCCCCACAAATGACCCCATTTTAGAAAGTAGACACCCCAAGCTATTTGCTGAGAGGCATGTTGAGTCCATGGAATATTTTATATTTTGCCACAAGTTGCAGGAAAATTACAAACTTTTATTTTTTTTTATTTTTTTTTCACAAAGTTGTCACTAAATGATATATTGCTCACACATGCCAGGGGCATATGTGAAATGACACCCCAAAATAAATTTTGCTGTTTCTCCTGAGTACGGGGATACCACACGTGTGGGACTTTTTGGGAGCCTAGTCGCGTACGGGGCCCCGAAAACCAAGAACCGCCTTCAGGATTTCTAAGGGTGTAAATTTTTGATTTCACACCTCACTACCTATCACAGTTTTGAAGGCCATAAAATGCCAAAATAGCACAAAACCCCCCAAAATGACCCCATTTTGGAAAGTAGACACCCCAAGCTATTTGCCGAGAGGCATGGTGAGTATTTTGCAGCTCTCATTTGTTTTTGAAAATGAAGAAAAAAAAAATAATGTATATTTTTTTTCTTTTTTTCAATTTTCAAAACTTTGTGACAAAAATGAAGGTCTGCAAAATACTCACCATACCTCTCGGCAAATAGCTTGGGGTATCTCCTTTCCAAAATGGGGTCACTTGGGGGGATTTTGTGCTATCTGGGCATTCCATGGCCTCCGAAACTGTGATAGGCAGTGAGGAATGAAATCAAAAATTTACACCCTTAGAAAGCCTGAAGGTGGTGCTTGGATTTTGGGGTACCGTACGCGGTTAGGCTCCCAAAAGGTCTCACACTTGTGGTATCCCCGTACTCAGGAGAAGCAACAGAATGTATTTTGGGGTGTAATTTTACATATAACCATGGCATGTTTGAGCAATATATCATTTAATGACAACTTTGTGCAAAAAAAAATAATAATAATAATAATAATGTCTTTTTTCCACAACTTTTGTCAAAATATAAAATATTCCATGGACTCGACATGCCTCTCAGCAAATAGCTTGGGGTGTCTACTTTCTAAAATGGGGTCATTTGGGGAGGTTTTGAACTGTCCTGGCATTTTATACACAACATTTAGAAGCTTATGTCACACATCACCCACTCTTCTAACCACTTGAAGAAAAAGCCCTTTCTGACACTTTTTGTTTACATGAAAAAATATTTTTTTTTGCAAGAAAATTACTTTGAACCCCCAAACATGAAGTGTTTTTTTAAAAGCAAAAGCCCTACCGATTAAAATGGTGGGTGTTTAATTTTTTTTTTCACACGGTATTTGCGCAGCGATTTTTCAAACGCATTTTTTGGGGAAAAAACACACTTTTTTTTATTTTAATGCACTAAAAATCACTATATTGCCCAAATGTTTGATGAAATAAAAAATATGATCTTAGGCCGAGTACATGGATACCAAACACGACATGCTTTAAAATTGCGCAGAAACGTGCAGCGGCGACAAACTATGTACATTTTTAAAAGCCTTTAAATGCCTTTACAGGTGACCACTTTAGATTTACGGAGGAGGTCTACTGCTAAAATTAGTACCCTCGATCTGACCTTCGTGGTGATACCTCACATGCATGGTGCAATTGCTGTTTACATATGACACCAGACCAACGCTTGCGTTCGACGTTGCGCCTTAGCAGGGGGGGACAGGGGTGTTTTTTTTTTTTTTATTATTATTTATTTTGCTTTTTTATTTTATTTTTAAACTGTTCCTTTCATTTATATATATTTTTTTATGATTTTTATTGTTATCTCAGGGAATGTAAATATCCCCTATGATTGCAATAGGTAGTGACAGGTACTCTTTTTTGAAAAAATTAGGGTCTATCAGACCCTAGATCTCTCCTCTGTCCTCAAAGCATCTGACCACACCAAGATCGGTGTGATAAAATGCTTTCCCAATTTCCCAATGGCGCTGTTTACATCCCGCAAAATCTAAGTCATGAAATGCTCGTAGCTTCCGGTGTCTTAGGCCATAGAGATGATTGGAGCCATTCTGGTCTCTGATCAGCTCTATGGTCAGCTGGCGGAACCACCGGCTGCATTCTCAGGTTCCCTGTTGGGACAGGAGAGCCTGAGAAAACCATGGAAGATGGTGCGGGGGGGGGGGGGGGCATTTCCTCCCACTGCTTGTAAAAGTAGTCTAGAGGCTAATTAGCTGCTAGGATTGCTTTTACATAAAAGCCGACCGCTGGCTGAAAAGAATGATATCAAGATGATACCTAAACCTGCAGGCATCATTCTGGTATAAGCACTCAAAGTCCAGCAACATACCAGTATGTTGCTGGAACTGGTTGGGCATATATTGTAATTTTTTTTTCATGCAGCCTGTGGGCTGAACGAAAAAAAAATATTGATCGGTGGGTATGCCCACCATTAGATACCTCCCTTCATCCACCCACTTCTAATGGTGGGCATACATGCACCATTTATATATGCCGAAGCATGGGGGCATCCTCCCGCAAAAGGTAGGAGCAGATCGCTCCTCCACCCCTTATGCCCCCATGCTTCGGCATATATGCTCTTTTTTAACTGTGGTGGTGAAATCACCCCCGACAGTGCTGGAGTCGTGGCTTTATGTATCGTGGGAGCAAACGCTGTTGCTGTCAAGATAAATAAATCCACGCTGCAACTGAATGGCGTACCTGCTAAGCAAATGATGGTTAACAATAAAACGAAGTAACATTACAGTATAACAGTAAGACCATACCTGCAAAGCAAATACAAAAAAAAATAGCAAAAAATAACACTTTTAACACAATCTGTGCCTAAAATATATATATGCCGAAGCATGGGGGCATCCTCCCGCAAAAGGTAGGAGCAGATCGCTCCACCACCCTGTATGCCCCCATGCTTCGGCATATATGCTCTTTTTTAACTGTGGTGGTGAAATCACCTCCGACAGTGCTGGAGTCGTGGCTTTACGTATCGTGGGAGCAAACGCTGTTGCTGTCAAGATAAATAAATCCGCGCTGCAGCAGAATGGCGTACCTGCTAAGCAAATGATGGTTAACAATAAAACAAAGTAACATTACAGTATAACAGTAGGACTTACCATACCTGCAAAGCAAATACAAAAAAAAATAGCAAAAAATAACACATTTAACACAATCTGTGCCTAAAATATATATATGCCGAAGCATGGGGGCTGTTGCTGTCAAGATAAATAAATCCACGCTACAGCTGAATGGCGTACCTGAAAACAAAAAATGGTTAACAATAAAACATTGCAGAATAGAATACAGTACAAAGGAGCAGAACAATAGAGAGAGAATAGAGAGAGAGAGAGAACAATAAAACGACAACTATTTTTGGTTTTTTTATTTAATATTTTATTTTTTATTTTATTTTTTTACTTTTTTTTTTTTTTTAAACACTTTTTTTATGTAACTTTAACACTTCTGTTGTAACGGTTCCAGCGGTTTGGGTCTCTCAAAATGCGATGGCATCTTGGGAGACCCTGTGAACATGTGCCTAGCCTGTGCAATGCTGTACCCTACTCTAAAACTCAACTAGTTCATGGTAGCGTTCAAAACATTCACCAATGCAAAGACCAGGATTGTCAGGACAGCGGGGACAACAATAACGGGTGTCACGCCTATATCCGCGCTTTCTGCAGACACGACATTTTCTTTGGGGGGCTTGTTGGGTAGGGGTACTCGGGAGGACATAAGGATAATGCCTCTCATGCAGCCGGCTTACTGCATCTGGTTGGGGAACGTGAGGTGGAGCACCGCCTGGATACAGAAGGGCTCTGACGATATCCTCCTGGAATTTAAGGAAGGATCCAGTCCGTCCTGAAGCTTTGTGTAGTACATAAGCATTCAGTATAGCCAATTGGAATAAATAAACAGACACTTTTTTGTACCAGCGTCTGGCCTTACGGGCAACTAGATACGGCGCCAACAACTGGTCATTGAGGTCCACCCCTCCCATGTTAAGGTTATATTTGTGGACACAGAGGGGTTTCTCCACAATACCAGTCGCCGTAGGAATTTGGACCGTCGTGTCTGCATGAAGGGAGGTAAGAACGAAAACATTCTTATTATCCCTCCACTTCATAGCGAGCAAATTATTACTGTGCAAGCAGGCTCTCTCCCCCAGCCTAAGACGGGACTCTACAAGCCGCTGGGGAAAGCCCCGGCGATTAGGTCGCACGGTGCCACATGCTCCAATCTGCTGATCAAACAAGTGACTAAACAGTGGCACGCTTGTGTAATAATTGCCCACGTACAAGTGGTACCCCTTTCCGAATAAGGGTGACACCATGTCCCACACTATCTTGCCAGCGCTTCCTATGTAGTCAGGGCAGTTCTCCGGCTCTACGTGACTATCTTTACCCTCATAAACCATAAAACTACGTGTATAGCCTGTGGCCCTGTCACAGAGCTTATACATCTTGACCCCGTATCTGGAACGCTTGTTGGGGACGTATTGTTTGAATGACAAGCGACCAGAAAACTTAATCAGGGACTCATCAACGCAGACAACTTGATGGGGAGTAAACAAGTCTGCAAAACGTTGGTTGAAGTGGTTTATGAGGGGCCGAATTTTGTAGAGCCGATCGTATTCAGGGTCTCCACGAGGACGACAGAGTTCATTGTCGCTGAAGTGCATGAACCGCAATATCTGCTCGTATCGTGCCCTGGACATGGAAGCAGAGAACGCGCGCATATGGTGAATTGGGTCAGTGGACCAATATGACCGCAACTCACTCTTTTTGGTTATGCCCATGTTGAGGGAGAGGCCCAGAAAGATTTTAAATTCAGAAACCGTAACTGGTTTCCATTGTCTGGCAAGGGCGGACTGGGGAATAGTGGCGATGTGTTGACCAGCGTACAAATTGGTTTGGTCCACAATAGATCTATAGAGATCTTCGGTGAAAAACAGTGAGTAAAAGTCAAGTGTCGTAAAATCAACTGTTTCCACGTTAATGCCAGGTTGGCCAGTGAATGGGGGAAGTACGGGTTCTGCAGAAGTGGTGGGCACCCAATTAGGATTGGCGAATTCTGCAGGAAGGGCACTATGGGTACGACGGGCCTGTCTTTGTCTTTGTCTTGGTGGCAGTGGGACACTACTTGTGCTTGCCACCTCGCCAGCTTGAACTGCACTTATGGGACTCGCCACGTCACCACGTGTTACTGCAGTGCTGGATGTACGTCCAGGGTGTACTAGGCCGCTGGTGCTTGCCAGTTCACCAGAAGGATGAGCGGCTCTAGTACGTCTCTGCTCCATACGAGTGACCTGCGGTTCCTGCACCTGAACAACAGAATACATTCGGGATCGGGCACACCTGTCCTTAACAGGGACCTCATCTCCGTCGTCAGAGCTATCTGTCATGGAGCCGCTGTCCTCTACAGGATCGTATTCTGAGCCTGAATCTGACAGATGAGTGACGTCCTCTTCACTATCTGTCATGCTCAGAAACATGTAGGCCTCTTCACTAGTGTACCTTCGCTTTGCCATTTTGGCCTCTAAATTTAGGGGTACACTAGTGAGACTCACAGGTAAAAAAGCACCTAGCCTGTCAGCGACTGTTTCAAAACGCTACAAAAAAAACTGTTAGCGATCGCAGGGATCAAGCCTGACTCTAGGAACGCTGCAGTTATGTGTGTTGTGTTTTGTAAGTGACAGTGATCGATCGATACTGCACTTGGGTGGGCTGGGCTGGGCTTGGCGGAGGGGCTAAACGCAGGTGCTAGCAGGTATCTGGGCTGATCCCGCTAACAATGCGTTTTGGGAAACCTAAAATGCTGGCAACGCTAATATAGATCTGATCAGATACTATATTACTAAGGGAGGTGTATGCTTTGCGCGTGGGTGTTAGCGGTACTGGCACTAACCTGACGCTGGGGCGACGCAGACCTTATCTGACCCAAACTCAAACTCAAACTTATATCACCCGCCGGGTGATCAGGGGGTTAAACCTTTATTAGGTAATAAATGGCGGGTGCCCTGAAACAAAAAAAAAATAACTAACCAACCAGCGTCACCTGTAACAGTTATATGGTGATCACTGGTGAAAGGGTTAACTAGGGGGCAATCAGGGGGCTTTATGCGGTAGTATATGGGGGTCCCTGACGCTATAAAAAGCTGCGGCGAACCTAAATACTTACCTGCCTAACTAGCGTCACCTGTGACACTAATACAGCGATCAGAAAAACGATCGCTTATTAGTGACACTGGCGACACTGCGACGGGGTGATCACGGGGTTAAACCTTTATTGGGGGGGTTAGGGGGTACCCTAGAGCTAAAGGGGGCTAACCCTAACTGCCCTAACAGTTATTACTGTCACAAATGACACCAATGCAAAAAAAATAAAAAATGCAATTGGTGTCACTGTGACTGGGGGTGCAGGGGTGATTGGGGGGGTGATCGGGGGATGAAGGGGGGGCAAAAAGTGTGCCTGGCGTGTTCTACTGTTAGTGTAGTGTTAGGTGCAACTCACAGTTCCTCTCCCCTCGGTGCCGGAACGAAAAAGACCGACACGAGGAGAGATTACATCACTTCCTCTGCCTGTGTTTACATTACAGGAGAGGAAGTGATGTCACGGAGCATTTCCATTCGTCAGGAGCGATCGCGAGAGGGTGGCCATGAATGAATGGCCGCCCCCTCATCCCGGATCGCTCCCGAATGAATACCGACCACCGCAGGCACCGGGGGGGGCCCGATCGGGCCCCCCACCCGCGGGAAGGCAGGGACGTATATATACGCCCATATGCCTGCCCGTGCCATTCTGTCGACGTATATCGTCGTGCGGCGGTCGGCAAGTGGTTAAAGCATGCTTTCCCCCTTAGAGCTTGTTACACGTTACATCCATATTTAGGATATGTCCTCCTGTCCTCATCCCCCAATTCCCTCACTCCTTGTGACAGCGAGTGGGGGTTCCTCTCTCCACACCCACTGTCACATATTCTGTGAACGAGAGAGACAGGTCCCGTATGCCACCATAGTTCATTCACAAGCCCTGCAGCTTTCAAACTGACAGCCCATAAAAAGGTACAGGCTGTACAGTTTGTCTACAGGTGCTTGACATTGCACTCATGATTTACTGGTCATGGGTCCAATTCTCTGCGGGCTCCTGCAGAAATAATATGTGCATTTATTTAAATTTTTTCCAAAAAAGTGAGCTTCAGGCAGGGTTGTAGAGGTCCTCTGTCAACACAGACACTTGCGGGTGTTAATGGGTCTTTGCACATCCTTAGGTTTTTATGGTATCTTTTGCACCAGTCTGGGTTGTGTAACATGTTTTTCCTTTCCGCCTACTTTTGTGTGAGTGTCTTGTCTGCCTCTTTAAGTTGGTCTGACTCTGAAGGGGTTACCCATGGGGTCACTCCTTCCAGCCTTTAGAGCTAGTTGGCCATCTATTAGGATAATACAGTGCCTTGAAAAGTATTCATACCCCTTGAAATTGTCCACATTTTGTCAAGTTACAACCAAAGACGTAAATGTATTCTATTGGGATTTTATGTGATAGACCAACACAAAGTGGCACATAATTCCGAAGTGGAAGGAAAATGATAAATGGTTTTCATTTTTTATTTTTTACAAATATGTGAAAAGTGTGATGTGCATTTGTATTCAGCCCCCCTGAGTCAATACTTTGTAGAACCACCTTTTGCTGCAATTACAGCTGCAAGTCTTTTTGGGTATGTCTCTGCCAGCTTTGCACATCTATAGAGTGACATTTTTGCCTGTTCTTCTTTGCAAAATAGCTCAAGCTCTTTCAGATTGGATGGAGAGCATATGTGAACAATTGGATTTAGGTTTGGATTTTGACTAAGCCATTCTAACACATGAATATGCTTTGACCTAAACCAATGGTTCTCTTTTGTTCATTGATGGACACAGCACTTCCATTTTTGACCTATATCACCACCTTCAGGAGTAGGACTAGGCAGAAAAAAAGCACAGCACCCCCTAGGGGCAGTCCTTACTGGTAGTAACCCCTCACTCTGCTATAAGCAGCTCAGTTTTTTTTGCCTAGTCTAGGAGTAAGGACCTGGCTCCCTGCTGGGACATGTGGTTCCTTTGTTTTTTTTTGTTTTTTTATTATTTTTTTAGTCTGCATCTGCATTAAACTGCTGGACTGGGTGACAGGACATTGTAGATCCTAGTAGTCTCCCCAGCCTGGCCACTGAGCGTGCACAGACCTGAACTCCATGCTGGGTCGGACACAATGAGCCCCATCCTGGAGCGGGGCAGCCGGCGGGCTAGACACCATGCAGGGATACATATGACCAGGCACCTGACATCTGTCAGTGTTGTTGCCTTGGCCGACAGTCACTGCGTTTAGGCAGGAGGTGGATCTGTCTTGGGAGTGTGACCCGAAATCCCTGCTGGATAGGTAAGTACATGCTCCTGTGATCACTCCAGTTTGGAGCAGTCGGGTGCCCCCTGGGGAATCTCCTCTTCTTCTTCCGGTTGTGTTGCCTTGCAGCCATCGCCCAGTCAGTTGCCTGTTGCCACTAGGTAGCTGTTTGGCTCCTACCTGACCTTTGCGTGGTCCCCTCTGGGCAGTCCCTGTGTCCTCCAGGTGCGGGGCGTGTGGCTGGCATCGTCCTCCTCATGTAGCAGCCACCATTTGTTTGGGGCTAGGCGCCGTGGCCATTTTCCCATAGCCGCAGCAGCTATTTTATCTATGGGCATTCCTGGCTTAAGGTTCTGTCTGCAGAAGTGCGGCCGACGGCCATTTCCTTGTAGCCTTGTGGGGAGACTTCTGCTGGCCCTCTAGCGCAGGACAATTACCCTTGGAGCCTGGAACGAGCGTGGATCTCCTCGTGGCTTATCCCATCTGCTAGCGGACGGACAGGGTCGTGGGTGGTGAGTCCTTCTGGGTTTCCCCCAGTCTGTGGCAGCTAGGGGGTGTTTCCCTTCTCTCTACCTCTCGTAGATGATTTGTCCCTGGTGGTGTCCAGTCGAGTGTGGGGCTTTCCATGGTGTCTAAAGCAGGTGTCCCTCCCCCAGCCCCCCCCCCCCCGTTACGGCAGCTGGTCCCTCTAGGTTTGCTGTTCCCCTGGGCGCTTTGTCAGCGGTCCTGGAATTTTTCATCTCCCGGGTTAAAAAAAAAAAAAAAAAAACGCCCCCTACCCACTCCCTCTTCTGGGGACAACTCTGATCCAGAGTCAGGCTTTGCAATAGCGTGTGGCCCCTGCCCGGAGTGCTCAGATGACGTGGCACCTAATCCTTCGGACACCGAGGAGGAATCTTCAGCATCCGTCGCTGCACATGGAAAAGCGCTGGTGGGCGCATTCATTACTGCGGTGCGCAATACCTTAAAGTTTGAGGACCCAGCGTAGGTGTCTGAAGAGGTGCCGGCCCCCTTTGGGTCTCATAAGCTGCTCCCCACCGCTAAGGTGTTTCCTTAACTGTCTTATTTTGATTATTTATTTTGGTTTATCTACAAGGATTGGAAACACCCGCAGTGGTCCTTTTCAGTCCAGAGAAGTTTTTTCGGTGCATTACCCATTTGAGGAGAATCTGTTGAAGAAATGGTCTTCCCCTTCTGCCATTAATCCTCCAGTATCTAGGTTGAACAAGGCGACCATGATTCCGGTGGAGGGATCCTCTTCTTTCAAGGGCCCTGCCAACAGAAATGCTCGGTCTTTGTTTACGATGGTGGGTTCAGCCTCATTTGTCCAGTGTTGGCCACTGCTCTGGTGTCTCAGATGCTTACTGAGTGGGCTAAGCTATTACACCGCAAGTTGGGTTATGAGCAAGTTTCTCCGGTCTGTGTGGAGCCCAACCAGTGCAAGGGCTCAAGTATGTTTGTGATGTGGCCTTGGATACAGCCCCATTACTTTCTAAAATCTCTATGATGGCCATGGTTCTTCGCCGGTTGCTTTAGCTTAAGTGCTGGTTGGTGGACCAAACGTCTAAAAAGACTCTGGCTGATTTGCCTTTGCAGGGCTGGTGGTTATTTGGAACCACTCTGGATGACATTATAAAAGGATATTACTGGGGAGAAGAGTACTTTTCTCCCACAATCCAAAAAGGGCAGCTAGTCCCGCCTCAGGTAGAGCCCCTCCTTTTCCACTCTCACATATTTTTTTCTTCTGCCCGGTTCTGTGGGCAAGGGTTCCCAGCCCGCCAAGGCTCCCGCGGGTGGACCAAGGCATCCTTGGCATCGCAAAGCCCTCTCCCGCACAAAGGTTTACTTCCGCCCGACTTCCGGGTGGGGGGGTTGCCTTTGTTTGGTTTGTGGACCGATGGACTTAACTTCTTTCCGACCATTGGGTCTATAAACTAATTTTATCAGGCTATAGTTTCTTTCCTGTCCACCAGACGGGTTTTTTCCCTCCAATCTTCATCTTCCCCACCTCATCGGTAGGCTTTGTTTGGGGCAGTGCAGGACTTTCTTCTTCAGGGAGTGATAGTTCCGGTACAAGTTTTGGAAAGGTTCTGGGGTGTCTACTCCAATCTGTTCATAGTTCCAAAGAAGGAAGGGTCCTGTCCAATCCTGCATCTCAAGGGCCTCAATTGTTTTGTGAAGGTATGGAGGTTCAGGATGGAGTCGGTTCGTTCTGTGGTGGCCGTGATTTATCAGGGGGATTTCCTTGCCTCTCAGAACACCAAGGACACATACTTCCATGTTCTCATCTGTGTCAGGCACCAGCGTTTCCTGTACTTTGTGGTCGGGGATGCGCCCATCAGTTTGGGGCACTTCCCTTTGGCCTGGCCTTGGCTCCCCAGGTCTTCACCAAGGTGCTGCCCCCGGTTCTGGCATTGCTGAGACAGCGGGGGATCACAGTCCTGGGCTACCTGGATGATCTCCTCCTGCGAGCGGCATCAACTTCAGGACTGAGGGACAATGTGGCGATTACCATGCAAGCCTTACAAGAGTTCGGTTGGGTGTTGAACCTCCAGAAGTCCGTGTTGCTCCCGGACCAACGCCTGGAATACTTGGGGTTGATTCTCAACTCTGCACAGGTGAGGGTTTTTCTTTCAGTGATCAAACTTCAGACCCTTCACTCTGCAGTGTGGTTTCTGCTGTCCCGCAAGTGGTCATCTTGCGTCTTTGCATGCGCGTTCTGGGCCTCATGGTATCCACCTTTGAGGTGATTGTGTATGCCCAGTTTCACACTCGGGTCTTGCAGAGGGAGATCTTATCCAAACAGGACAAATCCCCGGCATCTCTAGATTGTCGAATCCGCATCGGGCGTCTAACCAAGGCCTCGCTTCTTTGGTGGCTATGTCTCTGGTCCTATGGACTGCGAAGTAGTTTCTTCCTCTCCATTGGACAGTGATCACGACAGATGCCAGCCTGACTGGCTGGTGGGGTTCTGGGCCTTTGGTTGGCTCATCTATCGATCATCGTTCTGAAGTTGCATGCGATCAGGTTATGTCTCTCCATTTGGATGCAGCTGCTGTGCGGTCGTCCGGTCAGGATCCAGGCAAACAATGCCATGATGGTGGCCTACGTCAACCACTGGCAGAAACAAGGAGCTTGGCAGTAGCACTGGAGGTCCCTCACATTCTGCGGTGGGCAGAACTTCACATGCTGGCTCTCACCACCGTCTACATTCCAGGCATACAAAAACCGGCAAGTGCACTAACTCAGCCATCAGTTGCTGGTCGCTAAATCTGGAGGTGTTTTGTCTCATTTGCCTGTGGTGGGGCACTCTGGACATGGATTTTCTGGCTTCTCTTCTCAATCGAAAAAGTGCTGAAATTTGTGGCCAGAACAAGAGATCTCTTGGCGGATGCATTGGACGTGCTGGGGATGCCATGGAGGCATTATCAGCTCATTTATGCCTTTCCTCCTCTCAAGCTCCTCCCTCGTCTGCTCCACAGAGTAGAGGCTGAGGGGATACCAGTTATTCTAATCGCTCCAGACTGGCCTCGGCATCTCTGGTATGCCGACATGGTATGGATGGTGGCGGACGTCAACTGCCGGTACGTGAGGACCTTCTGTCTCAGGGACCGATATTCCACCCTGCTTTACTGTCTCTGGCTGACGTCCTGGCTATTGAAAGCCAGGTGTTAAGAGACCAGGGGTTGTCAGTTTCTGTGATTTTCGCTATGTTGAAGGTGCGTTAATCCACTTCATGGAGGAAGGCTTACATCTCCTTGTGCAAGGCTGTGGGGTGGCATCCGTGCTTCTATTTGGTATCTAAGATCCTTGTGTTCCTGCAGCATGGGGTTGATCAGAAGCTGGCTTTGAGCACTATTAAGGGTCAAATATTAAATGGAAAAAATTATTCCGCGCTAGGAAAAAAACACGAAAACAAATATACTAAATGTGAAACAGGCAGCAGCAATAGATGTGATACAACACCAAACAAATATACAAAAACAAAAAACTGCGCCAACCCTACAGTAAAAAATGTCAGAAAGTAATAACAAAATAAATAGGCATTGACCTTAAATGGTTATAACAATGGAAAAACACCTTAAGTGCATAAAGAACACAGCAATGTGTAAAGTGAAAAAAACATAAATAAAAGTCCATTCAAGGGAAGTTCCTATGTGGATCCAAATAAGCGTTTGTGACACCACAGTGATTAGAAACGATCCAAAAGCTCATAAAAGTGCCCGTCACCGTACAATGAATGTGCTTACCAGAAAATAAGCAATTTGGGCGTTTGTATATAATCGATGGGTCCCATCAAAAGATATCCTCCTTTTTAGTGGGTCAAATCTCCATCTCCCAATAATGCCCTCCAGATATTAATATGCTTCGTGGAGCTCAGTAATTCCGAAAAAGAAAGGGGCTTCTACCTGTGACTGGGGGACGGTCCGCCTAATGCACCCGTGTGCATTAGGCGGACCGTCCCCCAGTCACAGGTAGAAGCCCCTTTCTTTTTCGGAATTACTGAGCTCCACGAAGCATATTAATATCTGGAGGGCATTATTGGGAGATGGAGATTTGACCCACTAAAAAGGAGGATATCTTTTGATGGGACCCATCGATTATATACAAACGCCCAAATTGCTTATTTTCTGGTAAGCACATTCATTGTACGGTGACGGGCACTTTTATGAGCTTTTGGATCGTTTCTAATCACTGTGGTGTCACAAACGCTTATTTGGATCCACATAGGAACTTCCCTTGAATGGACTTTTATTTATGTTTTTTTCACTTTACACATTGCTGTGTTCTTTATGCACTTAAGGTGTTTTTCCATTGTTATAACCATTTAAGGTCAATGCCTATTTATTTTGTTATTACTTTCTGACATTTTTTACTGTAGGGTTGGCGCAGTTTTTTGTTTTTGTATAAGGGTCAAATATTGGCTCTTGCTATTTTTTTTCAGCGCCCATTGGCTACTCACTCATTGGTGCGTACCTTTGTTAAAGGGATTAGGCACATGACTCCCCCGGTACGCTCACCACTGTCTCCGTGAGATCTAAACCTGGTGCTCTCGGTACTTCAGAAGCCACCGTTCAAGAACATTAGGGAAATCCCCTTACTTACGCACTCTTAGAAGGTTGTCTTTCTAGTGGCTATTATGTCCGCTCTGTGAGTTTCTGAGCTTGGCAGCCTTGTCATGTAAGCCTCCCTATTCAGTTCTCCACAAGGATAAGGTGGTGCTGTGTCCACATCCCTCATTTCTCCTGAAGGTAATATTTGCCTTTCATCTAAATTAGGACATTGTCCTTCCTTCCTTGTGTCCTGGACCTTCTCCCCCCAAGGAGGTCACCTTGCATTCTTTGGATGTAGTTCGTCCCTCTTTGTGTACCTGTCGGTTACAACTCCCTTTCGGTAGTCGGATTCGCAGATTGTAATTATGGATGGCCCAAGGAAGGGTCTGGCGTCCTCTTTGGACAATATTTCTTGTTGGATCAGACAGACTGTTGTCCAGGCTTATGCCATTGGGGGCGGGTGCTCCCTATTTCCGTCAGGGCACACTCTACCAGGGCGATTAGTGCTTCCTGGGCCTTCCGACATCAGGCATCTGTTTCTCAAGTGTGTAAGGTGGCTACCTGGTCTTCAATGCACACTTTCACCAAGTTTTACAGGATGGATGTTTTCCTTAGGTGGTGCTGTGCTTGCTTTTTTTTCCTTTCTGTCTAGGCCTACTGCTGAAGGTGGTGATATAACCCTTAGGTCAAGAATGGAAGTGCTGTGTCCGTCAATGAACTCAGAAAAGGGGATTGCCCGGTGTGTAGAAAAAAAAACTGTTTTCTTAACTCCAGTCCTCAAGGTGCCCCAACGGGTCATGTTTTCAGGCTTTCCATTATGTTGCACAGGTGATTTGATCAGTTTCACTGCCTTAGTAATTACCAAAGCTGTTTCTTCTGAGGGAAATCCTGAAAACATGACCTGTTGGGGTGCTTTGAGGACCAGAGTTGAGAAACACTGATGTAAACCATTCCATTGTAGCTCTGGCTGAACGTTTAGGGTCATTGTCCTGCTGGAAAGTGAACATCTGCCCCAGTCTCAAGTCTTTTGCAGACTCTAACAGGTTTTCTGCTAAGATTGCCCTGTATTTGGCTCCATCCATCTTTTCATGCTAAAGAAAAATATCCCCACAACGTGATCCTGCCACCACCATGTTTGACAGTGGGGATAGTGTGTTCAGGGTGATGTGCAGTATTAGTTTTCCACCACATATAGCATTTTGCTTTTATGCCAAAACATTCAAATTTGGTCTTATCTGACCAGAGCACCTTCTTCCACATGATTACTGCATCCCCCACATGGCTTCTGCAAACTGCAAATGGGGCTTCTTATGGCTTTCTTTCAACAATCACTTTCTTCTTGCCACTCTTCCATAGAGGCCAGATTTTTACAGTGCATGGCTAATGTCCTGTGGACAGATTTTCCCACCTGAGCTGTTGATCTCTGCTGCTCCTTAAGCGTTACCATGGGCTTCTTGGCTGCTTAATGCTCTCCTTGCCCGGCCTGTCAGTTTAGGTGGATGGCCATGTCTTGGTAGGTTTGCTGTTGTGCCATATTCTTTCCATTTTCAGATGATGGATCGAACAGTGCTCCGTGGGATGTTCAAAGCTTGGCATATTTTTTTTATAACCTAACCCTGCTTTAAACTTCTCCACAACTTTATTCCTGACCTGTCTGGTGTGTTTCTTGGCCTTCATGATGCTGTTTGTTCATTAGGTTCTCTAACAAACCTCAGTGGGTTTCACAGAACAGCTGTATTTAGATTAAATTACACACAGGTGGACTCTATTGACTAATTAGGTGACTTCTGAAGGCAATTAGTTCGGCTAGATTTTAGTTAGGGGTATCAGAGTAAAAGGGCTGAATATAAATGCACGCCATACTTTTCAGATATTTATTTGTAAAAAATGTTAAAAACCATTTATCCTTTTCCACTTCACAATTATGTGCTACTTTGTTTTGGTCCATCACATAAAATCCCAATAAAATACATTTATGTTTTTTGCTTGTAATATCACAAAATTTGAAAAATGTCAAGGGGTATGAATACTTTTTCAAGGCACTGTAGTATGGAGTTTGAGTTGATGGTATTATAATGGTACTGCATCCACAGATGTAGAAGAATATTTAAAGGTAAGTAATATGATTTTTAAAGGTAACCAAATCTAGAACACAAATATATTTATTTTTTTCAAAAAAAGATGGTTACAAAAGGCCATATACAATAAAAGTTTTTCAAAGATTGAAAATTTCTATAATATGTGAACTAGAGCTGCACAATTATAATAAAAATCGTGTTTCTACCCTCCTCACGATCTTAAAACAACATTTCCCGATTCTATGTAACAAGTGCAGAATTCTTTGCTCACTTCTGACAGCTGACAAAAAAAATCCAGGGCAGCCTGCCAAGTTTATCTCAACATCAGCGAGATAACTATAAACAAAGTAGCATTTCATTCTTAGATCAAAGGAATGAACTTCGGTCTGTAAATGAGGGCAGTTTAACCACTTAAAGACTAAACCTTTTTATTTCACTTGTTGTTTCTTACAAGTTAAAATCAGTATTTTTTGCTAGAAAATGAGTTAGAACACCCAATATATATATATATATATATTTTAGCAGAGACCCTAGAGAATAACATGTCAGTCGTTGCAATATTTTATACAATACCATATTTGTGCAGCATTCTTTCAAATGCACTTTTTAAAAAAATAAAAATACACTTTAATGAATAAAATAAATAAACAGTAAAGTTAGACTAATTTTTTTGTACAATGTGAAAGATAATGTTATGTAACGAGAAACGTGAAAGAATCATGATCTTTATTCTAAGCAGCGTTAAGCATTATTCTAAGCAAAAAATTGTGATTCTCATTTTAGCCAGAATTGTGCAGCTCTAATGTGAACCTTCATATACATTACACTGTAAGCCACTGACAATCTCATGTATGTGTAAATAGCTTACATAAGAGTATATTTTCATGTTAAGATGCTGAATGTACAGTGGAATGGGAGTGGCTCAGCAGCTTTCTCAGATACAATAGGAATATAGGACAACTGAACCACCAAAGCTCCTGTGAAACTTGTAGACCTTTTTTTTTGCAAATATAATTGATATGGATGCGTAGAAGGCCCCTTTAACATTCAACACAATGTAACACTTCATTCATAGCATTGACTAAAACCAGATTCCCCAAAATAAAGATGCAAAATGCAAAGAGGGGTGTCCAGAGGGCGTTGTCCATCTCCAGGACATTAAAACCGTCTCAATGATCCAGGTTCTCAGCAAGGGGGGGTGGGCAGTAACATTGCTAGGTGGGGGCAGGGGGTGCGGGTGACACCTGCCAGAGGGGTGACACTCATGGATTGCAGCACCGCTAACGCCGCCCGCTGCCTTGATGATCTGCGCCTCACTCTGTGTCAGTGGAGCAGACGAAAGCCGCAGGCGCCTCCTCCTCTCTGTTTACATCCAATGAGGAGGAGGAGCCAGACAGACACTCACTGCTGTGTGTATACATCCACGGCTGTGCTGCACTGAGGGAGGGGGGTCTGTACTTAGTGGGGGGTCTGTACTGAGGGGGGACTATAGTTGGTGGAGGGGGGTGACACCAATGTTTTCCGCACAAGATGACACCAACTCTAGTGACACCACTGGGGGGTGGGGAAATCTAAATGGTCACATCTATTGTGCTTGGAACCTGGACCATTAATACCTTTTTCATTCCCTGAGGCAGGCAATACCCATGATCTTGAATCACTTTGCTTGTGTTACTTATAAGACAAAAAAGATATGTATAGATCGGCATTACTGTGCAATGTTGTTGTGCCACATCCTATATAAAACCTATAAGAAGAAAAACCCCTGGTGGAGGACTTTGGAGGCATGTACAACAGTGGAATATATAGAAACAAGTTTATTCAAAAGATTGATAAAAATATCATACAAATTGTTTATGAACAAACATGCCAATGTACAGGGTACAGTTTAGTTGATGAACTTATCACCTATCCAGGATACAATTAGCTGCAGAGCTTGTAACCCTATGCGTTTCGGAGCTCTTGTGGTCTCCTTCATCAGGGGTAGACAAAAAACATAGAGCGTAATTCTAGTGAAGAATGCAAATGACAGGACATTAGAACCGAAATAGAATTAACAAACAATATAGACTTATTTGGCATTGTACTTACATATCAAGGTAGATATTTGTGTGAATGTAGCATGTTATTTATTAAAAACAACTAAGCTGAGCAGAAAACGTAAGTGGTTTCCCAGTGTCCGGGGCTCCCATATACAAATGTTATTCCATGAGATTCGAACGTGGATAAAAAGTTGGAAAAAGATGGAGGTGTCCGGAAGATCTCCCTCCCCCAACCCCCGACAAAACGGGGGTACCGCTGGGTGAGACCAGGAGAAACACTGAGGCGAAAGGTCCTAAGAAAGAAAAATGGGAAAAAGGTTGGAAAAATAAAGTCAATAGAAAAAGCGTTATGCGATGGGATAAAAAAAAAGGAAAAGGGATTTTTTTTTGGTAAAGTAAGCTAAATCAAATTAACATATAACTACCTGTAGCAGTAACACTGGTGGGATGAGTATATATATATATATATATATATAGGAACTCAGAACCCACAACGTAAAATAGTCACTGTAGAAAGTATTAATGTAAAATAATCACTGTGAAGGGTATTGATGAAAAAAAAAAAGGGGGGGGAGGGAAAAGAAGTCCCACAGCTGACACAAAGAGGGGGAGAAATACAAGTAGGGGGATGCTCTGCTGCATACATGCAAACCCAGAGCACCACTGGGTCCCCAAAGGTGCAGGGAGGCAGTCAGGAAAACCCCCAAGAATTTACCTTAAAATAGACACAGAGAGCAGAGCCTAAACTGTACCCTGTACATTGGCATGTTTGTTCATACACTATTTTTATGATATGTTTTTTTTATCAATCTTTTGAATAAATAAAATAGTTTCTATATATTCCACTGTTGTACGTGCCTCCAAAGTCCACTTATAAGACAACGCACACTATAGATCAACCTTTTTCAACCAGGATGCCTTCGAGTTCCTTCAGCGGTGCCCTGTCAAATTGCTAAAAAATGCCCAGAAATAATATATAAGTCAGCAGGTGGATCAAGCCTGCCTTATAGTTATAAAAAGCCACAGGTTTTCATTGTGCACCATTACAACCTTTCAGTTGCCAGCATCCTAACAACCAATGATGTTATCAGTTAATAAGGAGGATGTCAGGCTCCTTCACAGCATTCTTGTTTGCTAATCTCCTGCCCCTCTCCATCAGCATTGGGATCACATTGGCTGAGTGAGGAAGAGAAACTTATAGAAAAGATTACTAGTCAGTACCAGTTTGCAAAGGGGCATTTTCTTTAGAAGAATAAATAATTTATAATGTGTGGTGTCCTGTGTGGATGTTGCTTTGTTATGTAAAACAATTATGCTGCACACACACGATCAAAATTTCGGCCAGCAAAAGACCGATGAGATCTTTTCATTGGAAAAATTGACCGTGTGTATGCTCCATCGGAATTTAGCTGGCCGAATTCCCGCCAGCAAAAATTTGAGAGCATGTTCTCAATTTTTCCAATGGAAAAACTTTCTTCCGATCGTATGTATGTAATTCACGCATGCTCAGATTCAACTACAAGATGGAAACTATTGGCTACTGGGTATTGAACTTCCTTTTTCTAGTCCCGTCATACGTGTTGTACATCACCGTGTTCTTGATGGTCGGAATTTGGTGTGACCGTGTGTATGCAAGACAGCTTGAGCGAAATCCCGTCGGAATTCCGTCGGGAAAAACATCAGAGCTTTTTCCGACCAAAATTCCGATCGTGTGTACATGACATTAGATTCATTTTTTCACTTTACAGTGGGGTGCCTCGAGATTGTGCAGAATTTTAAAGAATTTTCTACACTACTATAGAAAATACGTTTCTCAAATGGGTTAGTCAGACTTTTTTGGGTTTTCTAAAGAGCATAAAAAGTTAGCATTACAGAAAATGAAATTTGTAGAAAATCACAGGTATGTTTTGAAATCAAATGTTGCAAACTATTTTTTCCAGATTTCTTATTCACCAAAACATTGATCCTAAAAACTTTAAATGATGATAAAAGGACACCAAGAGGACTTCCCCTGCAAGGATTATTAATTAATTGGAAATATTTTACACCTCATGATTATAAAGCTTAAAAAAATTCTCATGGAACTAGAACAGGAGGTGCTCCTTCGGTAACAAAGGTTAACCACTTCAGCCCGGACCATTTTGCTGGCCAAAGACCAGACCACTTTTTGCGATTTGGCACTGTGTCGCTTTAACTGACAATTGCGTGGTCATGCGACGTGGCTCCCAAACAAAATTGATGTCCTTTTTTCCCACAAATATAGCTTTCTTTTGGTGGTATTTGATCACCCCTGCGGTTTTTATTTTTTGCGCTATAAACAAAAATAGAGAGACAGTTTTGAAAAAAAACGCATTATTTTTTACTTTTTGTTATAATAAATATTCCCCAAAAATATATATAAAAAACATGTTTTTCCCTCAGTTTAGGCCGATACATATTCTTCTACAAATTTTTGGTAAAAAAAATAGCAATAAGCGATTATTGATTGGTTTGCGCTAAAGTTATAGCATTTACAAAATAGGGGATAGTTTTATGGCATTTTTATTAATAATTTTTTTTTACTAGTAATGGCGGCGATCAGCAATTTTTATTGTGACTGCGACATTATGGCGGACACATCGGACATTTTTGACACATTTTTGGGACCATTGTCATTTATACAGCAATCACTGCTATACAAATGCAGTGATTCCTGTGTAAATGACATTGGCAGTGAAGGGGTTAACCAGTGGGTGGCAGTGTAGGGGTTAAGTGTTCCTAGGGGTGTGTTACTAACTGTTGGGGGCTGGGCTTTCATTTAGTGAACACTGATCTCTGCTCCAATTACATGGAGCAGAGATCAGCATCATTTGTTGCTAGGCAGAACGGGGAGATTGTGTTTACAACGGCATCTCTCCGTTCAGCCACCCCGTGGGACGATCGCGGGTATGCCTGCGGCGATCGCCATGGGACCCGCAACCGGACTCACGGGGGTCCTGACCAGCACGCGAGCGCGCCGCCGGCAGCAAGCTCGCGATGGCAGGGCAGCATTAAAGATTGGATGTACCTGTACGCCAATATGCCGGCCCGTGCCATTCTGCCGACGTACATCGGCGTGCGCTGCTCGGGAACTGGTTAAAGTGCTATTATGCTCAAAAACTAAATTGTAACATATTGCAGCCTACCAATCCTTAAATGTGGTTGCATTACTTTTCATATTTTAGGGTTTTTTTTTCTTCCATATTTTTCACCTAGTGATCCTGCTAATACCACATGTCCTGTCCTAGAAAAGGTTGACCATTGTAAGCACTACTGTCAGTGGTAAATGGTTTGTCTCAACCCTCTGACCCTTTTTGGTCTGTTATAGGAAGTTGAAAAATAACAGACTTACTAGCTGAATCTCCAGGTGAAAATGAAGGGGGGGAAAAAGCCTAAAAAAAATTAAAATGAATGCAGCCACAATATCAAAGAATTGGTAACCTGCGATATAATGCATTTTTCATTTTAACCACTTGCCTACCGCTGCATGTACATTTAAGTCGGCAGAATGGCACTCAATGTCTGCGGGGATACCCACGATTGCCTCAAGGAGCTGAAGAATGGGGAGATGCTAATGTAAACATGCATCTCCCCATTCTGCCTAGTGACACTGTCACTGATCATAGTTCCCTGTAATCGGGAGCTATGATCAGTGATGTCACACACAGCCCCTCCCCCTAACAGTTAGAATCACTCCCCAGGACACGCTTAACCCCTTCCTAACCAGCTAGTGGTTAACCCCTTCACTGCCAGTGTCATTTTTACAGTAATCAGTGCAATTTTATAGCACTGATTGCTGTAAAAATGACAATGGTCCCAAAAATGTGTCAAAATTGTCTGACGTGTCCGCTATAATGTCGCAGTCCTGATAAAAATCGCGGATCGCCTCCATTACTACTAATAAAATCCCATAAAACAAACCCTTATTTTGTAGACACTAACTTTTGCACAACCCAATCAAATGCTTATTGTGATTTTCTTTTTACCAAAAATATGTAGAAGAATACGTATCGGCCTAAACTGAGGAAAAAAATAGTTTTTTATATATATATATATATATATATATATATATATATATATATTTTTGGAGATATTTATTATAGCAAAAAGTAAAAAATAATGCGTTTTTTTCAAAATTGACGCTTTTTTTTGTTTATAGCGCAAAAAATAAAAGCCGCATAGGTGATCAAATACCACCAGAAGAAAGCTCTATTTGTGAGAAAAAAAGGACGTAACTTTTGTCTGGGAACCACGTCGCACGACCGCGCAATTGTCAGTTAAAGCGATGCAGTGACGAATCGCAAAATGTGCTCTGGTCTTTGGCCAGCAAAATGGTCCGGGGCTTAAGTGGTTAAATGTGCTTTAAAGTGGATGTAAACCTGATTCATGAAATTTGAGCTGGGCACATATATCTGCAGTGTTTTGTTATCTCTCTTTAAAAGCACTATGTCCCATAGCTTTCTCCTGCCCCATTCTTCTGTTATCAGCCCGATAACAAAAAAAAGTACAATATTCAGCACTAACACACCTATAATGCCGCGTACACACGAGCGGACTGTATGGCGTGCTTAGTCCGTCATACAATCCGACGGACAGTCCGTCATACTTTCGACTGAACGGACTTGACCACACACGGATACCCAAACAGTCCGTCGAAAGCTTGCGCGATGATGTGTACAGCACGTACGACGGGACTAGAAATAGGAAGTCCAATACACAGCAAAGCACCCTTCCGCCGTGTAAATCCTTTCTGGGCATGCGCCATTCTTAGTCCGTCGAACTAGCCTACTGACGAGCGGATTGTCCGCTGAAACCAAAGTACAACGGACAGAATTTTGAAAAATCCGAAATACTTAGTACGCCAGACTGCACGCTGAAAAAGTCAGCTGAAGCCCACACACGAGCGGACTGTCCGCTGAAATGTGTTTCGACGGACTAAGTACGCCATACAGTCCGCCCGTGTGTACGCGGCATTAGAAAGATATGTATAACTGCCAGCAGACACTCAAGGTAAATTCAATCCATCCTTCAGATAATCATAAAAGTAAACAGTGCTGTGCAATACATTAAATAATCCGAAATAGTGCAAGTGGAAAGGTAAACACAATATGAGTTGATAGATCTGTTATTTCCGTGATCCCTCCACCACATGTATAGATGGCCTCTCACCTACAGCCTTCAACCTGAAACAGGTCACTAAGCAATAAATATATGGCTGAGCACACAAATCCTCTTTTCAAACAGCATCCAGAGCCAACTCCATCAAAAGTGTGGTATCATATGTGAAAATGAAGGATACGATCTAATGCTCTCTGCATTGCAGTTTTAATAATGAAAATTCAATAGAATAACACTTACAAATCTTGCACTCAGATCCAAGTGCCGGCATAAAAGTGAAGGCCCGTTTTTACAACCAATGTAATGGCCGCAGGTGACGTCATGCATAACACCTGACCCCCGTACGCGTTACGTCCGTGGGCGGACGGCCTCGTGCTGAAGAATATGGACATTTAATGTATTGTGCAGCACTGTTTACTTTTATGATCAGCCTGATAACCCCTGACAAGTTCTCTGTCACATATGATAAAAGCAGCATGAGTTTTGTGTTGGGGAGGATGCTATAAATAGATTAGCACAGAGCTGAACGGCTCAAGGGACAGATCTGAAAGCCTCTATGGATGAGGAGGTGTGTGCCTTTCCTCCAATTAGCTGTCTTGGTTGTATGTCCAGGCTTCACTGCAGTGGTGAACAGGAAAAGAAAATCAAAATTGATCTGAACTTTCTAACCACTATATAAAGCTGAAGACAGCAGATATACATGTAAAACTTATGTAAGGATATTTGTTTCATCTCTGTGTATCATCTGAGGCTGATCACTTCACTGGGTATATGTGAGGGTTTACAACCACTTTAAATACAGTGGGGCAAAAAAGTATTTAGTTAGCCACCAATTGTGTAAGTTCCCCCACTTAAAAAGATGAGAGAGGCCTGTAATTGTCATCATAGTGAAATCTCAACTATGAGAGACAAAATGTGGAAACAAATCCAGACAATTACATTGTCTGATTTTTGAAAGAATTTATTTGCAAATTATGGTGAAAAATAAGTATTTGGTCACCTACAACCAAGCAAGATTTCTGGCTCTCATAGACCTGTATCTTCTTCTTTAAAGCGGAGGTCCACCCTAAAATGGACCTCCGCTCATCGGAATCCCCCCCCCCCCTCCGGCGCCACAATTGGCACCTTTCAGGGGGGAGGGGGGTGCAGTTACCTGGATAATCCAGGTAACTGCACCCACTTCCCGGGATAGCTGTCTGCGGAAAGGGGCGCAGATTACGCCCCTTTCCGCAACTGCCCGCCCCTTTGCGCAAGTGCCCCGCTGCCTGCTGGGAAACACACAGTTCCCAGAGGCAGCGGGGACCGTCTGGATTGCGCCGCGCGGCTCGCGCATGCGCAGTAGGGAACCGGGAAATGAAGCCGAAAGGCTCCATTTCCTGATTCCCATACCCAAGATGGCGGCGGCAGGACCCGACAGACGACCTAGCGATCGGCTTCGGGTGCCGACATCGCGGGCACGCTGGACAGGTAAGTGTCACTATTTTAAAAGTCAGCAGCTGCAGTATTTGTAGCTGCTGGCTTTTCTCTGTGGACTCCCGCTTTAAGAGTCTCCTCTGTCCTTCACGCATTATCTGTATTAATAGCACCTGTTTGAACTTGTTATCAGTATAAAAGTCACCTGTCCACAACCTCAAACAGTCACACTCCAAACTCCACTATGGTGAAGACCAAAAAGCTGTCGAAGCACACCAGAAACAAAATTGTAGACCTGTACCAGGCTGGGAAGACTGAATCTGCAATAGGCAAGCAGCTTGGTGTGAAGAAATCAACTGTAGAAGCAAAAATTAGAAAAAATTTGAAAATGGAGGACATACAAGACCACTGATAATCTCCCTCGATCTGGGGCTCCACAAAAGATCTCACCCCGTGGGGTCAAAATGATCACAAGAATGGTGAGCAAACATCCCAGAACCACACGGGGGGACCTAGTGAATGACCTGCAGAAAGCTGGAACCAACGTAACAAAGGCTACCATCAGGAACACACTACGCCACCGGGGACTCAGATCCTGCAGTGCCAGACGTGTCCCCTGCTTAAGCCAGTACATGTCCAGGCCCATCTGAGGTTTGCTAGAGAGCATTTGGATGATCCAGAAGAGGACTGGGAGAATGTCATCTGTTTAGTAGAAACACAACTCCTTGTGTTTGGAAGAGAGAGAATGCAACCAAAGAACACCATACTTACTGTGAAGTATGGGGGTGGCAACATCATGCTTTGGGGCTGTTTCTCTGCAAAGGGACGACTGATCCGTGTACATGAAATGAGTGGGGCCATGTATCGTGAGATTTTGAGTGCAAACCTCCTCCCATCAGCAAGGGCATTGAAGATGAAACATGGCTGGGTCTTTCAGTATCACAATGATCCCAAACACACCACCCGGGCAATGAAGCAGTGGCTTCGAAAGAAGCATTTCAAGGTCCTGGAGTGGCCTAGCCAGTCTCCAGATCTTAACCCCATAGAAAACCTTTGGAGGGAGTTTAAGGTCTGTGTTGCCCAGCGACAGCCCCAAAACATCACTGCTCTAGAGGAGATCTGCATGGAGGAGTGGGCCAACATACCAGCCACAGTGTGTGACAACCTTGTGAAGACTTACAGAAAACGTTTGATCTCTGTCATTGCCAAGAAAGGATATATAACAGAGTACTGAGATGAACTTTTGATATTGACCAAATACTTATGTTCCACCATAATTTGCAAATAAATTCTTTACAAATCAGACAATGTGATTGTCTGGATTTGTTTCCACATTTTGTCTCTCATAGTTGAGGTATACCTATGATGGCAATTACAGGCCTCTCATCTTTTTAATTGGGAGAACTTGCCCAATTGGTGGCTGACTAAATACTTTTTTTTGCCCCACTGTGTACTATTGAAAGTGTTTTGTTATATCTGTTCTATAAGTGCAAAAAATGCTGGTTGATATTGTCAGAATTCTAGTGTTATCCAATGAATGTGAACTGTGCAGAATTATCTTCTCTGTGGACTACAGCAGTGGTCCCCAACCTTTTTGGCACCGGGGACCGGCTGTGTGGCTGAAAATTGTGCCAAGGACCGGGGGTTGGGGGTCACGATTTTTCACGGGCAATGGCTGGTGTTAGTGATTCAATCATCACGGCACCATGCTTGATATGGTGTCGGGGTGATCGAAGCACATTATTTCTATTATTACACTGCAGTAATAAATGAAATAATTCAACTCGCCATACTGTAGAATCAGTGGGAGCCCTGAGTGTGTCACTTACCACTGTCGCCTGCTGCTAGATGTGCCTAGTCACTTGCCACGCTGCCTGTCACCAGAAGCGTTATGTCATTTGCCACGCTGCCTGTCACCAGAAGTGTTATGTCACTTGACACGCTGCCTGACAACCAGAAGCGTTATGTCACTTGCCACGCTGCCTGTCACCAGAAGCGTTATGTCACTTGCCACATCACCTGCCACACTGCCTGCCACAAGATGTGGATTGCCAACTTCCACATTGCCTGTCACCAGATGCGGAGTGAGTGGAGCGCCCCTTGTGGTATGTCAGGCAGACAGCTGAGGGGGTGAACTACAAGTCCCAGCACACCTCACCTGTACTCCCACACACAGCTCACCTGTCACTGATGACGTCACATCTGTGGGAACGCCCCTCTGGATGTTGCAGGGTGTCTTTCTCCTCATGCTGCAACTGGTCTCATTAGGCAGAGGGAGGGAGGGTCCGGGACTCTTTCAGCTCTCAGTCTCTGGCTCCACCCTTCTGCCATCCCTGATTAGCTGTCTGGGGGGCAGGCAATTTGCGCCGCTGAACAAGGAATCCTGTTTTCACACACCGAGGAGCCAGGGGAGAGCGGCAATGCGGGGCAGGCAGTATGAGATGATGTCATCTCTCTGCTCCCCGCTGCACCTTCGACAGACTGGCTTTGAGGGCAGAAGAGCGGTGATGCAGAGGGGGCGGAGAGAGATGACCCCTGGACTACAGAACACTTATGTACCGTATACATTACCAATGGCTGGAAAATAGATGGTTTAACATAAATGCCACTTTATTTTAATTATCTGTGGTCTATTTCATGTATTGTATCTCTTTGACAAACGAATGCCTGGGCGCATCTGCAGCACAAAGTCGGCTGGGATATTTGAGATATACTGTATCCTTCACAATTCTTGGTGAGTGAACCAAATATTCCAGCAGGACCCTTGCTGGTGAGAAATCAATAATTTGTTTAGCCTATCTGTAACTGAAATATCAGTTTTACTTGGATTATACCTTTTATACAAAACAGATATACAATATGTTATAAAAGGGATGGTATGCATTATGAAAGACCCTATACCTGCACATAAAATAAGAATTTTAACATGTAATTATACTGGGCTCCATATTTTTTATTTTTTTTAGCTGCCATTTGGACAGGAGATGTAAAATCAATTGCATATAAAGACCAATATTTGTTTGAAATTAGTCAGCTGTTTTTTGCAAAATCCTCTTTACTATACCAACTTTATTTTAATTCTGTTCAGTTCTGAGAAGTTCTTTATCCTCTTAACATTCATGTGTGGTGGTTAATAAAACGTACCTCAACTTTTCATTTTAGTGGCCATTTATAAAATGTTTATATTTGGAATTTTAACATGATATCTTTTTTTCAGTTTACAATAAATATTCATATAATTAAAAAAACTCGGTACTTTGGAATTTAGAACAGAGGAGGAAAATATTTACCATGGGAACACCCAAATTCACTGCATGCTATGTTTTCATGCATGGCTTGGAATTCTGTAACATTTTTCAAACTACTGTGCTTCAATGTTAGCTGACTTTTTGACATAAGAGGAGAAAAGTGATTGCTTAAGTGTTGTTTATCAACGCTCGACTTGACAGCAAAATGAAATGAGAAGGTGTGACTCTAATTTGCACCTTTTTCTCATCTGCCCAAAGGATCTGCCTCCCCTTGCCAACACTTTAGAACAATGACAAGGGTATGCTTTTTGAATGTGCTGCGAACAGATGTGGCAGTCACACATACTGTGCTCTTATGCACACAGTATGTGGTTCTGACTCAAAGCATCACACTTTCAAAATTGTAGGGATCCAGGTAGTGATGAAAGCTATAGATTTTAATTAATAATCACCACCTTTGTTGTTATTGCTCTGCTAGTTTTGCTTGGGAACTTAAAAATACACTGAACATCTAAGCATGTTGACTTGCTCAGGATTGCTGAAAACCCAGGTGTGAAAAGTTGTCTTCTGCTTTGGTATATATTCTTATGTCTAATTTTGGTAATGAGCCACTCATTAGTATGCCAGTCTGCTTTTGCATTCTGCATAGCCCATCACGACATTGGAATGAGGGAGGAATCTGTGTGATCTAGCTAATTTCCTCCTTCTAAAAATAAAGTGCTTGTAGACAATTACTGGCTCCTTTACATGACAGACTAGTCACTCAGTTTCTTAGTTCCAATCCAAAAGGTAACATGAAGGATACCTTACACTACTTTTACTGTTGCATTCAAGTGCATCAACTTATAAAACACCTAAACCATGAACTGTAGAGCTGTAAGCACAATGCAAAACATTAATATCCTTTGCCATTAGATCAATGAAAATTATAAACCAGCATAGTAAATCCAAAAAAAAAATTTATTTAGTTACTCCCAAAATTTGTTTTTATTTATTTTGTTTAGTTAAAAAATGCATTTGTCCGAAAATCCGAAATAATTAAGGTCGAATCTGTCATTGAAGGCTTATGGTGTCTGTCGTTCCAAGAAGATTCGACAGGGCAGCTAAACTGTACAACGCCGCAATCGTACATTTCCGCTCAAATGTTCCGCCTACAAGCTATAGTAGAATTCTAATTTTGTATGACACTAGTAATAATTATATATTAAATATTACTACTAGTCAACCAACATTAGAATTCTTATATAGCCTATAGGCAGAGCGTTTGACCATAAATGTCTGTTTGCGGCGACTGCTTCGTCGAATCTTCATGTCAAATCTTTTTTTCTCTATGTCGAATAATCTTGGGTTAGGTTAGAGTTAGGTTAGGCACATTCAACCTTTTTTGCTATTGTCTCTATAATGTCAAATGTTTTCTCTCTATGTAAAATAATCTTGAACTAATAGAGCTAAGGTTAGATGGACACAGATTGCTATTGTCAGTGTCATGTTGAATCTCCTATCTATATTGAACTGTTTCAACGAAAATAAAGCATTTGTTTATGTCTGTGATTTCGGTTTTTGGATCCTGCAAGAAAATATCCGAAAATCGGACGAAAATGCATTCGGATGAAAACGAATGCACATGTCTAATAGTAAATAGATCATTCCTTTTCCTGTAACACTGAGAGGAATTGATTGGTTCCTGTGCTCAAGATCAGTGGTAAATGGAATTGGCTAAAAAAAATAGTTTTATTTATTTTGCACAGCAATGACATTTCTGATACTCATTTGCCCTTTAAAGAAGGATGTCTCTTTGGTGAGGCACTTGACAAGTTCTCTAAGGATGTCACAGGAGAAAAGGTACTTCTAGCACAATGAATGGGTCCAAATCCCCATCTGCAAGGGCTTCTACCTATTCCAAACAAAGAGCACCCAATTGCTCTCATCATACTTCATCTTTAAAGGTAGATTTCAACCCACCCTTTCAATACAGGACTTGGAACACAAGGTCCACCATGTCTGAGACAAAGACTTCTCCACAAGGGACGCCCTCATGCTTAAGAGTAGAAGGACCTCTGTTCCAGTTTGCATGACTCTGGTTTAGAGACATTCTAGACCTATGGATTCTATCAGTGGTTTCAAAAGGGTACAAAAGTGAGTTTCAAACGCTACCCCACGTCATTTTCTTATCTCAAACCAGCCAAAATATGCCAAAGGAGAGTCAGATTTACAAACTGCTCTGAACCATCAAGGAGTAGTCATAGAGAACCGGTTCACAGCATTCTATTGGCACTTTTACTTTGTACTAACACCCATGGGTGGTATTCATTCTATTCTGGCTCTAAAATCCCTAAGCCAAGTACCTGCATGTTCCAATGTTTTGCATGGAATCATCAAGGTCAGTAATTGCCTTTCTGAGACAAGGGGAATAACTTGAAACAGTAAACATTCAAGATTCCCACCTGCACATTCCTATTATTCAAATCATCAGTGCTTTCTGCGCTTAGCAGTAGGAGACAAACATATTCAATTTGTCATACTGCCATTTGGGTTATCCTCATATCCTCAGAGTATTTACAAAGGTGCACCCCTACTCACCCTCCTAAGAATGTAGAGCTTTCAACTTATAGGATACCTAGATAATCTTCTTCTGAAGGATTCATCCCCATCAAAACTACACTATATTGTCAAAAGTATTGGGACAACTGTCTTTACACGAAAATGAACTTTAATGGCATCCCAGTCTTAGTCCATAGGGTTCAATATTGAGTTGGCCCACCCTTTGCAGCTATAACAGCTTTAACTCTTCTGGGATGGCTGTCCACGAGGTTTAGGAATGTGTCTATGGGAATGTCTGACCATTTTCCAGAAGGGTATTTGTGAGGTCAGGCACTGATTTGGGCATGAAGGCCTGGCTCACAGTCTCTGCTATAATTCATCCCAAAGGTGTTCTATCGGGTTGAGGTCAGGACTCAACTTGATGGGCAGTCCAGTCAAATTTCTCCACCCCAAACGCACGCAGCCATGTCTCTATGGACCTTGCTTTGTGCACTGGTGCGCAGTCATGTTGGAACAGGAAGGGGCCATCCCCAAACTGTTCACACAAAGTTGGGAGCAAGAAATTGTCCAAGTTGTTTTGGTATGCTGACACCTTAGGAGTTCCCTTCACTGGAACTAAGGGGCCAAGCATGCCCCTGAAAAACAACCCCACACCATAATCCCCCATCCACCAAATGATTTTGACCAGTGCACAAATCAAGGTCCATAAAGACATGGATGAGTGAGTTTGGGGTGGAGAAACTTGACTGGCCTGCACAGAGTCCTGGCCTCAACTTGATAGAATGCCTTTGGGATGAATTAGAGCAGACACTGTTTTCCGGGCTTTCTCATCCAACACCAGTGCCTGACCTCACAAATGCGCTTTTAGAAAAAGGGTCAAACGTGCCAATAGACACACTCCTAAACCTTGTGGACAGAATTCCCAGAAGAGCTGATGTTGCTTGAAACGTGCTTGGAGCTTAATACCAAAAGAAATCGACCTCTGAGATTCTCAATGAGAGTCCCGGGACCTATGGTAGCTTTATTCATTTATTTTTTTCACTCAGTTATACTCAAAGCCTCTTCAGGACAGACAGATCCCGGTTCTCGCTCTGTCACGAGTGATCACGGGGTCATCGTCGCCAGGCTCTTGCATCGGCTCCGGGCACATGCTGCGGGCGCCAGCCCCTAGCGGCCAAAAGAAAAAGCGACGTAAGGTAGCGTTGATTTGCCCAGCCGAGCCAACCTGCCACAATAAAACTGTGGCGGCTGGTCGGCAAGGGGCTAATAAAACATGCTCTCTTTACTATAGGCTAATAAATGTGTAACAATGAAAGGAAAAAAAATGTTTAATCTGTTTTTTTCCAAGTTTTTCCAATAGTGCCACGATTCTGGCAGTTACACAATAATAGATGTGTAGCGCTACTCCCATAGGGACCACTGAATATGATAGGTAACAAGCAGGCCCGGACTGGCCATAGGGCACACCGGGCATTTGCCCGGTGGGCCGCAGACCGCCGGGCCGCATGTCATCTCGGCACTGTGAAGCTGGTCCTGCAACAAGCTCCGCGGCCGGCTCCACGGCAGCTCCGCGGCCGGCTCCGTGGCCGACTCCGCGGAGACGGCCGCAATTATTTCTGCCAGAGTCCCGGGCTGGGCTGGGCTGTGGGCTGGGCTGCTCCTTGTGCCAGCGCCGCTCACCACAGCCATCTCCACGGCCATCCGGCCAGCCTTTTACCTTAGGAGGAAGTGAAGAGGTCATGTGACCGAAGGGGGAGGAGTTGGAGGAGACCTCATCTGCCTAGTGTCGTAAAAGGACCTGCAACTGCTAGAAAGGTAAGGGACACTATTGCCCGCCTGTATATATGTATATTTTTTAATGCATCTTTGCTGATAATGTGTTTTTTTTTTTTTTTTTAATCATGCCTGCCAATGTCTTTTTTTTTTTTTTTTTTCAATGCCTGCCAATGTCTTTTTTTTTTTTTTATCATGCCTGTGCCAATGTGTTTTTTTTTTTCATGCCTGCCAATGTATTTTTTTTTGTTTTTTTTATCATGCCTGCCAATGTGTTTTTTCTATCTTGGCTGATAGTGTTTTTTTTTTTTTTCATGCCTGGCAATGCTTTAAACCGATCTTAATAAAAAATAAAAGTGGTCAGTGTCTCTTAGAGATCCGTATCACACTGGTCATCTCCTTTATTAGACCCGCAGTCTCTGGTCATCTCCTGTATTAGATCCGCAGTCTCTGGTCATCTCCTGTATTAGATCTGCAGTCTCTGGTCATCTCCTGTATTAGATCCGCAGTCTCTGGTCATCTCCTGTATTAGATCCGCAGTCTCTGGTCATCTCCTGTATTAGATCTGCAGTCTCTGGTCATCTCCTGTATTCGATCTGCAGTCTCTGGTCATCTCCTGTATTAGATCCGCAGTCTCTGGTCATCTCCTGTATTAGATCCATAGTCTCTGGTCATCTCCTGCATTAGATCCATAGTCTCTGGTCATCTCCTGCATTAAATCCGCAGTCTCTGGTCATCTTCTGTATTAGATCCGTAGTCTCTGGTCATCTCCTGTATTAGATCCGCAGTCTCTGGTCATCTCCTGTATTAGATCCGCAGTCTCTGGTCATCTCCTGTATTAGATCCGCAGTCTCTGGTCATCTCCTGTATTAGATCCGCAGTCTCTGGTCATCTCCTGTATTAAATCCGCAGTCTCTGGTCATCTCCTGTATTAGATCCGTAGTCTCTGGTCATCTCCCTTATTAGATCCGCAGTCTCTGGTCATCTCCTGTATTAGATCAGCAGTCTCTGGTCATCTCCTGTATTAGATCTGCAGTCTCTGGTCATCTCCTGTATTAGATCTGCAGTCTCTGGTCATCTCCTGTATTAGATCCGCAGTCTCTGGTCATCTCCTGTATTAGATCCATAGTCTCTGGTCATCTCCTGTATTAGATCCGCAGTCTCTGGTCATCTCCTGTATTAGATCCATAGTCTCTGGTCATCTCCTGTATTAAATCCGCAGTCTCTGGTCATCTCCTGTATTAGATCCGCAGTCTCTGGTCATCTCCTGTATTAGATCCGCAGTCTCTGGTCATCTCCTGTATTAGATCCGCAGTCTCTGGTCATCTCCTGTATTAGATCCGCAGTCTCTGGTCATCTCCTGTATTAAATCCGCAGTCTCTGGTCATCTCCTGTATTAGATCAGCAGTCTCTGGTCATCTCCTGTATTAGATCCGCAGTCTCTGGTCATCTCCTGTATTAAATCCGCAGTCTCTGGTCATCTCCTGTATTAAATCCGCAGTCTCTGGTCATCTCCTGTATTAAATCCACAGTCTCTGGTCATCTCCTGTATTAAATCCGCAGTCTTTGGTCATCTCCTGTATTAGATCCGTAGTCTCTGGTCATCTCCTGTATTAAATCCGCAGTCTCTGGTCATCTCCTGTATTAAATCCGCAGTCTCTGGTCATCTCCTGTATTAAATCCGCAGTCTCTGGTCATCTCCTGTATTAGATCCGTAGTCTCTGGTCATCTCCTGTATTAGATCCGCAGTCTCTGGTCATCTCCTGTATTAGATCCGCAGTCTCTGGTCATCTCCTGTAATAGATCTGCAGTCTGTGGTCATCTCTTGTATTAGATTCGCAGTCTCTGGTCATCTCCTGTAATAGATCCGCAGTCTCTGTTCATCTCTTGTATTAGATTTCCAGTCTGTGGTAATCTCTTGTATTAGATTCGCAGTCTCTGATCATCTCCTGTAATAGATCCGCAGTCTCTGGTCATCTCTTGTATTAGATTTGCAGTCTGTGGTCATCTCCTGTATTAGATCCGCAGTCTGTGGTCATCTCCTGTAATAGATCTGCAGTCTCTGGTCATCTCCTGTATTAGATCTGCAGTCTCTGGTCATCTCTTGTATATGATGACTGTGAAGGGGGAGGAGCCAAAGCAGACACCTGCTGCTGAGTCCTGGCAGAACACTGGATAACAGAAAACGTGAGTTCCGCGCCGTGCTCTGCGCTCACCCCCTTATAACCTGGATAGGAGGAGTGGTGGGGGCGGCTGCATATAGAACAATCATTCTCTCCCCCACCCCTCCTCCTTTCCTGCTTATTACTGCTGCCCCCCCCCCCCCGGGCTCTCTACACCACCCATACTCTTTGCCTTCTCGTGCTCTCTGCCCCCCCTCAGTGCAATCCACCTCAACCATGCCCGCTGCATCCCCCAGTGCGATCGACCTCCCCCATGCCCTCTGCTACACCCCCCCAGTGCAATCCACCTCACCCATGCCCTCTGCCACCCCCCTAGTGCGCTCCACAACCCCCATGCCCTCTTCCACCACCCCAGTGTGCTCCACCTCCCCCATGCTCTCTGCCACCCCCCAGTGCAATCCACCTCACCCATGCCCTCTGCCACCCCCCCGTGCAATCCACCTCACCCATGCTCTCTGCCACCCCCCCAGTGTGCTCCACCTCCCCATGCCCTCTGCCACCCACCCAGTGCAATCCACCTCCGCCATGCTCTCTGCCACCCCCCCTGTGCAATCCACCTCAACCATGCCCTCGGCCACCCCCCCAGTGCAATCCACCTCCCCCATGCCCTCTGCCAACCCCCCAGTGCACTCCACCTCCCCATGCTCTCTGCCAGCCCCCCAGTGCGCTCCACCTCCCCATGCTCTCCACCGCCCCCTCCCTATGTTCTCCACCACCCTCCCTGTGCTCTCCACCTACCCAATGCTCTCTGCCACCCTCCCTGTGCACGCCACATCCCCCCATGCTCTCCACTAGTGATGGACGAACGTTTCGCCCGGCGGTCGTTTCGCGGCGAATTTCCGACTTTCGCCGTCCGCGGGTTCGAACGCCTTTTTCCGTCGTTCGCCCCGGCGGACTTACGTGTTTAATGTATACAAGAACTTTAACCTTTCGTGACACGTTTATCATGTGTTACAGGACAACCAATTGAGACATGACAGCTCATGGACACTTGGACATTCCCCCTAACCTATAAATACACCCGATCCGGTGGCCATTTTACATTCTTTCTTCTGTCACTGTAGGGAAAGGATCCTGTGTGGAGTAGGGACAGAGAAAACGCTAGCTATTTGGTACACAAAAGTTCTTTTCAGGACTGGTATAGGTGTTAGGTCAGCAGCCTGAGTTTCTTTTGTCAGTTTAGATAAAGGGACAGAGCGCTGTATGCTGCTATTTTAGGGACAGCTCAGCCAGATTAGTCTTTCTTCATCATCATCATCATCATCATCATTAGCTGTTACTATCAGGTCCACAAAAGAGCTATTCCAGCTAATCGTTCCAGCCTACTCTTTTTTGCCAATTTGTATAGGGACAGGCAGGAAGCAGTGTGTCAGGCAGTGAGGATAATTTTAAAGACTTGCTGTTACTATTAGTTCCACAAAGGTTCTTTTCAGGACTGGTATCAGTGGTACGGTAATAGGCTTGTACACGTATAATATTCTTTCTTCCAAATATAGAAAGAATATTATACTTGACTGCTGCCCTTCTGCTGCAGTCTGCTAATCATTCACAACTCACTTGTTCCACAAAGCTCTTTATCAGGACTGGTAACTTGGTCTGTCTAGGGTGCTACGGTACATAGGCTTGGGTGCGGTACAGTCTGCTGTTCTGTAAGGACCGCTATCGGTCCACAATACATAGGGTTGCCGTGCACTACTGCTGACCGCTGCCCTATACTGCAGCAGTCCTTCAGCGGTATAGGGACTGACGCACAGTCTGCTAAACACTAATACACAACCTGCTTGGTCCACAAAAGTTCTTATAAGGACTGGTAACTTGGTATAGGGTGCTACGGTACATAGGCCTGAGTGCGTTACAGTCTGCTGTTCTGTAAGGACCGCTATCGGTCCACAATACATAGGGTTGACGTGCACTACTGCTGACCGCTGCCCTATACTGCAGCAGTCCTTCAGCGGTATAGGGACTGACGCACAGTCTGCTAAACACTAACACACAACCTGCTTGGTCCACAAAAGTTTTTATAAGGACTGGTAACTTGGTATAGGGTGCTACGGTACATAGGCCTGAGTGCAGTACAGTCTGCTGTTCTGTAAGGACTGCTATCGGTCCACAATACATAGGGTTGCCGTGCACTACTGCTGACCGCTGCCCTATACTGCAGCAGTCCTTCAGCGGTATAGGGACTGACGCACAGTCTGCTAAACACTAATACACAACCTGCTTGGTCCACAAAAGTTCTTATAAGGACTGGTAACTTGGTATAGGGTGCTACGGTACATAGGCCTGAGTGCAGTACAGTCTGCTGTTCTGTAAGGACCGCTATCGGTCCACAATACATAGGGTTGCCGTGCACTACTGCTGACCGCTGCCCTATACTGCAGCAGTCCTTCATTGGTATAGGGACTGACGTACAGTCTGCTAATCACTAACACACAACCTGCTTGGTCCACAAAAGTTCTTATAAGGACTGGTAACTTGGTATAGGGTGCTACGGTACATAGGCCTGAGTGCGTTACAGTCTGCTGTTCTGTAAGGACCGCTATCGGTCCACAATACATAGGGTTGCCGTGCACTACTGCTGACCGCTGCCCTATACTGCAGCAGTCCTTCAGCGGTATAGGGACTGACGCACAGTCTGCTAAACACTAACACACAACCTGCTTGGTCCACAAAAGTTTTTATAAGGACTGGTAACTTGGTATAGGGTGCTACGGTACATAGGCCTGAGTGCAGTACAGTCTGCTGTTCTGTAAGGACCGCTATCGGTCCACAATACATAGGGTTGCCGTGCACTACTGCTGACCGCTGCCCTATACTGCAGCAGTCCTTCATTGGTATAGGGACTGACGTACAGTCTGCTAATCACTAACACACAACCTGCTTGGTCCACAAAAGTTCTTATAAGGACTGGTAACTTGGTATAGGGTGCTACGGTACATAGGCCTGAGTGCGTTACAGTCTGCTGTTCTGTAAGGACCGCTATCGGTCCACAATACATAGGGTTGCCGTGCACTACTGCTGACCGCTGCCCTATACTGCAGCAGTCCTTCAGCGGTATAGGGACTGACGCACAGTCTGCTAAACACTAACACACAACCTGCTTGGTCCACAAAAGTTTTTATAAGGACTGGTAACTTGGTATAGGGTGCTACGGTACATAGGCCTGAGTGCAGTACAGTCTGCTGTTCTGTAAGGACCGCTATCGGTCCACAATACATAGGGTTGACGTGCACTACTGCTGACCGCTGCCCTATACTGCAGCAGTCCTTCAGCGGTATAGGGACTAAGAGTTTTGTCACAGGGTGATTTAAAAAATGACAGGCAGAGGAAGAGGCAGGCCCTTCTGCAGGGGTGGTAGGGGTAGGGCAGGAGCAACAGCCTTGAGCCAAAGTGGGAAGTTGCAGAAGGTGCGTTCAATTACTTTAAAGGACGCACCAGACTTGGTTGAGTGGCTCACTCAGCCTTATTCTTCTGCACCCTCCTCATCCTCTCGATCTGCACCCTCTTCTTCACTCTCTGCTATGTGCACCCCCAAAGACACTACCACCAACAACACCACCACCACCACATACCTTCCGCTTGAGTGCAAATGGGGGCCTTCATGCTCCAGTGTTTTAATAGGGACCCCCGTATAAAAAGCATGAGGGTCAAGGACCAGTACTGGGTGGCAACGTACTTAGATCCCCGGTACAAACACAAAATGGCGGAAATGTTACCGCCGTCGCAGAGGGCTGTCAGAATGCAGCACTTCCAGGCCTTGCTTCGAGAAATGCTGCATTCTGCTTTTGCGTGCGCTGGCAGAGGAGCAATTCCCACTCCCAGAGAAGGATTTGCGGGTACCAATCCAACAGCGCCTGCAAGAAGAGGCCGGTTTGAAGATGTGTTGGTGACTTCGGATATGAGGTCATTCTTTCAGCCGACCCATCGACAGGTGTCATCCGGATCCAGCATCAGGGAACGCCTAGACCGTCAGGTGTCCGACTACATTGGGTTAACGGCCGATGTGGACGCTCTGAGGAGTGATGAACCCCTAGACTACTGGGTGGGCAGGCTTGACCTCTGGCCAGAGCTTGCCCAATTTGCAATCGAACTGTTGGCTTGCCCCTCATCCAGTGTCCTGTCCGAAAGGACGTTCAGCGCAGCAGGGGGGATTGTGACCGATAAGCGTACTCGCCTAGCTCACGACAGTGTTAACTACCTCACATTTCTAAAAATGAATGAGGCATGGATCTCGGAGGAATTCAACACATGTGATCAGTAGACCATGTATATGTCTATAAACAATTTTTGGAATCAAGCACACAGACCTTCTTAATTCATTTGGCTCACTTCCCTGACCCAAAAAAGCACACCGTACTATATGCCCCTACCCTCCTCTTTGAAGAGGTTGAGCGGTGTCATATTTCTACTGGGGCTGCTTATTATGAGGGGTTCCCACCATCCCTGTGCTGTGCTGACTTCCTCCTGGGTGTTCTTATTATGAGGGGCTCCCACCATCCCTGTGCTGTGCTGACTTCCTCCTGGGGGTTCTTATTATGAGGGGATCACACCATCCCTGTGCTGTGCTGACTTCCTCCTGGGGCTGCTTACGGTGCTGCTGTCAGCGCTGTATGTCACGGAGCTGCTGTCAGCGCTGTATGTCACGGAGCTGCTGTCAGCGCTGTATGTCACGGAGCTGCTGTCAGCGCTGTATGTCACGGAGCTGCTGTCAGCGCTGTATGTCACGGAGCTGCTGTCAGCGCTGTATGTCACGGAGCTGCTGTCAGCGCTGTATGTCACGGAGCTGCTGTCAGCGCTGTATGTCACGGAGCTGCTGTCAGCGCTGTATGTCACGGAGCTGCTGTCAGCGCTGTATGTCACGGTGCTGCTGTCAGCGCTGTATGTCACGGAGCTGCTGTCAGCGCTGTATGTCACGGAGCTGCTGTCAGCGCTGTATGTCACGGAGCTGCTGTCAGCGCTGTATGTCACGGAGCTGCTGTCAGCGCTGTATGTCACGGAGCTGCTGTCAGCGCTGTATGTCACGGAGCTGCTGTCAGCGCTGTATGTCACGGTGCTGCTGTCAGCGCTGTATGTCACGGAGCTGCTGTCAGCGCTGTATGTCACGGAGCTGCTGTCAGTGCTGTATGTCACGGAGCTGCTGTCAGCGCTGTATGTCACGGTGCTGCTGTCAGCGCTGTATGTCACGGAGCTGCTGTCAGCGCTGTATGTCACGGAGCTGCTGTCAGTGCTGTATGTCACGGAGCTGCTGTCAGCGCTGTATGTCACGGAGCTGCTGTCAGCGCTGTATGTCACGGAGCTGCTGTCAGCGCTGTATGTCACGGTGCTGCTGTCAGCGCTGTATGTCACGGAGCTGCTGTCAGCGCTGTATGTCACGGAGCTGCTGTCAGCGCTGTATGTCACGGAGCTGCTGTCAGCGCTGTATGTCACGGAGCTGCTGTCAGCGCTGTATGTCACGGAGCTGCTGTCAGCGCTGTATGTCACGGTGCTGATGTCAGTGCTCTGTATTACGGTGCTGCTGTCAGTGCTCTGTATCTCCTGCACCCTCTTGTTTGCCTACCCTGGTCCCTGACCTTCCCTCTCCTCCATTGCCTTCATTAGCTCCATAGTCCTGAATTGTCAGAACAATTTCCCAAATAAAAAAAAAATGCTTGTAGTTATCGATCCCAAATTCACCTCATACATGTATTATGCTATTGTCCAGGTGGTGGGACTACGTGCTACCCCCTAATAATTACCCCGTGGCCGCAAATTCGACCTAAAGGTTTGCGAAATTCGCCTCCCATTGAAGTCAATGGAGCCCGCGGCGAACGGTCGTTTTCGCGAACGTTTGTGTCCGTTCGCGTTTCGCGTTCGCGAAACGTCCCGTCGGAAGTTCGTCCATCACTACTCTCCACCACCCTCCCTGTGCCCTCCATCTCCCCCTATGCTCTTTGCTGCCTCCCTGCGCTCTCCACCTCCCCCCATGCTCTCCGTCGCACTCCCTGCACTCTCCACCTCCCCCCATGCTCTCCACCGCCCCCCCCTGTGCTCTCCACCACCCTTGCTGTGCTCTCCACCTCCCCCCATCCTCTCCGCTGCCCCCTGTCCTCTCCACCTCCCCCCATGCTCTCCGCTGCCCCTTGTGCTCTTCTCTTCCTCCCTGTGCTCTTGCCCCACCCCATGTTCTCAAGATTCTTCCCTGTGCTCTCCATACCCCCATGCTCTTTCCTGGTCCCACCTCACCCCCCCCCCCCCCACACCTTTGCTGGGTTCCCCCCTCCCCTCTCTCAGGGGATTTGTCAGAGTGGAGAGTGGGGAAGGGGCCGGTTACCATGTCATGGACTGCTCAATCCAAAATGCCCGGGCCTATTTTTTGTCCCAGTCCAGGCCTGGTAACAAGGCAAGCATAACATTTATTAACAATGGTAATATAATTTGGCATACAAAGTGATTAAAGTAGGAACTGGGCATAAGATGACATTTTGCTTCCAGATAAGCATATACTGTAGCAAGGCCACCTCAAATGCAGCAGTGAGCAGTAGTAAACTTTAAGGTACTGAGTGCTGGAACTATACATCCAGAGTGCATTTATGGCAACAATGCTAGTCCGAGACCAACTGGGTATGCACTGTCCTAAAGAAAAGGAGTATGGTTTGGAATAAGTATGGTATAGCATGCAATATGGGTGCGGTATGGATTAGGTAAACATTGTGTTCTGTTCTAGTCCCTGCTAGCAGTTTCAGCAATAATCTCAGTAGTCCCTGGGATTCTGTGGTGATCTCTCACTGTAGAAGGTGGGCCCCTCAGTCTCTTCCCGAAAGCCTATGATAATCAGTGGTGGGAAGCAGAGGGTTAGTGGATGTTGCACTCTCCCTGTGGTGGTGGTGTTGTGATATGGGTGGTGCTGCCGCGCCCCGCAGGTGTCATCACTCCGTCTGTCCTGGATCTCTGCTGGTGTGGTCTCTCGCTCACAGGTTAATATTCAGACACAGGTGCTCTTTCTAACTTCCTTGGTGCCAAAAGGAAGAACTTTCCCAAGCAGTTTAATAAAAAATTATTTTTTCCACTCTTCCTACTACACAGTGCCTTTTGGGATCTGTATTGTAAGAAGTTAAATACACCTTGACTTAATGTGCTTAGGAACAAATGTTGTGTTGTGCAAATTAGCAATGAGAAAAAAATATATATAAGTAATATGTAAACAACCCTATAGTAAATGTATGGTAATGATTCCTTCAATTTAAATCATAAATACTGTAAACATTAAACTAGCACCATAGTAAACACATAATGTTCAATAAAGTGACTGTGCTGTGCTTGCAATATTCCATTAACATCTGTGAAAAAAATGACATGTGCTATGATGCAGTGTAAATGTCAATAAAGTGACATGCTAAAAAACAAAAAATGAGGTCATATTTCAATAGCAAATGGATTCACAAATAGTGTAATGTATTGGTGTTTTTTTCTCCACCTCACTCACCAAAAAAAGGGGTAAACTAGCATTCACGGCACTATGTGACTGTATACCTTATCCAGATACAGAACTTCCTCGATTCCTCCAATGGGTTCCTGTCCCTCCAGACTCCTCACATGGAAGGTGATAAAATTGAGCTGATGAGCCTGTGAGGTCTGCACAGCTACAGTCAGGACCTGGGCCAACACCAGCACTGCCTTTCCCCCACCAGGAGACTGACCCTTTATCATGTTTTTTTTCATAGCGTGGAACAAATTCCTTTTTGTCTAAGGAGCCTGTTCGTCCCATTATATGGCTGCTGTCTCCAACTATAACTCCCGGGATTCTAGACGCTTTGTATAAAAGTCTATGGGCTTGCTTGACTTTAGCTCTCCTCCTGATGGCTTTTGGAGAATGGTGCAGCATAACATCAGTATCACATTAAAAGGCCATGGGTTTGATTTACTAAAGGCAAATCGTCTGTGCACTATATTCTGAGAAGAACATAAAAGGAAAATAAAAAAAAATGCATTTTTGCTTGTATGTGATTGGATGATAGAAATCAGCACACCTCTCTCTAATTTCAGAGTTTCCCCTTAGATCTAGAGCAACTGAACTTGCAAGTGCACGGACTTTTTGCCTTTAGTAAATGAACCCCAATGTCTCCTCCATATTGCTGTGGCCCAGCACCTGGCTGCAGATGACAACACAGGTTAACACTGCAATCTGAAAGTGAAGGCTTTAATTTTGTCATTGAAGCCTCCAGCCTGCATATGACCATGATGTCAGAGTTGGCCTGGTGGTCACATGATTAGGAACCACTCTGACTGGTTCCCAATCATCATTAGAAACCCTGGCTGTGCTTAACAATTGGAATTGAGGACAAAAAAAAACATGTAATCTTGGCTCTGGTTGATACTAACATATCCTTGGCACCGGGGAACTGTGCTGGAGAACATTAAGGAACAGATTGAAGGTGGGTAGGGGCTTAATATCTACAATATGATTGCTATATCTGTATCAAGTTATGATTGCCCACTACAAGATTTTATGCAGCAACCATGCAACTAGGGTCAATCTCAATGTAAAGCGATAATTATCCCACTCTACAAGACTCTGGTCTGGCCTCATCTGAAGTATGCTGTCCAGTTCTGGGCACCAGTACTCAGGAAGGATGTACTGGAAATGGAGCGAGTACAAAGAAGGGCAATAAAGCTAATAAAGGGTCTGGAGGATATTTGTTATCAAGAAAGGTTGCGAACACTGAACTTATTCTCTCTGGAGAAGAGACACTTGAGAGGGGATATGATTTCAATTTACAAATATTATATTGGTGACCCCACAATAGGGATACAACTTTTTCATGGAAGGGAGTTTAATAAGACACATGGTCATTCACTAAAATTAGAAGAAAAAAGAGGTTTAACCCTAAACTGCATAGAGGGTTCTTTACTGTAAGAGCAGCAAGGATGTGGAATTCCCTTCCACAGGTGGTGGTTTCAGTGGGGGGCATCAATAGTTTAAAAAAACTATTAGATAAGCACCTGAACAACCACATCATGCAGGGATATACTGTACAAGGTAATACTGGCATATAATCACACACAAAGGGGACTTGTGTCTTTTTTCAACCTCACCTACTGTATGTAACTATGTAATGTGTACAGACTGAAAATTCAGGTCAGCAGAGGCTGCCTACATTCTCTGTTTCTCACAAAATCCCCTAGAAGTCAAGTATCAGCTGACAGGTAAGTGACCAATTAAAGCGGAGGTCCACCCTAAAGTGGACCTTCCGCTCATCGGAACCCTCCCCCCCTCCGGTGCCACAATCGGCACCTTTCAGGGGGGAGGGGGGTAACTTACGCCCCTTTCCGCAAGTGCCCGCCCCTTCCCGCAAGTGCCCCGCTGCCTGCTGGGAAACACACAGATCCCAGAGGCAGAGGGGAGCATCCTTATTGCGCAGCGCGATTCGCGCATGCGCAGTAGGGAACCGGGAAATGAAGCCGAAAGGCTCCATTTCCTGATTCCCATACCCAAGATGGCGGCGGCAGGACCCGACAGACGACCTAGAGATCGGCTTCGGGTGCCGACATCGCGGGCGCGCTGGACAGGTAAGTGTCACTATTTTAAAAGTCAGCAGCTGCAGTATTTGTAGCTGCTGGCTTTTAAAAAAAAAAAAAAAAAACGCGGAGTCCCGGTGGACTCCCGCTTTAAATAACAGAATTTTTTTTAAATTTACAGCAAACTGTTATTGATTTGTACCTTTTCCCATAGGTAGGGGGCGCTATTGCGTTCCCCCTACCTTCATTTTATCCTACTGACACCAACAATGGGGGTTATTTTTACTCCCACTGACACCAACAATGAGACTTTTTTTTCCCTACTGAGACCAACGATGAGCCTTATTTTACTCACGCTGACACTAATGATGGGGCTTATTTTACTGTTCCTTTCTCTTAATTTGTACCTTGGGTCAAATCTTAAAACTTAGCAAAGCATAGAGAAAAAATGTGCAAAGCTACAAGTTATATAAGTTATAATTCAACCAATTTTAATAGTCACATCCAATTTATTTTCCATGCCCCTAGGTATTTTTACACTTGAATGCTTGAAGGTTTTCCTCTCCTACTTACCTTAGTTTGTGCATGTAATATCAATATTTTGTTCACAAAGTAGAGCTATCCTGAAGAAAAATGAAGCAAGTAGGCATGCTGAAATAACAGACTTGCACCCTTATGATTGTAATTATAACAATATGGGAGTAGTCAGACCTCTCCATGTGAAAACATTATGGGGCAATTTACTAAAACTTGTGTAGCTGGGCATGGTAGCCAATCAGGATTTATTGTCAAAGCTTAACCACTTGCTTACTGGGCACTTAAACACCCTTCCTGCCCAGACCAATTTTCAGCTTTCGGTGCTCTCACAATTTGAATGACAATTACTCAGTCATGCAACACTGTACCCAAATGAATTTTTTGTCCTTTTTTTCCCACAAATAGAGCTTTCTTTTGGTGGTATTTGATCACCTCTGGGGTTTTTATTTTTTGCGCTATAAATGAAAAAAGACCGAAAATTTTGAAAAAAAACGCATATTTCTTTGTTTCTGTGACAGAATTATGCAAATTATTAATTTTTCTTCATAAATTTTGGCCACAATTTATACTGCTACATATCTTTGGTAAAAATAACCCAAATTAGTGGATATTATTTGGTCTTTGTGAAAGTTAGAGAGTCTACAAGCTGTGGTGCGAATCGCACAAAATTGATCACATCTGATGTACTGGTGGCCTATCTCGCTTCTTGTGACCCGAACAAGTCAGGAAAATACAAATACCCCCCAAATGACCCCTTTTTGGAAAGTAGACATTCCAAGGTATTTAGTAAGAGGCATGGTGAGCTTTTTGATGTTGTCATTTTTTTTCCCACAATTCTTTGCAAAATTAAGATTTTTCAATTTTTTTTCTCCACAAAATTGTCATTGTAATAGGTTATTTCTCTCACGTGGCATGTGTATACCACAAATGACACCCCCCAAAAAATTCTGCTACTCCTCCTCCAATACCACATGTGTGGGACTTTTTCACAGCCTGGCCACATAGAGAGGCTCAACATGCAGGTAGCGCCATCATGTGTTCTAGGAACATAAATTACACATCTAACTTGTTGACTATTTATTACACTTTTGAAGCACCAGGACAATGACACGTGACACTGATGACAGATGGCACTGATACGTGGCAATGATGACACTTATACGTGGCACTGATGACAGGTGGCACTGATGACAGATGGCACTAATATGTGGCACTGATGACAGATGGCACTAATATGTGGCACTGATGACACGTGGCACTTATACGTGGCACTGATGACACGTGGCACTAATACGTGGCACTGAAGACACGTGGCACTAATGCGTGGCACTGATGACAGATGGCACTAATACGTGGCACTAATACGTGCCACCGATGACAGATGGCACTAATACATGGCACCGATGACGCGTGACACTGATGACAGATGGCACTGATAAGTGGCATTGATGACACGTGACACTGACAACAGATGGCACGTGACACTGACAGGTGGCACTGATGACAAATGGCATTGATACGTGGCACTGATGACAGATGGCACTAATACGTGGCACTGATGACAGATGGCACTAATACGTGGCACTGATGACAGATGGCACTATGTGGCACTGATGACACGTGGCACTGATGACAGATGGCACTTATACGTGGCACTGATGACAGATGGCACTGACGACAGGTGGCACTGACAACAGGTGGCACTGGGGTGGATGGCACTGGGGGCAGGTAGCACTGGGGTGGATGGCACTGGGGGCAGGTAGCACTGGGGTGGATGGCACTGGGGCGGATGGCACTGCTGGGGGGAGGATGGCACTGCTGGGGGGAGGATGGCACTGCTGGGGGGAGGATGGCACTTTTTATTTTATTTTTTTACTTTTTTTTTTTTTTTACTAGAGGCAGAACGGCTGCCGCTGCAGCCGTTCATCTCTCCCCTCTCACACTGTCTGTGCGAGGAGGGAGAGCGGCGCTGAGAGATGATCTCATATGTTTACATATGAGATCATCTCCCATTGGACACGCCGATCACGCTGTAAACGGCCGCTGTGATTGGCCGTTTACAGCGATCTGTGTTTGCCTGTCCCCGGGGACACGGCAAACACAGAACTTCCGCGATGCGCGCCCGCGGCGGCGCGCGTTACGGAAGTAAACATCAGGACGTCCAGGGACGACCACCCGGACGAACGCGCCTGCTCTACGGCCGTCATTCGGCTATAGGGCGGGCGCGAGGTGGTTAATTGAACAAGCAGAAGTTAGAAGCTGATTGGCTGCAATACTCAGCTGCAACAGATTCTGTGTGCACCAGTTTTAGTAAATATACCCCTATGGGCCTGAGCATTACATGGCCAGTACTGTCACTTGGAGGCATGCCTACGCTTAATCAAATACTTTCAAAAAGTCAAATTTGCATAGAGGTTCTATTTGTGCTATAACATGGGTTATTCAAACAAGAAATATACAATGTGCACTTCGACACATACTGTTTTACACGTATCTTAAAGTAGATGTAAATGTATGACAATTACTTTGCTATAGCACTTTGTAACATTTTTCTCAAAATGCTTGTTTTCTGATAATTTCCTGAACCTGCTTCACGTGTCTAGTGTCTACATGCACTCCAGCGATGCCTGCATGTTTTTTTTAGGGTGGGTAGGGTGACAACATGGGAGCACAATTCGGAAAAACATTGTTACACTCCAACCTGAAAGACTTTCATAGCAAAACTACAAAAGCAGGTGGGGTCATCGATCTGTGTTGTATAAATTTGTAAACTATTTTGATTAAGTCACAGATATTGTTTCTATCCTATAAGAAAGCACTGAAGTCCACATTTTAGAATGACAGCCAGGCAAATAGCTTTCATATGCGTTTATACTAAATGTTACATTGTAGAATACTAACCACTTCAGCTCCAGAAGTTTCATGATCAGGCCATTTTTTTTTTCGACAAGACTGCATTGCTTTAACTGACAATTGCACGATTGTGCGATGCTGTACTCAAATAAAATTGATATCCTATTTTTCCTAGCTTTCTTTTAGTGGTATTTGATCACTTCTGCGGTTTTTATTTTTTGCACTATAAGCAAAAAAATACTGAAAATTTTGAAAAAAAAAAAACAATATTTTTTACTTTCTGCTATAAAACGCATCTAATAAAAAAATATTAAAAACCAAATTTCTTCATCAGTTTAGGCCAATTTGTATTCTGCTACATATTTTTGGTAAAAAAAATCCCATTAAGAGTATATTGATTGGTTTGCGCAAAAGTTATCACGTCTACAAACTATGGGATAGATTTATGGACCTTTTATTTTTTGTATTATTTTTGCTAATAATGGCAGCAATCAGGGATTTTTAGCGGGGACAAATTTGACACTAAGTGCCATTTTTCGGGGACCAGTGACACCAATACAGTGATCAGTATTAAACTCTCACTGTATAAATTACACTGGCGGGGAAGGGGTTAACATCAGGGGAAATCAAAGGATTAACTGTTCCCTGAGTGTGCTTTCTTAGGCTGGCCATACATTATACAATTTTCTTCTATAGATTTCCTTTAGATTTACCAAAACCATATAATATGAGGTCAAACCTAAACACTTTCAATTTGTGTGCAATCAGGCAAGCCCTTGTAGTACACAGTTGAAGGTAAATCTAAAGGAAATTGAATAAAGAAAATTGTATGGTGTATGGCCAGCCCTACTGTGTGGAGGATGGACTGACTCGAGGAAGAGACACATCTGTGTTTCTGATTAGCAGGAATCACAGATCCTTCTCTCCCTTGCTGACAAAACGATCGGCTGCCTTGTTTACATAGGCAGACTGCCGTTCTATCTCTCCAGTGAACGATCGTGTGTGACAGCCAGATATTGTGGCCGCCAGGCCTGCCAATTGCCAAAATGTGCCCTGCAGCTGATGGACGCAATCACGCACAGGTACGCGATTTTGCACTAAAGGGCTGCCCCGCTGCAGTATATGTACGTTGGGCAGTTCTTAAAGGGGTTGTAAATTGTTATTTTAAAAAATTTAAAAAAATTAAAACATGTTATACTTACCTCCACTGTGCAGCTCGTTTTGCACAGAGTGGCCCCGAACCTGGTCTTCTGGGGTCCCTCGGCAGCTGTCTCGGCTTCCTCCCGCAAGTACTTCTCACGTTCATGCGAGCTCCCTCACATGGTGAGAAGCACTTGTGGGCACGCTCCCGTGATACAGCCGGCGGCTATAGCCGCTCGCTGTATCACTCGGCCCTGCATCATTGGATGTGATTGACAGCAGTGCGAGCCAATGGCTGCGCTGCTTTCAATCCATCCACTCTAGCCAATCAGCGGCCAGGCTGAGCGGCGAAGAGGACGTCGGGGCAAGCGCTGGACTTTCGAGGGGTCAGATAAGAATGCATTAAGGTGAAAAAATATTTACCTTTACAACCCCTTTTTTCCACAAACAGAGAAAAAAAAGCAATGTCCCAGCATCTTAGTTTCTCTGGTGAAAAAACATTTGGTTGTTACTGACATCCACCTATATTGCACTCAGTTTGGAAGCACTGGTAATGTAGGCAAGGCCTCACAGTTGCATCTAAGGAGGGCTACCTCACCCAGTGTCTTCCAGGGAAGTCTTTACTTTACTCAGATGATGTCTAGTGTGTAGCGGGCTAGAACTTCAGAAAGTAAGGGGACAGTAAATCCTTTGTCTATTTATAACATGGCCACCAGGAGGAGAGTGCTGGAGAGAAGAAAAGTGGTAAAATTCTCACGCAAGGAACAGTGTTCCTTAAATGTGGCACAATGCATATCACAACTTTATTTACTGTTAAGAGTACATTACATGCCTGCAAGACTGTTTTGGATGGGCATAAGAGAAAACCCCACCTGTACCAAGTGTTGCAGGGATCACAGTGATTTAATTCATCTTATGTGCAGGTGTCCGAAACTACACCTGTATTGTAGGGGAGTTAGAACTACCATTAACAAAGTATTTCAGACCTCTCTATGTGAGGACCCCAAACAGTGTATACTTGGAATTTTGTGTGATCCCCTGTAGAGGACAATGCTAGAGAGGCCATAACCAGTGCTCTTTCAGGCTCGCTTGTTCATTTTGAGATACTAGACATCTGCTGAGTCCCCCACAGTGAAAGAGTGGGTGTCTCAGATGGATGAAACTTTAAGGCTCGAAAGGTATATTTTTCAGCATAGGGGGATGCTTTGGAAACTTTGACAAACTATGAGCCCTGTGGCTGGACACTCTGGGATTAACTCCGGTTGATTTCATTCTGAACCGGTTACTGAATGGTTAAAGAGACATTTATGTTTGTCATGTTCATGTTCTTGGGGGCGATGAGAAATGCCTCCATTTCCATTACCTTGGCGACTGTACTATCTGTTGGGGATAATGTCTACTGTCATACGCATTTCTTTTATAACTCCTATATGACTGCAACTCGTGCTATACTTCTATGGTATTTATGCTCTGGAATTTGTATTGTTTATGCCTAATGCTGAATAAAGTAGTACAATGTATTTTTTATGTCATTTCACAACCTTGTGAAGGATGGCTTTACTGGTTTATAACCTAACAATAATACAGATCAAGAAAGTGAAAAATGTGCTGCAGCCTCCTTAATAAAGCAAATGTGTGAAACAGGAAATCCAGAAATGTCCACAGATCCCAGAAGGCACAAGATCATTACTTGGTGCCCAAGAATATAATCCCAAGGACGTCATACTCCAATCACTGTCACACTATTGAAACACAGCTATTGATCTAGTGAACATTTTGGAACTTTTATATGAACACTATGGGGGTTATTTACGAAAAGGCAAATCCACTTTGCACTACAAGTATAAACTTGTATAAACTTCAAGTGCAAAGTGCACTTGAAATTGCACTGAAAGTGCACATGGAAATGCAGTCGCTGTAAATCTGAGGGGTAGATCTGAAATGAGTAGAAGCTCTGCTGATTTGTTCATCTAATCATGTGCAAGCTAAAATTTTGTTTTTTATTTTCCTTGCATATCCCCCTCGGATCTACAGCGACTTTACTTTCAGTGCAATTTAAAGTTCAGTTTGCACTTGTAGTGCAAAGTGGATTGGCCTTTAGTAAATAACCCCCTTTGTTCTTGGGATTGTAATCTTGGACACCATATAAACAAAAAAGAATGTATTCTGATATATGTATTTAGTAAAAATCAAATTGTGTGTTTGGGGAAACTAGTATAGTTCTGATAGTGATTAAGATATTGATCCATCCAGACACTATACTAGTAATGGCAGTGATCGTGTGGTGGCTAATCTGGTTGCTGACACTGGCTCGGAGGAACACTGACAGTGACGTTGCTAGTGACGCCAATACTGGCTAAGAATGGGTTAAGTTGAAGGGGTTAACTGTGTCTCTAATAAGTGTAATGTGTGCTGTTTTTTACTCACAGATCTGGCTTTCTTTTTTTGTTTTATCTTTTATCCCTGCTGTTCAAGGAGAAGAAACAACCAGATTGTTGTTTGGTGTGTTTGTAAATAATTGGCCGCAGCCGATCGTCAGGTTTCAGCCACAATCATTGGCTGAAACCTGCTGACAAACTGATGTTGTGTCCAATCACAGCATGGGTTAGCAGGGGGTGCGCACATGGGTACATAGGTGCACATAGCAGGGCCTGACTGTGCCGTCCACTCACAATAAGTCTACTGTGGATAGGCGGCAAGTAGTTAAATCAGAATTCCAGGAAGATGTAATACATACAGTATATATATATATAAACAACTCTTTCCTACCAAATGGTTTGCTTTGTTCCATCACCCTCATTATTCACACACACCTGCTACACTATATAACCAAGAGTGTAATGCCCTGTACACACGGTCGGACTTTCTGAAAACAAAATCTGTCAGATTTTTCAGACGGATTTTGGCCCAAATTTGTCTAGCATACACACGGTTGCACAAAGTTGTCGGAAAATCCAATCGTTCTGAACGCCGTGACGTAAAACACGTACGACGGGACTATAAACAGCCCAGTAGCCAATAGCTTTTGTCTCGTAATTTATTCTAAGCATGCGTGGCACTTTGTCTGTCGGAATTGTCTACACACGATCGGAATTTAAATGATCAGATTTTGTTGTCGGAAAATTTTAGATCCAGCTCTCAAACTTTGTTCGTCGGAAATTCAGACAGAAAAAGTCAGATGGATTCCACACACTATCGGATTTTCCGACAACACGATCCGATACATTTTCCATCGGAAAGTCCGACCATGTGTACTGGGCATATCACTTTTGTTCACTGCTGTTCCTCTACTTATGAAACTAAAAATAAGCAGGAATAGTTAGTGACTCTTTCCTGAGAAAAGTATGGCTCTGTCTGACTTCCATGATTTTGAATCACACACCTGAAACAAGCGTGCTGTAAATGAGTGTCTGCAAAATGTCAGCACTTCTTATCTATATATGTGTTCCAGGTCAGGGACGCAGAAATTGTTTAAATTCAAAGCATCAGCTTTACAGCCATGGAACTAACGTTCCCAAACAAGATGTCAGCAATGGCAGCACCCACACCTTTCCCAAAGCAGAGTCACTTTCAGTATCACTGCTCATTTACAGTCTCATGCAGCACAAAAAAAGCCAAGCACAAGAATATACTGAGTGAAGTAGGCTATCGTATAAAAATAGCAATGAATAGGAGAAAAATGGTTTACAAAGTCTTTCGTCTACTTCATGGGGAATTTATCCTGCTGAATGATAGAATAAATAGAGGGTGAGCTGCAACCTGGATAAAAAAAATGCACTGTACCTTGTATACAATGTATAAAATATAGGACGTTTAATCATGTTTTTAGTCCATTTAATTATGCTTGAATACGTTTACCTTACAGATTAAAGTATATGGAATCCCTACCTCATAAAACAACCCAGTGAGTTTAAAATATAAATGAAAGGGAAAACATGTATAAAATATGTATACATATTAAAAACCATTACAAATACCTTCCCCCCCCCCTTTTTTTAATAAGTGATCATGTCTCCCCTGTCCTCAGCTGCATAAGTAGCTAAGAGAGCTGAGGGAGGAGAAACAGCAGTGCACTAATCTTCCCATTGAATGGCTGTACAGGAGAAGGCATTTTTTAATCAGAAGTCTGATCATTGGAGGAGAGCAAGCTGAGTTCTCAGCAAAACCAAAAAACTGATAACATAGTGCTCTCATGCCTAGTGTTGTCAGTTTTTGATAGGAAAGCAAAGGGTCTGGCAAGATCACCAGGAATTTCACTCAAAGGAAACAACACAAAGAGAACAGGATACTTTTTCATACAAGTACATGGTACAGCTGGCACATATCGGAAATATGAAATGTTGGATTTACATATTCTTTAAAATATGTTTGATTCGTTACAGTCTCTTTGAGTAGATTCGCATTTTTAGCCACTTGATGAAAAAGTCTCAAACTTATTCAAATGTTATGTCTTCTGTCCGTGTAATAGCCTGACTTTCAGCTTCTGTTAGTATTAATAAACAGCTAGTCGTATAATGGAAAATCTTCAGTCATTATGTCACATTAAAGCGGAGGTCCACCCTAATTAACAGTCCTACGTCTATGTGATCCCCCCCTTCACTAATCGCTAGCTATCCCCCTTACCTTTCTGCTGTCTTCTTCTGTTTTCTTCTTCTTTCAAATTTTCTGCCTCTGGAGATTCCGGAAAGGGACGGAGCCGCTGCGGAAATGGGCGGGGCTTCAGCGGCAGGTCAATTCTTCCTGTCGGCCGCAGGGGCTCCTGGGATCGTTGTTTTTATTTCCCAGGAGTCTGTGCGGCGCCCAGGCTCGTGATCTCGCGTGACCTGAGTTGTTGTCAGCGCTCAAGCGGATTGATCTGCGCATGCGCGAGATCGCAGATCTTACGGGCGGTGCATGATGGGAGTTTAGGAGGACTGTGCCCAGGAAGACAATGCCTGTGGGCTTCACATGCCTACAGGCAAAATGGAAAACGCCTGGAGAAGTTTTCCTAATAAGTTTAGAAGAAAGAAAAACAGCTGCAAGAGACTCGGACAGCACTTAAAAGTAAGTAAAGTATTTAGAATAGTTAATTTTACAGATTAATACGGAGAAAAAAAACGGCGGTGGAACCCCGCTTTAAGCCTCTTAATTTATGAATGTCTTCATTATTTCTGGTGTTTCTGGACTTTATGAAACTACTACTACTACTACTACTACTATGTGTGTGTGTGTCCAAGCTGTCCCTACAAAGACTACTAAGCTATGTACAAGTCTGAAGCAATTCTCTCTTTTTTTAGACTCTTTTTGGAAATGTGTGACAACAGTAGGGGCAACTACAATGTTTCTTTGCATGTTTACTAAGCTATAACAGATGTTGATGTGTATAACATCCCTCCTTAACAGTAGCCACTACCATCTCCCACTCATCACCCAAGTCCTAATCACAGAAATTGGCCAGCTGCTCATGTGTGCTGTAGGTTATATGACTAGAAAGTTCATGCAAAACTCTTCTGCTCAATTTACATATTATTTAAAATATGTAAATCCAGCAGGAAGTGGAGGTCTGAGTCTGAGGCGTGGGTGAGAGAGAAGACAGCATTTGCACACCTTGGGTCCGTCGTGCCCACAATTCACCACTTTTGAATTTTTTATGGAGACTTGCTTTGGTATTTCTGCTTGCTTTGACATTACTAAACGTGCCACAATTTTTTTCTCACTTTTCAAATTTGATAAGGGTTAAAATACTGTTCATACTTTTTAGTAAGCAAACATTTCTATATTAAAAATCCTTTTTTTTTATTGGTCTTATCTAATATTTTCGGAGATACTGACATTTTCTGAGATACTGAATTTTGTGTTTTCACTAGCTGTAAGCTATAATATATCACTCTGTGTGTAAAATATCTATTTAAATATATGAGTATCACTTTTTGAATTGAAATGCTGAAATAAATTAACTTTTTGATGATATTCTTTGAGATGCACCTGTAGGCCCTGTCTAAGCCCTTGTACACGCGGTCGGAGATTCCAACAAAATGTTTCCTATCGGAGCGTTTTGTCGGATATTCTGACTGTCTGTCTTTTCCAACTTGCCGGTAAAATTTTCCGACAAAATGCTCCGATCGGACATACTCCGATCATGTCTAGCCTACTCAGACGGACAAAGTGCCACGCATGCTCAGATCAAATTTGGCTACTAGCCTGAACGTAGTCCCGTCGTAACGAAATAATGTCATCACCTTATGTACAATCGAATTTTCCGACAACTTCGTGCAACCGTGTGTATGCAACATCACTTCCGGACCTCTTCTGGAATTAATCTGTCGGAATTACTCCGACGGATTTGGTTGTCGGAATCTCCGACCGTGTGTACAAGGACTTAGACATAGGGTGTCCGGTGCTTGAGGGATCTGAGAGCACCAGGTAAGTGCAAATTGAGAGACTTCAGGGTGCAGCAAAGAGAGCCAGAGGGTGCTTATTAACCACTTTCAGACTGGACCATTTTGCAGCTAAAGGACCAGCCCCTTTTTGCGATTCGGCACTGCGTCACTTTAACTGACAATTGCGTGCCCGTGCGACAAGGCTTCCAAACAAAATTGGCGTCCTTTATTTCCCACAAATAGAGCTCTCTTTTGGTGGTATTTGATCACCTCTGTGGTTTTTATTTTTTGCGCAACAAAAATAGAGCGACAATTTTGAAAAAAATTCAATATTTTTTACTTTTTGCTATAATAAATATCCCCCAAAAATATATAAAAACATTTTTTTCCTCAGTTTAGGGCAATACGTATTCTTCTACATATTTTTGGTAAAAAAATTGCAAAAGCGTTTATTGATTGGTTTGGGCAAAAGTTATAGCATTAACAAAATAGGGGATAGTTTTATGGCATTTTTATTAATATTTTTTTTTTTACTAGTAATGGCGGCGATCAGCGATTTTTATTGTGACTGTGACATTATGGCGGACACGTCGGACAAGTATGACACATTTTCGGGACCATTGGCATTAATACAGCTATCAGTACGATATAAAAAATACACTGATTACTGTAAAAATGTCACTGGCAGTGAAGGGGCTAACCACTAGGGGGCGGGGAGGGGTTAAGTGTGTGTGTGTGTGTTTTTTTACTGTAGGGGGGGCGTGGCTTGGCGGGTGACGTCACTGATCGTCTTTCCCTATGAAAGGGAACAGACGATCAGTGACAGGCTCACTAGGAAGCATGAGAAGAGGTTTGTTTACACTTACCTCTCCCCGTTCTTCAGCTCTGTGACCCGATCGTGGGACACCGGCGGCAATCGGGTCCACGGGTCCCACGGCCACGGTCACAGAGTTCAGGACCGGGACGCGAGTGCGCCACCGGCGGCACGTGCGCGTCCCACGGCTGGGCACTTAAAGGGCAAAGTACCAGTACATGCTTGTGCCCAGCTGTGCCCTTCTGCCGATGTATATCGGTGTGAGACGGTCCTTAAGTGATTAAGGATGAGCTCAGGCATGTTCACAAAAAGCATGTGCAGAGCCTGCCAGGAAGTTGGCACTGCACAGGGCTAATAACCGGCAGTGAGACATTGTCCCAATGCGCTCCTGCAGAGATTTTGAAATGTCTCACTGTCTGTGATTAGCGCTCCGCAGTGCCTTCTTCCTGGCGGGCTCTGCACGTGCTGTTTGCGAACACGCCTGAGCGCATCCTTAGTGCACATTTGAGAGATAGCTTACAACCAGTTGCAACTGAGAACTAGAGGTGAGCTAACAAAACATATTAGAAGTAGCCATTTTATGTCTGTTTTCTCTGGATAAGGAGCTGAGTAAGAACTCTGGACATGAGTGGAGACAAGAGAAGCTTCTCACCTGAGTAAAGGTATTAAAATGGTATGAAGAATCAGAATAGGGACAGGTGTCTGAGTACAGAAGTTAAAGTACATACAATAGACCAGTCTTTTTAAACTGGGGTATCTTCAGGGATGCCTTGACAAAACGCTTAAGGCTCCATGCACACTGAAGCTCAAAAAAGCTTTTTCTGGACGCCAGATTGCTGGCAGAAAATGTTGGTTGAAAAATGTGCTTTTAACAGCGTTTTGTACTAGCGTTTATGAGCGTTTATTAGTATTAGCGTTTATGAGCGTTTTCAATAAAAATACACAGAGGACACTCCAAAAATCCCACAGTGCATTCCAAACTCCCACAATGCACTGAAAAAAATAGAATGCCACACACTAATTAACGCGTGTTTATGAGCGTTTATAATTTTTTGGCGATGAAAAACGGCACTTTGAACGTGAATTTCTGGCGTTCAGAAAAAAAAGCCCATAAACTCCACCGCTCATTAAAGCTAAAAAACGTCCATGTGTGCATGGACACATAGGCTAACAGAGTGGAGTTTATGGGCTTTAAAAAAAGCACTTGCCCAAATTTGTATACAAGCCACTGGGTGGATCAAGCCTGCCTTTTAGTTTCACAAAGCTACAAGTGTCCCAACATCCAATGACGTGATTATTTGATAAGGCGGATGTGGGGAACCTTCACAGCATCCTTATTTGCCCCTCTCTATCAGCAATGGGATCACATTAGCTGAGCAGGAAGAGACAGTGAAGGAGAAGAGAAACACAGGAATAATAGTATGCAAAGGTGTATTTGCTTTGGAAGAATGAAAAGTGGGAAGTAGGGCAAAACTGTCCCCCACAACCACCTATGGGAACGAGTCAGGCATAAAAGAATGAAATTTATAGGTTAAGAAATGTAATTGTTTTTATTGGTTTATCTGAATACTTAATTTAAATAAAAATGGTAATCAGCTCGTGCGGGAAGGTATATAAACAGCTGGATTAACGGAAATTTCACAGACGATGCTAGAAAACAGAAGATCGTCCCCCCCCCCCTCCCTGTCTCAGTTCATTTATGAGGCGCTGTGGGCGATTAATATTGTATGCGTTTATAACCTGAGCCTGGATAGCTAGGTTAATGTTATTAACATTATTATTATTATTTATATGTAAAAAGATCCAGAAAGTCGACAAAACAAACAAAGATGTCACCGCTCCAAGTCAAAACCACTGACAGGCTGTTAGCTCTCCAAATGGGGTTCCAGGTGCAGGCTGATTGCATAAGCCAAATGTGTAGAAACAGAACGAAACTCTGGATGGCCGCACTCCGGATTGTGTAAAAATTAGATGCCTTTATTTCTTCAAAATGCAAGTGCAAAACTTCATTGAACAAAACGTCACAGCAAAAAGGGAACAAAAAAGGATTTTTGAATAAAATAGCTAACGCGTTTCACGCTACAAACAGCGCTTACTCATAGCTAGCTTATGTTCTGAATAACAAACAAATATATACTGTTCATGTATAAGCACACCACAGTGAAATCAGAGGTAAAACCATGACAGCTGATAAGGCTATCATCATAGATTCTCCACACATGCATTCCACACCCAGTTGTTGGTTGATGAAAATAACTGGGAAAGGAAAAAAGGGGAAAAAAGGGTGAACATGTCTGTGTGTTGAAACGTGATTAGATGAAAAGTATAAATATGTAAAAAATATATATACATATAGAGGTGAAAATAACAAAGTGTGAAAATAAAAAGAAAAATGTATATATGTATATAGGCGTGTATAAATGTGTGTAAATGTGTGTATATAAATCGCAGTGTATATAAAGTCACTTAGACATTTTTATATAGGTTGTGTAATATGAAAAGGAAATATCTCACTATAATGCTATATAAAAATGTCTAAGTGACTTTATATACACTGCGATTACACACTATATATCACTATTCTATGTAGAACAGTTGGTGTCTGTACACTAGTTGCATTTATTGTATTACAGACATTTCTGCACGTCGCTGTATTGGTGTTTTTATATGGGCGACCCGTGTGAACAAGATGAGTTAATTATAGTTTAGGAAGGAAGGGGTTAAAATGTTTGTTCCTTTTCTTGCCCATTAATCGTAATATCTATGGAATATTCAAGTAGATGGTTGATTGCCTAAAGCATACGCCTGATTTGGGTACATTTACTGTTTTAGTCACTTGATTGAGGCGTCTAGGCTTATTCTAGTGTCCGTGAGGGTTCTAAAAGGTTTTTTGTTTTTCTTTTTTGTTTCTGTTTTTATTCAACTATTTTACATGTTATATTTGTATATTTGTGTGTTTTTATAGTGGTAGTTGCAGGTACATACTTTATTTTATGCATTGATTGGTGTATTTACATTCATTTACACATCGATAAAAACACGAGATTGGTTGGTGTATGTACAACTTTAGAAATATTTGGCAATTGTGATCTGCTTCTGAATCTTGGATTTTCCATGCATGCATACTACTTGTCATCGAAATAAGTCCATCAATTGTATGGTTTCATATTGGTTCTTTCATTATCATTCTTTTCTTTTTTCACCAATAGTTTACATAAATATGGCCATCGATCTGATGTGATTTTGTTTAGTGCAGGTTCATCCCTGTTACTGTTATAACACAGTTCATTCTCTAAATATTTGAGTTTATTTACATACATATAAACATTCAATACTGTTTTACTTTGAATCTTATGACATTTATTCATATTCTTTATCTATGCATTAAAAGGTTATTCTGCACTAGTGCACAATTATATGTATTATTATCACCTTTACACCAATATATTTATATACACACATTTATACACGCCTATATACATATATACATTTTTCTTTTTATTTTCACACTTTGTTATTTTCACCTCTATATGTATATATATTTTTTACATATTTATACTTTTCATCTAATCACGTTTCAACACACAGACATGTTCACCCTTTTTTCCCCTTTTTTCCTTTCCCAGTTATTTTCATCAACCAACAACTGGGTGTGGAATGCATGTGTGGAGAATCTATGATGATAGCCTTATCAGCTGTCATGGTTTTACCTCTGATTTCACTGTGGTGTGCTTATACATGAACAGTATATATTTGTTTGTTATTCAGAACATAAGCTAGCTATGAGTAAGCGCTGTTTGTAGCGTGAAACGCGTTAGCTATTTTATTCAAAAATCCTTTTTTGTTCCCTTTTTGCTGTGACGTTTTGTTCAATGAAGTTTTGCACTTGCATTTTGAAGAAATAAAGGCATCTAATTTTTACACAATCCGGAGTGCGGCCATCCAGAGTTTCGTTCTGTTTCTACATATTATTTATATGTATTGTAATGCTGAATAAAATTTAGTTATTTATATATGGTATATATATTACCAAAGTATATAAGTTGTTATTAAGCCTATAAATAAAACTGCAGCCTTATTCAATCCAAGTCTGGTGTCTATAGTGGTTTAATTTTTTTAAATAGTTATAATTTATTTTATTTAAGTCCTGACTTCGGTACCATAAATCATCTCCAATACATGGTGTCCTATGTGCGTTAATGTTACTGCTTTATGTAAAATTATTCCTTTACTTTTTTACATTTTAGGACGAAGTGCCTTAAGATTGTGCTTTGACTGAAAAAAAGGTTGAGAAACACTGACACACAGCTCATGAGCCCCATCTCTTACACAAAAAAGGCTATATTAAAGAGGAAGTAAACCCTGATGAGTTTACTTCCTCTTTCATTCCCTGCAAAGGCAAAGCATAATGGACTACTATGCATCGCATAGTAGCCCATTATGTGTCACTTACCTGACACAGGAGCCAGCGAAGTCGCCGCTGTCCCCTGTAGTCCGCCGCATCCATCTTGTTGGTGGGGTCACGCAGCTCCGCCGCTGTCATTCGGCGAAGCCGCGATTACGTCACTCCCGCACATGCGCACAGGAGTTGACACGCGCGGCAGCTCCATTCTTGGAAATGCCGCGCTCAGTGTGCCTGCTCGCCGCTGTCTACGGCGCATGCGCCTTAGACAGCGGTGCCTGTTTTCGGGCAAATATCTCCTAAACCATATAGGTTTAGGAGATATTGCTTGGACCTACAGGTAAGCCTTAATCTAGGCTTACCTGTAGGTCAAAGTGGTTTGTAAGGATTTACAACCACTTTAAGGCTATATTAAAAGGCAACAGTTTCTCCTACTTGGGTTGATTTACTACAGGGGTCTCAAACTGGCGGCCCTCCAGCTGTTGCAAAACTAGAAATTCCCATCATGCTTCTGCCTATGGGAGTCATGTTTGTAACTGCCAGCCTTGCAATGCCTCATGGAACTTGTAGTTTAGCAACAGCTGGAGAGCTGCCTGTTTGAAACCCCTGATTTACTAAAACCTTAGTGTGAAGATTCTGGTGCAGCTCTGCATAGAAACCAATCAGCTTCCAGGTGTTATTGTCAAAGCTTAATTGAACAAGCTGAAGTTAGAAGCTGATTGGTTACCATGCACAGCTGCTCTAGATTTTGTACTCTCCAGTTTTAGTAAAACAACCCCACTGTCTGAGTGCAGAGTTGTGAGAGTAACCTTGAAATGTACCTGTTTATAAATCCTCATTAATTGAAGATTATACATTGTATGCCATTGTTAATTAAATACAAATATGTTTTTTTTTTTAGGCTTAGGATAAAAACATTGTCTTTTTGAAAGTAACTTTCTTTTAATGCACTCACTTTCCTATTAGAGCTGCACGCATTCAGATGTACACAGTAATATATATGCAAATTGTTATACCCTGCCATTTAGAGTTGTTGAGAAAAACAGTTATTTGCTGGAAAAATAAAAAATAAAACAGCATAATCTATTCTATCTGTGCTCAGGATAGCGTGAAAAACACAAGCAAATAGAGCTTCTAGTAAATCAAAAGCACAGCATTATCTTCCCAGACTGGCATTTAATCATTTTGCAGTGTGACAAACACAATTGGTTTTCATGCTGGCAGATGACACACATCTCCAAATATTACATCTTAAATCTGCAAACAAAACCGCCCGCGTTCAACAGAATGTGCTTTGCTTTACATGCCATTATCTGAATCCTTGCAGCTCGACAGTCAGAAAGCTATTCAGTACTTCTGCTATCAATGAATTTGCACTGTTAACACGCTCAATTTTTTCTTCGCAATCCCAATGGAATACACTACATTTGCTGTGCAGCTGCAACATTCAAAGATGGTTCAAAGAAGAACTCCAGGGGTCATATTATTTGGAAGAGAAAATATTAAAATATGATCACACAGAACTGGCTTCTAAATCAGCCTGTGTGACAAGACTGGGGATAGGATGATTGGTCTTATTTCAGTTGTACATCATGACTATTCACAAAGGGCTATTACTGCTACAGGATTTTAATACAAGGGTCGGAGAGAATGTCATTATATCTTGAAATAGTCTCTGAATATTTGACTGAAGAACATTGAAATGAGCTGTTTAGCAGACAAAATTATCTTATAGAAGAAAAAAAAAAAAGCTACGCGTACACACGATCGGAAATTCGGCCAGCAAAAGACCGATGGTCGGAAAATGTGATTGTATGTATGCTCCATCGGACTTTTGCTGGCCGAATTTGAGAGCATGTTCTCAATTTTTCGGTCGGAAAAAGTTCCTGTCCGAAAATGCGTTCATGTGTATGCAATTCGGATGCGCAAAAACTCAGCTTCAACTACAAGACGGAAGCTATTGGCTACTGGCTATTGAACTTCCTTTTTCTATGAAGTTTACGTGTTGTATGTCACTGCGTTCTTGGCGGTCGGAATTTGGTGGGATCGTGTGTATGCAAGACAGCTTGAGCGAAATCCCGTCAGAGCTTTTTCCGAACCAAAATTCCAATCGTGTTTATGCGGCATTAGAGTGACTTAAACTTTTTTTGCCATTATAATGTTTTCAGACTATATTGTCCCATATCCTTGTGGGTTAATTCCATATTTATCATTTAATCACTATTCATATTCTTTATTAAATATACAATCTCTTTCCCGTAATAGTATTAGCAGAGATTTTAGTAGCAGGAACTGCTCTCCTTTGGACTATCCTGGATGTATACAAGAGTACTTCTAACATTAGTTTGGTTTGTACGTTGTATGGAGGAAGCAGTGGTAGAAGTCTGGGGTCAGAGGCACAGTATAGGGATTGCATGGGACAGTACAGAGTAGCTAATAATAAATAAATGAAACTGACACACAGTATATTTGGTCATAAATGGCCACGGTGTTTATTCAAGGGGTAACCCAAATTAGCTACATTCACATTAACTAAAAAATCAGCTTTCAGCATAGAATTAAATTTCAAAATTAACAAAATGATCCAATACCAGATCTCAATCACCATGTCCTTCCAGACTTATACTGGAAGACGAACCCCCACTGAATATCACCGTGACTAAACAATCATAAAAATAGGGAGGGGGGGGTGGGAGCGCAAACTGGTCCTCTTCAGGTGGCTGTGAAGCTGAGGTAGCGTCCGGCTTATATAAGCAGTCATAGGAGCGAAGAAACAGCCCGCCAAATTCCTCCAATGACGGCTTGTTGCTAAGGGATATTGCACCAATAGCCCTGCTGAGAGAAAGGAGAGAAAATGCACAGGCAAAGAGCCCTCTGCCCTGTCCCATGCGGGCCCCCGGTTAATGCCGGGGACCGAACATGGGACAGTACAGAGTAGCTAATAATAAATAAATGAAACTGACACACAGTATATTTGGTCATAAATGGCCACGGTGTTTATTCAAGGGGTAACCCAAATTAGCTACATTCACATTAACTAAAAAATCAGCTTTCAGCATAGAATTAAATTTCAAAATTAACAAAATGATCCAATACCAGATCTCAATCACCATGTCCTTCCAGACTTATACTGGAAGACGAACCCCACCGGCCGAAGCCAATTGTGAAACAAAACGCTGAGGCCCCCCCAACACCGTGGCTTTCTCTATCATATTCTGCAAACCTACATTGAAAATGTCCAGACCTATGTCCGACAAATGTACCAAGTCTGATCTATAGAGACCTGAGATAAAACCTTCCAACTCAACGTGGCGATAGGATAAGTTATTGGAAGAAACCAAAAAATTATGAATGGTCCTATTTAAGCGTCTACGAATCTTGTCTAGATAAAATAAATTGCTAGAGGGGGACCAAAGTAACCTAGGAATCATCTCAGAAAAAGCGATAATTGCGGATGGAAAAAGGACCTTAAACGAAAAGAGATCCTGTTTCATCTCACATAAAAGATTCCAAGTTTTAACTTTACCAATATCATTTGCCCCAGCGTGGATTATTAATAGATCCGGGCTGGGCCAAACATTATTTAAATAAATTAATTCATTTCTTACATCTTTCCAACGTAACCCCCTAACACCATGCCAAAAGATTTGCAAAGCATGAACCTTAAAACCCAAAGTCTTTTCGAAATTCCGTGCTTCGGCTCTTTTGTAGGCCCAATGAATAAATGAATGGCCTATAATCCAGACCTTGAACCTAGGAAAATCTGAAAAGAAACTTAATTAGTAACTAACTCAGGTCGAATGTAAGACTTATATCTAACACTGTCCCAACGACCCAACCTCTGAACCTCCTCAGAAGAAAAACCCATAGAGTTAGCAGCAGTGGCAGCCCCTATTCTGAAGGAGTGAGATGAGAAATAAAAGCCCGACAAACCAAGGTTTTTTAGACAAGAAGAAAGGACAGAAGAAAATTGATAACGAGTAAGAGGAGACAGGTCATTGTGAATAAAGAATGACCCGTGAAAGAAAGGTCTAAAGGCGATAAAATTTAAATTATTTCGGACCGGGCAGATAGGAATATACCCTGCCCGACCCAACTTAATCATGCGTCCCTTACCAACCTGATCGGTTTTTGATCTTCTGATGCATATAGTGATAGAATCTGAATAAACAAACACATCACTATCTAACAGGATAGCGCATGAAGACTTATTTGAGGCGGAAAACTCACCCACCCGTAAAGCGCCAAAAAATGCCAAAGAAAAAGCTGCGTTAAATAATAAAATTTCATAAGGGGAATAGCATACTGAAGGCAAAGTCTGAATTAATTTAACCAAAAGATCAATAGAAATGGGTCTCCTACCATCTCTAACCAAATGGGAACGCCTAAAACCTTTCAATACCTGACGTACTGTATAGAAAGAAGACAAGGCCGGAAGGTCAAAAAATTTTAGAAAGAAGGAAACTCCGGCCAAAATTTTATGTATAGAAGCTGCACTAAGGTTAGAATGGATTAAAAAAGTAACAAAAGACAGAGCTGTGTAAGCATTACAACTGGCAATACTTAAATTGTATGTAGAGCAGAAACTATCCCATCTCGACCATGCTCGCAGATAGTCCTCCCATGTTCTCAGTGAAACGGAGTTCTTTAAATTGGCGGAGATTAATCCCAAATCAAGCCCCAGAGGAATTCCGGGCATTGGGAGCCAATTGGGTCTGCCTCCGGAGCCAATTCGTGGAACCTGGAAAACTGAAGACGAGATAACGAGTCTGCAATGCTATTGCTTACACCTGGTAAATGTTTAGCCTTAAGCCAAATATTATATTTCATACAATGGAGAACTAAGAAACGAAGCAATTTGATTACAAAATCAGACTTAGAAGATAAACAATTAATCGCGAATAGGACACCTTTATTATCCGTGTGAATTAAAACTCTCCGATTTTTAAACAAATCACACCAAATAACTACCGCCACCACTACTGGGAATAATTCTAACAAGACTAGGTTACGCGCAATCTCAGGAATCCTCCAAGATGTGTGCCACTTTGAAGCACACCAATGACCTGCCAGGAAGGCACCAAAGCCTATAGAACCTGAAGCGTCGGTAAAAAGGCCTAATTCAAAATCGTCTATAAATTCTTTCTGCCATACCGTTGATCCATTAAAACCTAACAAGAACTCATCCCATACCTTTAAATCATCTTTAATGGCTTTTGACATGGTAACATGAGAAAAAGGATTTTTTAAATCCTTTGTAGCCCTAGCAAAACGGCGAGAAAAAATCCTAGCTACCGGAATTACTCTTGCAGCGAAAGCAAACAAGCCTAATAGAGATTGGACATCTTTAAGCAGAACTCTCCGTCTAGATATAAAAGAGGATATTAGCGACCTAATCTTGAAAAGCTTTGATGGAGGCAATCTGAATTCCATGGCATTTGAATCAATGACAATGCCCAAAAATTCCAGACTAGTAGATGGAAACACTGTCTTCTCCTGGGCAAGGGGAATGCCAAAATTTTCACAAATATCAAAGAAGGCTGACAAAGAATCAGAGCAAACAGAACATTCAGGTGGACCTATGAAAAGAAAATCATCTAGATAATGAATATAACCAACACCGGGATGCACCACAGACACTACCCATTGAAGAAAAGAAGAAAAAGCCTCAAAGTAAAAACAAGATAAGGAGAAGCCCATTGGCATACATTTATCAAAATAAAAATTTCCGTTAAAATGAAAACCTAGAGAACTGAAGCCTTGCGGGTGTACTGGAAGTAAACGAAATGCAGACTTAATATCCGCCTTGGCCATTAATGAATTCCTTCCAAAATGCTCAAGGAGAACCAAAGCCTCATCGAAAGAAGCATACGTAACTGAAGCATCGAAATCAGCAACCTCATCATTAAGAGACTCGCCAGCAGGGTATGACAAATGATGTATTAGGCGAAAAGAGCCTGGCTCTTTTTTGGGAACTACGCCCAATGGAGAAATTCTGAAGTTGGAGAAAGGGGGTGAGAAGAACGGACCCGCAATCCTGCCCTCTGTTAGTTCTTTCTCAATTTTAACCCTAACAACCTCTGGGTGTGAAAAGACCGAACGCAAATTGTCCACTAACTTACAACCAGACCCAGAAAAACCAGGGACTAAAAAACCATGCTTGAAGCCGTTATAAAGCAGCTCCGCCATCCTGGTGTTTGGATACATTTCTAGCCAAGGAAGCATGTTTGACAATTTCACAGTTGTCTGTGCCTTTTGAAAACCCATCCCTGGATTGAGGCTGACCTGACATGGCAGAGGCCTTTCGATAACATCTACAAGCCGGGTGTGACCCTGTACAATATGAGCACTCGTGCTTGTATCTACAGTTGGCCAGAAATCTGCATTGTCCTTCATTGAATGCAAAGCAGAAACCTTTGCGAAATGAATTATTAGTAGAGTTGGGTGCTTTGAATTGCACCTGCGGTTTTGGAGGCAACATCAGATTTAACCAAAGGCCAACGTCTTTCACACCCCAACGTAGGGAAGGGTGTACCGCCAGCTTCTGCCTGAAATTCTCATCATAATGAAACCATGAAATACCCCCGAAATGCCTAAAGGCCTCAGCAACAATGTCTAGATGTTGAAATAGCCCAGAACATTTTTCTGGAAATTTTTCACCCATAACTGAAGCGAAAATACAGAATGCTTGCAGCCAATTCTGGAATGTTCTAGGTACTGCTCTCCTTCTATCTTCTTCTGAACGCTCCTCTGATTTCTTATCTAATTTAGAAAGAAATTCTTTAGAAGAAGGCAGGAGGGATAATAAATCAACAAATTCTCCTCTCCAAATTTTCTCCTTAACTGAGGAAGACAAGTGGAAACCTAACGGGGAGATTTCGCACGGAAGCGCCTCTTTCATACAAGCTTCTGCTACTTGACAAGGTGTATTATTACAAGAACTAGGCTGTAAAAGACCACCAGTATTCACTAAAATGCTCTGAGTTCTTAAAGGGTTAAACTGTTTCTCCATAGGAATAGTAACATTACCCTGCGAACGCATAGCGTTCCAGACAGGGCCAACCTTTAAAGCATCCGCAGTGACTGACTGCTGCAATCCAGTACCATCTTGATAAGCACCAATATTTTGTGCACCTGAAGCAAGCAAAGGCTGCACATCTTCCCTTACACCAATAGGGGGAGCAGTACTGATATTCAAATGATTAACAGGATTTTGTAATATCGCTCCAGAATACTGAGCACCTGACACTGCACCAGAATACTGTGCACCTGGCTGCAAATTATAGGAAAAAGTACCAGAAGACTGTACACCTGACAAAGTATTAATAGGAGCACCAGCAGGCTGTGTCCCCTGAGCTGCACCAAATAAATGTGCCCCTTGTAAGGTACCAGAAGGCAGTGCCTCCTGTACAGGGATAGATGTTTGAACTGAAACATTGTTTAATTGCTGTCTATTCTGAAAAGAACTGCCAGCGCTTGCAAACAGAGCCCTGGCAATGAGAGAGGGAGAGGGAGATCCTTGTTCCCCTTCTGACAGGCTAGTAAAAGCATTTGCTAAAGAATTAAGGATAACAATTAAGTCAGGTAAAGAAGAAACAGGATTCTCACCAGGCGGGATATCTGACACAGCATTCTGTCCCAAAGGAGCTGCAGCGCTGGTTTCTGGAATGGAGGATGAGGAGGATAAAGTTGCAGCATCTTTAAGATACCTGGAACGAGAAGTAGAAGTGAAAGAATCTTCCTTAGAATAAGGAACAGCAGGGGCTGCCGACTTTTTCTGCTTCTTTCCTTTTCCTACAGGTGTGCGGGAGTTGCCAGCTGAAGGAGAATTCCTGTGTTCCTCCATAATGTTCGGCATGGGCGTCAAACAGGCAGGGAGAGAAGAAAAAGCAGGAGGGTCTTCAGCTAAGCAGTGCCTCAGCCACTCCTCACCGCCCGAGCTTTCTGCTTTTTCCAGAAGCTGACGAAGGAGAGACTCCATTCTAACTGTACACCTGAGCGCAAACTGGTCCTCTTCAGGTGGCTGTGAAGCTGAGGTAGCGTCCGGCTTATATAAGCAGTCATAGGAGCGAAGAAACAGCCCGCCAAATTCCTCCAATGACGGCTTGTTGCTAAGGGATATTGCACCAATAGCCCTGCTGAGAGAAAGGAGAGAAAATGCACAGGCAAAGAGCCCTCTGCCCTGTCCCATGCGGGCCCCCGGTTAATGCCGGGGACCGAACATTCCATTAAATCTAGTCGTGCACGCTGTAAACCCTGAAGTGGTGCTTGTGTCTCCAGTGACACATCATCGAATGTGTTTATTTCCTGCACATGTACCATAACCATATAGCTAGAGGTGCTTTCCTATTTTTTTACACTGAAATCTCATGATGTATACATATTTATGCAGCTCCATAATTAGATCCCACGTGAACCTATTGTTGCTGCAAATGACCTGGATTGCAGCTGTATAAATGTGCATGTACACAAAAGCAATTGTTATTAGCATTTTATTATTCTTCGTTTATTATACAGTTCTTTTTACAGACCTGAGCTATTTACATTAACCCTAAAATGATTTCACAATTTAATTTTGATACAAACATGCAAAGACAAATACCATTAAAAAAAACAAAACCCAACAATTTAGTGATTTTTGGACAATCTTCTTACTTTAAGTTTGTAAGTTTATAAACTGATATGGGGGAATGTAGATTAAAGATCAGCTTTTTGCATAAATAATAAATATGCATATTTTTGACGGAAAAATGTGCAGCTATTATTTTTTGCACATGTATGCAATGTCAGGCAACGCTGTCTGTCCCTGTTCTCCATTTCAGGGACGAATCAGGGCAGAATCTTCGTCTGAATTCAGCCCTGAAACGGAGGCAAAGGTGCTCCGCAGCCGCCCCGGAGACATGTGAACCAGCTCCATAGAGAGCCAGTCATATTCTCCTGCTATGCAAATTGGATGCTGGGAAACGCGCATCATTTTTGCATAGGTTTGAACCCAGCCTTAAAGTTTGCAGCTGCAGTATTTGTAGCTGCTGACTTTAAAAAAAAAAAAATCTACAGCCTGGAACTCCGCTAAAGCTTTTGCCCAATCTGCTTAGTGGAAACAAAACCAGTTCATATTGCTATATATTTGTTTTCATGCATATTTCAACAGTTATGACTTCAGTACTTGTGTAAGACATTAAAGTGGACCTTCAGTCATTTTTGTCATCTTTCCATCTATTGAATCTTCTGCCCTTGTTGTTTTAACTTTGGATAGTAAAACATTTTTTTTCCTGCTGGTAAATACCTTATACAGCCCACTTCCTGTTTCTTGTCTGGTCATTAGCCTAGGCTTATGACATCATGCACAGCTCTCTCTCTCTCTCACTCTCATGAGAATTTGTCAGGAAGGAAGGGAGGATGAGTCATAAGAGGGCCAATGAGAGCTGCAGGGCTGCAGAGCTGGACATGGGTCTCTGTGTATCTGTGTAAATCCAGGAAGTGAACAGGCAGCAGCTTCAGCTGCCCACACTTAAAATGGCTGTAGCCAGACTCAGTGGAAGGAGATGTCTGCAGCATATTTGGCAATTACAGAATCAAAGTATCAATAAAATAATAGGCAAAGTGGTTGGAGGGAGGCTTCAGAATGGCAAAGATGTTTTCATTAGAAATTACGTGAGCAGACTGCATGCAGTTCCTCTTTAAGATATTATACATATTTCTGACTTCTCTAAAGGAGGATTATCCAACAGATTTATATTTAGAAATGCATGAACATATGTTACAGGACGATAATTGAGTAGTCTTGGGAACACTTTACAATGTTTTCACACAACCATATTCTGTCGTAAAGAGAAATAAATCTGTTTTATTTTAAGAATTTTTTTTATTAACAAATACTTTTATGATAAACGAATGTGACAACTGTATGAGAGAACATGCTTTGTATATTATGTTATTTGCATGTAAGAAAGTAAGACACAAAGATAGAAACTTTCATTTCTACCCTTTCTAATATATGTATTTGTTTTTTTGTTTTTTTTTTGTTTCTGTTCATTACCGTATATACTCGAGTATAGGCCGACCCGAATATAAGCCGAGGCCCCCAATTTACCCCCAAAAAAACTGGCAAACTTATTGACTCGTGTATAAGCCGAGGGTGAGACATGCCTGTCCATCCCTGTGTGTGTGTCCGTCCATCCCTGTGTGTCCGTCCATCCCTGTGTGTCCGTCCATCCCTGTGTGTCCGTCCATCCATCCCTGTGTGTGTGTGTGTCCATCCATCCATCCATCCCTGTGTGTGTGTGTCTCCATCCATCCATCCATCCATCCCTGTGTGTGTGTGTCTCCATCCATCCATCCCTGTGTGTGTCTCCATCCATCCACCCATCCCTGTGTGTGTCTCCATCCATCCACCCATCCCTGTGTGTGTGTGTATCCGTGTGTGTGTGTGTGTGTGTGTGTGTGTGTGTGTGTGTGTGTGTGTGTGTGTGTGTGTGTGTCCAGCCTACCTTTGTCCCGAGCCTCCGTCCCGTGCCTTGCCTCCTTGCCTCCGTTCCGTCCCGTGCCGTGCCTTGCCGTCGTGTCGTGCCTTGCCTTGCCTCCGTCCCGTCCCGTGCCGTGCCTTGCCTTGCCTTGCCTTGCCTCCGTCCCGTGCCCTCTTCGGCGGCCATTGTAAAATTCAAAAGCCGCGCCTCCTCCTTCGCCTGTGATAGGCGGAACACTGAATTTCCCAGCAGCCTGTGTTCCGCCTATCACTGACATCGTATCATCCTCGTCCGTAGTACGAGGATGATACGATGTCCGTGATAGGCGGAACACAGGCTGCTGGGAAATTCAGTGTTCCGCCTATCACAGGCGAAGGCGGAGCCGGAGGCGCGGCTTTTGAATTGTAGAATGGCCGCTGTCTGTCTGCTCGACACGCTGATCGAGCGGGCAGACAGCGATGACTCGAGTATAAGCCGAGGGGGGCACTTTCAGCCTCAAAAAAGAGGCTGAAAATCTCGGCTTATACTCGAGTATATACGGTAATTGTACCCGGTTCCTACTAACAAGTTTTGCGTTGGGGATTTTATATGGGGCATTGCTGAAACAATAACACTTATTGAGGCTCTTCTGTGGCCCTAAACTATGTGCTTGACCTATTAATAATCAATACAAAGCATTTTTCAAAATGTGAGTGCACCCCTCACATTTTTGTAAATATTTTATTCTATCTTTTCATGTGACAACACTGAAGAAATTACACTTTGCTACAATGTACAGTAGTGAGATTACAGCTTGTATAACAGAGTACATTTGCTGTCCCTTCAAAATAACTCAACACACAGCCAATAATGTCTAAACCGCTGGCAACCAAAGTGAGTACACCCCTAAGTGAAAATGCCCAAATTAGGCCCAAAGTGTCAATATTTTATGTGGCCACCATTATTTTCCAGCACTGCCTTAACCCTCTTGGGCATGTAGTTCCCCCGAACTTCACAGTTTTCCACTGGAGTCCTCTTCCATTCCTCCATGATGACATCATGGAGGTGGTGGATGCTAGAGACCTGGCGCTCCTCCATCTTCTTTTTGAGGATGCCCCACAGATGCTCAGTGGGGTTTAGGTCTGGAGACATGCTTAGCCAGTCCATCACCTTTACCCTCAGCTTCTTTAGCAAGGCAGTGGTCATCTTGGAGATGTGTTTGGAGCCGTTATCATGTTGAAATACTGCCCTGCGGCCCAGTCTCTGAAGGGAAGGGATCATGCTCTGCTTCAGTATGTCACGGTATATGTTGGCATTCATGGTTCCCTCAATGAACTGTAGCTCCCCAGTGTTGGGAGCACTCATGCAGCCCCAGACCATGACACTCCCACCACTATGCTTGACTGTAGGCAAGACACACTTGTCTTTGTATTCTTCACCTGGTTGCCACCACACACGCTTGACACCATCTGAACCAAATAAGTTTATCTTGGTCTCATCAGACCACAGGACATGGTTCCAGGAATCCATATCCATATATGATTGTCTTCAGCAAACTGTTTGCGTGTTTTCTTGTGCATTATCTTTAGAAGAGGCTATTTTCTGAGATGAAAGCCATGCAGACCAATTTGATGGTCTGAACACTGACAGGCTGACCCCCCCCCCACTCCTTCAACCTCTGCAGTAATGCTGGCAGCACTCATATGTCTATCTCCCCAAAGACAACCTCTGGATATGACGCCGAGCACTTCTTTGGTCGGCCATGCCAAGGCCTGTTCTGAGTGGAATTTGTCCTGTTAAACAGCTGTGTGGTCTTGGCCACCATGCTGCAGCTCAGCTTCAGGGTCTTGGCAATCTTCTTATAGCCTAGGCCATCTTTATGTAGAGCAACAATTCTTTTTTTCAGATCCTCAGAGAGTTCTTTCCCATGAAATTACATGTTGAACTTCCAATGACCAGTATGAGAGAGTGAGAGCGATAACACCAAATTTAACATACCTGAGACCTTGCAACACTAACGAGTCACATGACACCGGGGACAAAAAATGGCTAATTGGCCCCAATTTGGACATTTTCACTTAGGAGTGTACTCACTTTTGTTGCCAGTAGTTTAGACGTTAACCCCTTGCTGACTGGCTCACGCCGATATACGTTGGCAGAAGGGCATGTAGAGGCATATTAACGCACCTATACGTTGCCCTTTAAGATGTGGCATTGTAGGCACGTGCATGCCAGCGGCGGCGCGCGCCTCTCGCGAGCTCCGTGAGTGTGATTGCAGGTCCCGCGAACTCAAAGTCTGTGGGGATACCAGCAATCGTCTCACAGAGAGGAAGAACGGGGAAATGCTGATGTAAACAAGCATTTCCCCATTCTTCCTAGTGACAGGACACTGATCACTGCTCCCTGTGATCAGGAGCGGTGATCAGTGTTGTGTCACATGTAGCCCATCCCCTCCAGTTAGAATCCCTCCCTAGGACACACTTAACCCCTGCAGCACCCCCTACCGGTTAACCTCTTCACTGCCAGTCACATTTACAAATTAATTAGTGCATTTTTAATCGCACTGATCGCTGTATAAATGTGAATAGTCCCAAAATAGTGTCTGATGTGTCTGCCATAATGTCCCATTCACAATAAAAATTGCAGATCACCGCTATTACTAGTAAAAAAAATAAAAATAAAAATGAATAAAAATGCCATAAAACTATTCTGTTTTTTTAGACTCTATAACTTTTGCGCAAACCAATCAAGAGATGCTTATTGTGATTTCTTTACCAAAAATATGTATAAGATTACATATTGGCTTAAAGTGAGGAAAAAAATGTTTTTTATACATTTTTGGGGGATATTTATTATAGCAAAAAGTAAAAAATATTGTGTTTTTTCAAAATTGTTGCTCTTTTTTTGTTGATAGCACAAAAAATAAAAACCGCAGAGGTGATAAAATACCACCAAAAGAAAGCTATATTTGTGGGGAAAAAGGGACATCAATTTTGTTAGGGAGCTACGTTGCACGGTCACACTATTGTCAGTTAAAGCAGCGCAGTGCCGAATCGCAAAAAACACTCTAGTCTTTGGCCAGCCAAATGGTCCAGGGCTGAAGTGGTAAATAGCTGTGTGTTGAGCTATTTTGAGGGGACAGAAAATTTACACTGTTATACAAGCTGTACATTCAATATTTTACATTGTAGCAAAGATTAATTTCTTCAGTGTTGTCACATGAAAAGATATAATAAAATATTTATAAAAATGTGACGGGTGTACTCACTTTTGTGAGATACTGTACATATAATACATTTTCAACTTGCACAGATAAATATTTTAGCTCAAAATTAACAGTGTGCCAAGTTCAGACCATTAGAGTAAAAACAAGAAAAAGAAAATGCATTTAGAAGTTTGAGAGTTAATTGTATTTACAGCTGTACAACATTCTGCAGTACGAACTGCCCAAATTCTAGAAATGTATGCTACATATGTGTGAAATAGTGTTGACATCAATTTATCTTGCTGTGACATTATAGGATTGATTTACTAAAGGCAAATAAACTGTGCACTTTGCAAATTGCAGTTGCATGGAAATGTAGGCAGTACCTATCCTTCCCTTTATACCCAATTTACCTTTAATAAATAAATAAACACATTAACGACTTACTTGGAATATAATTGGCCGAGGCACGTAAACATAAACAGCTCAGTCTTCAGGACTCAAGTCCCCCCTTAAAGAGGGATTCCGCCCAAAAATAAAATATTAAAAGCCAGCAGCTATAAATACTACAGCTGCTGACTTTTAATAAATGGACACTCACCTGTCCCGGGTTCCAGCGATGCCGGCAGCCGAGGCCGATCGACCGCTCGGGCCTCGGCGGCTGCCGCCGCCATTCGAGCTGAGGGAATCAGGAAGTAAAGCGAATCGGCTTCACTTCCCGGTTCCCTACTGCGCATGCGCGAGCTGCGCCGTGCAATAGGAAATCTCCGCGCTGTCACTGGGACCCATGTGTGTCCCAGCAGACAGCGCGGCAGGGCAGGAAATGGCGTAGACTCCCGTGGGAGTCTATGCCCGGAAGTGGGTGAAAATACCTGTCTTTGACAGGTATCTCCACCCCCCTCCCCCCTGAAAGGTGTCAATTGTGACACCGGAGGGGGGTTCCGATCAGCGGAGGTTCCACTTTAGGGTGGAATCCCGCTTTAACTATGAAGGGTGAGAAACCACATAATGTGCCTGCGACAAGAGTGGGGGGGATGGGGAGCTTGTTGTTGTAATCTAACCAGCTGTGAGGAGATTTCACAGAGGACCCCTTTATATAGCCTTGCCCTGCTTCTAGAATGTTCCCACTGGTCATCTGACCTTTTAAATCTTTGTGGTTGAATAATGACATTCCCTACCTATACCCCAATGTTACCTGACCCTTATTTCACTGCCTGACCTGCTGTACCGTTTTCTTTAAGTGACATGACTCTTTATTTTTTATTTTTATAAAATTAAATATTCTATCTGTCGGGGGGCAGCCACATGTCCATGGTGTTCGGGCCATATTCTTTAGCAATCTCAGGACATTCTGCAAGAGAAGTTGCTTCAGAGCTTTGTAAATGGGTGCAGTGCTGGGACAAGGCAATTTGGTGCCCTGGGTGAAGATGGCAAACTGCGCCACTCCCATTTTAAAGAAAGAATTCACATATTGCCCTACACAGTATCGCCCTCCTTCACATATCCCCCCACAGTATTGCCCCTTCACATATACCCCCATACAGTATTGCCCCCTTCACATATAACCCTCACACAGTATTGCCCCCCTTCACATGTCACCCCCACACAGTATTGCCTCCTTCACATATCACCCCCACACAGTATTGCCCTCTTCACATATCACCCCCACACAGTATTGCCCCTTTACATATCCCCCCACACAGTATTGTCCCTTTACATATCACCCCACACAGTATTGTCCCTTTACATATCACCCCACACAGTATCACCCCACACAGTATTTCCCCCTTTACATATCACCCCACACACGACCCCTCCACGCAGCACTGCCCTTATTCCCCCGCTTCCCATCCTTCACAGTTCCATATATTTTCCTCCCTTCACTCTCCTACCTTTCACAGAGCGGAGAGCAGGAGGTGGGAGCCATGGGACAATCCTAAACTGAAGGCACAGCAGCACTGGGCGGGGCAGAGGGAGACTTTTCATATTAGCAAACTGGTGATTGGCTGCCAGGACTGCCTCTTAGCAGCCATTCACCTCCCGATTAACTTGACAGGCAGCTACCGCTCTCCATGCAGTGCTGGTCCCGCCCCCACTGCAGAATTGTCCCGACTCCCACCGTCTGCTCCTCTACTCTGCTAATGATAGCGGAGGAGGCTGGGGACAAAAGCGGCAATTAAATGGCATGATCGTGGCGGTCCAGAAAGAGCAGCAGCTCGGGCTGTATGCAGGCTGTCATTTAGTGATGCCTGGCATGGTGAGGCTGCATTTGATGGGCGCTGGTATCCTGCATTTGATGGCTGCTGGTGAGGCTGCATTTGATGGGCCCTGGTGAGGCTGTATTGATGGGTGCTGGTCGGCTGCAATTGATGGGTGCTGGTGAGGCTGTATTGATGGGTGCTGGTGAGGCTGTATTGATGGGTGCTGGTGAGGCTGCATTAGATGGGCGCTGGTGAGGCTGAAATTGATGGGCATTAAGGCTGCATTTGATGGGCGCTTCATTTAAAAAAAGGCGGGTTATAGAGGGGAAGGGCAAAGGGGATGGAATCAGGGATGGACCTAAGTGGGTTGGGTGGCAAAATTAGGTTTCGCCTAGGGTGTCAAAAATCCTTGCACCAGCCCTGCATGCCTATTGTTGAAGCCTTTGGCTGTGGACATGGGTCAGCATGGGCACCCTGACTGGTCTGCAGCTATGCAGCCCCATACGCAATAAACTCCAGTGCACTGTGTATTCTGACACCTTTCTATTGGAACCAGCATTAACCTTTTTGGCAATCTGAGCTACAGTAATTCTTCTATTGCATCGGACTACAAGGGCCAGCTTTCGCACTCCACATGCATCATTGAGCCTTTGCTCCCCATGACCCTTTTGCCAGTTCACTGCTTTTGGTTTCTTGGTCCACTTTTATTAGGCCCTGATCACTGCAGACTGGAAACATCCCACAACAACTGCAGTTTCAAAGATGGTCGGACCCAGTCATCTATTACAATTTGACCCTTGTTAAAGTCACTCAGATCATTACACTTGACTGCTTTTTTATGCTTTAAACACATTCACTTCAGGAACAACATGTTCATTTGTTGCCTAATGTATCCCACCCACTTGCAGATGCCATTGCAACGAGATAATCCACGTTATTCATATTACCTGTTAGTGGTAATAATGTTATGGCTGATAGCTGTAGTCAGTTATTTTGTATTTTTCATTTTAATTAACATAAATCACTTTGTAGAGATGTGTTTTCACTTTGCAATGAAAGATTGATTCCACATCTGTTGCTCGGTGTGGGTTTATGGGTTTCATACTATACAGTATTTTACCGTTTGTACCTAGCATATTCTTTGGAATGAGAATGTCTTCCTGTGCATCTAAATGAAAGTGACATATCAATAGCTGCTCTCTTTGGCAGGTTCTTGCAAACTGCTGACAAATGCACAGTTCGAGTTTTATGGAGGATATAGAACAACTATATTCTCTATAAGCAGAGCATTCTGATGGATTAATATATAAAGACATCTTGGAATGAGAATAATACAATTAGATACTCTCTATATATGTCATACGAAATGTGTAATTCTCTGTGTGTAGAGAGTACAGAGAAATGATGGTGAATATGGAATTTCATTGAGTAACTTGATGAATAAAGGATTGAGACCGAGAAACATAGATTTAAAACCATATTAATATTGTGTGCAGACTTGACATTTTAGCCAAGTGATTTTAAGGTAAAGCTTTTTTGTTTGCTTTATGAGATTTTGCATCGCATAGTAACTGGATTTGGTACTTGGCCTTAAGTCAAGTGTACTTGAATTCATAATGAGAGTTTGATAAAAATTGGGCAGTGAAAAGATAGTTTTGCATTAGTGAGGACGGGGACAGCCTTAGCAAACCATTGGCCAATTTATATTTGAAAATCAAAGCTGCTTGATGAAAAATCAGGCGTCACTACTAAAACTGGCTGCTGCCATAACAACAGTATTTAGTGTCAAAGTACCGCCGTACGGGTACGGCATTTTGCGTGAAGTGGTAAAAAGATAAAAGTCAATTCCCTGGTCCAATATGCAGTGCCAAATAGAGGCTGTCTGATATTTGTACTGTTCTGTAATGCTTCCACCAAACCTGTAGTTGAAAGCATTTGTGTTTTCTTGCCCTCAAAGCCACTTTGCATGTATCAAAGCTGCTTGATGAAAAAACACGTGTCACTACTAAAACTACCTAAGAAACTTTTTTTAATGCAATTAATCAGATTGATTGCATGTAAGCCAAACAAATAAAAAAAAAAATTCCATAGTCCACACTATTGGACCCTATAACATTTTGGCCTTGATGCATTCAAACATGACTGTTCGTCAGAACAGATGAATGCTAGTGTGCAGATTTGCCCGTGAGGTCTCCTTGTATGGTTAACTGTGATAGTAGCTGATTTCAGACAACTCCAATGTTTTGCTGAGTCTAATCTGTAGGCAGACTGATTCATTCATTGTGTGACAGGCCTTCTTGTGTGTTTTTTCCTTCTTAACGGTTTGTTGGTGTATCCTGTAGTTACGAAGGTATCTATGGGAGAAACCACAGTGGAGAGCAGGAAACACCTTATTAGACACACAGAAGACAGCAGCGATACCTGTCATTCTGCAAGAGTGCAAAGTTTCTGCTTACCACCCACAAAAATGTATTACATGTCTTCTTACACAAGATGCATTTGCTTTATTTTTGAATATGCCAACAGGGTCTCTTTTATGAGAAAGATAGTAATAGTTCTAGAATGATTCAAACATTGCTTTGGTTTGAATCCATGGCTTCTAATGAATCACGCAATGGAAAAAATACATATCGCACTTTCTATTTCTATTTTGTATTTTATATATAGTAGATTATGAGCACTTTGGGGGGCCAGGGACCAATGTGAGTCGTTCTATGTATTCCAAGTTCTGCATAATATATCAGCTTTACATCTATATCTATATATCCCTACAACAGTAGATCCACTTGTATACAACCAGCTTGCCCATACATAGATCAAAATTCTGCTGGTCCCTGCTGAACTGGCCAAATTTCAATCCATGTATGGCCAGCTTAACACTTGGAGAAATCTGGGAGAAAGCCAATAAACCTAGCAGTATTTGCTTAATATAGTGAGAAGAAATTGGAACACCTACAGAAAACACACCTAAACATAGGAGGAATATAAACACTTTGTGCCAATAGTGTCGCATAAAGTGGCAAAAAGTTATGTGCCATTTTACTCTACAATCATTTCTACTGTATATCTTCTCTAAATTCTTTGAAAAATGTATATTTGGTCTGTATGTACATGTATCCTTTCCCAGAAGGCATGAGTGCTTACATAAAGTTAGAGGTTTACTCAGGATTTAGTATAACTATTTGTTAAAATGTTTTAAGCCTAGAATAGGGATTGTGGTCATTCAGTTTGCATAACCAGCAATATCTTCAGATCTTGGCTTTATTTGCTATGAATATGAGTTCAGAATGTTAAATATATGCTTTTTATTGAGCCATTGCTCAGAGCATGTTGTTATTCAGTGGTAACGTAGCAAACTGTTAATTTAATTCCATTGTACATTTCTTTTCCTGTGGAAAATTCTCTTCAAAGGTCTGAATAGAATCTCAGACTCTTTTTGTTTATTTTTTTATTTATTTTTTTAGTTCCAGCATGAAAGTGTAATACTCATCAGCAGTTTGGTGATGGATTTGCATATGAATTGCAGAGCATACACAGGCAAGTAAAATTCCAATAATTTAATACAGCTCATCTTTTTTTGCCTGTTAAACATTATTAAAAAAAAGTCTGTGTGTGTGTTTTGAATCTCTTAATATTTTATACGTGCTATTTAACTAAAAATATTACAAGATATGTCAGTCAAAATTGACATTTAAGTCTTGAGATGCAAACAGAAAACAAAGCTTATCTGCTCAGTACTTAGATTTTTCATCCAGACATTAGTCCATTCTATGTAAAAGTCCACCCCTTGTTTGCTATGCCGGAACAGACACTATGGGGTTGATTTAATAAAGAGTGCAAAATCTGGTGCAGCTGTGCATGGTAGCCAATCAGCTTCTAACTTCAGCTTTGACAACGAAAAAAATGGAAGCTGATGGTTTCTATGCACAGCTGCACCAGATTTTGCACTCTTGAGTTTTAGTAGATCCAACCCACTGGGCTCATTTTCATCTTCACCACCAAATAACTAATGTACTGAAAGGTTGTTAATAGCCACTGATCAGTTTCAAACTACCTTGGAGTTCAGAATGGGATTAATTTACTAAAGCTGGAGTGCAAAATCAGCCTTACTTCTGCATAGAAACCAATCAGCTTCCAGGTTTTATGACCAAAGCTTAATTGAACAAGCTGAATTTAGACGCTGATTGGTTTTGAACTATCCGACTTTAGTAAATAAACCCCAATGTGACTAATGATGCAGGCAGGAAGCAGAGAGAGGGGAAATTTTATGACACACGCTTCAGAAAATATACTCCTACTATGCTCCTTTTGACCTGTTGTGGTGCTGCACAAAGGGCTGGTTGGAGGGGATTGCACAGACTTCAGATTATGATAAAGTAAGTGAAATACTTAGATTTGAATTAATATCACATTATAGTTTACTTGATGCCAGGAATATCTCTTTAGCAATAGTAAAATAATGATTCTAAAATATTTATTGTACTACATTGAATACATTGTACTGTAAATAAAACAGATACTTAAGATTGCATCTATTAAAGGTAATGCTCCAAAACAGAACATATATAAAACATATAAAATATATAAAAACAGAACAGTGCATGCAAACAATGGTACAGTATCAAGTACGAGTAAGAGGCTGTGCAAAATAATTTTTTTTAACATTTTTGATGTTGGCGCATACATCATACAGATGCACCACTTCACAGGTTAAGGGCATCCTACAGGCATTTTAATTAAAGGAATGTTCCATATTTAATGTTTTTTTAGAATTTAAAATACTGCCTCCACCAAACAAAAATTTTTTTTGGTACTTTTTTTTCTTTGTATGATGAAATGTGTTGGTTAGAGCCTGGTCACGTGACGTCGCCATGCACGGAAGTCGACCATTTTGTCAGTTGGAAACTTTGATACTTCTTAATGATTGATATGCATTTTATGATGAGCTGCTTGTGAGTATTTTGATGTATTTTAAATAAATTGGACCTGTTTTTAATACTGCGCAATTAGGCTTTGTTTTATCTCTTTGTGTTGCATGATCTAATTTTGCTACTGGTGGAGTGTTCCGGTCCTAATGATTTTAGTATATCAGGAAGCAACTCTGGATGTATTGAGTGAGGCTGATACCTAATTGAGCGTGGCAGACCATTCTATTTGGGTGGTCCACAACATAAGGTAAGAGGCTTGGAGTGCTGTGATCCCGATGGAGGACATCCTCAGATCACTGTGTGTGAATGGTACACTTGTGGTGTGTGTATTAGTCCTTGGATTTCAACAGGACTGTGATGGACATTTTATTTATTGTGTGAAAACACTGCATATGCACATCTTTCTTTTTGTATTATTTGTTAACACAAATTTGTGCCAGCTCCTTTTTCCATTCTTGAACGTTTTACTTCTCTGAGTGCAGGATAATTGCTCTACTCGACTTTTTTGGCATTGAGCTACAAGTGACTGAACATTGAAACATGAGCAGGCACAATTGTGGGCTATGTTGATTCTGCACACTGAGCATAGTCAGATGTAGGAAAACACTATAAAACACTCAGAGGTAAATGGAGACTAACGTGTAGACAAAAAGAGCCCTCTTCTTGTAATTATTATCCAAAAACATGTTAACTAGTTCTACAGTCTGCAGATCCACTAATCTGGACTATATGGTGCTATAATGGGCCAATATAAATAACACAATAAACAAGCCCTCTTAATGATCAGTCTCTTGCAAAAATTGTCTCTAAATATGCTTAAGCTAAAAATGTCAAAAGACAGTTATTCAATGATATTTTGCTTATACATATGAGGCCACAAAACGTTTTTAGATTAAACACATAGTTTCATGAAGAGAGATAAAACCCAGCTTGTGTAAATGGTTTAGTGTTTATTCATATATAGTATATCTTGAATCAGAACCTGGTAAGAACAATAACATAGGAATCAAGTATAATCCAATACTCTGTATCGTGTGGAGGTTCCACCATTTAAATTCTGCCACAGGCATAATATTGTAATCCAAAGCCATCATAGAAGCTAATGTAAATGTCATATGGTGATATTAAACTTTATCAAATCAGGGTTACATAAGCTGACTTATGTATTGTAACTCCAGAAAAGGTTTCTTATGTAGCTTTTCATTGATGCAAAAAACATAGTTCACATTGATATCCATCAAAAACCAAGCAATGACCATCAAGTTTGCAAAAGCATGCATGTTCAAATGTTCATGACTTTTTAGCATTAAACTGGATAAAACTCAAATTCACACATGTCAAAGCAAAAGCTTGTCAAACCACTGTAATCTCAACCCTTTAGAGAACAAGTGCAAATGCTACATTTGGAGAGTACCAGTGTCCATATAGTGGGTCTAAGGTTCCCATAAGGCAATGTCACACATGCTCTTATGTGTTTTGCTGTAGCATCCTCAGAGGACGTGGTGTAAAAAAAAAACAATGATCCAGTGACCCTATTTAAAGATGACCAAGTCAGTGGGAGATGCCTACACATAAGATACTGTGGTACGTTCCAACTTGAAGCAAAAATATTCTTAATTTAACCAAAATCTGAAAAAAAATATCACAGATGAATGACAGCTACAGTGCAAAGCTAAAAACTATGGCAAAGGTACTACCAAACTAATATTCTTCATAGTTCAGACAAAACACAGTTGTTATATTAAAGATTGCATACATATTGTGTCCAAGGCTTTTTGAGCTAGTACAAGAAACACATAGGAAACAAGAGATATTTAACATTACATTCAAATAGTTCAAATTGTGTATCCATCGACATTGCTTCCTCTACTGCTGGTGTGTACCATATCAAGTATACAAATTTTAATCTATTGATGTCTCAGTTACGTACAAGCTGTAAATGTTGTGCAATTGGGGAGGTCAAATTATTTGAAAATATATCATATTAGTTCTCTCCTATTCTAATTATAATTTCTTATTATACATCATTGGACACAGAGCCATAGTAGTTACTATATGGGTTATAGGCCACTTTCAGGTAATGGATACTGGCACGCCCTAAGACAAAAAGTACACTCCCTAAATAACCCCTCCCACTACTGGGAGTACCTATGTTTTTTTAGCAAAAAATCTAATAAATGGTGCTGCGCTCCCTTAGACCAATAAACTAGATAAATTAATCCATAAAGTGCTAACCAATAAATACATAAACTATCTGTGAATAAATTCTGATTCCCGTGATAAATCGTGATCAGTGATTAAAGTGACTAGTGCAAAAAAGCATTCCAAACGAATATATATATATGTATGTGCAAAAAATACAACACATATGTAAAATCGCATAAACCAAAGCAAAATCGCATACAATCACACAGTGAAAGTGATAAATGCAAATAAATAGATTATCTTACTAGGTGTAAATAAAAACATATAAAATCGCATCAATAGTAAGGAAATCGCATACACCCCATACAGTGATAGTGATAGATGCGAATAGAAAAAATATCACACAAAGTGTGTTTAAAATAATAAAACCAAGCTTAATGGTAGTGAATCATTCAGTGCAAACAAATGTATAAGTCTCTCAGACTGCAGAGAAAATAAAAAGTGGCAAACAGTCCATAAGGTGCTTTTTGTAGTAGCAGGTGCAATACAACGCAAACTGTGCACACGCTGGTGTCTCTTCAGTGTCTCTTCAGTGTCCCGCACCTAACATTTAGGGTGGCCCCTTACCTTACTGCTGTAAGGTAAACAGCATACAGAGACCAAAGTCTCAGATGGTACCAGCGGTATACCCTTAGTTCCAACTAGGAGGTCTTATCCCCACATCAAGGTGTCAAACTGGCAGGATCTCACAGAAAAGGAAACAGGAGGGCTCCAAATAGTGAAGTATGTATACACTTTTTATTGAAAAAAAACTCAAACAATGGAAAGGTACTCACAAACAATCAGTTTAAAAACGCCAGATAGTAGTTAAATATTTCTTTTCGTTTCTCAGACGTGACTTCCGGTATCCACAAAAGCGTTTATGGATTAATTTATCTAGTTTATTGGTCTAAGGGAGCGCAGCACCATTTATTTGATTTTTTGCTATATGTTTCAGTGGTAGGGCTTATACCTCTGTCGGAGTTTGGCTGCAACCCTATTTGAGGTTTAATAGATTTTAGTTACGATAGCGCAGGGATACCTCCTTTATCATTTTAACCTATGTTTTTTTGCCAGTGTCTAAGGTGTTGGTCACGAGTAAAGATGTGATGAGCTCCACTGGAGTGTCTTTTTGGCCGAATTGAATGGTACCCGAGGCTCGTATCCGAAGAAGCAAGGTCTTGCCTGTAACTCTTCTCTCTTAGAGAGCTGGACCCCGGGATCCAGTACTTTTTGGTATTAACCTCCCTGGCGGTAATCCCGAGTCTGGCTCGGGTTAGGAATTTACTGATAGGAGCGGTAACCCCGAGCCAGACTTGGGATGGCTTTGCTCGATGCAGGCGAGGACGCAGTGAGACTTACTTACCTTGTCCCCTGGATCCAGCGATGTCCCCCGCGTTGTGTGAACGAGTTGTCCTCCGCTCGATTCACAGTGCCGAATGCCGCCGAGCTCCGTTCCCTGCGACGTTACGGCGCACGGGAGCGGAGAACGGCGGCAAATTAAAAAAGTAAAAACACACAAAACACACACAGCACTGTAATCTTACAGATTACAGTGCTGTATTAAAAAATACACACCCCCCTTTGTCCCTAGTGGTCTGTGCAATGCCCTGCATGCACTTTTATATTATAAATACAGTTTTTTCTGCCTGGAATTTGGAGATTGTACATAGCAACCAAAAAGTGTCCCTTTTTCAGAGTTTTAGGATTTGATTACATTATTGAATAATTTTTATTATTCTTTATTATATTATAAACGTTATCATACCCGGGATGTCTGCTAGACTCTGGTTTGAAGAGATTTAAGAGCGTTATTCCTAAGAATTACAGGACTACAAAATAAAAGCCAGATTTCCATGCAAAATAATTGTACCGCTTTCAGCACCTAATTCCAGACTGAATCATACCGCCAGGGAGGTTAAGGCCATAACATTTTACTGGCGGTGGTGTTATTACAGGTCCAGGATTGTGGCTTTCCTAGAGGATCCCCAGCTCCAGAAGGTTTAACGGAACCCACCGTGAAGGGTGAAGATTGGGTCTGTTGGTTTACCACAGAAAACCCTGTGGCAGGAAAGGTAAGTGGGAGTTTTCTAAGAAATTTTAAAGATTTTTCTTATGAATGTCTCCTTTAATTTAGTAAATGTCATACCTATCTGCCACCACTGGGGGCTGTATAGAGCACTTACCATCTCTTGCTTCTCAGAGAACTCACGATGTGTCCAGGAAACAGCAGTTTTCTCTTTCTCTGGCCGTGGGTTTTACCTCCCCACCAGATGCCACCATGTGCTGTTTTTTCTTCCCCTCTTCTTGGGCAAGGAGTGCTTCAAAAAATACGAAAAAGGGAGCAAACGGCACGCCGCTCCATGGCTTCCAGGCCCCACCTTCACCATTTCTGCCTCTCTCCCTGCTGAGCCTATAGGATTGGAGCCTGCGCTCCTGCGGGAAAAACTATTTTTCCCGCTTAGCACAGCGTTGGTGTCCTCCATTGTCTAGCACAAGAAGGGGTGTTTTAAAAGGCATTGTTTCTGTTACAAGCTGCGTAGGGACACAAAAGCAAAGGTGGCATGCAAGAGGTTTTTGATAACACAGGCATTTCTTGTGACACATTTACTACGGCATCAGGGTGAGCATTAATAGCAGCAGCAGAGCTGGACTATTGCTCAAGCAGTGACTGCATTCCTTAAAAAAAAAGGGCTCTAGAGGGACTATAGGCAAATGGCAGCCCAGAACCATCTCAAAAAATATGGCATCCTCCCCTGAGAGTAATATGGCTGGTCAGAGTGAGCCACCAGGAGGGGCAAGTGTTGCAGCTGCTCTTAACACTGCAGCCCTATGTATATTACTAAGGAGGTTTTTCTTCAACCATTTTAAGTTTGGAGCAAAAAACGTACGCTTTAATCGCATCTCAGAGTGGGACTAAGCGTAGCAGATCCCAGTCCATTGCTCAGGACCCTCATGCTGAAGAACAAGGGGCAAGGATGACAAATTTCTCTCAAAGGACGAGGAAGAGCCTGGTGACTCCTCTTCCGAAGAACCTAATATGGAAAATTCAGTATCACAAGAAAGGTTGTTTATGCAATCTCTCTCTGAATAGGTCTGCTCTACATTTTTACTGCCAATAACGCAGTCAGTCGATCAATCCTCAAGTTAGGCCACACCTGAACCCTTGGGACTTAAATTTAGTCCTGTCAGCATTACAAAACAGCCTTTTGAGCCAATACAAGATATTCCCTTAGTCCTCTAGACGAGGAAAATAATTTTCTTGGTTGCCATATCTTCTGCAAGAAGAGTATCAGAGTTGGATGCTCTTTCCTGTAAACAGCCATATTTGATTATTCATTAGGATAGGTTGTATTGTGGGCTCATCCTAAATTCCTACCAAAAGGTAGTGCCAGCTTTTCATTTAAAGCAGGATATGGTTCTGCCTTCATTTTTTCAGAACCTCGTTCTGTGGAAGAGAGGTCACTTCATTCTCTTGATGTGGTGAGAGTGGTCAAGGTTTATTTGAAAGTGACCGTTCAGATTCGTAAAACAGATGTTTTGTTTTTGTTGCCAGATGGTTCTAAAAGAGGACATGCAGCGTTGATATCTACTATTTCTAAATGGATTAGTCAAGTGATTGTTCAAGCTTATGGTTAAGAGGAAAATTCATATGCCAAGGGGTTGTCATCTTCAACATTCACTTTCATACCAGGGGCTCCAGTAAATTAGAATCTTGGGGGCGCTGCATGATCCATACCGCAGTCAATAGAGCACCAAGTCTGCACATCACTGAGCTCAGTTGCAGGATTGTCGCTGAAATCACTTTCTGTGACTGGTGACAAATTTCCCCAGGAATGGCTATCACTCAATTTTGCAAGTGATTCTGTATCACTATTGCGGTTTTCCAGTAGGTCATAAACTGCTTTTGATTTAGAGGAACACTTTTTGGATGCCATGGTTCTCCAGTTTCCAGGCAGAAAGAACAGTAAAACTGCAGGCAAGTCTCCTACATGATTTTTACCAAACCCACCCTTCTATATAGTTTGTTACCCTGACTTTCATATTGAGGTAAAACAGCTCATACCCATACATCTCCCGATGAGATCTAGGTGTACAAGATGTTGATCCTGACGAACGAGCGTAACATAGAGGAATGATCTAAGTAATGGCTATTACTTGTTAATTTTGAACCGATAGATAAGGCTGTTTATGGAATCTGTCTTAACTGTGTTCAGATAGCAATTAAAGTTCAATTTAAGGCGATGTACAAAGCATGGCTATCCAGACATAGACACAGAGTACTCTCACATCATCCCTTGCATTGACTGATTTTTAACGAAGACCTACAATTATAGACCGTAGGTCAACATCTCTCTTCCCTCATAGAAAGTAGACCCCATGACTCTGCTAATTATTCTTCTCCCTAAATCAAATTTCTCACTAACACTTTTAGGCCCACAGTCTGACGAGGTCTATGATAACACCTCACAAACCACCTCTTTTCGATCAAGCCACCTCCCGCGAAGTGGTTACACATATAACTTTAACACCAATTTACTTTGACCATTATTGAACCACTGATCCCTACTGGCTTACATTCCTGCCCATTTGGATAGGTGATCAGGTTCTCATCTATTGCTGGATCCCCCAAACCCCTATCTGAAGCTACTCCGTACCACTGCTTATACTGATACGGTCCCCACCTGAGTCCTCCCAAGAGAGTTCTAAAGACCAGATTCTTGATGGACAAATTGACGCTTCAACAAACTCCTGAGTACACATAATTTTAAAATCTTTTATCAGCATACATTTACTTACTATAACGACCCGGTTGAACCTTGTGCCTGAACTTTCAATGACCTCCAAACCTCCAGCACCTAACACAATGCAACTTCCCTAAATGTTAAAGGTTTAAATATACCCGGAAAAACATCACAATTGCTCATGACTATGAAACAAAACCAAGTTGACATAATTTTCGTACAGGAAACTCACTTTCGTACAGATTCTACCCCAAAACTACATAACCTGAATTACCCCACAGTCTATCACGCAACGCATGCTGGCTCTAAAACAAAAGGAGTCTCCATATTATTAGCGAAACATAGCCCCATACAAGTCACCGACACAATGGTAGACGACCAGGGCAGATTCCTCTTCTTGAAAGGTACCTGCAAAGGCAGGAAAATCACGCTAACTAATGTTTACACTCCAAATAGTGGTCAGGTTTCCTTCTTCCGAGAGACTATAAAACGACCAACTGATTTCAAAGAAGGCACCTTGATTCTGGGGGGTGACTTTATTCTCCCCCTAAACCCCCTGTTAGATACATCCAATGGCATGTCATTCTTGCCGTTCTCAGCCCTAAAAGCAATTAAACATGAACTTCAATCACTATTGCTTCATGACTCGTTGCGCACTTTAAACCCTGACTGTAAGGATTACACTTTTTTCTCCAGCCCACACGATAAATATTCCTCTTTGTGACCCAATCTGACCTTCCCTTTCTCCAAAAAGCATCCATCGACCCCATGTATCTATCTGATCATCATCCAATCTCAATATGGATGGGCGGCACAGTGGTGTAGTGGTTAGCACTCTCACCTAGCAGTAACAGGGGTCGCTGGTTCAAATCCCAACCATGACACTACCTGCCTAGAGTTTGCATGTTCTCCCTGTGCCTGCGTGGGTTTCCTCCGGGTACTCAGGTTTCCTCCCACACTCCAAAGACATGCAGGTAGGTTAATTGACTTCTGTGCAAAATTGGCCCTAGTATATGAATGGGGACCTTAGATTGTGGGCTCCTTGAGGGTAGGGACCAATGTGAGTGTGCAATGTACAGGGATAGGGGTAGACACTCACTCAGGTTGAACTGGAAGGACTGGTGTCTTCATTCAACCTTACTAACTATGAAACTATGAATAAGTATGGCATTTCCTGAACACCAATCGCAATCTCAATCATGGAAGTTAGACCCCTCCTTACTCACAGACATGCAAATTGCAGCAGAAGTAGAAACAGGCATAAAACAATACACAAACAATAAGGCTACCGACACCTTGCCTCAAACCAACTGGGAAGTACATAAATGTGTTATAAGGGGTATGATTATTGTCGCGGCTGGTAAAAGACGTAAAATAAAACTGAAACAGTTTAATGACCTGACACTTAGAATACATCAACTGGAAAAAGCTCATAAATGAACTCAAGCTATAGATACCTTAAATTCATTAATAACCCACAGGAAAGAACTGCTAGACTTAGGTAAACAGACTCGATGTAAATTTATTCTAACTCCAAAAACCTTCTATGAGTATGGCAATAAAGCCGGTAAATTACTAGCAAGAGCTATACAATCTGCTATCATAGTACACTCCCTCACAGATGCAAAGGGACAAAAAGTAAACTCCACACCGGAAATAGCTAACCAATTTGTGCAATATTACTCCAAACTCTATACCCTCACCTCTTTAGAAAACACACCATTGATAGACATACCCTGATCTCTGAGTTTCTCAAACAATATAGTTCTACTCCCAACTCTGACACGCTATACCAAGATCTAAACAAACCCCTAAATAAAGAAGAAGCGGAGGTAGCATTAAAGATGTTAAAGACGGGCAAAAGCCCAGGGCCTGACGGTCTGACAGTAGGATACTACAAATCATTTGCACACATTCTAACTCCCATCTTCACATCAACATTTGACACATACGCTACACCGACCACTCCACCACTAGATTTATTAACGCGCACATAACGGTTATTCCCAAACCCGGAAAAGACTCATTATTAGTAACCAGTTATAAGCCAATCTCATTATTGAATGTTGATCTTAAGTGGTACGTAAAAATATTAGCTAATAGACTCCCTAACCTCATTCACTTAGATCAGGTGGGATTTAGCCCAGGTAGAGAGGCATGGGATAACACCCTCAAAACCATAAACATCCATCACTGACTCACAAAAATGTGGATTCTTTTTATCATTAGATGCGAAGAAGGCATTTGATAGAGTGGCCTGGGATTACATGTCGGCAACCCTTCGGTCCATTGGTCTTCTCGATCGTAAGGGTTAACGCCCACCTATCAAATGCCATCCCCATCAAAAATGGCACCTGTCAAGGCTGCCCCTTATCCCCGCTGATCTTCATTCTAACATTAGAACCTTTGTTACGAAGCATCAGATAGAACCGATACATAAAAAGGTATTGAAATACACGATCGCACTTACAAAACCGACACGTTCGCTGACGATATACTCCTATTCCTATCAGAACCAATGACAACCCTATCAACCCTTTTTAAAACTCTTGATCACTTTAAAACTTTGTCAAACCTTCAAATAAACTTTGCAAAGTCAACCGCCTTAAACATCACTATACCCAAAGAACAATATTCACAATGTCAACACAATTTCCCGTTTAAATGGAATAATCGCTCTCTCACATACTTATAAATTAAATTAACCAAGTCACTATCAGATCTATACTCAGCAAATTACCAACCAATACTACAAACCATAACTAATGACTTGCTTTGGAAGAACGGCCATAATTAAAATGAACATCCTACCGAGATTATTATACCTATTTCAAACAGTCCCGATCAAATTGCCACCAACTTTCTTTACAGCTTATCGTACAATATATACAACATTTATTTGGGGTACACTACGACCCATAATAAACTACATAAGACTCACCTCCCCCAAACTAAGAGGGGGGGACTAGGTTACCAGACATTCGAAAATAGATAGCTAGTCACCTGACTAGAATTATCGACTAGAATGTACATTCTTCCACCAAGGTGTCACGGTCTGGAGTCAGGCTCAGAGGCCAGTAGCTATAACAGCAGAGCAGGTATTCACACAGGTCACCCTGGCTGATGACACGGGTTCACCTGAGGTGCGGGGTCTAAGCACTTACCGGTATTCACCAGAGCACCTAATGGTGGAGATGGGCTTTGCTGCGTGTTAGTGCCAGGTCGCGGTCCTCAGGATAGCCCCACCAGGAGGTGAGCACGCCGGGGTCTGGTAGCAGATATAGCAGGTAGGGATCAAGCAGAAGCGTAGTTGAGAAACAAGCCAAAAGCCGGTAACAAATAGTTGCAGGTTGGGATTCAGCAGAAGCGTAGTCGAGGAACAAGCCAAATGTCGGTAACGAATAGTAGCGAAGATACGGTCGGCAGCAGGAGAGACAGGAGCAAGAAATTGGCTGGTGAAGGCACAATATTCTGGCAACCAGGAAGTGCAGAGACATGGCTTAAATCAGGAAGTTCATGGGAGGAGCAAAGGGTTCAAGGTTCAAGGCAAACAAGATTCAAGACAAGATCATTCAAGGAATTGTCCAAGGAGCTGCCCAGCTTTCCAGGTGGCTCAGCAAGCAGGGTCACTGCCAGACACACCAGAGGTCCCAGGTTCAAGCCCAGGTCCCAACACAAGGATTGGGTCCAACTTGAAAACTCCTTTGCTTCAATTCCTCTGGCTCAAATCCTATGGGTACCTACTAACCACATCCCAACAGCATATTATTCCCATCCCTTGATCCTTCCTACGATATACGCATACAAAAATGCCTGTAATAAATACAAATTTTCTTTGATTAATGGCCCTATGATCCCACTCCGACTAAACCCAACATTTCCACCAGGAGTGAGGGCATCTTTTCTAAAAGACACATGGCCACACACAAATGTTCGAGCCTTGCACTTCTTCAAAGATGGCAAACAACTCACGTTTCCCGACATTACAGCCACACTTCAACCAAAAGTGCTCCCTCACTGGACACACATTCAAATTAAAACATTTCCTAGGTGCGGAAGCCAAACTCTCTGAATTTTCACGCCCTCTTACCCCATTTGAAGACTTGTGCTGTAAAACAGAATCTCAAAGACACCTCATATCCTTCTCCTATATGTTATTGTTTCCATCGCAATCGTCCCAAGATATTTGGAGTAATGTTCAATGGAGCAAAGATCTTTCTATAAACATCTCGGACAAAGAATGGGAAACCATATACGGGATTGCCCACAAGGGCTCATTAAATAAATATGCACAAGAAAATGCATTCAAAATTATCTCAAGGTGGTACAATACACCACTCAAACTTCACCAAATTTACCCATCTATCCCCTCACAATGCTGGAGGTGTGGATCTGAACCTGGAAACCTATTGCACATATGGTGATCGCGTGTCAAAATCCAACCTTTCTGGGCAGAAGTACACAGACTGATACAAAAAAAATCACAATATACAAACTGGAATATTCCCCAGCACAATTTTTGTTACATCACCCAGCACATCCCATATGCACATACTTACGATCCCTAACCATGCATATGATCACAGCGGCGAACATGTGCATCCCACGTAATTGGCGTTCTCCGCTCCCACCAACTGTTAAGGATTGGTTCAGCCGCATCCAAAAAACAGCTGACATGGAAGAATTAATCCATCAAGCAAAAGATATATCTTTCAAATTCACGCAAATATGGTCATGCTGGTTACACTTCACTGCAACCCCAGAATATCACAATTTATGTTAGGAAGCTTTAATAACACTCAGGTATCTTTAACCCACCAAGACACAAGCCCAAATAACCTACTCTTTGACTGGATCTTTAGTACGACCTTACGAGGTACTTGCCTATTTCTCCGGACCCTTCCCCGATTATATCACTTTATTCTTTCTATTACTAATTATAGAGCAATAAAGATATTATCTTCTATTGTGTAAAAGTTATACTTTTGAAAATGCTAGGGCGGCTGTGTCCGCAATAGTTTTGTTTACTAATATGTATGTTTGCAATGTCAACTAACTGAATGCTCTGTTAATAATACGGCCTACTCACACTACATAACATAACAAGGTTTGCTTCAGCTATATGGACATAGACCTTGGGCTCTTGCCTAGTCACAGTCAGATCCCTTTCGGGGTGACTGGGTATTGAATAAAATATCATATATATCACTAACACACAAAATAATAAATGCGTGCTGCATAGCTCTCCTGTATGGAGACACATAACAAACTCCACATCTAAACCCGACACAACATCTTTGATTGAACATATTAGGACATTCTACCAGACTTGAACACCAAATCTTAGGTATACCTTCCATAACGAATATGCAAGTTTCTGTAGACCTATTCATTTACAGTTGCGAATATTTTCGGTATTTTATGCACATGTTTTTCGACTAATGTTCATTTGATTGTATCTGTTAGGTACCTGGTGATGAGCCTGACTTGGTGGAAGAAGACCTCTCTTACAGCTCTGGTTCAGGGACCACTGGAATGGAGACAGTGGCTCTGTGAGCGCAGCGGGGTAGGAGTGTCTGACTGGAAGCAGCGGCTGGTTCCTTCTGGATGCTGGAACTGCAGGGAAGATGGTAGACAAGCAGGCAGCGGTCAGCAGGCACGGGCAGCGGCAGCAAGGACACTTGAACAGCAGAAGAATGGTCAGGCAGGCCGGGTCACAATGGGTAATGCAGACAGGTAAGTACATTAGGCAGAAGAGAGGTGCAGGCAGGCAGGCAGGCAGGCAGAGGTTCGGCAACAGAGATTCAGTCCAAGCAAAGGTTGAGCAGGCTGGGGTCAGGGCAGGAGAGGTCAGCGAGGTCAGATGGATGCCGGGTCAGATATCACAACAGCAGGCAGATAGCAGGTAATTCAGGTACAGAGCTGCAGACAAAAAGCACCAGGCAAGTGCAGCAGCCTCCTTTAAATAAGGCCACTGGCGCCAAACAACGTTAACGCGCACATGTGCGCGCACACGCGCCCGCCGTGCACATGCGTGCGCCTGGGGGCGCTCGCCGGCGCACACACATGCGCCGATGCCTGGCTAGCCCAGCGGCGCGCGCCCGCACATCTGCCCGTTCCGTGTGAGAGAAACCCTGACAGTATCCAACGCATATGGTTATTGTAAATGTTTAATACTAATAAAAACTTCTTAAAAAAAAAACTGCAGGCAAGGGCACTGGACAAAGGACTGGGGACAAACTGAGGTCAAATGACCTGATACAGTAATGTAATCCAATAAGATTACAATGTATTGTGTGTGTTGTGATTTCTGAATTTTTAATTTGCCCCCAGTTCCACCCTCTGTGTCACGACGCTTGCAGGGAAGGGAAGCCGGAACAAACAGAGCATCGGGTGGAAAATCCGGCCACCAGACAACGGGAGTACATCGCTGGATCTTGGGGACAAGGCAAGACACCTCTTCCAGGATACTGCGCTGTGGTCCAGAGTGTAGTTCGGGGGTTAACGATAATGGTACTGAATTTCACCCTGAGCCACACTTGGGAATACCGCCAAAGAGGTTAAAGTGTTATTTCCTTATATCTTCTCTTGAGCAATCATTATCAAAAATCTTTGGCTACCCTAATGAAATCCTCTTGACCTGTATAGCACCTTGATTCCCAAGTACTGACTTCTGATGGAATTCTGTTTTTTAATGGCTTAGGGTGGCTACCTGTTGCCTGCAGTTTGCTTTCTAAAAAGTTTGATATGTGTGAGTTGCTCTCATTATCTTTATATTTTTTAAGATCAAGGAACAGGAGACATAATTCTTTCAGGTTGGGTTATTTTGAAAGACAAATAGTATGTACAGCAGTGGCAGCCCATGCATTGTGGGTGCACAGGCACCACCCCCCTGACACCTCTGCCACCCTCCCTATTCATGTGCCTGGCTCCTCTCAGGACACCGGACGTAGAAATACTATGGCAGGGATAGGTGGGGTGCGTATTTTGAAGCACGTGATTAGGGCCAGAGGCTCTAATGGGCTTCAAAATAGTGTGGGCTCAGGGCACAGAGCAATGTGTCCCGATCCCACCCTGTTGTGTGGCAATGGATGAATTTTCGCTATTTTCACACTAACGTTCCTCCTTGCCAATCATCAGGCAGGTCAGTGAGACCTGTCTTCTGATTGGCCAAAGCATTAGGTTATCCTATTGGATGCCTAATGATTTGGTGGAAGAGGAGACACGGCGGAGGATGCCTGAGGACCCGAGCAGACACAGGAGCCACAGCTGCCACTTCCTGCCAAGGAGGAGAGCCACCAAGGAAGAGAGACGCCAAGGAGGAGAGCCGCCGAGTAGGAGAGGAGCAAGAGCGGTAAGTGCCACAGGACCAGCCGTTGGGGGGTTTAGTGAAGTGGCAGCTGAGCTGCATTTGATGGGCACAAGTGGCTGCATTTGATTGGCACAAGTGGCTGCATATACTGGGCACAAGTGGCTGCATTTGACGGGCACAAGTGGCTGCATTTGACGGGCACAAATGGCTGCATGTGATGGACACAAGTGGCTGCATTTAATTGGCAGTGGCTGCATATGAAGGGCACAAGTGACTGAATATGATGGGGCACAAGTGGCTGCATACGATGGGGCACAGTGGCTGCATATGATGAGCACAAGTGGCTGCATATGATGGGGTACAGTGGCTGCATACGATGGGGCACAGTGGCTGCATACGATGGGGCACAGTGGCTGCATACGATGGGGCACAGTGGCTGCATATGATGAGCACAAGTGGCTGCATATGATGGGGCACAGTGGCTGCATATGATGGGCACAATGCCTGCATTTGTTGGGTGCAGTGAGGCTGCAATTGATGGGGGGGTTTAGTATTTTTCAGGTGGTTTGCGCCCCCCCAAAATTGTTTAGCACCAGTCGCCACTAATGTACAGTATGTTATTCTTTGAAATGCAGTACATGAAACTATTTACAAATGAAATGTCAGACTATTTTGTTTAGACAAGATGTCGATTCAAAGCAGATGTTGTGTATTGCCATGTTTATAGACTATGTTGAATCCTTGTGAGGGATTAGCCCAGCTTCAGGGTGTTTGTTACTCCCCAGATGAATCTACAGCACAGTTAAGAGGCACAGCAGACTTAGTGAAATTATGCAGCGCCATCGCATAAAAAAACTGTATTAAAAAAACATAGTACCATCTACAATCTCCTACAGCATCCATAAAAATCCACCACCAATGAGCTGTAATGGTAATCTCTTCACTTCCTCCAAGCTCTAGGTCAGTGATGGTGAACCTTGGCACCCCAGATGTTTTAGAACTACATTTCCCATGATGCTCCACTACACTGCAGAGTTCATGAGCATCGTGGAAAATGTAGTTCCAAAACATCTGGAGTGCCAAGGTTTGCCATCACTGCTCTAGGTGATACATGCATTCACCTCATATGCATCCAATATGCTCCCTTCTTTATTTGACCTCAATATGAATCAAGGTTTCAATGCACTTTTTGCCCCACCATGGGCTTTTAGTTATCTGTGGCCATAAAGGATGAAGGATGAAACTCCTGTTCTCCTCTGACTCTCCGCCAGCTTTATTCCACCTCAGTTCGGTATGCATGTAAATAAAATGGAACCAAAAATAGTATTGCATATTTGTTCAGCGGTGTAGTGAAAAGCACTGAGTAATGTTCTAGCAACAATCTTTTTTGGGTATCCCTATAGGACTGCGCTAATTGTTTTTTTAACATAGGTCTTAATTACAAGATTTACAGGCATCAAAACAAAATAAGTAAATAAATCCTGGTCACTTTGGGCAACTTACTAACACACTGGGCTCTGGCTAACCACCCTGAAGCAACCTACTGCTGCCTAAGCACCTGTCAGCAAGAAAAAAAAAAAGAAAAAAAACTGAACCTGACAAATGTTTCTCCAAACCTGGACACAACCAACAGTTTTCCTTGCCTCCTGTCACAATTCTGTGTTGCATTCTTTTGGTCTTCAGATGGATTTAGTGATAATGTTGTGTAGGAAAAAAAGAGACTATAGCAATAGAAGAAAGGAGAAAAAAAACATGAAGAAAGAAAAAAAATATGGGTTGGGGAAGTTAGTGTTTGGAATTTGGAGGAATCTTTTTAAATAATCCAGGAGGACCAAAAATCTTGGAAAGCCTTTGTTTAGTTGATATCATGTGCCACTAGTTATGCAAATGTGGGTACTATTAGATTTCCAGTGTTTCAGAATAACTTCCCTTACTGCTAGGAGATAAAAAAAATCTCAGAGTTGATTTAGCATGGTAACATTCATTCATTATATATGGAAACATATTTGTCCCGTTGTGCTTTTATTTTTGTTGGTGACCTGACAGATAATTGAGAAGGTATGAGTAGAAAAGTGAATGTCTTGGTCCAATCCTCTGTCAGCATAGGCATTGGACATTTTTTTTTAAAGGATATTGTTGTATTTGCTTTGTAATGATTTAAATAATGAAGAAATTGTATTCTGGGGCTTATGCCCCATACACACCATCCAAAATTCAGCCAGCAAAAGACCAGCAAAATTCGGCCAGCAAAAGATTGAGAGCATGTTCCTAATTTTTTGGTCAGAAAAAGTTCCTATCCGAAAATGCATTTGTGTGTATGCAATTCCGACATGCAAAAACCTCATGCATGCTCAGATTCAACTACAAGACGGAAGCTATTGGCTACTGGCTATTGAACTTCCTTTTTCTAGTCCCGTCATACGCGCTGTATGTCACCGCGTTCTTGACGGTCGAAATTTGGTGTGAACGTGTGTATGCAAGACAGCTTGAGTAAAATCCTGTCGGAATTCCATCGGAAAAAACCATCAGAACTTTTTCCCACCAAAATTCGGAATTGTGTGTACGCGGCATTAGAGTTGAAAGCCATGTGTTTCAAAGTGAGTCATCGCCTATGTAACTATGTTTCAAGGGATACAGTTTTGTAAAAGCTGATAATTAGTGGGGAAAAATTAAGAAAAAAAGATACATCCCATACTAGAGCTACTTGATTAGATGTCCTCTTGTGATATAACTCAGTAAGAGAACATTTGTAACAATATGCCTAATCTGAAGTCAAAAGAATCTCTTCTACCTAAGAAATGAAGGCTTGTAGGAAATTGAGGTTTGTCAAGAATGGAGTTTAGCCTCTCTTTTTTTTAATATATAAAAGTCTCTCTTTTATATAAAAAAAAAAATTGAGAAAATGTAGGAAATTGAGGTTTATCAAGAATGGAGTTTCGTTTCTCCTTTTTTATATAAAAATAACAAACATGTTATACTTACCTGCTCTGTGCCATGGATTTGCACAGAGCAGCCTGAATCCTCCTCTTCTTGGGTCAGTCTTCGGCTCTCATGGCCCCACCCTCCCGGTGAGTGCCCACATAGCAAGCAGCTTGCTATGATGGCCCCCAAAGACGAGCCATAGCTCCCTGTGTCTATTCAGGACATGGAGCTGTGACCTGCATTGCCCCCTTTCTCTCCTCAATGGCTGACTGACTTTGATTGACAGCAGTGGGAGCCAATGGCACTGCTGCTGTGTCTCAGCCAATCAGAAAGGAGAGTCCCAGGATGGCCAAGGCACTCATGGACATCCCTGGATACAGATGGGCTCAGGTAAGTAATAGGGGAGCTGAGGGGGCTGCTACACACAGAAGGTTTTTTATCTTAATACATTACGATAAAAACCTTCTGACTACAGTCACTTTACAGGAGAAGTATAGTAGTTCGATCATAATTCCTGTAGGATCCATACCAGCAGGCTACTGTTGCAGCCACTAATTTAAAACCATATCCCACAGATATGCACGTTTTATCCTATAATAACTAGTTTACCACAGAAATTGTACTTTCTGGCAGGATGTTCAGTACAGGGAAATGACAATTGTTTGAAAGGTGTATTAGGTGTCAACCACATAGTTGATCACTAAATTGAAAATAATGTGTATCTCCATCACAAAATCCCAAATAAAGAAGGCCCCTCCAGAAGAGGAGGATACCATTCATGTACTTGTTCCATGTGTCCTAACTAAGGACATGCATCCTCTCTATTTGTTCGGATGACCAACTTCTACCTTTCAGAAAGAGATGAAGAAACCCCAAATTTCAAAATGTGAGTCATCACAGGAACTGGAATAAAGGAGACATTTTCCAGTAAGCAAACCTGTTCTGGTGACAACTGTTTAAGTGGAGATATACTCTTTGAAGAGACTTTATTCTACTCCATGCTATGTCTCTGGGACAGCAAGTGAAAATAATATTTCACTGATAAGACAATGAATAACATAAAATATCTGATAGGGGTAGAGTAGGTCATTCCCTATTATCTGTAAATTTTTAGGGGGATTTACATATACTTTAATGGGCAGTTCTAGTGACACATCTTTTAGGTAGATGTATGTTTCATGTCTTCTTATGTGTACATTCTGGATTACAGTACGTATCCTAGGATAATAGATACATTCTAGCTCCATCACAGCACGGGAAAGTATTTTGGCGCTATGTGATGATTACTGTTGCATAATATAAACAGAGGTAAAAAAGGTGACATTTTCTCTGTAGTACTTCAGCTTTATATCAATTTAGCCTTTGCTGGATAAAATAATTGACAACTGTAAAGCAAGACAGTGTATTGGATATCCAATGTAGTATATCCACGGAGTACACAGCTATTTTTAGATATGTGCGATAGAATGATTGCTCTATATTTATTCACAGACTGACATTCAAAGTACCACTTCCCCACTACCTGTAAGTATAATTCTAGACTGCGGAGAGATGAAAGTCATCTTCTTTTTATTGATTTAACCCTACAGGGCACATCATCACTGCTGAGGTGAGCAAAATACTACCTACTGAGGGAATAGTGTACCATATATAACATAAAATAAGTGTGACTGTGTTAAGATGTTCTTCTGTAAGTAGCAATTTGTTATTATTAAAAACAAAAGAAAATTAGCTTTGTTACCAATATGTACTGCATTTTGTTTCCCCATTTATTATTACTTATCTCTCCTGAAAATGCTGGTTTCCCAGAAGTCTGAATCTGTGTTTTTAGTATTTGTACTAATTTTAAAAAAATGCAAAAAATACAAATTTTGTGTCATTACCCTCACTCAAACTAAAACAATCAGAAACAATGGTGTAGCTAACATTTTCAGAAGAGGGTTTTCAATGGCAGTGTACACATGTTACAAAAAGTGTAGTTCTTACAAAACCTAATATTGAAAAATTGTTGAAAATATTGATGTAAAACTGTTTTGCAGTCGTTCCTAAAACAGAACCCAAATATAACAATTGACATTTTATTGCAGACAGAAAATGTTTGGTCCTACTTGCGTGTTATGTTGTCTTCAAATTCATGTAAACACTTTATTTTCGTTTTGTAGTATAGTTTAAACCCTTGTCAGATTGTTAATCCTGTTGGTATCCCTGCTGGGATGATCTACCACTCTTTGTCCTGGTGACCTTTTTCTCCAGTAGAAAGGGTGATAGGGCATGCAAAATTGTCACAGGAACAAGAGGTAAGGGGAAATCTTCCAATGAGGAAGCATGTTCAGGTGAGAGGGAGTTTCTCCCTACTTTAGTGAAAGGGAGCTTCCTCCTACTGATGAGAGATTTCATCTCACTTCCTGTCCTCTGAGACAGGAATTGAAGTCTCCAGGACATCACATAAATTAAAATGAATTCCCCACGTTATCCAAAACAAAAAAAAGTTTTGGATTTATATGCAGTATCCTTTTATTGTGCCTTTATTCCTTCTGTAATTGGTCCTCACTACTACTTCATTGTCTATGCTTTGGAAGCATTTATAGTTGTTATGACTCTAGCACTATTGGCAAGTTGTATGTTAAGATTATGACAAAGCTTTTCATTGTAAGTCAACACAGCTGATAAAGTGGCATGCTCTGGCTCTTGTCCTGCTGACAAATATGCAGGTCTTTTGCTTATGTTACTAAAAGGGAAATGCAAGAAAAATCTGAACATTACATATTACTTTTCTCTGATGATAATCTTGATGAGGGACAGAAGAGCTTCCAAGTAGGGTTCTGTATTTTAGATATTAGACTGAAAAGCCTCCAGGCAAAGATTTACACATTCGGATAATGTTGCTAATCTGTCACAGCTTTAGTCAATGAAGACTTTAGATACATATTTTAGTAATTAAGTGTCCCCTTTCTTAAAAAAAAAAAAAAGGATTTATTGTTTGTATATCCGGTGGTTAGGACTAGGATTCATTTAAAATCAAATGTATCACCTTGACAATTGTTACCAGAATGCAGTCTTTTTTCATTGTTAGTAATCTGAAATGTATGCAATGACATTTTTTTCACAGTCAGTTATAAAGTTTACATTGCAAGAATGGTAGATACCTGTATCCTTCCTTACTTCTGCTATGCAGTTATTAAGACTGGAAATCCCAGTTTACATGCTAATATATTTAAAAATAACTATAAAGTTGGACATGTACTGTACCTTATAATAAGATCAGTCTCTCTGTTGTAATAAGAAAAATTGCGCTACTGTTTTACATTTGATAAGTAGCACTTTCCGCCAGGAATTCCCCATTGATGTTTCAGAAACCATGAATCAGACTGAGACAGAAGTACAGTTAAATCTCACTTGTTTAATAATAATAATAATAATAAAAAAAAAGGTAAACAGAGTAAACGTAGTCAAAACATAGCCAGAGTTCAGGAACCAGAATGGATAGTCAGTCAAGCCAAAAATTCAGGGAGCCAGAGAACAGTGTAGTAGAACAGCAAGCAGAATCTGGAGACAGAAGGAATGTCAGCCAAGCAAGTCTTTAACAGGAACACAGGAAAGCGTCTCTAGAGATGTGACCAAGGCAAAGGCAGAGATTATCTGGACTGGACGGCTTAAGTAGGCAGAACTGACGAGCAGGATATTATCAACAGGTGAGTAAATGTGGAGAGATAGGAGCTGGCAATTAGCCAACGTAAACCTAAATACATCACTGGGCATATCCTGTTCCATGTAACACAGTGGTATTGACTTACTAAAGGCAAACAGGCCCGGAGCTTAGTGAATTTGGTAAAATTTCAACTTGCATAAAATACCCAATCACGTGCAAGAAAAAAAAAACTATCTTTGCTTGCAGATGACTGGAAGTCAAAAAAGAGCTTCACCTCAATCACTAAGCTCTGGAGAAAATTCCCATACAAAATGAATAGCTTTTGGCCTTCATTAAATCAACCCCATTACCTCTCATTTGAACTCCATTTGAGCGTAAAGATGAAGTGATCCAATTATATAAATGAAATATATGTGAATTTCATCTTTAAAATGTATACTGTGGTAATAAATCCAAGGAAGAAGGATCTGTTTTTTAAAGTTGTGATTAGCTGTGGATAAAGTTTAACCACTTGCCGACCGTATAACTTAAATATACAAAGGCAAGGTGGCACTGCTGTGCCAGATCACGTACCTGGTACGTGATCCGACACTTCTGGGTTAGAGGCACCCACACGTGCCACCGGCGGTCCGCTCCCACTGTAATTATACACAGCAGAAGCTGATCTGTGGGTACCATGGACTCAATGTTCGCCAGCACCCACCAATCATCCAGCACAGAGGCAGAACAGCGGTCTGCCTAGGTAAACAAGGCAGACTGCCTTTCTGTCAGTAGGGAAGGTATGGATCCTCTGTTCCTGTAAAGCAGGGACATGGATCCATGCCTTCCCCTAGTAAAAGCATCTCCCACACTGTAAAAAAAAAACACTGGCTAGGCAAACAGTTAGCCCTTTGATGGCCCATGATGTTAACCCCTTTCCAGCCAGTTTCATTAGTACAGTGACAGCGCAATGATCTGTATTAGTGTCACTGGTCCCCAAAAAGTGTCAATTAGCGTCAGAATGTCAGAACGTCTGTTGCAATATCGCAGTCCCGTTATAAGTCGCTGATCACTGCCATTACTAGTAAATAAATATATCACATAGTTTGTAGATGCTATAACTTTTGCGCAAACCAATCAATATATAATTATTGGGATTTTTTTTTACCAAAAATATGTGGCAGAATACATATTGGTCTAAATTGATGAAGAAATTCAATTTTTTTTCCAAGCTTTTTTTTTTTTTTTTTTTTTTATTGCATTTGTTTTATAGCAGAAAGTAAAAAAAAAAGTTTTTTTTAAATTAACAGCCTTTATTTGTTTATAGCGAATAAAATAAAAAACGCAGAGGTGATTAAATAGCACCAAAAGAAAGCTCTATTTGTGGGGAAAAAAGGACAAATTGAATAACTGTAAAGTGGTTAAAGTGTGTCTATCCCAAAACTTTTTTTTTTAGTCTTAGATAGAGTGGGGCCATATTAGAATAACTGCCAGGTTATACTGCTGATAGAGGTTCCATTGGAAAGATTCCTCCATATCCTGTCTGGTAAAAAAGGTTGTACTCAGTATAGGAAGTCAGGGGAAATCTCTTTAACAACAACATAAGCAACATAAGCATTTTTACTTCTATCCCTGTCAGCTTTTTATTGTTTCCCTGTTCCTCATTTTCTGTCTGGTAAAAGTTTGCTAGCAGAACAGCAATTGACAGGAAATAGCTCCAACAGGAGTGTTGCATAGCACTAAAGCCTGACAGGGGTTCTAATCCCTCCCCACTCTGTCCAAAATGAAAAAAAAAACACTTTTATACCATAAAATTACAGATTGACTTGTATAAAAATGAGATAATCAAACAATATTCAAAATATAGTTATTTAAATATGTCTGGTTCTATTTTTCTAAACAGATAAGTGCACGCATTTTAGTTACAGTGGAGCTTCAGCCTTTCAGCCACAGATTTTTTTCCACCTCCTAAAGCGGCCCCTCACCTGGTTCTTTCAATAAAAAATAAATTAAAAAAACGTGTATATAGTATAAATTTTTCTAGCTGGTATGATGGCATAGCCAGGACTAGCACCCTCCTGCAGCAGCAGAGGGTGTGCATTCCTTCAGGACTGAACAGACCTCATGTATGAGTGCCACTCAGTCCTGGGGTATTGTGAATCCAACCTGCAGGAAGAGATATACTGTATGTATGTATGTATATATATATATATATATATCTATCTAGACATATATCTAGACATATCTATATCTAGACATATATCTATATAACAATTTAGGCTCCTCGTAAGACACAAAAGGAAATCTGGGCGAGTGCTGGAGTGTAGAGGGGGTGAGTATAAATTGCCAATGTATTTTTCTTTTTTAAATGGGGGAAGGGAGAGTTCTAATCATTAAAGTATCAAATTCTGGAGTGCTGCTTCAACTTTTCCTCATTTCAGCCAAGCAGCTTTCATATTCTTCTTATGATATCATAACTATTTATTGATGTGTAAAGAGTGATTTTTTTGTAAGGCACTGTGGCTTTACAGTTCTGTTACAGCGAGGTAACGTGCATTATTCAGTAGAATTATATTGCTTCTTCCCATATTTTATTCAAAAAAATTATCTGACTAGTGATATTGCAAATATAAGTTCTATCTTATATTTTTTTTTACACACCTTGAATATAAAAAAAGGTAGAAAATGTGCATCAGGAATAAAAACAACTTTAAGGTAGAAAAAGCTTTATATTATGTTTCTCTTCCTTTCTGGGATTGTGCAGTAAGTAGACTGTATGATGAAACAAGCAAAAATGCAATACTTAATAACTTTAGACATACAATTTACATAATTTAAATATGTTTTCTTTCTCGTACATCACGGGACACAGCAATTACTGATGGGTTATATAGGGTATCACTAGGTGATTGGACACTGGCACACCCTAGACAGGAAGTTCAACCCCCTATATAACACCTCCCCTTACTGGGAGCACCTCAGTTTTTTTTCCGCCAGTGTCTTAGGTGTTGGTCACGAGTAAACATGGGCTGTGCTGAGCTCCACTGGAATATCGTACACTGGGGCAAGCCATGAAACAGGATCCATTCAAAGTGTCTTTTCCAGGCTGAATTGGATGGTACCCGGGCCTTGTGTCCGAAGAAATTAGGTTTTACCTGTAACGCTTCTCTTTCTCAGGAGCTGGGCCCTGGGACCTGGGATCCAGTATTTGTTTTTTCAGCCATAGCCCTGGCAGGGTGCTTTACATGCCCAGAACTGCGGATACCCCTATACAAAAAGGGGCCCCAGTCTCGAAGGTATTTTTCTCTAAACGGAGCCTACCGTGAGAGGTGAAGATTGGGTCTGTTACACAGAACCCTGCAGCTGTATAAGGTAAGGGAGACTCCTTAAGAATTTTTCTAGTTCTAATAGATTTCTCCTTTAAAGCGGAGGTCCACCCTAAAGTGGACCTTCCGCTCATCGGAACCCTCCGGCGCCACAATTGGCACCTTTCAGGGGGGAGGGGGGTGCAGGTACCTGTACAGTACAGGTATCTGCACCCACTTCCGGGATAGCTCTCTGCGGAAAGGGGCGTAGGTTACGCCCCTTTCCGAAAGTCCCCCGCTGCCTGCTGGGAAACACACAGATCCCAGAGGCAGCGGGTCCATCCTTATTGCGCAGCGCGACTCGCGCATGCGCAGTAGGGAACCGGGAAATGAAGCCGAAAGGCTCCACTTCCTGATTCCCATAACCAAGATGGCGGCGGCAGCACCCGAGAGACGATCGAGAGATCGGCTTCGGGTGCCGACATCGCGGGCGCGCTGGACAGGTAAGTGTCACTATTTTAAAAGTCAGCAGCTGCAGTATTTGTAGCTGCTGGCTTTAAAAAAAAAAAAAAAAAACGCGGACTCCCGGCGGACTCCCGCTTTAAGTAAATGTATGCTATGCCTAAAGTCGCCACCAGGGGCTGTCAAGAGCACATACCTTTCATGCCTGATCTGTCTGTCTGAGTGTCCATGCTGTACGCTCCTCCAAGCCATGCTCCAGGTAGGATGTGGGAAAGGGAGGTTTTCTCCTGCAGGGATTCTCCCCCCATGGCTTAGGTTAGGCCCAAAAAAGTGGTAGTATACCACGCCGCATGCCACCGCTGCCATTACAGCGGCTTCCCATCCACCGGCCCTGCTCTCTCCTCTGCCCCAGCCTCCCCTCCATGCAGGTTCCGAGGATCGGAGCCTTGGCACGCGTGGGAAAGCGGTCTTTTTTGAAAAGGCGAGGGGGGGCAGAAGGGGCGAGCGGAGGAGAGGGGGCAGAATGTTAATGCAACATCGGCGTGGTTAGGCGCTCCCACAACGCTGGCTACTACAGGCTATAAAGTGCACTCTTTTGCAGGTGCACACAGCCTATGGAGAGACACAGAGCTGACAGGCGCATGTGAGTCTGGGACACAGGCATTCCCTGGCAGCATTTACTTAAGCACCAGACTGCTTCTTGGTAGCAGCGGCAATTGCTGAACTCCATTGCCCAGCAGTCAGTGCTTTTTTTGTGGTACCTCTACTTTTGTTGCTTGGCACTGCCAGCAGAAGAGGTACAAATACCCCAAAAAATGGGGGCTCAAAGGGATCTCCCTCAGGCTCTGAGGACCCACCTCTGCAGCACCTTCTCCCCCCTGAAGGACCTGCGGAAGCTGGCCAGGGTGAGCCATCAGGATCAGGGGCTGCATCTGCTTCTGCCAATCAGCTCCTGTATGCATTACGCAGGAGGTTTTTTCCTTAACCATAAATGTGCTAGAGGAAAGATTAGTGGATGCACTAGGTCCCCCTCTACCACCCAGGACCCTCAAACTCTGGGAAAAAGGAAAGGTATCCTCCTCAGAGGATCGGGATGAGACTGATGATTCCTCTTTTGAGGAATCAAGTGGAGAAGGGCCCTCTTCAGCTTCTCAGGATGAGAAGGTGTTGGTGCAAATTCTTGCTGGATTGGTCCGCTCCACATTTAAGTTGGCCGTATCTGAGTCAGTTAAAGAACCCTCCTCTTGTTTGGGTTCACTGAAGCCTCCTCAAACTGCACATGCCTTTCCTGTTCATAATTTACTGGAAAAGCTTATTATTCTGCGTGGGATCACCCAGATAAACATCTTTTCCCTCCTAAAAAAAGTTTTCAACACTTTATCCTATGGAGGAAAAATTTACTAAGATGTGGGGTATACCAGCTATTGATGCCGCCATATCAATAAAAGTCTGACTTGTCCTGTTGACAACGCTCAGATGCTTAGGGATCCAACTGATAAAAAAAATTGGAATTCTTGTTAAAACGGATTTTTCTCCTTGGCAGGTTCAACCTGCAAGGGCAACAATCGGAGTTTGTCAGTACTTTAGAGGCCGTGTTAAACAGGTCCTCAAGGTTTTACCTGAACAGCAAGCCCGGGGGTTGGCCAACCTACCAGCGGCTTTGTGTTTTGCTGTTGATGCTATCAGAGATTCTATCCTCCAGACCTCTCCCCTTACGCTTGGGTTGGTGCATATGCATAGAATCTTATGGTTGAAAGATTGGTCAGTTGAATCACCGTGTAAGAAGCTTCTGGCTGGATTCCCCTTTTCCTGGTGCAAGATTGTTTGGAGAGGATTTGGACAATTATTATCCAAAAGATCTCAGTGGAAAAGGCACCCTCTTGCCTGTTAAAAGAGGAGTTAACATCCCTCTTTCAAACGTGCTCTTTCCCCAGTGCCAGGAGCATCAGCCTCCAGGCCGTCGCGACGGCCTCCTCTGTCAGGCTCAAGAACTAAATCTCAGAGTCAACCCCAGGAACAAAAGTTCTGGGGGAGGTAGTCTACAAAATGCTAAAGACTCTTTATGAAGGGGTGCCCCCGCTCGCTCGGGTGGGGGGAAGACTGCTACAGTTCTCAAGGCTCTGGCAGGAGGATTTTCAGGACAGATGGGGGCTCTCCACAATAACTCTAGGTTACAAACTAGAGTTCCAAGAATTCCCCTCTCCTTGTTTCCTCTGATCAAATGTTCCCAGACACCCAGAGAAAAAGAAGTCTCTCTTTCAAGCGTTGGAGCGACTATTGTTGCAAAAAGTTATCGTGGTAGTTCCCACGCAAGATCAGGGATTGGGGTTTTATTCAAACCTTTTCATGGTACCAAAGCCTAATAGATTAAGGGCCCAAGTTATAAGAGTAATAGCATACCTAGATGACCTGTTCTTGATAGACCGGTCGGTAGCCCGCTTGGACCAAAACTTGGTCACCACAGTCAACTAACTGGAGTACTTAGGTTGGGTCCCCATCTTGGAGACTTCTTTAAAGCCAGTAAGAAGACTAGAGTATTTGGGTCTGGTCATAGATACAGCCCAGAAGAGGGTATTTTTACCCCAGGCAAAGATCAGTGCCATAAAGGAACTGATTCAGATAGTTAGGGCAAAGAAGGGTCCTTCTATTTGCCTTTGTATGAGGCTGCTGGGGAAGATGGTGGCTTCATTCGAAGCAGTTCCCTATGCTCAGTTTCATTAGAGACTGCTGCAAAACAATATCCTGTCTGCCTGGAACAAGAAGGTTCAGGCATTAGATTTTCTGATGCGTCTGTCTCCTGCAGTGCATCGGAGCCTCAGTTGGTGGCTGATATCCGAAAATCTGCAAAAAGGAAAATCCCTTTTACCAGTTACCTGGAGAGTGGTAAGAACAGATACCAGTCTTTCAGGTTGGGGAGCAGTTCTCCAACAGTCGACTGTCCAAGGGAGATGGTCCAAGTCCGAGAGGTCCTTACCCATCATCATTCTGGAGATCAGTGCGGCGTATCTTGCCCTAAAGGCCTGGACACTCTGGTTCCAGGGTTGCCCTGTCAGGATCCAGTCCAACAATGCCACAGCAGTGGTTTATATTAATCACCAAGGAGGCACCAGGGGTCGTGCAGCTCAGGGAGAAGTGAACCAGATCTTAATCTGGGCAGGGAAGCATGTGCCGTGCACATCGGCAATCTTCATTCCGGGGGTAAAGAACTGGCAAGTGGACTATTAAAGTCATCGGCAGTTAGTCCCAGGGGAATGGTCTCTTCACACGACATCTTCTTGGCCATATGCCAAAGATGGGGGATTCCGGATGTAGATCTCTTTGCGTCTAGGTTCAACAACAAGATCAACAACTTTGTGTCAAGAACAAGGGATCCTCTTGCATCCGGGACAGATGCCTTGGTGACTCCATGGCACCAGCTCTCACTGATTTATGCATTCCCTCCTATTCTGCTACTGCCACGACTTCTTTGCAGGATCGGGCAGGAAAAGAAGACAGTACTTCTGGTGGTCCAGAAGAGCTTGGTATGCAGAAATAGTAAAGATGACAGTAGGTTCCCCGTGGACCCTACCGTCACGTCCAGACCTGTTATCCCAAGGTCCAGTGTTCCATCCTGCCTTACAAATGCTAAATTTGATGGTTTGGCTACTGAAACCCACATTTTAAAAAGTGGTGGGCTTCAGGCCCTGTGATTTCTATCTTGGTTAATGCAAGGAAGCCAGCTTTCAGAATGATTTATCATAGAGTCTGCCTTGTGTGTATTGTTTTGATGTCTTCTTGCTTCGCATTCTTTGGTCTGAAGCTTTTTACAGAGGTCTTAATCCTCCCGTTTAAGGCACCCCTAAACCCCTGGGACTTGAATTTGGTTCTGTCAGTTTTACGGAAACAGCCTTTGAACCGATGCGTCAAATTCCCTTGGTCCTGTTGACAAGGAAGTTCATTTTTTCTGGTAGCCATTCTTCTGCTAGAAGAGTATTAGAATTAGCAGCTCTTTCCTGTAAAGAGCCTTATTTAACCATGCACAAGGATAGAGAGGTATTGCACTCTCATCCTAGCTTCTACCGAAGGTGGTTTCAGGTTTTCTTCTAAACCAAGATATTGTTCTGCCTTCCTTTTTTCCAGATCCGTGTTCTACAGAAGAAAGGTCACTACATTCTTTGGATGTAGTGAGAGCAGTCAAAGCCTAACTGGAAGCAACTGCTCAGGGTCACAAAACAGATGTTTTGTTTGTATTTCCGGAAGGTCCTAATAGAGGACAGGCGGCATCGAAATCTACCATTGCTAAGTGGATTTGACAAGTAATTGTTCAAGCTTATGGTTTGAAGCAAAAAGTTCCGCCTTTTCAGATCGAGGCGCACTCCAGGAGGCCTATTAGTAGTTCGTGGGCAGTGCATCACCAGGTCTCTATGGCTCAAATCTGTAAGGCCGCAACCTGGTCTTCGGTCCATTCGGTTACATTCACCAGATTTTATCAGGTGGATGTGAGAGGGCATGAGGATATTGCCTTGGGCGCAGTGTGCTGCAGGCAGTGGTACAAGGTCCTCAGGTCTGATTACACCCTACTTGTTCCCCCTCCCTTCAGATAGCATTGCTCTGGGACATCCCATCAGTGATTACTGAGGCTCTGTGTCCCGTGATGTACGAGAAAGAAAATAGGATTTTTTTAACATCTTACCTGTAAAATCCTTTTCTTTTGAGGTAGATCATGGGACACAGCGGTCCCTCCCCTCTTCTAATACACTTATATTGCTTTGCTACAAAACTGAGGTGCTCCCAGTAAGGGGAGGGGTTATATAGGGGGTTGAACTTTCTGTTTAGGGTGTGCCAGTGTCCAATCACCTAGTGATACCCTATATAACACTATAGTAATTACTGAGACTCTGTGTCCCATGATGTACATCAAAACAAAAGGATTTTACAGGTAAGCTGTTATAAAAATCCTATTTTGTTTTTCTAGTATTTGTGCTACATAGGTTTTTAAAACCGTGTTGCAGTTATCTATGTTTTAGGCAAAATTAACTATTGAAAACAAAATTAGGTTTTCTTATAGATTTTTGTTTTTTGTTTTTATATTGTAGGTATTTACAAAACAATGATATGCATTTGCCCACAGATGTTTGATTCTTTACTTTGTTAATATTTTGCATGCAGGTCACTCATAATTTTACCCATTAATATGCTTGTAGCTAGCTTCTCCTTGATTAAGCCCTGGAGGCAGGGCAAAACATGTTGGGGTTGTGGCCTGGATGAACCAAGCTGAGGCAGCTTTTACCTGCTGACCACTTGGGCCAGGTGAGGTAGCCTAAGTAAGATCCATGTCTCTTTAAAACATGCTTCACACAGCCTTGAGTTTGAGGGCCCATCTATACTTTATTGATTTTGTGTGCATTGTGTTAAAGTGGTGCATTCCCTGCATTAAGGTTTGGTATGTGTATCACCCCTCACCCCCTTCACACTTACTTGAATCCTCAGACGTTCCAGTGCTGCACCCAAAAGCAGCAGTTCTCCCTTCTCCCCTCTATCACAGGCTTTGCGGTCAGTCAAACCCTTTGATGAGGGAGAGGTGGGTGGGACCAAGCCTTGCTGTCTGTGTCTATGCTTAAAGTCCACCTATTCATTTTAATGGGTTGCTAATGCACACAAAAAGACAAAAACACATAGCAGCATCTTTTCTCACACAGCACACCACAATGGTAATGTGTTCTGCAAACGTGGGATTCGACCCTTTTTTGAGTGCAGTTTGTACAGCAAGCTTTTGCAAAGCTTTTGGTAAGCCTTTCCAAACTGTTTCAAAGCTTTCATCAAACATTCATTTTATAACCTTTGAAGCAACCTTTTGCATACAAATCTGAGTGAACAGACTTCAGTAGTATTTCTTCTTTTTTTAATGGTTTTATTTGAGAGGCTTTGAAAAAGTTTCAAATAATGCTGAGTAGTGACAAGCTTAGGTTCATTCCAAACTCAAGTTGACTCAAACCCAGAAATTAACTGTCATTGCTAGTCCAATGAGCTGTGGGCAGGGCCGCTGATAGAAATCATGGGGCCCCGTACAGCCTACCTGAGGGGGCCCCCTTCAGCTCCACCCTGCCCCCCCCCCAGGCCCCGCCTTGAAACACAGTGTAGGTTTGTCTACAAGTGATATTTGTTTTTCTCCAGCCAGTTATAGGTTTGATTATCCAAAAGAAATACTGTTTTCAGATGAGAACAGACCTCTTTAATATCTATATGTAATACATAATAAGTATTGGCAGGGTATTGCAGAGTATTGGCAGGGTATTGCAGATTATTGCTGGGTATTTCAGAGTATTGGCAGGTTATGTATTGCAGAGTATTGGCAGGGTATGTATTGCAGAGTATTGGCAGGGTATGTGTTGCAGAGTATTGGCAGGGTATGTGTTGCAGAGTATTGGCAGGGTATGTGTTGCAGAGTATTGGCAGGGTATGTGTTGCAGAGTATTGGCAGGGTATGTATTGCAGAGTATTGGCAGGGTATGTGTTGCAGAGTATTGGCAGGGTATGTATTGCAGAGTATTGGCAGGGTATGTGCTGCAGAGTATTGTCAGGGTATGTATTGCAGAGTATTGGCAAGGTATGTATTGCAGGGTATGTGCTGCAGAGTATTGGCAGGGTATGTATTGCAGAGTATTGGCAGGGTATGTGTTGCAGAGTATTGGCAGGGTATGTATTGCAGAGTATTGGCAGGGTATGTGCTGCAGAGTATTGGCAGGGTATGTGTTGCAGAGTATTGGCAGGGTATGTATTGCAGAGTATTGGCAGGGTATGTGTTGCAGAGTATTGGCAGGGTATGTGTTGCAGAGTATTGGCAGGGTATGTATTGCAGAGTATTGGCAGGGTATGTGCTGCAGAGTATTGGCAGAGTATGTATTGCAGAGTATTGGCAGGGTATGTGCTCCAGAGTATTGGCAGGGTATGTGCTCCAGAGTATTGGCAGGGTATGTATTGCAGAGTATTGGCAGGGTATGTATTGCAGAGTATTGGCAGGGTAAGGATGCGGGGATGGGATGATTGGTGGCTGGAGAATAATTTTTATTTTTTTTTACATGAAAATTTACTTTGCTGTTCAGGTTGCCCGGGCCCCCTTGCTTTTCAGGCCCGGTACAGCAGGGCCAGTTGTACTGGCCTATCAGCGGCCCTGGCTGTGGGTGTGAGATTCCCTGCCCCACAGCTGAAGCACACAAAGGGACGGAGATGCTGGTGATATCACTGAACTAATATGTGTCCATGGCCATAGTAGGTAAATATTGCAATAAGCAACCCCATCCCTTGATATACAGGCAGCTGTGGTGTGGGGTGTCTCCTGACCACAGCGCATTAACAGCTAGCATCAAGGTTTGGACTGAAACCAAGCTTATCCCTAGTGCTTCTTAACCTCTTTGAAGCCTAGTAGCAGCTTATGTATAGGGACAGTATTGTATTGTGGGATGAAACTGGAACACCGGGTGGAAACTAACACAGACACAAGAATTAAACACAAACTTAATACAAATAGAGCTCTTCATTACCTGCTAGAAACAGTGCTATTATTTTAATAACTGATTACTTAGAAAAGGTTAATTTATGCAGAATTTTTCTCCAAAATTTGAGGCACAGTAAAAGACTAGATTAAACTACAATTGTAAGGCCACGTATTTAGCAAGAAATATTGCATAACAATTAAAAGAAAAATAACTTGCTGTTAAAAAAGAGAGGAGTGTTTTGGGATTGTAGGAAAGGTAAGGGAGCTGTACAAACTGGTCTCCTTATACCAAACCCAGACCCAAAAGGGTTGATGTTGGACTATACCGGTACTTATTTACATACATAAAGAAACCAAAAGAAATTGTGAAATAAAATTTCATATAAAGTTTAATGAATAACAAAAATACAAAAAATACAAAAAATAACAATTAAAAAACTAATACACCCCAGATTCGTATGTACAGTTACTCATGGTGGAGTTCCATTCTGGTGGTGTAAGTGGACAGTTCCTCGACTAGTTTCGCGGAGTTATCCGCTTAATCAGGAGGAGGTCTATAATTAAATAAATATTGAACAATACATAACAATCAATAATTCATATAATTATACAATTACAATATATATAAAAATGAAAAAACTATAAAGGTAATATTGAAGATAAAGGGAATATAGGAAGATTTTGTTCACTCAGAGATACTGAAAAAAAAAAAAAAAAAAAAAAAAAAAACACCACAATAAAAAGGAGTTGAGTCCTCTCTGTATTCCCCCCCCCCCCCCCCGGCGGGCATGGGGGATAAAATGCATATGATGATGGGGGAAAAAAAAAAAAGAACTAGGTACATATATGTGCATACCTATAGTGGAATGCACATATAATCTCACTAAGACATATATAGTTAAGTATTCCAAATAGTGCATTGATTATTACCTGCCAAAGGGATATGTATAAGGCAGACACAAATATCAAATAGCGTTGCATATTTAGAATCTTGAGCCTATGGAGGTATGTGATTGCTATAGATATAAGCCGTTACTGCAAAGAATAAAAGAAAAAGGAAAACCAAAATAATATGTTGTAATATGTTTTAAAGTCACAGGTTAGATCAAAAATTTATTAAAATATATCCACTACCTGGCTGATGAAAAAACGTCCCAATGACAGGAGCGATAATATGTAATCAGCGTCGGAACTCAGTCAATGATGGTGGATGGAATGGGTGTGTATAATACCCACACCCATCCACAGATGATTGTCAACAATTTGGAATTCCAAAGTTAAGTTGGCTTCAATAATTCCAAAAGGAAGTATAGTGTTACTGCAACTAAATATGCAAGGAAATCAAAAATCAATCTATGTAATAATAATAAAAAAAAAAAATGCCTCATGCAGCCATATCAAGTCGATGTAAATGTTAAGAAATGTCAAGGGTAACATTACCTGATAATATAAGCAGCAGGAGTAGAAAAAGAAAAAATCCATCACATATCATTGCAAGCCCAGAACAGCGGTCTGAACTGACTGCTGTTTATGGGATCCCCAACGGATGTGCCAGCGGGAAGCCCGACGTCAGATCGTCAGCACCTCCACACTGTATAGGTGCGGCGCAATAGAGCGTCGCACCGGAAGTGCGCTGGGAGGGACGAGAGACACCAAATTAATTGGTGTCGGGTCCTAAGAACCTGCAAGCCTAAAAAGAGAGAGGGGAGGAAAGGAATACCTCCCCACCCGGCCAGGAGGTGCATATGTCCGCCGGGGAAAAACAGGGAGAGGAACAAAGAACTCCAAGACAAACCAACAAACAAACAACAAAACAAACAAACCCAAAACAAAACAAAAGCAAAACAAACCCAAAACAAAAGCAAAACAAAAAAAAAAAAAAAAAAGCACTTATTCTTTTTTAAGTAAGTCTGAGCGAGAGGGATCTCCCAATAATACAAATATTATCAAGTCAATCAACCCTTTTTTTACAGGTAACCTCCACCCGTTAATTGAACAATTCCAGGCGCTTACACTCAATATGCGTGTTTGTACCTGGGGGCTGTGGAATTTTATAATCTATTTCTAATTAGCAGCTGTTTTTAAAAGGGGTATTAAACCCATACGAATACATACAAACAATCTACACAATGAATAAATATATCAATAGATAAATTAATCCACCAATAGAAAACAGCGCATAGCACTACATTAGCTGTAATAGTCGGGTGCAATCCTCTATATCAAATCCTACAAATAGTCCTCTGTAAGTCCTTAGTGTGCACTCATTTTATAAAAATGACACATATATCCGACTTGTGATTCCGCTTCAATATTCGTCAATTATGTAGCCCTTCCACCAGGAATACACCTTCACACGTGCACAAGTATACACGAAAGCCACACTGAGAGAAATGTGGAGATAAACAGATCCCCCTTTGGTGTTGCTCTTACCAGACCCCGCTGGTTTCACAGGCCTTTACAAATCACTTTTGCTGGCTCCAAGTGCTGGGTTCCATCAACATCGTTGGCCACAGGTGTGCGGAATCTTAATTCACAGGAAATGGAAATCAGGGCAAATTGGTAAGACTTTAGTGAGAATGGACAGGGGTAGAGAAATGTACAGGGGAAGAATAAGGGTTTAGGCAAGAAGGCCCTTCAAATGCTTTTGTAACTCATGGGCTTTGTGTTTCCCATAGAAGGAACTACTTGTGTCCTGTCTTGAAGTGTGATAGGAAAATATCTATGTAGATGGAGACATCACGCAGGCCTTTCTTCTGCTAGAAGAGATTGTATAGTGTAAGGGCCTGTGGCTAACGATGTTGATGGAACCCAGCACTTGGAGCCAGCAAAAGTGATTTGTAAAGGCCTGTGAAACCAGCGGGGTCTGGTAAGAGCAACACCAAAGGGGGATCTGTTTATCTCCACATTGGGGTGGGGGTGGGGATTGGGATCGAACGATCCTTCAGAGGGAGACCCTCTGTATCGAGCGCCTCAATGCTACCCACCCCCCGGGTTTGAATGAAACCATCTCGTACAAAATATTTTCTTTAGCCAATATGACCCTAACTATTTTTTTTGTTTTTGTTTTTGTTTTGCTTTTGTTTTGTTTTGGGTTTGTTTTGCCTTTGTTTTGTTTTGGGTTTGTTTGTTTTGTTGTTTGTTGGTTTGTCTTGGAGTTCTTTGTTCCTCTCCCTGTTTTTCCCCGGCGGACATATGCACCTCCTGGCCAGGTGGGGAGGTATTCCTTTCCTCCCCTCTCTCTTTTTAGGCTTGCAGGTTCTTAGGACCCGACACCAATTAATTTGGTGTCTCTCGTCCCTCCCAGCGCACTTCCGGTGCGACGCTCTATTGCGCCGCACCTATACAGTGTGGAGGTGCTGACGATCTGACGTCGGGCTTCCCGCCGGCGGGAACATCGGCGGCGTCTGACGTCACATCCGTTGGGGATCCCATAAAACAGCGGTCAGTTTAGACCGCTGTCCTGGGCTTGCAATGATATGTGATGGATTTTTTCTTTTTCTACTCTTGCTGCTTATTTTATCAGGTAATGTTTCCCTTGACATTTCTTAACATTTTCATCTACTTGATATGGCTGCATGAGGCATTTTTTTTATTTTTTATTATTACATAGATTGATTTTTGATTTCCTTGCATATTTAGTTGCAGTAACACTATACTTCCTATTGGAATTATTGAAGCCAACTTAACTTTGGATATCCAAATTGTTGACAATCATCTGTGGATGGGTGTGGGTATTATACACACCCATTCCATCCACCATCATTGACTGAGTTCCGACGCTGATTACATATTATCGCTCCTGTCATTGGGACATTTTTTCATCAGCCAGGTAGTGGATATATTTTAATAAATTTTTGATCTAACCTGTGACTTTATAACATATTACAACATATTATTTTGGTTTTCCTTTTTCTTTTATTCTTTGCAGTAACGGCTTATATCTATAGCAATCACATACCTCTATAGGCTCAAGATTCTAAATATGCAACGCTATTTGATATTTGTGTCTGCCTTATACATATCCCTTTGGCAGGTAATAATCAATGCACTATTTGGAATACTAAACTATATATGTCTTAGTGAGATTATATGTGCATTCCACTATAGGTATGTACATATATGTACCTAGTTAGTTCCTTTTTTTTTTTTTTTTCCCCATCATCATATGCATTTTATCCCCCATGCCCGCAGGGGGGGGGGGAAATACAGAGAGGACTCAACTCCTTTTTATTGTGGTGTTTTTTTTTTTTTTTTTTTTCAGTATCTCTGGGTGAACAAAATCTTCCTATATTCCCTTTATCTTAAATATTACCTTTATAGTTTTTTCATTTTTATATATATTGTAATTGTATAATTATATGAATTATTGATTGTTATGTATTGTTCAATATTTATTTAATTATAGACCTCCTCCTGATGAAGCGGATAACTCCGTGAAACTAGTCGAGGAACTGTCCACTTACACCACCAGAATGGAACTCCACCATGAGTAACTGTACATACGAATCTGGGGTGTATTAGTTTTTTAATTGTTATTTTTTGTATTTTTTGTATTTTTGTTATTCATTAAACTTTATATGAAATTTTATTTCACAATTTCTTTTGGTTTCTTTATGTATGTAAATAAGTACCGGTATAGTCCAACATCAACCCTTTTGGGTCTGGGTTTGGTATAAGGAGACCAGTTTGTACACCTCCCTTACCATTCCCACAATCCCAAAACACTCCTCTCTGAATTATTAATGGATGATGGTACATTTTTTGTTTAAATAAAACTTTTGCCTAACTGAGGCCATACTCCCAAATTCCTCTGATGATTGCTGTTAAAAAAGTTAGTTACTATTACTTACTGTATTCTGTCCCTGCCTGAGGCATCAGGGTGGGTGCAGGGTCCACTTTAACTCAGATATCTATAAATCATGTACAGAATATATATATATATATATATATATATATATATATATATATATATATATATATATATATATATATATATATATATATATATATATAGTAAATGTAAGACACACATATTAATATCAGTATAAAATACAGTAATTACTATCCTGGACAACACTAAAGTCCAAAAACAGTATAAAAATTATTTTTTGTATAAGCAAACATTTTAAAAATCAAACATCCACCCAAATACATTAATTCACTCAGCTGCTGTTATGATAAGTGCTAAATATAGCATATGCAGTTACTTTCAAAAAGCTTGCAATGACCTCTCTGGCCAGCTCCCATGTGATTATACCAATCTGAACAAAGCATTTCAGTTCAATGTAAATGCAAATCTGCAACAGCAAACCATAACATCTTGATCACTGAAAATCTGACAGGTTCTCAAACCATGCTCTGTATCAGAAAACGTTAATGTAAAAGCCCACAAAGCAGCAAGTTTACAAATACAAAATGTTGTAAAATTACTATAACTACAGTTTACTCTGTGCACCTCCACAAGTGTGCACTTTCTAAGCTATTCATCACAGTCAAAATTGATCAGACCTAATAGTACACTTCTCAGGAGCACCTACCAGTATAGGTGGGAAAGCATTGCAAGCCCATTGCACCAAACAGGACAATCTTTAGTAAGGTTTTCCGAGACCATCCAGTTTTTTGTCAGTACCATGTTGGACCTGTTATGAAAGGTGGCAAAAATACAGCATTCTCAGTTTGGTTCACAGAAGGTTTGGTGAATTCAGTGGGAAATCCATTAAATCTGAAACCCCTTTGAAGTCTATTGTAGCTGATTGTTATCTCTTTCTGACATTTCTTAAAGCCAACTTGCATGTTTTTCTTAAAAAAGGGCATGAGTAGCTGGTTGCTGGCAGGGGGAACTTGAAACAATGCAAATAAAAAAACAAAAACAAAAAAACATATTCTGCAGGCAGAGGGTCTTCCATTTAGGCCCAATGAGCAAATTTAAAAATATAAAAATCCCTTTATTAACATACTTTTGGGATGCCTTAATCCTGTACTTGCAATTGTGGAGCAGTAGAATATATTTGTTTAATATTGACTTTTTTCTTTTTCTACAAACAGCGGCCAGGGATCTGTCATAAAGAAATGTTATCACTACCATTGCTAAATTATATATATTGTAATATTTGAGGGTTATTTAGCCTCTGTGTAGAGCACACCAGTGAGCAGAATCCACACCAGTCATGCCATTTAAGGGCTTATTGGCCCACTTTTATTAAAAGTAAAAGAAAACAAGTCCAATAACAGCAGGGTTTCCCACACAGGGGTTTCAGCTTTCCACAGCAACAACGTAATAATAAACAGAAAAATACCAAGCCACCTGGCTCTCTTCAGCAGTACTGCCAGTTCGGCTTTACACGGCAGCCCTCTTGGCCATATAACAGAGATCTCGTACAACTACTGTACCTCTTTTTATGTTCCTTGTTGCTCAGCCCACAGCTTTGGGCCCTCTGATTACACCATGCAGACATGCATGCTTCTCCCTTGCTTGCCTGGACTCCTCGGGAGGGTGGAGCCCAGAACCATGGTCAGGTGTCTAGAAATAGACCAACACACACCTGACCAGTCAGTGTGCTGGCGAGTCCCAAAACCCGGTCCCAGGATTGGAGATTCTGTCCCACCCATAACACTATGGAATCTCCGGGCTTCCGGTCCCCAACTGGATATCTGTAAACAATGAGGAAACTGAAAAGCCAGTTTCCTCCCAAATAAACAACTCCCTGGAGCCCCTCAACCTGCCTGATTGAGAACCCTGCATCCTTCTGCTTGTAGGGTACCATACTACCACTATATATATATATATATATATATATATATATATATATATATATATATATATATATATATATATACACAGTGCCTTGCGAAAGTATTCGGCCCCCTTGAACTTTTCAACCTTTTGCCACATTTCAGGCTTCAAACATAAAGATATAACATTTTAATTTTTTGTGAAGAATCACCAACAAGTGGGACACAATTGTGAAGTGGAACGAAATCTATTGGATTTTTGAAACTCTTTTAACTAATAAAAAAAATGAAAAGTGGGGCGTGCAAAATTATTCGGCCCCCTTGCGTTAATACTTTGTAGAGCCACCTTTTGCTGCGATTACAGCTGCAAGTCGCTTGGGGTATGTCTCTATCAGTTTTGCACATCGAGAGACTGAAATTCTTGCCCATTCTTCCTTGCAAAACAGCTCAAGCTCAGTGAGGTTGGATGGAGAGTGTTTGTGAACAGCAGTTTTCAGCTCTTTCCACAGATTCTCGATTGGATTCAGGTCTGGACTTTGACTTGGCCATTCTAACACCTGGATACGTTTATTTGTGAACCATTCCTTTGTAGAATTTGCTGTATGTTTGGGATCATTGTCTTGTTGGAAGATAAATCTCCGTCCCAGTTTCAGGTCTTTTGCAGACTCCAACAGGTTTTCATCCAGAATGGTCCTGTATTTGGCTGCATCCATCTTCCCCTCAATTTTAACCATCTTTCCTGTCCCTGCTGAAGAAAAGCAGGCCCAAACCATGATGCTGCCACCACCATGTTTGACAGTGGGGATGGTGTGTTGAGGGTGATGAGCTGTGTTGCTTTTACGCCAAACATATCGTTTTGCATTGTGGGCAAAAAGTTCGATTTTGGTTTCATCTGACCAGAGCACTTTCTTCCACATGTTTGGTGTGTCTCCAAGGTGGCTTGTGGCAAACTTTAGACGAGACTTTTTATGGATATCTTTGAGAAATGGCTTTCTTCTTGCCACTCTTCCATAAAGGCCAGATTTGTGCAGTGTACGACTGATTGTTGTCCTATGGACAGACTCTCCCACCTCAGCTGTAGTTCTCTGCAGTTCATCCAGAGTGATCATGGGCCTCTTGGCTGCATGTCTGATCAGTCTTCTCCTTGTCTGAGCTGAAAGTTTAGAGGGACGGCCAGGTCTTGGTAGATTTGCAGTGGTCTGATACTCCTTCCATTTCAAAATGATCGCTTGCACAGTGCTCCTTGGGATGTTTAAAGCTTGGGAAATCTTTTTGTATCCAAATCCGGCTTTAAACTTCTCCACAACAGTATTACGGACCTGCCTGGTGTGTTCCTTGGTCTTCATGATGCTCTCTGCGCTTTCAACAGAACCCTGACACTATCACAGAGCAGGTGCATTTATACAGAGACTTGATTACACACAGGTGGATTCTATTAATCACCATCAGTCATTTAGGACAACATTGGATCATTCAGAGATCCTCGCTGAACTTCTGGAGTGAGTTTGCTGTACTGAAAGTAAAGGGGCCAAATAATTTTGCACGCACCAATTTTCAGTTTTTTATTTGCTAAAAAAGTTTAAAATATCCAATCGATTTCGTTCCACTTTACAATTGTGTCCCACTTGTTGGTGATTCTTCACAAAAAATTAAAATTTTATAACTTTATGTTTGAAGCCTGAAATGTGGCAAAAGGTTGAAAAGTTCAAGGGGGCCAAATACTTTCGCAAGGCACTGTATATATATGTCACTATTTGCTACATTTAGTTTGGTTGTACACTAGAGTTTTGCAAATATTTTTGTGGTTGCGTTGTACTTTTTTGATTTATTGATTTATGATAGGTAGTTGAAATCACCTCAGTGATTAGTTGCACCACTGTGGCATTGCTGATACTCTTTAGGCAAGCGCAGAGAGTTTTTTTTTGTTTATTTATTAAGCATCAGTACTGCTACAGCTGCTAAATGACAGACATCAGCCAAGGTTCCGGTGGTCAAAGTGTCCAAAATGGCCAATTTGTTTACCCCTTCAGTTAACTGTGGACAAACTAAATTGTGTTCAGTCCAAAACTCATCCCTACAGCTGATCTAGACAACATATTTATGTCTAGGGCTGCACAACGTTTCTACTTAATTCTGCTCATAATCTGTCTTGGTGACCACCCAAAGAATAAGACCACCCAAATACTGCATCCTGCCAAGGCCAATGTAGATAAAAGCGCGGGTGGGTGTCCTGTTATTCTTGGAGGATGTACAGATATGTCTTCCCCCTAGGGTGTGTAGCAGTATAATCTGTGCCACCAGACACAGCTCATTACAGTGCTCGGTACCGAGCCACTGTGAGCAGCCCAGGTACCATGGGATTATAGTTGTTGAATTATATATATATATATATATATTTCATATTTTCATATTGTCTCTAATCACTCCCACACCAGTTACAGTGTCTCGAATACAGCCACACAAGTCATATTGTCCCTAATCACTGCCACACCAGTTACAGTGTCCCTGATCACCATCACACCAGATACAGTTTCTCTGACTGCCACAGCAGTCACTGTGTCACCATAAGGACTTGGTAAAAAGAACCCAAAAAGAGGATTAACGCTGCGCTCAGAATGATGAAAATTGATTATATATAATAAAAAGCAGCTAGCACTGGAGTCTGGATACAAAAACTCAAAATACTAATGTGCAAGGAAGTGCAGTGCTAATAAAATTATCAAGCAAAATTAATTGTACTTAAATAAACTAATATAAATAAATATAAATAAATAAAATCCCACCAGTAAAGTGAATCAATTGATATATAAAAATTCAATAAATAATAAACAAAAATGAATAAAAAAAATGAATATGCTTATTAAAAAAAATATCCCACCAAAGTGAAGTGAAATATTTAAAATAAAAACAATAAAACATATTGAAATAAAGTGATGGTAAAAAGTTGCTTAAAAATAAAACAAAGGCAGACACCCACAAAAATTCATAAACAACCTATCAAGTGTTGAAAGGATTACCACTCTTGGCGGGGAGAGAATGAAGAAGGGTGTCATCACCCTTCTTCATTCTCTCCCTACCAAGAGCAGTAATATTGCCATATCTACTGTGTGAGCTACCTGAGAAGCCAGCATAGGTATTAGGGATACCTGAGAATTTCTCCCCATGCTTGGAGTGACCATTGCAGTGTGGTCATTTGGAGTCGGTAAAGGTTATTATTACTCACTTATGTTGTCCCACCTGTTTGGATACAGTCACCGATTGGGATAAAGGAATCTGTTTTCACTTACCTGAGATTGGATTGTGTTGCAGCACTTTATGTGGACTTTTTCCTGTGCACTTTAAATATATTTCACGTTACATTGGACTTTTTGATCTATTTTCTTTTTTTCGTTAGTATTTATTTATTAATATTGGTTGTATTAATTATGTAGTGTTGCTTGTCACTCAAATATGGTCCTTTCAACACTTGATAGGTTGTTTATGAATTTTTGTGGTTGTCTGTCTTAGTTTTATTTTTAAGCAATTTTTCACCATCACTTTATTGCAATATTTTTATTGCTTTTAGTTTAAATATTTCACTTCACTTTGGTGGAATATTTTTTTGAATAAGCATATTATTATTATTATTTTATTGATTTTTGTTTATTATTTATTGTATTTTTTATATCAATTTATTCAAGTTTACTGGTGGGTTTTTATTTATTTATATATATATTAGTTTATTTATTTAAGTACAATTAATTTTGTTTGATAATTTTATTAGCGCTACACTTCCTTGCACATCACCATAAGGACTTGTTTACATGTGCAATGGTCTCTGAGGAGCCATCAATGTTCAAATCACTCAGATGACTGCACTCCTGGAACCACAGGAACTCTTTTGTTCTTTCTCTCTTTAGCCTCCTGTACATCCTGGCCAGCAAATATGGCATTCTTAGGGGAAGCCACATAACAGTAGGCTTGGCTTGCTTGGCTTATAGAAACAGGGACTGCTATAGGTTATGCTACATTAAGCTATATTCCCTGACCACTATATAGAGGTTAGTATTAGGGATGGGTCGAATGGACCCCTGTTTGGTTCACACCAGAACTTCCAAACACTGCAAAAGCTCAGACCCATGCCCATTTTGAAGGCTTATATGCAAGTAATTGGACATACAATGGTTATAAGGGTCCGGGTCCTGCCCTGGGGGACATGTATCAAAAAACAAAATTGTGAAAAACATCATTTTTAAATGAGCAGTGATTTTTTTATATTTTTAAAATGAAAGCATAAAAATTAATCCTTCCAATATAGTGCCTGGGGGTATCTTTAGCCCTTGTACACAGGGTCGGAGATTCTGACAACCAAATCCGTCGGAGTTATTCTGACTAATTAATTCCGGACGAGGTCCGGAAGTGATGTTGCATACACACAGTCGGACCAAGTTGTCGGAATTTCCGGTTGCCAAGAACACGGTGACGTAAGCCGCGTACAGCGGGCCTAGAAAGGGGAAGTTCGGCACCATGTCCGGCACCCTTTGGGCTCCTTCTGCTGATCCCGTGTGTATCGCGTGTTAGTAGAAGTTTGGTGAGAGACGATTCGCGCTTTTCAGATTAGTGATTCAGTTCGGTACTGCTCTTCAGTTTCTGCTTGTCTTTGCATATCTGATAATCAGTACGTGTAGTCAAGTATTTGTTTCTCATTGTGGACTATATCTTGGTATAGTACGCTTTGATTTGCATTGCTTATTGTCTGCTTGCTTCTGCTATTCAGGTCGTTCTTTCAGGCATTGTTGTTTATCGGTGCTTTCTGTTGTCCGTTCTGACCAGCCGACCGTTTTCAAACCATGTTTCGTCTACATACTTGTCGTAGAGTTTGTGCTGTGCAGGGGCTTCGTGTTGGGGTTATTACTTTGACACAAGCCCGGTCCATGAACAGGGAGGGGAGGCGTTTGTGGACCAAGAATTGGTTGCGCCAGCGTGACCAGTTCTCGCACATGCCTTTGCTCCGTGAGATCCGGGAGAATAATCCTGATGATTTCAGGAATTATCTCTGGATGATGGACCCCATTTTTCACCATCTGCTGGCTTTGCTGTCCGCTTATATCACCAGGCAGGATACCTGCATGCGGCAAGCCATCACTCTGGAGCAGAGGCTCATCGCCACATTGCGCTACTTGGCGACTGGGAGAAGCCTTCAGGACCTCAAGTTCTCTACAGGCATCTCCCCCCAGGTTCTGGGGATCATTATTCCAGAGACCTGTTCTGCCATCATTCAGGTCCTGCAGAAGGACTATATGAAGGTAAGTTTTATCCTTTAACATCACATTCTATGTATTTCATGATTGCTAATGTCTTGCATTTCTTTCCTCATTCCCTAATTACCATCATTGCAATATGCTCTAATTCATATACTCTGCCCCTTTGTCCTCATGCATACTTGCCTCACTAACTTCCCCACCATGCTCTTCTTGGCCCATAAAACTATAGTCTAGTCACTTACCAATGTCTTTTGTCAGCTCCATAGTATTGCTTTCCCCTAAACACCCCCTAAAATGTCTACAAATGTTATGTGTGTGCTTCAATTCATGCAGAGTGACGTTTTTTTTTGGGTTGTGCCAAACTCATTAGGAACCCCCCTCCCCCCAACTGCTAGCTCAGCTGATAGCAATCCTCTATCTGCTGACTTTACCAAACCCAATACACGCTATATCTACCTTTTTTATGGTCACATTTATGGATGAATTCCCCAAAGCATGTAGTGCAAGGGCCTGCCTCAATACTTTCAAATGCTATCATTTTTTAATTTTTCCCCCTATTATTATCTTGATATGTAATAGCAGAATGTCAAAATGTGCTTCCATTTTGTTTTCTTTTTGGTATTATGACACTTATTACCTGTCCGGTGGGCTGCCATAAGTGTAAGTAAGGAGGGGCTTCCCAAAGTATCACACATTATTTAGGCATTCAGCTCTCAATCAAGTGGAGAGGGTTACCTGTCCAAAACACCCCCCCCCCCCCTCATTTTTTAGCAAGGGCCCATCAGATGGGGGGGATGGGGGGGTGATGACTCTGATAAGGGGACCTTATACTTTAGGCTTTAAATACTCAGTTCCCAAAATGTTATACTGATCTTGGGCAAAAATGTTTGTGTCTAATCTGCTTGCAATGTTGATTTGCAAAATTACTAATTTTTGGTCTTGTTTCACTCAACAGTGTCCTTCAATGCCACAAGAATGGCAGACTGTGGCCTCCCACTTTGCCAGTCATTGGGACTTTCCCAATTGTGGAAGTGCAATTGATGGGAAGCACGTCTGCATCGTCCCACCACCCAACTCGGGGTCGTACTATTTTAACTACAAGGGGTTAAATAGTATCGTGATGTTGGCGGTTGTGTCTGTGACCTATGACTTTTTGAATGTGGACGTGGAGCAAAATGGACGGATGTCGGATGGTGGAGTGTTCTCACGGATGGAGTTCTACTGGCATCTCCAGAGTGCAAGTCTGGGCTTGCCCCCCCAGAGGAGAATCAGGAAGGACACCCATTCGTCTTCGTCGTGGATGAGGCGTTTGCCCTGGCGAACCATCTGATGTGCCTTTCCCGGTGAGGACCCTCACCCGGGACCAGAGGATTTTTAATTTACGCCTGTCCAGAGCCTGAAGAGTGGTGGAGAACACCTTTGGAATGCTGGCCAGCCGGTTCCACCTTTTTTTTACGCCTATCCACATGGTGGAATACAAACTAAATCACATTGTGCTGGCGTGCTGTGTTCTGCACAATTTTTCCTAAAAAGACATTCTGCAAACTATGCGGTCTCAGTTGGACAAGATGCAGACTTGCTGGAAAATGAGAACCTCACGGGCCTTGAAGCTGCTCGTCCTAACTAATGTATGTAGTGCATTACTGACCAAAATCGTGCTCATTTTCAGCACTAGGGATGAGCCGAACACCCCCCGGTTCGGTTCGCACCAGAACTTTCGAACGGACCCCAAATTCGTACGAACGTTAGAACCCCATTGCAGTCTATGGGACTCGAACGTTCAAAATAAAAGTGCTAATTTTAACGGCTAATATGCAAGATACTGTCCTAAAAAGGGGTTGGGGACCTGGCTCCTGCCCCAGGGGACATGGGTCAATGCAAAAAAAAAGTTTTAAAAATGGCAGTTTTGGCGGGAGCACTGATTTTAATGATGATTAAAGTGAAAAAAAAAGTGAAATATTCCTTTAAATATCATGCCTGGGGGTGTCTGTAGTATGCCTGTGAAGTGCCACGCGTTTGCCATGTTTAGAACAGTCCCTGCACAAAATGACATTTAACAGAAATAACGTCATTTAAAACTGCTTGCGGTTTTAATGTTATATCTGGTTCCTGCAATATGGTTGAAAATCATTGAGAAAAATAGCATGGGTAGCCCTCCCTGCCCATTACCAGCCCTTTTGGGTCTTGTACGCATATTAAGGGGAACCCCGTACCCATATTAAAAAAAGGAAATACGTGTGGCCCCCAGGCCTTATATACTCAGAACAGCAGTATACAGGCGGTGCAAACAAGACAGGGACTGTGTAGGTTTGTTGTGTTAAGTTGAATCTGTTTGTAATTTTCAACTGGTACATTTTTAAAGTGTAGCTCCAGTCAAAAAAACTATTTTTAAGCTTTTTGGAAAACATAGAGAAGGGTTATCACCCCTGTATAATTTGTTTTGCCGTCTGTCTTTTTCAGAGCACGCAGACAGCACACACAATCTCCTAACGCTGACTGCAAGCTCTATTTAAAACGAGCAAGATAGTTAGCTATTAGGCTTGTGCAATTCGTTTCGTAACAAATCTAAATTCGGCCGAATTTTGCATCTTTCGGACATTCGGATGCATCCGAATGTCCAAATAAAAAAATAACGAATAACAACGAATACGAAAGAAATATAACGAATTAATTCGAATGAATTCAAATGAATTTGGTAATTCTTTAAAGATCTAATGAAACAAAAGGTCAGCTCAAAGTAAATCTTATAGTCCAATCAGCTAATTTATTTTGTGTCAGAGGTTGGATTACTGGCAAAGTGCATTCCTGAGAACTGAGTGAGAAGGGTGTTGTATTGTATTTGAGCCGAGGAGAAGAGACGTTGTCATTGTGTGTGTTAAAAGATTCAATAAACAAACGACTTTCCAAACTACGAATCGATGCATCCGAATGTACGAATAAAAAAAATAACGAATAACAACGAATACGAATGAATTCGAATGAATTCAAATGAACTTGGTAATTCTTTAAAGATCTAATGAAACAAAAGGTCAACTCAAAGTAAATCTTATAGTCCAATCAGCTAATTAATTTTGTGTCAGAGGTTGGATTACTGGCAAAGTGCATTCCTGAGAACTGAGTTAGAAGGGTGTTGTATTGTATTTGAGCCGAGGAGAAGAGACGTTGTCATTCATTGTGTGTGTTAAAAGATTCAATAAACAAACGACTTTCCAAACTACGAATCATTATCACGAATGTCTATACATACATAAATAACGAATTTCAACGAATACGAACGAATGAATTCGACACTCTACGAATAATAACGAATTATCCGAAAACGTATTAATGTAACATAACGAATATAACAGAACGAAATTATGTATTTTACGAATGACAACGAACCGAAACTAAACGAAATTTTCCATTGTGCACAAGTCTATAGGTGGATATAGCGTTGTATACTGCGTTCAGAGCACGCAGACAGCACGCACAATCTCCTAACACTGACTGAAAGCTCTATTTAAAACAAGCAAGATAGTTAGCTATATAGGTGGATATAACGGTGTATATTGCGTTCAGAGCACGCAGACAGCACGCACAATCTCCTAACACTGACTGAAAGCTCTATTTAAAACGAGCAAGATAGTTAGCTATATAGGTGGATATAGCGGTGTATACTGGGTTCAGCGCACGCAGACAGCATGCACAATCTCCTAACACTGACTGCAAGCTCTATTATAAAAGATAGATATATCGCTAGCTATATAGGTGAATACAGCAGTGTATACTGCGGTCAGGGCACGCAGACAACAACCACTACAGAAGAGCAAGAAGGAAAAATCGGCCGATAACGATCGGTGTATACTGTGTTGAAGGTACACAGACCACCCACTAACTGCTACAGACGCCAACACACTACACAAGGCCTCCGCGCTGGCGGCCTTATATAGTGTGGGGCGTGTACTACACAGCCTAAGCTATGATTGGCCACAGGCATCCTGCCTGTGGCCAATCATGGCTCTCCTCGCAGCCGGCGCTGTGATTGGCCAAGCATGCAGGGTCCCAGTGCATGCTTGGCCAATCATGAGCCAGCAATGCACTGCGCCATCGCAGTACATTGTGGGCCGTGAGCGCCACACGAATTTGGCGCGAACGGCCCATAACGTTCAAAATTCGCCGAACGGGCGAACAGCCGATGTTCGAGACGAACGTATGTTCGACTCGAACACGAAGCTCATCCCTATTCAGCACCATGGCAGGAAAATGGCATGATTGGGAAAATTAACACATCACTCTGGGTGTTATTTACTAAAGGCACATCCACTATGCACTACAAGTGCACTGCAAAAGTGCACCTGAAACTGCACTTGGAGTGCAAAGTGGAGTTACCTTTAGTAAATAACACCCATTCTCACCGAAAACAACAATTTTACTCCAAATACATCTTTTGCGCAATGAAAAAGGAAGCCACACATTGTTGATAATTTAACTTTTTAATCTAAGCACATTCACATGTGCATTTAGAAAAGGGTTTTACAACAAACCAACAAATTGGGTGTATCAAAAACAGTCTTTCATGTAATTTTTTTTTAACTTTGTGTTTTTGTGTAAACAGGCATGTATCAAAGCGTAACATACAGAACATAGGAACTTACAAAGTTCAACTTTGAAAAGTGAAGACAATATCAGACATGAGTATGTACAAACTGGGCTGATATTGCCTTCATCACATGGGGTGTCACCCCTGGAAAATCCAAATTTGGAAGATGCACACAGTGGGGGATCAATGTACATGTTTTGGGGCTGCAACCCCTTCATCTCAGCCACTTTCCACAAAACACGTACATTGATCCCCCATGATGGGAGATAGCGCATGTTGACACACTCTGTGCATCTTCCAAATTTGGATTTTCAAAAAATACAAAAGTTGTGGTTTAAAAGCCAAAAAATAAAACCCTAGCTAGTTTTGGCTGTTTCAGACTCTCCCCAAAACATCAATGATGTTCTTCATTTTATTTTTAACATCATTGATGCTTTGCTGTATATTTAGTAAATCCTGATTGCACCCTATTATCTCCCCAATCAGGATCTGGGCACTTTCACTGGTAAAATGGGATTCTTCTTCCACATCACCTACAAAACAAAGCAAAAAAACACACCATGTATTATAAATATGGTGACATACATTGATGAGCTTATCGGAAGCTGTGTTCTCCGACACTCACCTCTTGTGGTGACAGTTTGTCCAACTTCAACGATCTCTCCTTCCTCCTCCTCCTCCTCCTCCTGCTCCTCTGCTTCTGGTTTTGGAATTTTGCCTTCTTTGGGAGGGATGGGGTGTCCTCATACTTGCCGAGTCTTCTCTCCCCTATGAGAATGTAAAAAAAGAATAATTAGCACACAGAGGGCAGAAATAGGAATATGAAACATTGCTTGGAAGTGTTGTACAATTGTGTTTTTTGGCCGAGTTCCAAGGTGAGAACATTATTGTGGACACTTTGTTAAGCTGGAATACTTACCTACAGAACGATGTTTCTTACAAACGAATGAAACCATGAACTTGAAAGTGGCCATTTTAAAATGCACAACATGAAAGCACATGGAGCATGTATGCAAGCAAGAATAATCATATGAACACACGACAACTACTTACTTTTTTGAAGAACACGCTTGATCCTTATGTACTGCTCGTGCTCCCTCAGTTTCAGGTCTGACCAGCATTTTCTCAGTTGATCCATGGATCGGCATACCCCAAAATTCTTCTGAAGACTCTTCACAACGTTATTCATGATCTTGGCCTTTCTGATATTTGGGTTTGGGTAAGGTCCATACTTCCCATCATAGTCGGTCCTGTTCAATATGTCCACCATCTCCAACATCTCTACAAAAGACATATTTGAGGCCTTAAATCTTCTCTTCCTGGATCGGGATGTTTCAGGCTCCGGGCTTTCCTCACCCTCCTCCTCGTTATTGGAACTCTGATTGCGCACCTGCGTTTTCTCCGCCATGTGCTCTCCCCACTGCATCGAAAGCGAAGGGGTGGGTAATAGTCTAGAAGAACGTCAGGGGCGGACGGAGTTTCATGCATGCGCACTGTATATAAAACGCAACACGCGTGTGTCGTCCGTACGATCTGTGAACATAGGGAGAAGCTGAGGTGACGAACGTGCAAACGAAGGTAAAATTTTGAACTTGGTACATCACTAGGCTATACTGCTTCTAGATTGAGGCCTGCATTAGTGGAGTTTAGCCTGACATTAGGGTTTGTCTTGTGTTGTGTCTTGCAGACATTATGGACGCGTTCAATGATCATAGCTTCCTCCCTCTGTTCATCGATAAATACAGGGAGATGCCCTGCCTGTGGCAAGCGACACACCCTCAGTATAGTAACAGACAAAATAGGCAGGCAGCAATGGAGAAACTGGTGGAGTTTGTGAAGCCGGTGGTCCCCAAGGCAGACGTCAACTATTTAAAAATGAAAATCAGTGGCTTGAGGAGTACATATCTGAAGGAGAGGAAGAAGGTGCTGCAGTCCATGCAATCTGGTGCTTCAGCAGATGACGTTTATGTCCCCAGGCTGTGGTATTATGACAGGATGCAGTTTCTGTCAGACCAGGCTGAGGCCAGAGAATCACTCTCTACTCTTCCTTCCACGCGTCCTATGCTACATTCCACACCTGCTGAGTCTTCCGACGCCCAACCTGGGCCTTCCACTCAGGAAGAACTGGGGGAGCCCAGCTTGAGCCAGGTATAGTATTGTTCTACATATTTTGGGAGTATAAATGAATGATGTTAACTTGATTTTTGCTCACTAATTGCTGATTTTAGAAAGTGTTTCACATATCAATAGACAGTAGTGGCCAAAACCTTGGGGACAAGAAAGAAAAATGCTGGGCTCAGAATGATAGTCTTTTCTATTGGTTAACAATTTGCAACAGTCTTGATGTGAAAATTTTGTGTGTTTTGCCGCGTACACACGAGCGGATTGTATGACGTACTTAGTCCGTCATACAATCCGACGGACAATCCGACGTACTTTCCACTGAACGGACTTGACCACACACGGATACACAAACAGTCCAACGAAAGCTTGCGCGATGACGTACAGCACGTACGACGGGACTAGAAATAGGAAGTCCAAGACACAGCAAAGCCCTGTAAATCCTTTCTGGGCATGCGCCATTCTTAGTCCGTCGGACTAGCATACTGACGACCGTATTGTCCGCTGAAACCGAAGTACGACGGACAGATTTTTGGAATAAAAGAAATTCTTAGTACTCCGGACTGCACGCTGAAAAAGTCAGCTGAAGCCCACACACGAGCGGATTGTCCGCTGAAATGTGTTTCAATGGACTAAGTACGTCAAACAGTTCGACCGTGTGTACGCGGCATTAGATGAACCAAAAACGAAAAACGATGTCCCTTTTTCATACACAGGAAGACATCAGCCAGGAGGAGGGTGTGGAATGCAGCAGCCAGGAGGTGGTTGTGGAAAGTGGCAGCCGGGAGGAGGCAGGGGTAAGCGGCAGCCAGGCGGTGGGCGGGCAAAGGAGCCTGACAGAATGCCAGGTCCCTCCCCACCGTCTTCCATGCAAAAGGGCGAGAAAGGGGGGGAATGTGGAGGAGTCGGCCCTGAGGCTGATTGGGGAGGCATCAGCGGCCCTCCAAGCCAAACCCACCTATCAAGAGGCCTTTGCCGCCTTGGCTGCATGCACGCTTGAGAAAATGGAGGAGGGGCCACAGCTCTTGTGTGAGGAGGTAATTATACACACCCTCAACAAGTGTCTGTTGGGCCAAATGACACAAACAACACACTTGTGTGATTTGGCCCATGCCCCTCCTCCTCCTCCTCCTTCTGCAACACCTTCAGCACCACAGCCACAGCCTGGAAGGAAGCGTGGAAGGAAGACCAGAGTGTGATGACCTGGGTTTAGTCTGGTCTGACAGAAGATGCAGCCTGTTGTAGTACCACAGCCTGGGAACATAGATGTCATCTGCTGCTGTTCCGGGTTTCTTGGACTTCAGGACCAGACTTCTCTCCCTCAGACATGTATTCCTCAGGCCACCAAGTTTTGCGTTTAAATAGTTGATGTGTGCCCTGGGGGCCAAAGGCTTTGTTAATCTCCCCAGTTTCTCCATTGCTGCCTCCCTCTTTATCTGTTACTGACACCTAAATAAAGTTTTTTTTGTTTGAAAAAATACTTGCGTATGTGTTTTACTTCAAAAAGGACAGTTTATTTGTGAGCAGGCAGGTACATTTAAAAAAAAACAAAGTGAAATGAATAACAAGGGGTACCAACACTAAACAACCTCCTGTAGATTAAAAAAGAAAATATAAAAAAGTGTGAGTGAGTGTCTGACACCCCAGCTTCATTTAATCCATGTATGACTGACTGCATATTTTTTACAACATTTTTTTATCCTCTATTGTAGGTGATGTTCTGGTTGTGGAAAGGGCCCCATTTTCCAGTGACAGCGCACAAAGGCTGATTGGCAAGATAATGGGCTGGAATGGTGAAATAGATGCCATGCGAACTAGCCTGGATCTCATGAAGAATCGGCTTGACAATATGCAGCAGGAAATGAAGAACATGATCGATATTTTGGGGAGAATATAATCCCTTTCTCCAGAATATTGATCATGTTCTTCATTACCGTTATCGTTTTTAGTAACATTGGAACTTACAAAGTTTAAGATTGTGGCTGATTGTTGTTCGATTTTAACAATATTTTTTTAAAAATACAAAAAAAGTTTGAAAAAAATATAAAAAAGTAAAAAAAAAAATTAAAAAAGAAATAAAAATAAAAACATTTCCATTAAAATGTTTGAAAAAGAAAAAAAATGTCATTTTTTATCAAAAAATTTAAATTTTCTAAAAAAAACATTTAAAAGTTTTAAAATCAACAATGTGTGGCGTCTTCTTTCAATGCTCAATACCAGTTTGGTAAAAGTGATTTGGTGTTTCCAGTGACAATGGGCCTTATTTAATAAATGAAAATACACTTGGCACTACAAGTGCACTAGGAGAACATAGGAGACAGCCCAAACGAAAAGCAAGCAATAAAAACATTTCCAGATTTTATCTTCTTTATTTATTTTTCTTTTGTAAAATTAAACATTGTGTGACATCGCAATGGCCCCCTCCCCCCACCGTTAAAATAAGTCACATATTTTTCACGAACCTCACGGGCACTTTGGGGGGCCAAGCCATTACGGCCAGTATCCAGGCCCGTCATATTATTTTCGGGAACAAGTCCGGCCTTAGGCCCAAATGAAGAAATATAATTTGAAGAGTTCTTATTTAAATAATTGTGCAGGATGCAACATGTAAGGACAAGATGATTAAGTTGGTATTCCGCCATGTGTATGGAAGTAAGAAAAATGCGGAACCGGCTGGCCATTATTCCGAAGGCATTTACTGCAACTCTTCTCGCTCTGGCCAGCCGCTAATTAAAAACCCTCCTCTTCGGGGTGAGGGTTCTTTGGGGGAATGGCCTCATCACGTGCTCGCCCAGACTGAACGCTTCATCAGCTATGAAGACGAAGGGGAGTCCTTCCACATTATCTGTATCAGGTGGCAATCCCAGGCCACCTGTCTGGAGACGCTGGTAGAACGTCTGGGCGAAGACTCCTCCATCCGACATCTGGCCATTCTTCCCCACGTCCACATACAGAAATTCATATTGTGCTGACACCACCGCCATTAACACAATACTATGAAACCCCTTATAGTTGTAATAGTATGACCCCGAATGGGGTGGTGGCACGATATGGACGTGCTTCCCATCTATCGCCCCTCCGCAGTTGGGAAAGTCCCAACGGGTGGCAAAATGGGATGCCACAGTCTGCCATTCCTGTGGCGTTGAAGGAAACTGGGGAGTCAAAGCAGAAAAAAACTTAAAGTACTTTTGCACATTAAACATTGCAAGTAAATTACAACAAAAATATTCTTTAACATCAGTCTAACCTTTTTAATAAAAGCTTATTTAACCACTTGGCAATTGCTTTCAGCAAATATATGTTGGCAGAATGGCTCGGCTGGGCAAATTAACGTCCCCATACATTACTTTGAAATGCACGCACGCCTGCCGCAAGCTCCGTGACCGTGCTGTGGAACACACAGACTCGATTGCCGCTGGGATACACACAATTGTTGTCACAGAGCTGAAGAACGGGGAGATGCCGATGTAAACAGCATCTCCCCCTTCTGCCTAGTGACAGGACACCGATCATCTGCTCCCTGACATCAGGAGCAGTGATCAGGGTCATGTCACTGCTAGCCCATCCCCCAGACAGTTATAAACACTCCCCCAGAACACACTTAACCATTCCTCCGCCCCCTTGTGGTTAACACCTTCACTGCATGTGACATTTTTACAGTACTCAATAAAATTTTCTAGCATTGACCGCTGTATTAATGCCAATGACCCCAAAAATGTTGCGAAATTGTCCGATGTGTCCGACATAATGTGGCAGTCATGATAAAATTCGGTGATCACCGCCATTACTAGTTCAAAAAATTTGCATAATAAAAATGCCATGAAACTATACCATATTTTGTATACGCTATAACTTTTGCACAAACCAATCAATAATCGCTTATTGCGATTCATTTTATCACCAAATTTGTTGAAGAATACGTATCAGCATAAAATAAATACTTACCTGCGTTATTCCATTACCTGATACCTTTGCCTACTACCAGTGGAGCTATTGCCATTGGCTACCTCATTCTTTATAGTGTGATTCTATCTCAGTTCCCTTTGTACAGCGCACAACTATCTCCTTATCCCAGTTCCGGGTAGGCACCAGCCAATGTAAGAGGCCATTTGGCTACCTTTAATGTTTTAATATTTTTTAAAATAAAACATGGTTTACACTATGGGCACCTTTATTTTTTCTTATATATCCCATGGTCATTAATCCAGGGAGGAAGTTTTTCCCATTGACCACCAGTCTCCGTATGTGAGCAGGCACAATCCTCCACAAGCTTTTATGACCTTCTTTTTAAGTAGAGGTCACCTACATTTGGTAAGCAGATCTTACATCCAACACTGTGGGGTGTCGTTTTTTCTTTCTCTGGGTGAAGGATTTCTCAACATCTTTACAGAAGATTTTCTTCAATTTTGGAAGTCTTTTCCTGGCCACACAGAATTGTTGTTTCATATTTCTTAGGACTTTATTTATACATTTTTATATTATCTTAATTTTTCACTGTATCTAATTTGTGCAACATTATTATATGTATTTTGGTCAGTTGTGATTGTTTTTGGAATCATATTAATTATTATTGTCACGTATGGTGTTACATACTATTAGGAATTATTTAAATTATTATTAAATTGTATATATCACTTTATTGGTTACTAATGGCAATCATTTCAATCATTTATTACTATAGTCTAAATAGCGGCCTCTACCACCAATGTCACTCATTTTTTTGACTACATTGTTCAAAATTAGGGGGGCAGCTTTATTCACAAATTTTAACTAATACAATTCTTGAGCGTAAGCTGACATACTGGTTGCCGAAGGTATTCATAAAGAAAAAAAAAGCATTTATTTTTTTCACAAAAGAATTAAGTTCACTCTATCTTTAGATAAAAAGTGCTCACTTTCACAATACCGGTGCTGTTTCATTTTACAATGAGCCGTTATATATTAATCCACACAGCCCCCAGATGAGGCTCTCTCTCTCCACAAATCAGCTTTTTTTAGGTTGGTTTCCCAACTCCTGGCAGATTTTTCCATGGGATTAACTAACCTCTTCCTTTCCCAGACGAATCTCTCTTTTTTTTCCCACGCGACTATCGAGCCAATGCTCCTATCTGACCACCACCCAATCACTATGACATTAACCTTCCCAGAAAAAAATATCTTCTAAAAGATTTGGCGCTTAGGTTCAGCTCTGTTGACTGTTGAAACTGATATCAAGGACATTAGGAAAATTCTTCTCAAACAATGATAATAAGGAAACAGCTCCATGGAAAGCTCACAAGTGCATCCTAAGGGGCACATTCCTTGTATTAAAAACCTCCCAGAAGAAAGCCCATCAAGCCAGAACCACAAACTTGATCCATAAAATTAAAGCCCTGGAGCTAGCTCATAAGCAGACATAAGCAGACACAACAGACATCCCACAACCTACATCCTACAAACGAATCCCATTAAACTCCCCCAATCCTTCTCCCTATCTTATAGAATGATGTGTACAAGATTTTTATGGAAACAAAAACACCCGAGAATAACGCATGACCTTTTGACACAACCCAAAACCAAAGGGGGTATTGGTCTTCTAGACCCAGTAGTAGAAGTACTACTGGGTCTGTCATCTTTGCAGACTTGTTGATTGGGCACTACATACATAGTCACGGCAAAGATTGCGTTTGACTAGAAAACTCACTATCCCCTCTACCATTACGATTGGCACCCTGGTTGTCACTTAACCATATCCCCTCCACACTCAAGGAACATCCTCTCATTGACCTGACACTCCGTTGTTTCAGGGAAATGTGTAAAAACTTGCACATCTCTTCTGTTACGGGACCCTTAACTCCTATAAGACTTAACCCTGCTTTCCTGCCTGGTATGTCTGCAAAATTCCTAACAGATCAATGGCAACACCCAGAAATATTAACACATACATTTTTTTGTGACGGCTCTTTCCTAGAACATCTCGCCTAGTGCCTACTCTCACCAACAACCCTCTCCCACTCTGGACCTACTTCCAAATACGTCACTTTCTACAAGAGATCAATCATGATGCCTCAATTTCACGGACATTCACTCCATTTGAACACTTATGCTTCCAATCTAGTCCCCAACAACATTTGATCTCCAATATTTATTCTATGCTATTTGCAGATATCTCCCCTTAGGCTGGAAAGGCTTGCACAACATGGGAAAAAGAAAAACATTCAGAATTATCAGAAGACCAATGGAAACGTACATTTATGATTGCCCATAAAGGCTCCCTAAACATCTCCATTCAAGAAAACAATTACGAGAGCCATACTCGCTAGTACAGAACCCCAGCATTTCTAAACAAGTATAATCCTTCCTTTCCCAACAAATGCTGGAGATGCGCCAGAGAACCAGGCACCTTGTTACACATCTTGTTGTCATGCCCGTTAATCCAACCATTTTGGTCACAAGTCCAAGCATTAACAGTTGATTTCCACATATTCTTTAGAACATACCCCAGCCAAATTCCTTTTTTCATTACTCTGATATACCAGCACATCATTATCTTAAAACATTAATTCTACCTTTAATCAATGCAGCCAAAATGTGTATTTCCCGACATTGGGGGTCTCCTCATATACCGACCATCCCAGAATGATTCAAACAAATTAACAAATTTGCTGAAATGGAAGAATTAATTTTCATTTCCCGAGATTCCCCAGCTAAATATTCAAATACATGGGCCTGTTGGAACCACTTCTGAACAACCAATAGATATCTGACATTAATGGGATAAATCCTTACCATGACCTGCCCACCCAAGATAAACATTCTTCTTCTTTACTAGGGGGCATGGGCCTCCCACCCCTACCGAAGGGACGAGCTCAGCAACAGGTGTCCAATACACCTACTCTACATCACCTTACCAAGATATCATGCCGTAACTACTTAACTATTAGCAGAGACTGAGGAGAAAACTACTAACCCACCTATTCCCTTGACCCCCCAACCCCACCCCCACCTCCCCTCCTCCCCACCTCCCCTCCTCCCCACCTCCCCTCCTTTTACTTCTCTGTCATCCATCATCCACTAAGCCCCGTTTTACTGCCTGTTGCTAATCAGGTGTTCAAGACAGAGCACCAACCTGGCAACATCATATTCCTTTGAATTCAATTATCAAACAAATGCCGACATCATTATTGACGCATATGGAATCTACCTTGACTACTTTTAACAAAAGACAGAAAGACGTGCTATGGTATTTAGAAATATTCACTCTAAGTTTAACTACAGTTTATCCTTGTACCCTGCATAATACTTCATCTCCCTATTGATTTTAAGTTGGATACTCAAGAGATTCATTGTTATTCCCATGTCATTGATACTTGATTTACCCATAACAACCTATATTCTTTGATTCCTCAACGAATGTATGATAATACTGTAATCTTGATACTGTTATCCAATAAAAAAAAAAAATTGGGGAAAAAATGCACCTCCTACTTAAAAGTGGATCAAAGTTTATGACAAGCCTTGTTCCACTTTTAACTAGCGAGTGCATTTTTATTGTCTTTTATTTTTTAGTAAATCGCTACACCTAGATGGAGGCGCCCTCTTACGTTTGTTTTTTATTTGTTCCAATCCTTCTGCCCTGACATAAACATTTGGCTGGACCTCCATTTGAAATGGAATGCACCTTTAAATATTTCTGTATTTCCTGTACAATGTTGAGCAATAGACTGTTAAATGTACAAACAAAACATTCTACCTGGAGAGCTTGTGATAAAGATGTGTTTATTAATGTCTGTTACGCTTATATAAGATTTCTTTTCACAAACTGTCATGCTGGCTTGGATGTGATCCGTACCTATTAGAACATGCAGGGACATGGTGACTTAGACTTAAAAATCTGGATTTACTGAACTTTCTGAGAAAAAAAAATACTTGTCTGCCTAGCCATATGATGACTCTCTCATAAATATTTTGAATTTTGTTGAGTAATCATCTAGGTGTTTGTCCATGGAAAATTGCAAATTACTGTAAGCCCATGGCTTTGCATAAGAAATTACTTGAAATGTTTCTGCCATGAATATTGATAATCCATATTAATTTAGAATTAAATCATAATACTAAGCCATGTATTAGTGGCTTGACCTACTAATTTACCTTTCTTCTAGTTCAGCCATGCTTTATAATTGATTTAAAATAAACAAAATGTATTTCAAGCTTTGTAAGTGATTAGGTGAATTACACGGAAAAAAAATAATTACCTGAATTTTATGTCTGAGATGGTCATATTACTTAGTTATATTTTTTTTAGTTTATAATTATATGCTTAGCGTTCCTTACTTGATCTTTAGGTATCAAGGGTTATAGGAGGATCACACGTATTTTATTATTTTTTTAAACGCGTAGGTAGGACATAATTAGGGAAATGGAAGTTAACCATATGTTAATAACTCTTTTGTAATTTTTACTGAATATTTTTACTCTTCTGTTTTTGCAATCAAACTAGAGGTTTATGATCTAATACAAATTCAATCTATGAAACCTATGAGGGGTATAAGAAGTTTTCTGAATTAAACCACTCCAACTGTCGTTCTAACTGTCCCCCCAACTGTCCAGGGCACATTTAACATGAAAGACCTGGATAGGTTCTAGAGGGCAGAAAGAACACTTCTTATACAAGGGATCTAAAGAATTATTTATGGAGTGACTTAATCCTTTGGAGTAATTTGTTATTAATCTCAAGGGGTCATTTGTCTTTATAAGGTTTCTTACCTTATTGTTTTTAAAATTTGCTAAGCCTTAAAAGTGAAAATGAGTCTAGCAAAGATAAATAAACCCTGTAATTAGACCAAAAAAAAAGCACACTATCATATTGATTGGAACTTATTTATATACATAGGATACAATTGTAGATATTTTTCTGTAGGAGTTCAGAGGATGTAGGCTTATACATTTGGATATGGGGTGATGATTGGCATAGTGTTACCTACCTGCTTTGGTTTAGATCACCAGCAGAAGGAAAATAATGAGAGCCATAACCACACTGATCCATGGCTAACAGACTTTTACTCAGTCTAATGTTCACTTTTTTAATGTATCACTTTTAAAGGGGTGTCAAGGGTTCACTCCAAGTCTAGAACTTTAAGGACACCACTACTCACTTTTCTCCATTTCAGGGCTGGTTTTGCCCACTTTTATTTAAAAAGAAAGTTCAAAAACACAGTGGATTCCATCCAGGGGAATTCAGCATTAGGCCGCGTACACACGGACGGACTGTCCGCCCAACTAGGTTCGTCAAACAGTTTGACAAACAGTCCGTTCAAAATTAGCATGAACGGACTTGACCACACACGACGAACGAACAGTCCGCTGAAAACTTGCGCGATGACGTGAACGGCACGTACGACGGGATGAGAAATTCGAAGTCCAATACACTGCAATGCAACCTTCGCCGTGTAAATTCTTTCTGAGCATGCGCGAGACTTAGTTTGTCGAACAAGCCTACACACGAGCGGACTCAAACCAAGTTTCAGCGGACAGTCTTACGGAAATTCCGAAAAACTTTGTTCGTCAGACTGTCCGCTGAAACTGTCCGCTGAAGCCCACACACGAGCGGACTGTCCGCTGAAACACTGTTCAGCGGACAAAGTTGGACGAACAGTCCGCCCGTGTGTATGCGGCCTTAGAGTCCTGCTATCGAAATAAACTATATTCAGCCCTCCTGGCTTATAAACGCAACTCTCCTGCTCAGGCCCTATGCTTTAGGCCCTCTTCTGTTTCCCACAGCTTCCATGCTTATTGCTAGCAGCTTCATGCTGCACTGGCTCCTACCTCTTGTCTAAGTAGAGCCCTCCCGACTCCTGTGCCCAGAATTCCTATCTGCAGAGTGGAGAAAAAAAGCATGAGAGAACCTCTTAAATATGCGATATGGGGTCAAAAAGACCTCAGATCTTATATTTGGACTTAAATGCAAAAAAATAAAAATTGTCATTTTGAAAAAATGACATTAAAAAAAGTGCCTTTAAGAAGTATGAGCGGAAGTAACGTTTTGACATCGCTTCCGCCCTGCTATGGTATGGAGACAGGTGAGGCCCATCTTCCATTCACTCGTTTTCAAACCTGACAGGAGTACAGACACGATCGTCTCCACCGCTGCCGATGGCTCCAGATCACGGCAGAGGTAACCAGATCGCGGCAGGGAAGGGGGGCCCCTCTCCCTCCACTGATAAAAGTGATCCGCTGTGAATCCGACGCAGAGACCCCTTTTATCCTGTAGCCGACCGCTGGCCGAACACGGGGATACTGGGGTTATGGCAGCTAGCTGCTGCCACAACAACAATATCCGTCCCCAAATGAGGGACTTACATTGGCGTGCGGCGGTCACACAGCGGTGGTTAAACTCTTACATTTGAAAATTGCAACTAACCCTGGCCTGTTTAATGACCAAGTTTTTGCCTGTACCAATTATTTTCTGTTTGCTGACCATGTCTCTACCTCCACCTGAACTGACCCATCTGCATGTCTGACTGATTATATTCCTGCGAGACACCATCCCCAAGCCAGAGGACAACTGCACTCCTGGAACCACATGGACTCTTTTGTTCTTCCTTTCTTTAGCCTTCTGTACTTCGTGGCCAGTGAACATGTCATTCCTGGGGAGCAACCATATACTAGTAGGCTAGGCTTGCTTGATTTATGGGAACAGGGGCTGCTTGCTATAGGTGATGCTACACTGAGCTACATTCCCTGATCACTCATATGGAGGTGACCATTACAGTACATTGCTTTTGATGCAATTGGTTGATTTGTGTGATACACAAAATATAATGTCCAGTCTATGTTCAGTACAGTGAAAAAGTCCCACATATGTGGTATTGCCATACTCGGGAGAAGTAGCAGAATGTGATTTGATATGTGACTCTAATTATGCTCATGCTGTGTTGAGAAATATCTTATTAAATTGACACCTTTGCATAAAAATGTATTTAAATTTTCTTTCTGCATTTTCCAAAAGCGTGTGACAAAACAAATTAAGTTTTCAAAAAAACGTAAAATGCCTTTTAGAAAATACCTAGATGTGTTTGCTTTTCAAGATGTGGCCATTTTGTAGATGTTTTCACTGTGCTGGTGCTCCAGGACTTCCAAAAATGTGATAGTTAGTCAGGTGAAGATGCTTCTTGTATTTTGAGCACCTTGATTTGGAGCACCTTGAGTGTTGCTAGGCTGTGAAAAAGTCTCATACATGTGGTATCATCTTACTCTGAAGGAGTAGCAAAATGTGTTTTGGGGTGTAATAATAAGTATGTGCCTATGATGTGTGTTACAAATATTAATTGACAACTTTGTGTAAAAAAGAAAAAAAGCTAATTTTCTTTCCTGCATTTTTCAAAAACTTGTGGCAAAAAATTGCATTTTCAAAAGACTCACTATGTCTTTCGGGAAATACCTAGAAGTGATTTTTTTCCAAAATGGAGTAATTTTGTTGGCGTTGGCACTGTCCTGGTGCTCCAGGGTCTCCAAATTAGATGCATAATTTATTAATATGCATAATATTTTTTAAAGCGCAAAGATGCTCCTTGGATTTTGAGCACCTCTATCCATCTAGGCTGTGAACAAGTCTCAGCCATGTTATCCCTATACTCTGCAGTCATAGCAAAATTAGTTTTGGGGTATAATTCTAAGTTGGCTTATGTCGTGTTTTGCCCCAAAAATTTTTTATTTCTTTACTTTCCAAAAAATTTAAATTTTAATAACTCATCATGAATGTTAATAAATACTTTGGACTGTCTACTTTCCAAAGAGAAATTGTGGGGTATTTGTACTGTCCTGGAATTTTAGGGTCTCCATAAATGAGATAGGCAGGCAGTACATTCGGAGTGATCAATTTTCAAATATAAATATAAATAATAATAAAAAAGAAAAAAAAAAAAAAAGAAAAAAAAAAAAAAAAAATATATATATATATATATATATATATATATATATATATATATATATATATATATATATATATATACACACATACACACACACACACACACACACACACACACACACACCATAGTTTGTAGACTATATAACTTTCCTTACAGACTAAATAATATACACAGATTTGGGTTATTTGTATCACATTTTTCCCAAATTTTTAAATTTTTTCTTGTATATAGCAAAAAATAAAAAACGGAGTTGTGATTATATACCACCAAATGAAAGCTCTATCTGTCCAAAAATAAATAATGAAAATTTCATTTGGGTACAGTGTTGCATGTAATTGTCATTCAAAATATGACAGCGCTTAGAACTGAAAAATGGCCTAGACCGGAAGGGCGTGAAAGTGTCTGGACTTGAAGTAGTTATCCATAGCAACAAACCATGTACAGTATATGACCCTCTTATACACAATTGGATTTTCTGCAGACAAAGCATCAGACTTTTGTCCAAAGGGCGTGTGCCTGGATTTTGTCTTGCATACTAATGGCACACAATTGTCTGCCAACAAACACAAACGTAGTGATGTACTATGAGGAATTTCAGCTGCCCTTTGGGCACCTTCTGCTAATGTCGTGTTTGGTAAGCATTGATTCTGAGAATGTGTGTTTGTACTTTGTGTTGGGTGTTCAGTGTGCTCCTGTACCTTTAAGAAGGGGTGGCTCCCCTTCAGTCCACCTGCTCTCACCTATCCATCAGAATGCATGTGCCTCCACTGTGGGGACACTCATAAGTTAGTGTTATGTACCACAGATATAGGGGTGCCTTGGCGGGGCTCTGTGGCTTACGCATGCATTTGCAAATGTGTGCAGACTAAACCCCTGTTTTTAATGCATATTGTTAGACAGGTTAATTGGTTGTCTGTGGGCTGGTGGTAAGTAAAGCTTGGTTTTTTCCTCGGTTTATCCTTGGGTTTGTTTGCATCTGTTGTTAGCCTTCCAAGTTTCTTACTGCAATAGCCAGCTATAGGTGTGAGCGGGTGGCGTCTTTTTGCATCACAGTGTTTGTACTTTGGACTTTTGCATGACTGACCTGTGTGCAAACGATAGGAAAATACGACAGACCATTGTCCGAGGAAAAATTATAATCCTGTCATCCAACATTTGTCGGTGGAAAGTCTGACAACAATTATCTGATGCAGCATACAAATGGTCAGATTTTCAGCCAACAGTCTGTCATCACACAATTCCTGATGGAAAATCCGATCGTGTGTACGACATTTTAGTTTATCATGGGATTTGCCATGACAATGATGCTTTTATGGTTCAATAAATGTTTTATTGATTTTTCTGTAAACATATCACAAAACGCTAATTTATCATAGAATAGCAAAGAATATAGCACTGAAACATTTTCATAAGAAACACGGATAATACAATGAATACATTGTGTTATGATATTGTTATCCAGCATCAAGTTGCTCTACAGTAAGTGAGATTGAAGACAATAATGCCTTTAAATGCTTGGTGATGCAGGAGAGAGGGTGCCTGCGCTGTGTTGTATTTCAAGCACCAAGATCCCACTTTATTCAGAAGCTACTTGGGTTATTTTGAGTTCAGAATTGTAATTCAAACGATGGAATGGATTAGGCAGCTTTTTTAAGTTTTTAAATTGTTGCTTTACGCACAGTATGTCTTATGAATAGCTACAATACATGGCAAACTAGAGGTAGCTAAAGACACATCACAACATAGTAGCTTCCTTTAAGTAAAACCTCCTATTGAGCCATCTGATAAGGTAGGGTTCACTGCTGTGATGAGTTGTCCACATTCTGTAAACAAAAGTATACTTTCCTTAGATCTGAAAGTGCTGAATATGTGAAAAGTATGGATGAACTCAAGGCTCAGTGCAGGTTTACCAAACATGACCAAAGTTTGGATGCAGAATCTGAACCCCACTGAAGTCAATGGCAGCCTAATCTTAGAAAACAGATATGGTCGTTTTCTGTTTTAATAGACAAAGGATTGCTAAAAAAAGGGCATGAGGAACTGACCTGGAGACAGGTACTAATGAAAAAATATGTTCACCGTATCATTTAGCTGCAAGGAGATGATCTTTTTAGGTGGCTTCAAGGGCATTGAAAATACAAAAGTTCCTTCAAATTACTGTACATGTTTAGGGGATGCCTTAAAGCTTTGTGTAGTTTCACAGCGCGTTACGATTCTCAGGGACACCATATTGTAACATTATATAATTGCATGTGTAATAATTTAGTTAATTTCATATTATTCATGGTCTTTATGTTTTTTTTTTACTTTTTTTAAATTTGGTGTAGTCAAAACACACCATTTATTTAGTGCTGGCAATCGGTTCTTTGAGATGCCTTTGTTTGCAGCACACTGCTGCATTGTGAGAAAAAAAAACAAAACTACAGACAAAAGTAAATCTACTCTCCTTCTAAAAGACAAAAAGTAATCCACTAGCTCCTCTTAAAGTGGAGGGCCACCCTGAAAAAAAAAATACATTAAAAATTAGAAAAAAAATCAGAAAACATTTTTTAAAATGTTTTTTTTAACCACTTGCCGACCAGCGCACGACGATGTACGTCGACAGAATGGCACGGGCAGGCAAATGGGCGTACATGTACGTCCCTTTAAATTTGCCACCCTGCCATCGGGAGCGCGCCGCCGGCGGCGCGCTCCCGCGCTGGTCGGGACCCCCGTGAGTCCGGTCGCGGGACCCGCGGACTTGATCGCTGCGGGCATCCCCGCGATCGTCTCACGGAGGGGCCGAATGGAGAAGTGCCGTTGTAAACAACATTTCTCCATTCTGCCTAGCAACTAGTGACGCTGATCTCTGCTCCATGTGATTGGAGCAGAGATCAGTGTTCACTAAATGAAAGCCCAACCCCCCCCCACAGTTATTAACACACCCCTAGGAACACTTAACCCCTACACTGCCACCCACAGGTTAACCCCTTCACTGCCAGTGTCATTTACACAGGAATCACTGCATTTATATAGCAGTGATTACTGTATAAATGACAATGGTCCCAAAAATGTGTCAAAAATGTCCGATGGGTCCCCCACAATGTCGCAGTCACAATAAAAATCGCTGATCGCCGCCATTACTAGTAAAAAAAAAAAAAATAATTTATTAATAAAAATGCTATAAAACTATCCCTATTTTGTAAACGCTATAACTTTTGCGCAAACCAATCAATAATCGCTTATTGCAATTTTTTTTACCAAAAATATGTAGAAGAATACATATCGGCCTAAACTGAGGGAAAAAAATGTTTTTTTTATATATTTTTGGGGGATATTTATAACAAAAAGTAAAAAATAATGCGCTTTTTTCAAAATTGTCACTCTATTTTTGTTTATAGCGCAAAAAATAAAAACCGCAGGGGTGATCAAATACCACCAAAAGAAAGCTCTATTTGTGGGAAAAAAAGGAATCACAAAAAGTGGTCTAGTCTTTGACCAGCAAATTGGTCCGGTCTGAAAGTGGTTAACTTACCAGAAATGCCTGTTGCTAGGCACATCATCCTAATCTGCCTCTTCCTCCTCCGCGGAGATCTTCTGGTCTTCTCTCCTCTGTGCGGCGTCTTCTGGGTAATGGGTCGCGCTGTGTTCTGGGAACTGTGTGTCCCAGAACACAGCACGCCCCATTCACAAAGCGCTGCGCAGTAGGAAACGGGCAGTGAAGCCGCAAGGCTCCACTGCCTGCTTCCCTTAGCCAAAATGGCGGCGCCGGGACCCGAGACCGAGGGACGGGTCAGCCTCGGGCGGCCGAAATCGCAGGCGCCCTGGACAGGTAAGTCTGCTTATTAAAAGTCAGCAGCTACAGTGTTTGCAGCTGCTGACTTTTAATTTTTTTTTTTTTTTTTAAACCGGCCCTCCTCTTTAAGCCCCATACACACTATCAGATTTTCTGCTGATTTTGTTCTTCAGATTTACCAAAACCATATAATATGAGGTCAAACCTTAGGAGTTTCAATTTGTATGCAATCAGGCAGGCCCTTGCACTACATGGTTTTGGTAAATCTGAAGACAAAAATCAGCAGAAAATCTGATAGTGTGTATGGGGCTTTATGCATTTCACCATATATTTGATTAAGCCAACAGTGTTAAATTTGTAAGCCCTTGTACACACGGTCGGACATTCTGACAACAAAATCCGTCTGATTTTTTTCCGACGGATTTTGTCCGAAAGTGGAGTTGCATACACACTGTCAGACAAAGTTGTCGAAAATCCGATTGTTTCGGAACGTGATGACGTTTGTGCCTTGCGACAGGACTACGTTGCGGCTAGTAGCCAATAGCTTTGGTGTCATAATTTGATCTGAGCATGCGTGGCTCTTTGTCCGATCGGAATTCCCTACAAACGATCGGACTTTGTTGTCGGAAAATTTTATAGCCCAGCTCTCAAACTTTGTCAGTCGGATATTCCAATGGAAACAGTCCGATGGAGCCCACACACGGTCGGATTATTCGACAACGCGGTCCGATCAGATATTTTCCGTCTGAATATCCGACCGTGTGTACAAGGGCTAAGAGGAACAGGTGGGTTACCTAAAAAAACATATTTGGGGCTTTTAGAAGAGTGGCTTTACTTTTGTCTTTGCTGCCATAATTGTGAGTCGGTTAGAGACCACTTGGAGTCAGCACCCATTGGTCGGTGGAGGGGGAGTTGAAAGTTTGAAGTGGAGAGGCCGGGACTGTCTGCAAAAAGAAAAAAAACAAAGTACGAGAATAATGTGACATAAACCACACCACATTATATAATTCACATTAACTGTTCCTGTACTGTAAAATTTAGGCATACATAGTTTAGACCTGCAAAAGGGGGGAGTTTGGGACTTTAAATGAAGCACAGCAAGGTGCTTCCATCCCGATAATCAATCAAAACTGAAGGGGGGTTGGGACTTTAGATGAAGCAATAAAACTGTAAATGAATAATATTTAGATATTTAATTGATGACATTCATCTAGAATCATAAAGAATATAATTTATTTCATATATATACATAATGCACATAAAGCATAAACATAATAAGTAGAACAATACAGTAAAAACGACACATGATCAATGTCAAATAAATAAATATATAAAAAGAAGAAAATAATTTTTAAAAGAGATATAAATGCTATGGCACAAAAATGCCACAGCGACAGATCCAAGACTGGCACGTGCACCCACAAGGTATATATAAGTCTATTGGCTAGTATAAAAACAATATCATGGAATATTAATAATAACTGGGTAGGGATCAATCCATATGGAATACAACTGTGTCATCAAGTGTAGCTCGACGCGTTTCGTGGATTTTTCCACTCATCAGGAGCAGATGCACCAGAGATTCCTATAAAGGTATATAAAATATGTTAATATTTAAAATAGAATTATACATGGTGTTGTATGTCAATGGATGGCTCACCAAACACACTCACCAATCCAGACAGTGCACGCAGCGCATGGTGACCGGCGCAGGGTAGGCCACGGACATAGGCTCCAAAGTTATTATTAATATTCCATGATATTGTTGTTATACTGGCCAATAGACTTATATATACCTTGTGGGTGCATGTGCCAGTCTTGGGTCTGTCGCTGTGGCATTTTTGTGCCATAGCATTTATATCTCTTTTAAAAATTGAATTTCTCCTTTTTATATATTTATTTATTTGACATTGATCATGTGTCGTTTTGACTGTATTATTCTACTTATTATGTTTATGCTTTATTTGCATTATGTATATATATATGAAATAAATTATATTCTTTATGATTCTAGATGAATGTCATCAATTAAATATCTAAATATTATTCATTTACAGTTTATCTTTACTATACAATTGCTTCATCTAAAGTCCCAACCCCCTTCAGTTTTGATAGTTTAGACCTATTATGCATGATTAAAACCGTCCTGATGCTGGCCAATTTTACACTGCTGTAAACCTTGCAGTAATATTATTCTTGTAGTAAAGCATCAGCCTTTGATCTTTGTCTCTAGTAAATCTGGGCCTAGCTTTGATATTTAGAAATGTCCTGCTACTGGTCAATTTTACACTGCTGTGTTATCTGCAGTGTCCTAATTCCTGTAGTAAAACTCCTGCCTGCCTTTTCTCCAGTACACTTCAGCTCTTATTTAAATGTCTTGCTGCTGGATAATTTTACACTGCTGTAACCTCTGTGGTTGAAGCCACATACAAAAGACCCCCTCCCCTTCATATGGAATGTTTTGCATTGGTACATGTCCCCCTTGGAAGTATTCAGCTTCCCAGGTCTTTTTTTTCACAGCAGTTTGCCTATTGGCCCCAAAAATGTCCAGAATTAAAATATTAGACTTCAATTGGTTTTGCTGCTTAGTTTGGGTTCAACAAATTACAAAAAGGATTTACTGAACCAATGGGAAATTGAATCCAAGCAGATTCACTCATCCTTATCTGCGACCAACTAATTGCTGATATACTTTGAAAACTTTGTTTCTTTTACTCTAATACATTTTTGAGTTTAGTGCATTAATAATTAAGCTGAGACTAATTTTCAACTTCATCTTTTTATTTGCTGCAGTAGGAAATGTTTTCACAAAATGAGCAGCGCTCTGGAAAGTTATCTACTCCATGGGTATCAAAATTTCCCTTTCTAATTAAAATTGTCAAGATTACAAATTGCTTTTTTTTATTTAAGTGAAGCATTTTTGTGTAATCTATAAGCCAATGGAGTTTGTCATTAATTTAGTTTTGTTAATACGATTACCACTGCACCCTCGTCACCACCCATATGAATGATATTTAATAGATAATGAGTGACAAAGCAAATACCGTTTTTATATATCGCACTAGTCAGAGCACTCACTACTTTCAGAAGTCATGTGTCAGAGATTATGGGGATAATCTCAAAAAGAATTTATTAAATGCAATTAAACTGAAACTTAAATAAAATCTGTTATTCCCCATAAAATTTTATGGAAGAACAATGGTTCTTTCTTATAAACCCACAATGATGTTAAACACTGATGGTCATAGATGGCACTCATGGAGCCCAGTCCCAGATACACCTACACTGAAAATGAAAATTCTCAAATTTTAGAAGGGTTTTATTAAAAATACATAGCGGAAAAAGACAACAATGTTTAGAGCGTGCAATAAACAGTTAAAATGGGAGAAATTAGATCAGTTCTGACATCAGAAAAGTAAAATGTTTTTTCTGCCTAGCAGTTTTATAATAACCACATAAATGTTATAACTTTCTCTCACTTTCAGTCCTGGTAACAGTGGCCATCTGTATCAATTGTCTTTTTTTCTGCCACAGGATGGCAATAGTGGATATGTTCTATTACTGAATTCTAAACTTGGAACATGGAGTGCTGGGAAATGTAGTCTGATCCATGAGTGGTGCCATTACAATCGTTGCAAAAACAATTACAAGATCCAATGTACCTGGAGGCAGGAGGAGCTGTGGGGAGAGTGGTATAAATCAGAAAGCCCAGGAAAAAGTGGGGTTTTTGGGAGAACAATGTCAGTTGGAGCAGGGTGAGAGGAGCTGCTGCTGAGAGAGAAGAGGGCAATGGAGAGAAAGTTGAAGAGACCGGTTCATGACTGCATCGATGTGTGGTCTGTGGGTCTAGCCTATCCAGAGAACCACTCTATATTGCTGCAGATGACTGGACTGATACCTGTAACTGCCTGCTGCTGCCAGATCATGCACTGCGGCCTGTCCACCTGCTACCATGGGAATTAGACACACAGTATAGCATGATGATCTAGTCCTCTGCCATTCATGTCTGCTTCTGGGATGCTGACAGACTGTTAAGCTGGGTACACATTCACGATCAGCTTCTGTCAAACAGAACCAGCATCCGATCAGCACTGGCAGCAGCGCTGATCAGTGTGTTGTGGAGGGGGCGCAGGACTGTAGTTTGCTTGCTGTTGAAGGTAGTTACCATTACCTCACATTCTCCTAGGCTTAGCTCCATTGTCGCAAGAGCCCATCGGCAACTTAGTATCGATTTGTGTTGAGCCCTATCTTGGTTGCTTGTTGCGACCCATTTAGTGAGGAGAGCTATAGCTTTGAGTTCATGTCAGTACCTGAAGAAACCCTCATTATATTGTGTATGCGATTGAATTCTTCACAGTTATACCCTGACTTTCTGATCATTTCTGGACAAAACACTCTGTTATTTGCAGAGGCGTAACTAGAAACTTCAGGGCCCGGTGCAGGGAATCATGAAGGGTCCCCCAAGAAAAAGCATGATTTTGATACTTTTTGATACTTTTTTTGAGGGGGGGTGGCAGCAGTGGTAGTTAAGGTGGGGTGGCAGCGGTGGTACTTGAGGGGGGTGTGGCAGCAGTGATACTTGGTGGGGGGTGTGGCAACGGTAATGTTGAGTGGGGGTGTCAGTAGTGGCAATGGTGGTAGTTGAGGGTGGCAACAGTGGTGCCATCCTCTCCCACCACCACCTCTGCCTCTTACTGATCCAATCCCCCCACCACTGAGCTCAACCCTATTCCCCGTGATGGGGGGTAGTGATGGGATCAGAAAGAAGCAGAGGTGGTGGAGGTTGGGATGGATCGATTGCACTGCAATTCGCCACTTACTTCTGTCACCGTGTCTCCGGGGATGCCCTTCCTCATAGTGACAGCTCCTCCCACTCAATTGATGTCAGCTGACTTCATTTTTCAGTGTCCGCACTGCCTCCCTACATTATCTCTGTCTCTGGATAGGTGGGGCAGTCCAGAGTCTCTCTCTGCCCTGCATTCTCTCCCCTCAGCGGTCGAAAGCCCCCCTCCCCGTGGTAAAACAAACGGCCAGGTGGCATGGCCGCGGCAGGTCTCTCAGTACCACAGCACAGCCATAATGAACAGGACAAGTGGGCCCCTCACACTGGCAGATAGGTGGGTGGCAGGCCCCCCTGAAGTGGTGGAACTGCAGGGCCCAGTCGCAAGTGCCAATGCTGCAACCCTGATAATTCCTCCAATGGTTATTTGCTACAAGGCCTTAAGTCTAATTTCAGGGTGACTCTATGGTACTAGGAAACTGGTAATGTACATCTGCCAAAGTGGTGTACCTTGAGTTGTCAGCAGGGCTGAGGCCTTTACCAGAGTCAAGGTAAGAGCAGAGGACTCTACATAACCAGCGGCTCCTGCTGGAGTAGCGCTACACACCATAACTGCTTTTAGTTACAGAAATTATTTTTGTTAATTGTAACAGAAGGTTAGAATGTTCCGTCATGTGATCATGCATATCTTCTTCTTAATAGGGGGGGGGGGGGCTGTTGGGGGCTGGGTTACAGGACTCACACAATGTGTCTTTATTCCATAATCTGTTCAGCCTGAGGCAAAATGCAGGTTGTACTTGAGTACGTGGTTGTGAGGGGATTTGTTCCAGAGTCAGGTTGTGATTAGTTGGGGGCATGATTGCTAAAAAAATCTACCCAATACAGGCATGCAGTGTGTCTCTGAATGGTCAGCCAAAAGAAGAAAACAGACTATGCTAATACAGATCAGCTTCTGTGCTTCGTGGGGTTAGTTTAGAACATGGAAGAAAGGTGACTGTCTGGATCAACCAGATACTTCAGATGGAAGAAGTACATGAAAATGATAGAGACTATGATTTATAAGACAGTCCGTATTCCTATCGCACACATTCCTGGAATGAGCTGTTAAGGTGGCTGTAGTGACCGCCAGCTGGATACAGGAACATGCACGATAATGTAGATATTCGCCAGCACATCAAGGATCTTCAATTTTATCCAAACTTTTTTTTTATAAAAGAAAGATCACATCACAAAATGCTGTAGTGCAATGTTTTGGAACCACGCAAGAACCCTACATCTATAGATATATATTTGGCCAGCACAGTGGTGTAGTGGTTAGCACTTTCACCTAGCAGCAAAAACCCTGCCTGAGACACCATCTGCCTGACGTTTGCATGTTCTCCCTGTGCCTACGTGGGTTTCCTCCAGGTACTCTGGTTTTCTCCCACACAAACACCACCCCATGTAAAAAAAAAAAAAAGTGAGCAGGGCATGGTGGTGGAGGAAAGAAATTAGCAGCAGTATAAGCAATTTCCTGTAGGGGCGTTATGTCATTCCTGTGTGCTGGTCACCGCTTCCAGGAACCAGATATGCACCACAGGTACATACCTTCTCGCACACAGCAATTGCGCATTCCACATACACAGCGGTGGCACATCTAGCTGCAGGAACCCAATTTTTAGCGAAATTAATAGTAAAGAAGATGCAGATTTCCAGGACTAGACTAACACAAGTTTCTAGTGAAAGGCAACTAGTGTTTTCTATTAAATGGGCCATTGACATGCATCGCAGTTGAACTTAGGAATGTGTCTTTGCAAAGTTAAACTAAATTAAATCCTTTTTTATTTTTGCTTAGGGATAGAGTGCAGAGGGATTAGCAGACTTGTCAGTTTTTGGGGATCACCTCACAAATTTTTCCACTTTCTCGTTCAAATTTATTCACTTCCTGTCACATAGCCAAACAGAAAGTAAGGGTAAAACCCTACCAATGTCTTTCCTTGGGGACACACAGGTCAATCTAAATAGTTTCCCCGTTAGGTAAAATGCACTCTAGCATTTTGCTGTGTACACCACAAATTAGCTATTTTAGCTAAGATAAATTCACAAAACATGTCCTGTCGGGGGTACTTGAGGACTGAGGCTGAGAACCACTGTGCTAAAATGGAAAAATTAATACTTACCTCTCTGTAATTTTCCTTTCCTGGTGCCTATCCATCACAGCATACGCACAATCCTTGCATATGCTGCCATGACGGCACCAGGAAAGTAGCTTTTAAACGAATCACAAATCACACCTTTTTTGTTTTGCCATGCCAATCAGCCTAGTTAAGCTGCAGCTGGGAAATCTGTTGCATGAAAATTAACAAAACACATAAACATAAAATTGTGCTTCAAATTTTATTGGTCAACAAAACAGTACTTGGAAAAGAGCATGGAAAGCAAAAAACACATGTATGTTAATTTGTGACACTAACAGAATATGCTTTTGAGGTCTGATCATTTTGCAGAGGAAATTAACAGGAGTTAAAAGGACGGTGCCCACAAATGGACAGGCTCTTAAGGATTTAAACATTTATTGGTCACAACATCTTGAGGAAGATTTTGCAAAATAATGCAACACAGGCATTAAATCAAAGAGAAACTAACAAATGGCACACATTGACACCATCAAATATTTCAGGGCAAAATATCCCCCCCCCCCCAATTTTTTTAAAAAATAAACAGAACTTAAAAAAACTTGCGCTAAAACACATCTGTTTTGCAACGACATAACAAACAAAATACATGTGTTGCAAACTCTGCAAGGACACCCAAATGTACTCGCTTGCTTGCTTACCTGCCTGCCACACACACGCAATCTTGCCTGTTTTCAGGGCAAGGTTAAGAATGCTAACTGCAAGCTTATATAACATAAGTTTGTGTGCTAATGAGGCATTTGAAAATGCATGCACAGTCCATGAAACACACAAAATGCAAGTTCACCCAATGTAGAGACAGAACTTCAATGTGGGTACACCTGTTAAGGATGTCCTTAAATGACTAACCCAAAAAACACACTCTCTGAGCATGCTTAGAAAAATCCAAGTGCTGTTCACATACCAAAAGCCACAGGAAAAAAATCAAAGTCCCTGAGCATGCCCAGAACAACCCAGTTCAGCTAGCACAAAATAAGACACCACCCTGTCCAAAATTAAGCACATCATCCAGCATGCTACAAAGTTACATAGGGGACAAACACCCCCAGGTCCAGGGGGGCAAACAAAGAGCCCAACATGGGCAAAAGTTATACAACAAATACCATTGCAGTCTATGGGAACTGACATGGTTAATTTTGCTAGTCCCCACTTGGCTGGCTTATCTTGTACTTATTGGCCTTAAAATGGGTATGGGGGCCCAGGTCCCACCTTGAGGGACATATATCAATGTCACCAATTTGGACAAACCCACAAAAACGAAACAAGGAGAAGTGCTTTTAAAAATGAAAAAATTCTTAAAAGCGAGTAACTTGGGGGGGGGGGGGGGGGGCTTACTCTGCCTGTAAAGTGGTGCATCTGTAGAATGCATCCAAAATGCTGCTTCAAAGATGTATGGCTTTAGAAAAAAACATACAAATCTACGTTGCAGTTGCAAAATGTTAACACAAAACAAAAAATAACCTGCCCCCCACAATACATACAAGGCCATTTGGGACTGTTAAGGCTTAAAATGAGAACCCCCATGTGAAAAATACAAAACTAAAAACCAAAACTAAACAATACCAAACTAAAAAAATTGTGCCCCTCCCACACACTAACAAACCCCTATCCAAACACAGCAAGCCAGCCCATGAAGAGGGGTGGATGCTTGGAGCCAGGAGGGGCTCGAGCACTCCAAAAGTCAACCACCTTGTTCCCATATTCAGGGGGACAAGGGCCTCTTCCACGCAACCTTAGGCTGGTGTTGTGGGGTACTGCAGACAGGTGGCTTTACAGAATGTGGAAAGCCCCTTTAAACTAGTGGGTACAAGGTGCTTTGTGGTTGGTATTGGGCTGAGCCCAACATGTCCAAAAGGCAGCCAGTTATCTTGAGTGCATGTGGCCTTGTATGATTCAGGAGGGAGTTGGGCGATCGCTCTTCTCGCCCCTTTCCTATGCTCTGAAAAAGGATGTGGTTTGGATTGGTGAAGGTAGCTCAAAGCCCTTTGAGAATAGAGTGGAGTGTGGAGTTCCCCTTTAAAAGCAAAAGCTAGCCCATGGAAATCCAAGGGGTTAGAGGGGGGAGACAAGAGCATTGAAGAATGGAGTGGGGGGTTCCCCTTTAAAAGCAAAAGCAAGCCCATGCAAATCCAAGGGATTATAGGGGGGAGACAAGAGCATTGAAGAATGGAGTGTGGCGTTCCACTTTAAAAGCAAAAGCTAGCCCAAGGAAATCATATGCATTAGAGGGGGAAGGTTAAATGCCCTTTTAATGGGGAGCTAGAGGAACGAGAGTCTTTTTACATAATTTTAACAAGGTGCATGTCACATGTTGGCAACGTAACATGCTAACATGACCTGTGTGCAAATCTCCTTAAAAAAATACATATTGGTGAACCAGCGTACAAAAAAAAATTGACAAGTTTAGAGGTGCTCCTATTCAACCCATGCACAGCTCTGCTTGCATTGATCTCACATAGTTCTAAATGTACTTGCAGGCTTACTCTGAAAAATTTATTTTCTTATTCTATTTTGGGCATATTTATTACTTGGGCAGTTCTTACTAAACTTCCTCACATCACCCCATAATAGTGGCACCTCCATCTTCTGTTAATATTGAATTGAAGATGCCATGCACCATGTCCATAGTGGGGCACAGATTGCATTCTCCTGTGCACCGAGATCACTAAAGTAAATGGGGGATTCGCACTCTGTTCCCGGCGCACCATTTCGTAATTATGAACATGTGCATCGTGCCTCTCCGTGCACCTCTACTGATGGCATGTGGCTTTCGTAAATCACCCCCAGTGTGTTTTCTTTTGCTTCTATCAATACCTTGCTTAGGCTGTTGAGATACACATAATTATATCTTGCATCTGCATTCACCTTAGGTTAAAGAGGAAGCCTAGTAAAAAAAAAAAAAAAAATCTGTAATGATACAACTGCCTGCATATGAAATGTTATATTTTATAAGCAACCAGCTTTAAAGCTTCATGCTTGTTGGTGCTTTGACAATGTTTGTTTAATACTAAAGTCATTCCAATTTCCATCATTCTTAGGCAGGAACTGTAGTGTGTGAGTGGCGATAAAATAAGCCCCAGTCATGGGTGGTGTTATGATAAAATGAGCCCTAATCATTGGTGTCATTGGGCTAAAATGAGCCCCAATCTTTGGCGTTAGTGAATGGGAGCAAAATAAACACCAGCCTTTCATTGATTTTCAGCAATTCAGATCACATGCTCCTCTGCTTTCTGATGCTGCAGAGGTATATGTATGTCACCAGCATGTCTTGCTAAAATTATAGACATGGGAGGTAAAACCGATAACATGTATTTTTACTTTACTTTTTTTCTTTTAATCTTAATATAACAGAGTTGGTACAAAGCAGATGTTCATGTGAAATAAAATAAAATTTTACAATATATCACAAACAGGAGTTATTTGAATAACATTGTCAAAGAGACACAACCAGGGGGATTACAGTAGTAATGGATATAGTAGTAAACACGGTAAGGAGAGGTATGAAAAATGAAGGGGAGTTCCAGTATTACCATGTATGGCGCTAAATAATGAATGTATTAGTCTATTACAAGGGGTGGGGATATTCGGGATAGAAGCAAACAAGAGACCAACTATGGGTGTAAGGTCAATTGTTTGGCCTGAAACTTCTTTAATCTTATCATTTGCAGCTTGCCAGATCAGTTTCAGGAATTTACAGCCCCAGAATATGTGCAACGGAGTCCCTTGTTCTGAGCAACCTCTAAAACAATTGGGAGAGAGTGTAGGATGAAAGTCATGGATTTTTTGGGGGGTTAGATACCATCTGGTTAGTAGTTTTATTTGTGTTTCTCTAATTGAGATAGCATGGTTGCTCTTGAGGAGGTTATCCATCATCATTTCCCAAGATGGGATTGTGAAGGTGCAGTTCAGGTCAGATTTCCAATGAAGCATAGGTCTGGATTTCTCTGGGATGGAGAGTCTGTATATGTGACTAAATAATAGTGGAATTATACTTCTAGCATGTGGGGAGTTAATACAAATGTGCTCAAAAGTTGTATATGGGGGTTGAGAGAGAATAGCGATCTTCAAAGAATTTTATAATTTGATTATATCTAGGGAGTTCCGAATTTTGGAGTCCATATTGGATTTGAAAGTGTTCGAACAAGGGGAACTTCAGGTCCTTGACAAGGGATCTAAGAGAGGTTAATTTATTATTGATCCACATTATAAAGGAGCTGCAGTCATTGTATGCATGTGAGAGTCTGGGATCGCCTAGGAATGAGGCTAATGCCCCGTACACACGTTCCGATTATCGGACCACAAAAGTCGCTTTCGGACAGATCGTTCGATAATCTGATCGTTAGTACGCAGCTTTCGACAGCCGATCACGACAGTCCGTCCAACTAAATCCGAAGGAACAAACAGGAAAACTTTGGTCGGATGACAGCCCATCGTACGACAGTCGTGTAGTCAGTACAGTATGCGTCCGATAAAAGTCATTAGACAAACACCACGCATGATCGGAAACATGAAAATAAACCAGAAGGACACACAGGTCACACGTTTTTGACATCATTTAAAATACGTAGCTACGCACGACGGAAGATTTTTCCAGAATCGTACGACAAAAGTCTTACACACATTTTGCACTGTTGTATTCAATCTTAGTTGTATACAACAAAATGTGAACGATCGGTCTTACGATAATCGGAACATGTGTACGGGGCATAAGGCTTCTGAGGAAAGTTTAAAATTATTTTTGTGTTTAAGCCATAGTTGAAGAGTGTGTGCAACTATTACATTATGTTTAAGTACTTTTACGGTGAGAGTTTGTGTCTGACCATAGGAGACCTGGGAGGATTAATGGAAAGATTGAGATACATTCAAAGGACAACCATGGTATAACATTTATTTGTGCAGACCATTGTGCTAGTTGTGAGAATCTGGCTGCTAAAAAGTATTGCCAGATGTTTGGTAACCCCAATTTGTGGTCTATGCATCACAAATTGTAATGTGTAACTGAATCTGGGTTTTTTGTCTGACCATATAAATTTATTGATTTCCTTTTGAAGGGTATCTAGCCTTGTCTTAGAGATGTTGACCGGAAGCGCTCTAAAGAAGTAGAGAAGTTTTTGGAGTATTGTCATTTTAAAAGTGCATATTCTACCTAGAAATGAGATGTGATAGTAAGACCATATTTTCAATAGTGAACTGATCTGTGAGAAAAGAGGTGGGTAATTGTGTTTGTAAAAAGTGCTATATAAAGCGGTGATATGAACCCCAAGCTACTTTTTACTTTACATTTTACTGACTTGTTTTAGGTTTTTAGTTTTGCTAACTGCTTATACTGCTGGTTTCATATTATTTACTTCTTGCAGTATTTACATTCTCTTAAGTGGGCTTTTTTTCACGTTTGAAGCTCTGTTGTTGTTGTCAGTATGAACATTTACATGAAGATGTTCATTTTCTAAAGAACTAGTTGTAGGGAGATACTATCCTAATGGTATAGAGATAATGGATGTTGCCTTATTTTCATGTCGAGGGTCATTGCTATTCAGTATGTTTAGGATGAGTAGAAAATTATTTTAATTAAACGAGTGCTTCTACATATATCCACCCACTGCTTCACAAGTAACAGGGCTATATTGACTATATTGTGCAGGGCTGTGTGAACTCATTACTTGTTGACTTTTTCTAACTTTCAATTAGCCAGTTAATGTACTTTTAATTATAATCATGCTAATGTATCTCTGTATACAAAAGATGTGGAATAAGCAAAAAAAAAAAAAAAAAAGTCACTTATTGTGGGTATATATAAAGCCCAAACAATTTAGGCAGTGTTTTATATATATATTTTACATTCACTGCCCTCCAAGAGCTTACGATTTAAGGCACCTATCTCATGTGCATACGCATGCTAAGGCCAGTTTATCTAGCAAATAAGGGGTCCATTACCCACACCTATGACTGCCCATTGCAGTAAGCAGCATTGGAGGGCAAATACAAATAAACAAGGCCAAGGATAATTCCAAGGAAAAAGTTCAAAGCTTTACCATCCAGCCCACGGACAACTGAATCAACCTGTCTAAAGCCTCATACACACGATCGGATTGTTGGCTAACAGAACATTCGACTTTTGTCCGAATGGCATGTGCCAGGAACTTGTTTTGCATACTAACGGCACACAATTGTCGGTCAACAAACATGAACGTAGTGGTGTGCTCCTTTGGGCACCTTCTGCTAATGTCATGTTTGGTGAGCATTGATTCCGAGCCTGTGTGTTTGTACTTTGGACTTTTGTATGACGGACTTGTGTACAGACATGACGAAAATCTGACAACAGACCATTGTCCGCCGAAAATTTACTAGCATGCATCCAACATTTGTTGGTCGAAAGTTGGTCAACAATTGTCTGATGGAGCATACTAAGGGTTGCATTTTAGGCAAACAGTCTGTCATCACACAATTCCCTGCCAAAAATCTGATCGTGTGTATGAGGCTTTACAGTCTTTAAAAACAGGGGTTTAGTCTGCACACATTTGCAAATACATGCATAAGCTACAGAGCCTCTCCAAGGCACCCTGGTATCTGTAGTTCCTTTCACTAGCTTATGAGGCACTCCATAGTGGAAGCACATGCAGTCTGATGTGTAGGTAGAGGGCAAATGGACTGAAGGGAAGCCCACCCCTTACAGGTACAGGTGCAAACTGAGCACCCAGCACATCGCACAATGGCTGCAAAGGTGTCAGTGCATTGCCCGACCAATATAACATTGTTGCAAAAAAAGTCATCCACTACCCCACCTATGACTGGCCATTGCAATAAGCAGCATTAGAGGGCAAATGGATATAAACAAGGCCAATGACAGGTTGATTCGGTTGTCCGCGGGCTGGTCAGTAAGTAAGCTTGGAATTTTTCCTTGGATTTTTTCTTGGCCTTGTTTATACAGTTTATCTAGCAGCACGCCTTTTGAAGTATTGGGTGAAACCAGAGCACTCATGCCGCGTACATACGATCGGATTATCCAGTGGACTTGGTCCGGCGGACCAGAGTCCACTAGACAATCCGTCCGTGTGTGGGCTCCTGCGGACTTTCCTGGCCAGCCAGGATGTATGCTTTGATTAAAGGTCTGGTATGGATTTTTAGGGGAAACTTTTTTTTTGGAGGATTTGCATTAACATATCCTGAAGGAAATCAAAGGGTATGGTATGCATTGAGGGGGGGGGCCCAATAAATTTTTTTATTATTTCTGTATAACCACCTCAATACAGTGCACTTACACCCCCTTCCCAACCAGACCAATTTTCAGCTTTCAGCGCTCTCACAGTTTGAATGACAATTACTCAGTCATGCAACACTGTACCCATATGAAACTTGTGTCCTTTTTTCCACACAAATAGAGCTTTCTTTTAGTGGTATTTAATTACTAGTGGGTTTTTTATTTTTTATGCTATAAATAAAAAGAAAAACGTAAATTTTGTGAAAAAATGCCTTTTTCTTTGTTTCTGTCATAAAATTTTGCTAATTAGTCATTTTTTTTCATAAATTTTGGCCAAAATTTATACTGCTACATATCTTTGGTAAAAATAACCCACATTAGTGTATATTATTTGGTCTTTGTGAAAGTTATAGAGTCTACAAACTATGGTGCCAATCACTGAAAATTGATCACATCTGATCAGGCCTTCAGTACATAAGATGTATCTCATTTCTTGAGACACTAACAAGTGAGGAAAGTACAAATACCCCCCCAAATGACCTCTTTTTAGAAAGTCGATATTCCAAGGTATTAAGTAAGTAGCATGGTGAGATTTTTTAAGTTGTCATTTTTTTTCCACAATTCTTTGCAATATTAAGATTTTATTTATTTATTTATTTTACAAAATTGTCATATTATCAGGTTATTTCTCACACACAGCAGATGCATACAACAAATTACAACACAAAATACATTCTGCTACTCTTCTCGAGTATGACGATACCACATGTGTGAGACTTTTACACAGCCTGGCCACATACAGAGCACCAACATTGAAGTAGCAACTTCAGGCGTTCTATGAGCAAAAATGACACATCTCATTTCACAACCACCTATTACATTTTTAAAGGCCCTGGAGTACCAGGACAATGGAATTGCCCACAAAATGACCCCATTTTGGAAAGCTAACACCCCAATGTATAATCTATGAGGCATAATGAGTCTTTTAAATGGTTCATTTTTTTCCAGAAGTTTTTGGAAAATGTGGAAAAAAATGAAAACGCATTTTTTTTTACACAAAGTTGTCAATTTATAAGATATTTCTAACACATAGCATGTATTTAGCAAAAATTACACCCCAAAACACATTCTGCTACTCCTTCCGAGTATGGTGATACCACATGTGTAGGACTTTTACACAGCCTGGTCACATAGAGAGGCCGAACATTGAAGTAGTACCTTCAGGCATTCTAGGAGCATAAATTACATCTCATTTCATTCCTACCCATCACACTTTTGAAGGTCTAGGAGCACCAGGACAATGGAATTACCCACAAAATGACCCCATTTTGGAAAGCAAACACCCCAACGTATATTCTATGAGGCATGGGCTGCAAATAGGTACTCGGGTTCTCTGATGGGCTGCAGATAGATTCCCGGGTACTCTGATGGGCTGGTGACAGGTACTCGGGTACTCTGATGGCCTGGTGACAGGTACTCGTGTACTCTGATGGCCTGGTGACAGGTTCTCTAATGGCCTGGTGACTGGTATTCGGGTAATCTGAAGGGCGGTGATAGGTACTCAGGTACTCATATGGACTGTGACAGGTACTCGGGTACTCAGATGAACTCTGACAGGTACTCAGGTACTCGTATGGATTGTGACAGGTACTCAGGTACTCAGATGGACTGACAGGTACTCAGATGAACTGTGACAGGTATTCAGGTACTCAGATGAACTGTGACAGGTATTCAGGTACTCAGATGAACTGTGACAGGTACTCGGGTACTCAGATGGACTGTGACAGGTACTCGGGTACTCAGATGGGCTGTGACAGGTACTCGGGCACTCGGATGGACTGTGACAGTACTCTGATGGACTGTGAGTGATAGGTACTATGATGGGTGGTAACAGGTCCTCTTTATTGGCGGGGGCAATCAGTGTGTGTTGGTGTACACTGTAAACGGTAACAAGATATTACCGCAATCTCCTCCTCACACACGATCAGTGTGTGAGGGGGAGAACCGGTTTGTTTACCAGCGTCGGTGACGAGCAGTGTTCCTGGGAACACGCCGCCACCGACGTGCGCGCTTGTGCCGTGCACAGTGGGGGTGTAACCATCTGTGATGAAGTCACGGCCGATCACGTGGTAAACAGCCATACCCAATGGCTGTTCACCCCCCTCGGTGGCAAGCGGTGTCTCCGTGACACGCCACCACCGAAAAGAACAGGGATGCGCACGCACGATCGCACGCATTTCCTGTTTAACCACTTTCAGACCGGACCATTTTGCTGGTAAATGACCAGAGGTCTTTTTACAATTTGGCACTGCGCTGCTTTAACTGGTAATTGCGCGGTCATGCAATGTTGTACCCAAACAAAATTTGCGTCCTTTTCTTCCCACAAGTAGAGCTTTCTTTTGATGGTATTTGATTGCCTCTGCGATTTTTATTTTTTGCGATATAAACGTAAAAAGACCGCAAATTTTGAAAAAAAATGATATTTTCTACTTTTTGTTATTAGAAAAATCCAATAAACTCAATTTTAGTCATACATTTAGGCCAAAATGTATTCAGCCACATGTCTTTGGTAAAAAAAAGTCAATAATTGTATATTTATTGGTTTGCGCAAAAGTTGTCACATCTACAAACTAAGGTACGTTTTCTGGAATTTACGCAGCTTTTAGTTTACGACTGCCTATCTCATTTCTTGAGGTGCTAAAATGGCAGGGCAGTACAAAACCCCCCCAAATGACCCCATTTTGGAAAGTAGACACCCTAAGGAAATTGATAAGTGGCATGTTGAGCCCATTGAATATTTTATTTTTTTGCCTCAAGCGATTGAATAATGACAAAAAATATATATATTTTTTTTTTTTTACACAAAGTTGTCACTAAATGATATATTGCTCACACATGCTATGGGCATATGTGAAATGACACCCCAAAATAAATTCTGCTGCTTCTCCTGAGTACGGGGATACCACATATGTGGGACTTTTTGGGAGCCTAGCCACGTACGGGGCCCCGAAAACCAAGAACCGCCTTCAGGTTCTCTAAGGGCGTAAATATTTGACTTCACTCCTCACTACCTATTACAGTTTTGAAGGCCATAAAATGCCAAGATGGCACAAAACCCCCACAAATGACCCCATTTTAGAAAGTAGACACCCCAAGCTATTTGCTGAGAGGCATGTTGAGTCCATGGAATATTTTATATTTTGCCACAAGTTGCGGGAAAATTACAAACTTTTTTTTTTTTTTTTTTTTTCACAAAGTTGTCACTAAATGATATATTGCTCACGCATGCCATGGGCATATGTGAAATGACACCCCAAAATAAATTCTGCTGCTTCTCCTGAGTACGGGGATACCACATATGTGGGACTTTTTGGGAGCCTAGCCGCGTACGGGGCCCCGAAAACCAAGCACTGCCTTCAGGATTTCTAAGGGCGTTACAGTTTTGAAAGCCATAAAATGCCAAGATGGCACAAACCCCCCCCCAAATGACCCCATTTTGGAAAGTAGACACCCCTAAATTTAGGGGTACACTAGTGAGACTAGGTAATAAATGGCGGGTGCCCTGAAACTATAAAAAAATAACTAACCAACCAGCATCACCTGTAACAGTTATATGGTGATCACTGGTGAAAGTGTTAACTAGGGGGCAATCAGGGGGCTTTATGCGGTAGTATATGGGGGTCCCTGGCGCTATAAAAAGCTGCGGCGAACCTAAATACCTACCTGCCTAACTAGCGTCACCTGTGACACTAATACAGCGATCAGAAAAACGATCGCTTATTAGGCTGGGTTCACACTGGAGCGATGTGGGAACGCCACGAATGCGCGGCGGGTTCCCGCATCACATGCCTCCCGGCGGCAGTTCACACTGCCCTATGCGAACTGCTGGGAGTGTCAGTGAAATGTTAATGACACCCCCAGATCAGTTCGCATATCGCAGTGCGATCTGCAAACTCGGATCGCATGGTGTGAACACCCATGCGATCCGATTCTGCTGCGGACCAAAAAAAGGGTCCCGTGCGAGTTTGCGGCGGGTGCGGCGGGTGCGACACGAATTCAGCCATACTATCTGTATGGCTGAACTCGAATCGCACAGAGATCGGATGTGATTTGCACTGCAGTGCGGTGCGAATCACATCCGTTCTCATAAACCGCTGCAATGTGAACCCAGCCTTAGTGACACTGGCGACGGGGGGTGATCACGGGGTTAAACCTTTATTGGGGGGGTTAGGGGGGTACCTTAGAACTAAAGGGGGCTAACCCTAACTGCCCTAACAGTTATTACAGTCACAAATGACACCCGCCGGGTGATCAGGGGGTTAAACCTTTATTAGGTAATAAATGGCGGGTGCCCTGAAACTATAAAAAATAACTAACCAACCAGCGTCACCTGTAACAGTTATATGGTGATCACTGGTGAAAGGGTTAACTAGGGGGAAATCAGGGGGCTTTATGCGGTAGTATATGGGGGTCCCTGGCGCTATAAAAAGCTGCGGCGAACCTAAATACCTACCTGCCTAACTAGCGTCACCTGTGACACTAATACAGCGATCAGAAAAATGATCGCTTATTAGGCTGGGTTCACACTGGAGCGATGCGGGAACGCCACGAATCCGTGGCGGGTTCCCGCATCGCATGCCTCCCGGCGGCAGTTCACACTGCCCTATGCGAACTGCTGGGAGTGTCAGTGAAATGTTAATGACACCCCCAGATCAGTTCGCATATCGCAGTGCGATCTGCAAACTCGGATCGCATGGTGTGAACACCCATGAGATCCGATTCTGCTGCGGGCCAAAAAAAGGGTCCCGTGCGAATTTGCGGTGGGTGCGGCGGGTGCGACACGAATTCAGCCATACTATCTGTATGGCTGAACTCGAATCGCACAGAGATCGGATGTGATTTGCACTGCAGTGCGGTGCGAATCACATTCGTTCTCATAAACCGCTGCAATGTGAACCCAGCCTTAGTGACACTGGCGACGGGGGGTGATTACGGGGTTAAACCTTTATTGGGGGGGTTAGGGGGGAAATTAGAACTAAAGGGGGCTAACCCTAACTGCCCTAACAGTTATTACAGTCACAAATGACACCAATGCAAAAAAGAAAAGAAAAAAAAAAGCAATTGGTGTCACTGTGACTGGGGGGGGCAGGGGTAATTGGGGGGTGATCGGGGGGTAAAGGGGGGGTGTGAGTGTGCCTGGCATGTTCTACTGTGTAGTGTAGTGCTTGTGCAACTCACCGATGCTCTCTCCTCGGTGCCGGAACGAAAAATACCGACACGGAGGAGAGAATACATCACTTCCTCTTCTGTGTTTACATTACAGGAGAGGAAGTGATGTCACCGGACATTTTCATTCGTCGGGAGCGATCGCGAGGGGGTGGCCATGAATGAATGGCCGTCCCCTCGTCCGGGATCGCTCCCGAACGAATACCGACCGCCGCAGGCACCGGGCGGGGGCCCGATCGGGCCCCCGACCCGCGGGCAGGCAAGGACGTACATGTAAGCCCTTATGCCTGCCCGTGCCATTCTGTCGACGTACATCGTCGTGCGGCGGTCGGCAAGTGGTTAAATGGGAGGCCATCATATGACCGCCGGCGGTCGGCAAGCAGATAATGTGCTACAGAAAAAAGAGACATTTACAATGGGAAAAATTCTACAATTTAAATTGCCAGCAAAGGACATTTCATTGCCAGCTTCTTTAAAAAAAAGAAAAAAAAAGCACACACATCCCTCCAAAGGTCTTCCAAATATTTTGGGAGACTTTTCATGGGGTCTGTGTGCCTTCTTTTCTTTCAAAAAGAAGCCAGAAGGAAAAATGTAATTTGCTGGCAGTTTAAAACCATTCCCTTTGTAAATGTCAGCATTTTATTTAAAAAATCTTTACTTCACTAGTAAGCTGTGATTATCCTACAGCTAACACATGATACCTAGGCCAATCACAGCACTCTGCACCATGTGATTAGCTGTAGACAAATCTCAGCTCACTAGTATTCACAGCTGTCATGAACTCAACCCATTCATGACAGTTCATCTTCATTGTACCAGCAATCAAAGTGTACACAATTAAAAAAAAAAATCTGATCACCCCCCATCCCCCAGAGTAGTACAATGGTATTATGGTAACATCAAACTACTCTAATTAAAGAGGAACTGCAGTCTGCTCACATAACTTGTAACAAAAATGTATGTGCCATTCTACATTTACACAGAGGCACACCTCCAGCTCTGCATCTCTCATTGGCCCTCTGATGACTTATACCCCCTCTCTCATGGGAAAACTTTCAAGAGAGTGAGAGAGCTGTGCATGGTGTCATAAGCCTAGGCTTTTTTCCAGACAAGAAACAGGAAGTGGGCTGTATAAGGTATTTGCTGGCAGAAAAAACTATACTTTACTATCCAAAATTAAAACAACAAGGACAGAAGATTTAATAGATGGAAAGAAAAAAATGACTGAAGTTCCGCTTTAAAATATTTTTTTTTAAACAGTAATAATAATGTTAAAAAAAACATTTAACCACTTGAAGACCGGAAGGATCTACCCACTTCCTGACAAGCCATTTTTTGCAATACGGTCCTGCAACGTTTTACCCAAACAAAATGTATGCCCTTTTTTTCCCACAAACTGTGTGACTGGGGAAACACACAGATTTGTCTTCCTGCTTAGCAGAAAGACAGGATCTGTATGATCTCCCCTGTCAGAACAGAGATTTGCCTTGTTTACACAGTCGCTGACTGGCCAATGGGAGCCAGCATGCATGCCCACAAAATCGAGATCCCACACCAATGTACACCTATGGCAATTTGTGGGATCGTGCCACCTTGCCACAGTATAATGAAGGTGGTTGGTCAGCAGTTACATTTTTTTTTATTTTTTTTTTTTAACATGCTGTCACCAGTCAGTGTCCCTGATCGCCACCACACCAGTCACAGCATGATGCTGTACTGCGCTGGTGATGGTTTGTAAAAAAAAAACACTTTTTCAAAAATTTTTTTGCCTCTTATTGAATACCTCAGACTGACTACTTTCCAAAAAGTGGAAATTAAGGGGGGGGGGGGGGGGTGGGTGTATTTGTAATGTCCTAACATTTGAAGGGCTTCAAGAAAAGAGATCTGCCCTCAGTACATCAGCATTGATTTAAATATATATATATATATATATATATATATATATATATATATATATATATACCAAAGTTGGTAGACACTATAATTTCCCTACAGACTAAATAATAGACACTTATTGGAGACATGTAACAGAATACATTTTGGCCTAAATTTATGAAGAAATTAGATTTTTTTAATTGATATGTTTTATAATAGAAAATATTGTTTTTTTAATTTTCAGTCTTTTTTGTTTATATAAAAATAAAGAAAAACCCAGTGATGATCAAATACCATCAAAATAAAGCTTTATTTGTGTGAAAAAAAAGTGATATAAATTGAATTTGTATACAGCGTTGCATGACCACGCAATTGCCAGTTAACTGCTTGCCGACCAGCTGCCACAGTTTAACTGCGGCATCATGGCACAGCTGGGCGAAACAACATTACCTTACATCACTTCACCTTTTGGCCACTAGGTGGAAATGCGATCACTTGTGACAGAGCGAGAACTGGGATTTGTGTGTGTAAACACAAATACCCGTTCTTTCAGGAGAGTAGAGACAGATTGTGTGTTCCTACTAAGTATGAACGCTAATCTCTCTCTCCTCCTAGACAGTCCCATCCCCCCTACAGTAAGAACACACCTACGGAATACAGTTCAATACAGTTAACCCCTTGATTGCCCCCTAGTGTTAACCCCTTCCCTGCCAGTGACACTTATACAGTAATCAGTGCATTTTTATACCACTGATTGCTGTATAATTGTCATTGGTCCCAAAAATGTGTCCAATTTGTCCGTCGCAATATCGCAGTCCGCATAAGAATCGCAGATAACCACCATTACTAGTAAAAAATAATAATAAAAATGCCATAAATCTATCCCCTATTTTGTAGATTTTTCGAAAAAAAGTGGGATATTTATTATAGCAAAAAGGAAAATATGTGGGTTTTTTTTCAAAAATGTCGCTCTTCTTTTGTTTATCGCACAAAAAATAAAAAACACAGAGGTGATCGAATGCCACTAAAAGAAAGATCTATTTCTGGGAAAAAAAGAATGTCAATTTTGTTTGGGTACAACACTGCAGGACCGCGCAATTGTCAGTTAAAGCGACGCAGTGCCGTATCACAAAAAATGGCCTGGTCATTGAGCAGCCAAATCTTCCGGTGCTGAAGTATAGCACAGTGCCGAATAGCAGAAAATGTCCTGGTCAGGAAGGGGGTAAAATCTTCCAGAGCTTAAGTGGATAAAGTGCATAATGTCAACAAATAAAGTGCATCATGTCCCAAGTAAGAAGTGCCTTGTGCTTCACAAATTAAAGTGTCCAATTTTAGTGCTGCACCCCACATAAAGCAGCAATATTGTGCTCTATAATCTTCTCAACTCCTCTTCATCCAATACCCACATGAATAGCTTCCACCTTTACAAACCACTCACCAGATTAAATGACCCACTAAGCCTTGGGTCAACTTGCATGCAATTCTCATTGGGTCATTGGGAGTTTCCACCAATTTTTCACTTGATTTCCACCCAGGGGTTTCCACCACTCCTTCTATACTCAGAAGTTATAGCTTCAGATTGAGCCACACCTCCATACATTTAAATAGGATTGCTTTATCACCTCCTCTTCTAAGCTCACTTGTGCAGGTCACAAAAGTAAGAACAATAGAGAGTACCATCACGTAAAACCATTCATTTATTTTAAAATCACTGAAAACAGTTGCACTCACATTGCCTGTGCTGTCCCCCAGAACCCAGGTATACTGCTTGTTTCTGTATGATACCGGCTCCAATATCTAGCCTGGTGCGAGCTCGATCCATGTGTGGGATGATGTCAACTAACTCCCCCCTGACATGTTTTATCAATCAGACCTGTTCAGGAAGTGCTACGGACACTATGCATCCCTCCACTACATAGAGCTGTCTTAGCCCTTTCACACCTCAAACAATCTCCTTATATCCTATCTTCTAATGATCAGTTCACTAATTCCCATCCATCCTAAATTATGCTAGCATACTAACCAATGTTACAATACTCAGCATTTTCATATCGATCTATTTAATCTACATTTGCAAGGATAAATATATAAGAACACATAAAATTATAAAAATATATAGACCTTTACAATATTATACTATATATGCTACATTAAATCCATAAATTTATCCTTATACTTCATATAAAATATCAAAAATATTAAAAAACATATCCATTGTCACTGTCCGGCCTGGAGTTTTCTGTTTTCTCTTGCTGTAATGGTTCTGCTAGATCTGGCATTCCATTCACATGTGCTGCCAGCTTCTGTGTTCACCTATGGGTATCCTCTTGTTAGGGAATGTCTGAACAATTACATTTATTTCTTCAAAAGAACAACATGGTGCACAAGGCACAGTATGACCCCTCAGGATTTGAAATGACCAACCAAATGTATAGTAAAAATATATTTATTATTCACAGTATATAATAGAATTCAAGTATCAAAAAGTTTATCATAAAAATGTTAACATATAGACATGAAACTTAGCTGCCCTATACAGAGATTCTGGGCTAGCAGAAATGGTTTGCCCCCTTTATATCAATGACAGCTTGAAGTTGTTTGTGGTATTTGTGGATGAGGCTCTTTATGTTCTCAGATGGCAAAGTTGCTCATTCCTCTTGGCAAAAAGCCTTCAGTTCATGTAAATTCTTGGGCTGTGTTGCGTGAACTGCACGTTTGAGATCTCCCCAGAGTGACTCAATGATATTGAGGTCAGGAGACTGAGATGGCCACTCCAGAACCTTCACTTTATTCTGCTGTAGCCAATGACAGGTCGACTTGGCCTTGTGTTTTAAATGCCAAATTTTTTTGCCTGTTCTGCTACGAACCAAACAGGAGGGTGTTTGGCTCATCCCTAGTGAGCACTAATGTGTCACACATTTCACAGAGCCTGCCTTCTGAGCCACAGAAGAGAGAATTTTCAGGAGGTGAAATCAGTACAGGAATCACTGCTTGCAGGCAATAATGTACCATGGGATATCGAGTCCTTAAAAATTGAAAAAATAAAAAGCGCAGAAGAGAAGCTACAAAGCATGCAGGAAATCTAGGAAGTTGTGCAAAGAGATGGTCAGCAGTCAGGCAGAAATCACAACATGAAAGGAGATTTTTCAAGTAAGCTTGGAATGGATTTGAACAATAACCATTGTTTGTATTGCTATTGTAATGTTGCTATAAAATGAAAGTGTATGCTGTGACTATAGTTCTCTTTTTTAAAGTGGAACTTCATCCTCTCAATCAACATTGACTATTTTGAATCCCTATGCTGCTAGCATTAGTAAATAGATAGAAAGATGCAAAGTATATCATATTAACTTGTTTTAAACTGTTTTCGTTTTTTACATTTCTTTAGTTATTTCCTAGTTTCTATGCCTAGGTAAAGTATGTCATATGTCCCAGGAGTCTTCAAGATGGGAGGAGGGGTTTTCCGCAATAATTGTTTGATTGATGAGAAATTGCTGCACTATGGGCCCTTTTTGATATTTCTACATGGGGGAATCCTCATTTTGGATGACTTAAGGACCTGGTGGACTGTCGGTGTGAAGAATTTAAAAGCAGGCTGCTTTTTTATTTGAAGCATTTGGTAAGGTGCACGGAGTGATTAGTGGGCTTGGAAACACATTTCACGGTGACTATAAGGAAGCATATGGTTTTGCAATGTGAGGGGATAAGACACTAGTGAATATCATTTTTTTAAAGCGGTATTATACTATAATTGTGTTTTTTTTCAGAGGATTTTCTCATTTATATCCTTGGAGTCAAGGGGGAGGGTTATTCTTCAGAGAAGATTAATTGATTATGCATGAGAATTGTGATTTGGTAAGGTGCTGAATTATAGCACACATAGTGGAATTGTGATTGAGTTTAAAGGGACAGGGGTATAAAATTGGTATATTTCTGGAGTTTTTATGGTATCACACTATGTGTACACATTTTCCTTTTTAGAGAGCTCCCACAACCCATTTAGAGGAGGTAGAGAAGGACCTTTCCAGGAAGGACATAATACACAGTATTTTAGGAAGAGTATTCAACAGGGATGTATGGAAGGCTCATTTCATTTGAGAAGCTTGGAGGGTAAGGTATATAAAGGAGCACATCAATGGAATATGGGGATGTGTTGAAATATAATTTAATGTGAGCACATTACAGTATATGACTGTTAGTTTATACACATGCAGTCAAGCACTACACTATATACCACACAACACAAACAGATTGGGCGCTAAAAAGACTACCTCTGGTAATGCTGTCCCACATTCAGCTCTGGCCTTTTGCTGTTTTTATTGCTGCTTCATGGTTGGAATAAACTGTATTTTATCTGACTTCCGGCTACTAATGTTACTGGGCTCTGGACTTCATATTATCATTATTATCAGCCCCACACACATGGCCCATGGACAATTTACATTCTGGTGCATTATAGCATGCGCGCCTGGCAGCGGTTTGGTTGTGTATACCAGTGGTTCTCAACCTCAGTCCTTATGTACCCCCAACAGGCCATGTTTGCAGGTTTTCCTTTATCTTGCACAGGTGCTTTAAATCAGAGTTAATGGCTTGGTATTTTGGACAGCTACTGTATTTTATCTAAGAAAATTTCCAAAACAATGGCCTGTTGGGGGTGATTAAGGACTGATGTTGAGAAGGCCTGTTGGGGGTGCTTAAGGACTGAGGTTGAAAACCACTGGTGTATACTACAATATATAGTCTTCTTTTTTCTCTTTTGAGATCAGTCATTTTATCGAATGGATTATCATTAACCACTTCAATACAGGACACTTATACACCACCCTTTCTGCCCAGACCAATTTTCAGCTTTCAGCGCTCTCGCAGTTTCAATGCCAATTACTCAGTCATGCAACACTGTACATAAACAAAATGCTTATCATTTTTTCACACAAATAGAGCTTTCTTTTGGTGGTATTTAATCACCACTGGGTTTTTTATTTTTTGTGACATAAGTGCAAAAATTCAAAATTTTGAAAAAAAAAATTTGTTTTAGTTTCTATGATAAAATTTTGCAAATAGGTAATTTTTGTTAATACATTTGGGCCAAAATTTATGCTGCTACATATCTTTAGTACAAATAATCAAAATAAGTGTATATTATTTGGTCTTTGTGAAAGTTATAGAGTCTACAAGCTATGGTGCAAATCATTGAAAATTGATCACACCTGATGCACTGTCCTATCTCATCTCTTGTGGCCCTGAAGTGTCAGGAAAGTACAAATACCCCCCAAATGACCCCTTTTTCGAAATGATTTTTATTTCTTTATTTTACACACAATTGTCATAATAAGTTATTTCTCACACAGCATATGAATACTTCAAAATACACCCCAAAATAGATTCTGCTACTCAGGGCCAGATTAAGAACATCATGGGCCTGGTGCTGAGGATTTTGGTGGGGCCTTTTATAAACAATAAATAAATAAAAATGCAAACTATTTTTTGTGATAACAAATTAAATTAAAGAGAGAGAGAGAGGGAGGATGAGAAAGAGAGAGAGAGAGAGAGAGAGAGAGAGAGAGAGAGAGAGAGAGAGAGAGAGAAAGAGAGAGAAAGAGGGGTAAGGGAGGGAGGATGTGAGAGAAAGGGGGGGGGTGAGAGAGAGAGGATGCACATGAGCATGTGTGGGAATGACATCAACGCAGCCTGGCCAAGGCAAGTGACCGAAGGCACAGAACCCAGAAGGAAGACTGGGTGAAGATGGAAGTGCCCGGGGCCCCGCCGGTTGATCACAGCACAGCACTGGAGAGCTCAGTCTGACAATTTAAGTGTACCCTAATGTGCTAATATGCTGTGCATACTTGTACATTATGGCATAACCTACCCCAGGGCCTCTAAAAAGTCGTAATGTTAAAAAAGTTTACTACCGCTTTAATATCACAAGCCTCTCATGGGCCCCCTACTGACCCTGTGGCCCTTGGGCAGTGCCTAAGTGCATAGTTGTCAACATTTCAAATATTTTCCGGGACGCTTTTCTTTACAAGTGCTATATGTATAGTAGCTGACATCCCCGTGTTCCTCTATACATCACAATAGTAATTACAAAATGAAATAAGTACTAATAATGGGGCAGAACAAATATGAGGACTGTGAGGTTTCCTTTAGTTGAACTGACAAAAGTGCCCATTCTAGAGCTGGTAACATTGAGGATATTCAGTATAATTTTAAAGAACAGTTTTTGTGGGTAAGAGGCATAGGGGAGAAGTATGGATGGTATACAAGTGGGAAGTATGTGCAGGTGAGGGAGAGGAATGTGGAGGGTCTAACAGTGGGCACTATGTACACGAGAGGAGTGCAGAGGGTATGGCAGAAGGCACTTTGTACAGGAGAGGAGTGTGAAGGGTATGACAGTGGGCAGTATGCACAGCAGAGGAGTATAGAGGGTATGACATTGGGCACTATGTATAAGAGAAGAGTGTGGAGGGTATGACAGTGAACAATATGTACAGGAGTGTGGAGGGCATGACAGTGGGCACTATGTACAGGAGAGAAGTGTGGAGAGTAGTACAGTAAGCAGTAATTACAGGAGAAGAGTGTGGAGAGAGGGTATGACGTGGGCACTATGTATAGGAGAGGAGTATGGAGGGTATGACAGTGAGTAGTATGTACAGGAGAGGAGTGTGGAGAGTATGACAGTGGGCGCTATGTATAGGAGAGAAGTGTTGGAGGTATGACAGTGGGCACTATGTATAGGAGAGAAGTATGGAGGGTATGACAGTGAGTAGTATGTACAGGAGAGGAGTGCGGAGGGTAGGACAGTGGGTAGTATGTACAGGAGAGGAGTGCGGAGGGTATGACAGTGGGTGCTATGCATAGGAGAGAAGTGTTGGAGGTATGACAGTGGGCACTATGTATAGGAGAGGAGTATGGAGGGTATGACAGTGAGTAGTATGTATAGGAGAGGAGTATGGAGGGTATGACAGTGGGCAATATGTACAGGAGAGAAGTGTATGGCAGTGGGCACTATTTACAAGAGAGGAGGAGTGTGTAGGATATAACAGCGGGCGTTATGTATAGGAGAGGAGTGTGTAGGATATGACAGTGAGCAGTATGTACAGGAGAGAAGTGTGGAGAGTATGACAGCGGGCACTATGTACAGGAGAGACGTGTAGAGAGTATGACAGCGGGCACTATGTATAGGAGAGAAGTGTAGAGAGTATGACAGCGGGCACTATGTATAGGAGAGAAGTGTGGAGAGTATGACAGTGGACACTATGTATAGGAGAGGAGGATGAAGTAATCTGGGAAGGAAAAATTTAAAGGTCTGTGAAAGGATGTTTAGGGACTGTGTAGTGGTTAAGTGGGCCAGACATGGATTGAAATTACACCAATTAAGCAGAGACCAGCCATAGTCGATCTATGTATGGGCTAGCTGGTTTTATACAAGTCAACCTATTAACCAACTTGAGTACAACCAGCCTGTCAGGTTTTCCCAAAACAATCAGTGCTGCCAGCTATAGTTAGCAACACTAATCATTGTATTGACTGGCAGAACACAATAACACTGCGGGAGTGATTGCCCCATTCACAGGTCAGCAGGTGAGAGGGTGTGTGGGGACAGGCTGGGGAGAGATACTAGTCAGTCCCTGGGTAGGCTCTGGTTAGTATAAGAGTCAGATACACACAGGTTCCATATGCCACGATTTTTAGAGCGAGAACAATAATTCTAGCACTAGACCTCCTCTGTAACTCTAAACATGTAACCTGTAAAAAATGTAAAGCAAAATCGTGCTAACTTTAGTGTTTTTTTTTATGAATGAAACCGTTTCTTTCAAAAAAAAGTTTGAAAAATTGCTGCGCAAATATCGTATAACATAAAAAGTTGCAAAGACCACCATTTTATTCCATAGGGTGTCTGCTAAAACAATATATAATGTTTGAGGGTTCTGAGTAATTTTCTAGCATAAAAAAAAAATGATGATTTTTACATGTAGGAGAGAAGTCTCAGAATGGGCCTGGGTGGAAAGGGTTTAATTATCATAAGTTATCTACAAATAATTATTATAAGCACTGTGAGTTCATCCTCTCCGTCTGCTGCAGAGTGTTCCAGCTTGTATTTATACTGTCGCTCTGTATGCAGCTTCTGATAGGCTGCGCAAGGAGCCCTGTATCTCCGGAACCATAGATGATAGTAGCCCCATATTTGAACCAGTGCTGGAGTGGGTCTTTAGATACCTATCCCCCAAAGGTGGGGTCTCTGTGACTCCTGATCGCCGAGCTACAATTCTCGAAGTCGATTTTTTTTTTTTTTCTTTTTTTTTTTGGCAAATGGGCCTATCTTGAGAAAGGGGCCTGGAGCTGCAGCTCCAATAGCCCCTATGTTAATCCGGCCCTGCTGCTACTTATTCCGAGTATGGCAATACCACATGTGTGAGACTTTTACACAGCCTAGCCACATAGAGGGGTCCAACATGCAAGTCTTTGGAAAACGTGGAAAGAAAATTAAGACGTATGTTTTTTTACACAAAGTAGACAAGTTATATATATTTCTAACATACAGCATGTACATAGCAAAAATTACACCCCAAAATACATTCTGCTACTCTGTCTGAGTATGGCGATACCCCATGTGTGAGACTTTTACACAGCCTGGCAACGTACAGAGGTCCAACATTGAAGTAGTACCTTCAGGCGTTCTAAGAGCATAAGTTACACATATAATTTCATTCCTTCCTATCACAATTTTGAAGATCCTGGAGCACCTGGACAGTGGAATTACCCACAAAATGACTCCATTTTGGAAAGCAAACACCCCATGGTATATTCTTTGAGGCATGGGCTGCAGATAGTTACTCGGGTAATCTGATGCACTGGAGACAGGTGCTTGGGTAATCTGATGGGCTGCAGATAGTTACTCTGGTAATCTGATGGGCTGGAGACAGATGCTCAGGTAATCTGATGGGCTGCAGATCGGTACTTGTAATCTGATGGGCTGGGGACAGGTTCTCAGGTAATCTGATGGGCTGCAGATCGGTACTTGTAATCTGATGGGCTGGGGACAGGTTCTCAGGTAATCTGATGAGCTGCAGATAGGTACTCAGGTAATCTGATGGGCTGGAGACAGATGAATGGATGCTCTGATGGCCTGGTGACAGGTACTTGGTTACTCTGATGGGCTGGTGCCAGGTACTCAGGTAATCTGATGGGCTGCAGGTAGGTACTCGGGTACTCTGATGAGCTGGAGACAGGTACTTGGGTACTCTGATGAGCTGCAGATAGGTACTCAGGTGCTCTGGTACTCTGATGGGTTTGTGACAGGTACTTGGGTACACAGATGGGCTGGTAACAGGTACTCGGTTACTCAGATGGGCTAGTGACAAGTACTCGGTTACTCTGATGGACTGGTGACAGGTACTCAGGTACTCTGATGGGCTGGTGACAGGTACTCGGGTACTCTGAAGGGCTGATGTCAGGTACTCGGGTACTCTGAAGGGCTGATGTCAGGTACTCGGGTACTCTGAAGGGCTGATGTCAGGTACTCGGGTACTCTAATGGGCTGGGGACAGGTACTTTGATGGGCTGGTGACAGGTACTTTAATGGGTGGTGACAGTTCCTCTTCATTAGGGGGGCAATCAGTGTGATTGGGTGTACATTGTAAGCGGTAATGAGCTGTTGCTGCAATCTCCTCACACACGATCGGTATGTGAGGAGGAGAACCCGATAACAGCTTGTTAGCACGGTTCGTTGACATTCTGTGACCAGCTGTGATTGGACACAGCCGGTCACATGGTAAAGAGCCAATTGCATTGGCTCTTTACCGCGATCGAGGATGAGCTGTGTTCAAGGGACATGCCTCATCTCCGATTGCCACGCTGCAGGCCCCTGGGGCCTGCCCAGGATGGCAGCGTGCTCCTGCAGACATCAAATGACTATAGGCCAGTAGGGAAGAGGTTAAAGACCCAAGAATTGAGAGACAGTTTTAGAACAAATGCACTTTAAACAATAAAAAATTATTAAATAGCACTTCTGGTCTGTGGTGCTCAGATGCATTTTAGTTCTGCTTTAATAAGATGACACATAAAGGATTAAATGCCATACATTTTACTAACATTTGTTGAAATAATACTGTTGCTCAGATGTATAAAGAAATGCTTTACAATATAAAAGAATATAAGAATAAAAGTAAGGGGTTCCGGTTTTATGGATCCCCAAACTCATCGGCTTGAGATAGCTGAGCCTAGAAGTATTATGTGGTTTGGTCACCTTTCATTTGTTAGAAAGGGGGGACGGATAATAAAAAGGGTTTGATTTATGGCAACCCGAGCCATAGTGGCTGGGTTGTTTGTTCACTGGTCTGTGAGCTTGTTAGTATTTTATTATAACAGCTTTATTTATTATTGGCCTGTTATGTATTAAAGTGTATACCAATAATAAATAGGCCGCGGCCATTTTAACGCCATTGTGCTGGGTCTACACAATACAATTGAGGCAACTATTTGCATCAGCTTTTTATGTACTGAAACTGAACTTATTCTTGTCTGACTCATTAGACTTTTCATATTTTCAACTTTGTTGTTTTCAGTAAAGCCAATTCAATTTTTCCAATTTATAGACTGTAAAGCCAACTCCATTTTTCAAGTTTCTAGACCATAGGTTTAAGTAAAGCCACTCAATTTTTTTAGTTTATAGACCATAAGTTTATGTTAGGAATACATACATTAACTTATTGATTTATTTCAGGTACGTATATAGCACTGTCAATTTATACAGCGCTTTACATATACATTCACATCAGTCCCTGCGCTCAAGGAGCTTACAGTCTCAGATCCCTAATTCACATTCATACATACACCTACTAGGGCCAATTTAGACAGGAGCCAATTACTCTACAAGCATGTCTTTTGAGTGGGGGAGGAAACCCGAGTACCCAGAGAAAACCCATGCAGGCACAGTGAGAACATACAAACTCCATGCAGATAATTTAGTGGTCAGGATTTAAACCAGCAACCCCTTTGCTGCAAGGCAAAGGTGCTAACCACTACACCACTATGCTAACCACTACACCACTTGTCTGGAACCATAGTTTTAAGTAATATTAACTTTTTTTTCTTGTAACTTACACAACTTTTTAAAGTTGGTAAAACTTATTTTCCAAATGTATTTGATATATGTTTGAATGTTTTTCTTTAATATTAAAACAATAATATGTTTTTTTTTTGTAAATGAATAGTGTCATGAAACAGGCTTTCAAAACAAATTAACATTTTATTATTTATAATAAAGAAGACTGCCGATAAACAGCAAATCCTGTTTAAACTGTGATCAGCTGTGACTGGACACAGCTGGTCAAATGGTAAAGAGCTGCTCTGATTGGCTCTTTAACCCAATATGTGAACAGCTGTGTCCAAAGGATACAGCTATAGCATGGGTCGGAGGGTGGTGGTTAAAGTGTTTGTAAACCTTAGACATGAAATATGAACAAAGCATATCCCTCTATAGTGTGTACTTGTCTCAGTTAAGAGCACCAAGTGTCATTTCTGTCTGCTAATTTGTTCCTCTGCTATCAGTCACTTCTGACAAGTTTTCCTGACACTAAGAGAAAAAAGGTGACTGGGAGGGATCTCCAGCACACATCCTGTGATTGACAGCCTCAGGTCTGTACTTAAACTACATTTAAAAAAAAAAAAATTATAATTTTCTTCACACAAATAGAGCATTCTTTTGGTGGTATTCAATCACCACTGAGTTTTTTATTTTTTGCTAAAAAAAAGTTTTTCTTTGTTTCTGATATAAAATGTTGTTTCCTCCTTCACTAACGGGCACTAATAGGCAACGATAAGGGGGCACTGATGGACACCGATGAGGCAGCACTGATCATAGGCTCTTTAATATGATTGGAGATGCGGTGTGTCAGAGTGGCACACAGCACCACCAACTGCCGCACTGCTATCAGTTTAGCTTTGTTTTACTATCCCTTGGTATAGGTTTCCTTGATATTTCGCACAATACACCTTATATTGGAGTTATTTAAAACCAAGAGTGGGTCTAGGACAAATCTATTTGATCAGGTACCTATTACTGTAAGGGTTCATTTATACTGGCATGCAATCATTTAGCTTTTCTAAATGCAGTAGATGTCCTCTGGGAAGTATAAACAAATGTTATGCTTCCCTGATAACTTTTTCCTGCCTTGAGATGTTTCTCCTTAAAAGCTAGGTTCACATCTGTGCAGGTGGTTCCTATTGCAGGTCCCCACCTGTTACCGCAGCCCAACCATCAGCACTGAAAAAACGTGCTGGATGCGTGTGGGTGCCATTAATCTTATTGGTATGCTGCATGTACTAAAAATCGATCCGTACTGGGAACCAGATTGCACTAGCAGTTCCCATGCGAGCTGAATTTTCTAAAATGCTGCAGGGACCTTTTTTCTGTGTTTCAGGAGGCACAGCAGCCCATTAAAATGAATGGGCTACTGTGCCTGCACAAAATGCAGCTTGCAGACCCGCATATGAACCTAGTATAAAGCAGGTTTAGCCATGAGTTTCTAATCAAATCCTAGTTGCACAGAATTCTATTTTTATTTTTCAATGCCACCACTGAAAAATCATTACATGCATGTCCTATAAACACATTTAAATGGAGGTTTGACAGTGCCAGTGCGAATGAGGCCTTACAATTACCTGTCAGAAGGATGTGTAACAATTTCAGATATCTAGTTGAAGGTGGCAGGGGCCCATTATTGGAAGCGCGAAGGAGGCTGTTGCTAAAAGCTTAGTAAACATAAATCAGTATAGTAAGCTACTGCTGTGCAGTGACATTTTAAAGCAGAACTCAACCTTCCTATCCTTTACAGCCAAAAAAGCTGCCATCTAATGCCGCGTATACATAATTGGAATTTTGGTCGGAAAAAGCTCTGAGGTTGACGTACAACACGTACGACGGGACTAGAAAAAGGAAGTTTAATACCCAGTAGCCAATAGCATCCATCTCATAGTTGAATCTGAGAATGCGTGAGTTTTTGCTCATCGGAATTGCATACACATGATCGTAATTTCCGATAGAAATTTTTTCTGTCGGAAAAATTGAGAACATGCTCTCAAATTTTTGCTGGCGGGAATTTGGCAAGCTAAATTCCGATGGAGCATAAACACGGTCGCATTTTCCGATGAAAAGCTCTCATCTGTCTTTGGCTGGCTGCAATTCCGATCGTGTGTACGCAGCATTAGTCTCTGGTTGATCTGCAGTTGACATCGTTCTGCACGTGTTCAGTTATAATAGCAGCCATTTAATGGCTTCACAGTTTGGTCGAGAGTACAAGAACCTATGATGGTATGCCTTGAATGCAACTGTTTTGAGAAGTAGTTAAAATAGATGGGTTACATAGTAGGTGAGGTTTAAAAAAGACACAAGTCCATCAAGTCCAACCCATGTGTGTGATTATATGTCAGTATTGCATTGTATATCCCTGTATGTTGCAGTCATTAAGGTGCTTATCTAATGTTTTTTTTTTTAAACTATTGAAGCTCCCCGCTGAGACCATCGCCTGTGCAAGGGAATTCCACATCCTTGCCACTCTTACAGTAGCCACAAGTCTTGTTAAACTCCCTTCTGCGAAAAAGTTCTATCCCTATTGTGGGGTCACCAGTATGGCATTTGTATATTTAAATCATATCCCCTCTCAAGTGTCTTTTCCAGAGAGAATAAGTTCAGTCCTCGCAACCTTTCCTCATATCTAAGGTCCTCCAGTCCCTTTATTAGCTTTATTTCCCTTCTTTGTACTGGCTCCATTTCCAGTACATCCTTCCTGAGGACTGGTGCCCAAAACTGGACAGCATGCTCCAGGTGCTGCCGGACCAGAGTCTTGTAGAGTGGGAAAATTATCGTTTTATCTCTGGAGTTGTTCCCCTTTTTAATACATGCCAATATTCTCTTTGCTTTGTTAGCAGCAGCTTGGCATTGCATGCCATTGCTGATCCTATCATCTACTAGGACCCCCCCCCCCAGTGTATAGATTGCATTCATTTTTTTTTGCAACCCAAATGCATTATTTTACATTTTTCTACATTGATCCTCATTATAGTTACATAGTAGGTGAGTTTAGTTCCACATTAAGACCAATGCCTCATTGTGTAACAGTAACCAACAGGGAAACCATTGTTGCCAAGTTCAAGTCAAATAGGGCATATGTCCTGAACAGAAAAGTAGGTCACCTTTGCAGAGTCAATCCAATGGTAGAGGGATCTGATAGGCAACATCACCACTACCTCAGGCACCAGGAAGGAGATCACACAAGTAAACCCAAGTGATTGTACTTTTTATATACAGACAATGACCACACTGATAGTTAAGATTACCTGAAAAAAACCCCATCAGAGTAAAGAAAACAGCAGGGTAGTTGAAAGATATAAAAAATGAAGCAGAATAAAATGAAGGTCAGTAAAAGAAACAAAAAAAGTTTTTGATAAAAGAGGCACAGAGGTAAACATTTACTATACCAGTCAAAATGTAAGCCAAAAAGCCTACAGGAAACAGGTCTACAACATAAATTACATGTGCTTTTTCTGTTGAAGGATTTGAAAAAGGGGTGCCAAGAGATACAGAATTACAAGTAATATATAAAACATTCCAAAAAATGCGTTATTACATATAGAAAAAAAAAGGCATCAACATCAAAATATCAACATACAAAAATATAGATGGGTATAATAAATATAAATTTCAATTTGTAGACAGGAAGGGAGGAAAGAACAAGCCTCGATCTTAAGAAGGCCAGTAGTACAGGTAATTAAATCCTACATGTTTCGCCAAAGCATTAGCTTCCTCAGGGAATGATATAGGCCTGTGCCAAAAAATAAAGGTTCTAGGAAAAGCAAAAAACAACATAAGAGCCACAATTTATATTCATCAGTAAATAAATTTAGTATAAGTTCCGAATGCATGACATGGTCAGAAACCTCTCATTACTGGTAATCCAAAAGTGTGCCACAAATACATACCCCCAAACTCCAAGTGAGTCCCACAGTGGGAGAAGGCACCCCAAGAAAAGTCACTGGCCCTGTACCGCATTTATGGTTGCAGGGGGCAGACAAAGACCTAGCAATCAAAAAATTAAAAATCAATCAATTGTTTGAACAAATAAAAATATTGGGATAGACAGAATCCCAAATAAATAGGGCTAACATAGCCTCAATTACTTAAAATTATAGATTAAAAACATGAATAAGGCAGGGGCGCCTGGATGGAATAGTTGCAAGAAGAATTTTGGTATAAAAAGCAATTGAAAGAATCATCCCAGGTATGTGGCTACAAAGGAAAAGCCAATTAATTAAGGCCAGACATGAATATAAAGTAACCACAAATAGTAGGCCTAATGATCATGAAAGAAAGAAGCTCACTTAATTCATTAATTATCCACAGCTAGCAGACAGCCACATCCCCCAATAGGGGTGTAAAATTCAACCAGTATGCAGTGATGGTATTGATTTGCAACAATAGGATGTCTGAGCTAATATGTAGCAACAGTATAGAACCTAAGAATAAATTGGGGAAGAGCTGTTAGTTATGATTTTTTTTTTTATAGAGATAGCTGTTTGAAACAATATGTCCAAAAGTTAATATAACTTAGAGATGGCAGCAACAAAGAAAGGTGCCCCTGAGTCCAACAGAGTGGTGAGTGGACTTACTGGCTTTATAGGTCCCCCACAACTGATCAGCGTGAACACTGATTGGTGAGCGGACAGAAAGAGGTTGTGTGCATGTGCCCGTAATGCAGACACAGTGGACCTACAAACCTCAAAGCAGCGTGTGGTTATGAGCGTGTCACGTGACAGGTGTGTCAGCGGGACATGGACGGGCTCCATGCAAAGGGGGCCAATTAACAACCAGTTGATCTGACAGCTAGGATGTGCCCACACTACCAGATCTCAATGCCATTCAGTATAGATGGAAAAGAGGGGTTCGGGACATGGGCAAAAGCTGAGGGTGGGCTGATACTGTCAGTGTCATCCCTTGGGTGTCCATACAACCAACAGCGGCACAGGGAATTACGACTCTAGTCAGGGAATCACACATCCCACATATGCAAACAAGAAGCCAGGGGGCAATACCAGAACACACCAAGGACCCAGACAAAGGGAGGTCAAATACGGCACAGGGTGAGGGCCAAACAATGCCCCCCAACATCAGCCCAATACCCAAAAAGGGTAAGGGCATGGCTTCTCAACATTGTGACGAATACTGAGCATGATGTGCATTCGAAAACAGAAACCAAGACAGGATCATATCCAAACCGACATATAATGATTACAAAACATAAACAGAACAACAGAAGGAAACAAACATATACATTCGAATAAAAAAGTTATTATATATGCATATAATTTATGTATGCATATAATGAGAAAAGAATCCTCTTTTACAGTAGTGCTAACATGATACAAAACAAAATTTACAACTATTAGAAATATATAAAAATGAATCTCTAGCATAATTTTGACAGCCCAGATTATTGGTCCATGGCATATAGTTTAGGAAGAAAGAGAAACAGAAAACAGTAAGAAAAAGATGAGGAGAACGAAGATGAGGAGGAGAATAATGCCGCATACACACGTAGCGGACTATCCAGCGGACTTTCCGAACGGGCTACTTGCCCACACACGGCACTTTTTCAGCAGACTAATACGGTGTACTAAGTCCGCCGGACTATCCGCCGTACTTTCGAAATGAACGGACTCGCCCACACACGCGGAGGAAAGTCCGCTCATTTTGAGCGCGTCTCCAGGTAGGCGGGGCCCGCGAAGGAGACGTCTGGTATTAAAGGGGGCTCCCGGATTCCGATAAGCCCCCCGCCCGCAGACCCCGACAACCAACGGCCAGGGTTGTCGGGAAGAGGCCCTTGTCCTCATCAACAGGGGGACAAGGTGCTTTGGGGTGGGGGGGCCAAGGCCAAGGCCCCCCCATGTTGAGGGCACGCGGCCTGGTACGGCTCAGGAGGGGGGGGCGCTCGCTCGTCACCCCCCTTTCCTGGTCGGCCGGGTAGCGTGCTCAGACAAGGGTCTGATGTGGACCTGGGGGGAACCCCCACGCCGTTTTTTTCGGCGTTGGGGTTCCCCTTTAAGTCCATACCAGGTGGAGTCCATACCGCAAAGGAGACGTCACTGGTCCCGCCTACCTGGAGACGCGCTCAAAATGAGCAGACTTTTCTCCGCGCTGGAAAAGTCCGCTCATTTCAAAAGTACGGCGGACTGGCATACCAACGGCCAGATTGTCCGCCGAAATGCAAGTCCGGCGGGAAGATTGGAGTGCAAAAATACTTTCTAAGTCCGCCGTACTTTCGGGTAAAAAAAGTCCGCCGGAGGCTACAAACGGGGGGATTGTTCAGCGGACTTGAGTTTGCCAAACTTTTCCACCCGATTGTTTGATCATGTGTACACAGAATAATTAAGATAAGCAATGATAAACAAGAGGAAAGGAAAAATGGAGTAGGGAGAGATGGAAGAAAATTATTTATTTTTAGCAGTAATCAATAGACTATAAAAAAGACTTAAAACTTATGTATTCATTTGTAATTTGCTGTCAATTCCGCCCCCTCTCACATGTAGAGGTATATGTTCTAGGGTAGCGAAACTGACAGCATGCGGACCATAGTTGTGCTGTACTCCGACATGTCTGTTGATAGCTGTAGTTGCAATTCGTTTGTACATCAGTTTAATATGATCCCTGATGCGGACATGAAAGAGTCGTTTAGTCTTGCCAACATAGTAAGAGCCACATCAGCAAGTAGTTAAATATACGACACCCACTGTCTTAGCCCTTGTACACACGGTCGGACATTCTGCCAACCAAATCCGTTGGATTTTGTCCGACGGATTTTGTCCGACGGATTGTGTCCGAAACTGTTGCATACACACAGTCGGACAAAGTTGTCGGAAAATCCAATCGTTCAGAACGTGATGACGTTATTTCATTATGACGGGACTACGTTCGGGCTAGTAACCAATAACTTTGGTGTAGGAATTTGATCTGAGCATGCGTGGCACTTTGTCTGATCGGAATTCTCTACACATGATCGGAGTATGTCCGATCGGACCAGTTTGTCGGAAAATATTTCCAACAAGTTGGAAAATTGGGTCCGACGGATATTCCGACGGAATCAGTCCCATGCATACCACACACAGTCGGATTATCCGACAACACGGTCCGATAGGACACATGCCGACGGATTCTCCGACCGTGTGTACAAGGGTTTACTCTATGTATTATGGTATGAAAAAAGTCCATTGGGAAGGAGAACTTCTCTAGAGTTAGAAACAAAGGCACACGTGTCACAGTTCCCACATGGGAAAGTGCCAAGATTTGCATGAGACTGCGATTTTTTAAGAAAATGATGACTAGTTATTAGACCTTCCCTCAAAGAAGGGGATCGTCGGTATGTTATATCGGGATATTACTTAATATATTTGCTAATGACAGAGTCAGCAGTTAGTAAAGGCCAGAATTTATTCAAAGCTCCCTGACTTTGACCTGTTGTTTTGAAATTTGGGTAATTAAACAAACAGTTTGTGAAGCATCAAGTGATCGATTAGAGAAGATCAAATTTCTTTTGTCTAGTTTGACTTAGCTTTTTTTTTTTTAGGAGGGAATGACTGTATCCTTGTTCTTTCAATCTCATATATAGATCACGTGATGCTTTTATGAAGTCAGTTTCAGAGGTGCAATTCCATTTAATTCTTAGATATTGGCTAAAAGGAATGCTGTCCAAAAGGGGCTTAGGATAAGCACTATGAGCATGGAGGATGGTGTTGCCAGAGGATGGCTTTCGATATAAGGCAGAGTGAATATTTCCATCCAGGTCAATACCTATTCGAAGATCCAAAAAATTCACTTGTGACTGGCTACACTCCATAATGAATTTCAAAGTATAACCATTGTCAGCTAGATATATTACTTGTAATTCTGTATCTCTTGGCACCACTATAATCCCCTTTTTCTATCCCCAAGCTAAAAACATCTTGCTGAACCAATTGGGATGAGGTGCCATATATTTTGAGGTTTTTCCAGCCACACCCACATTCCCCTTTTCTGTTGAAGGGATGGTCAACCTTACTCGTTTTGTTTGGACCAATGTGCAATGGTTGAATGTGGCCACAGTGCTTTCCCAGCAAACCAATATATGGTGATTTTTTTTTCAGTGACATTTTTAGAGATATGTTAGTGAAGTGGTAATTATACAGTATTTTATTTGTTTTTCCTATTAAGTGAGTAAATTATGTCATTGTGACATAATGGCTAATCCACACATTAATGTACACACTGCACAGCAATAATCTCAGCCAGACAGATATTGAACATTAGGCAATGTAGAATGAAATATGTTTAAAAAGTAAAGTTGCAAGAGAATATCATTTTAAAAAGTCCTTGCTCAGATGAATTCTGAAATCTTTAGACTCACACCATGAAATGCTTGGCTCAGACTCTTCAGCAAGCCATGACAGAAAAATATTAACACGTCAGATTGGGAGAGAGGGACCCATATAGGGTGAAACATTATATAAAAATCTATTTTCTGCTGAAATTGTCATTCTTATCTTTTGTTGCACACCTCTGTTGCATCTACATTTCAGCTGGAGCTTTTTCACATTATATAACCATCTTTTTTTTTTCTGTGAATCCAATAGTGCTTAACTGAGAGATTTTTTTTTTTAAGTACTAAGTGTACACACATACTCCAGATCCACCCTCTTCCCCTTTACAATCAGTATCCATCTCTTTAATAACTGCAGTGTCAACAGAGATAATGAAAGTTACATCCTAATAACCACTGGTATAATTTTAAAGGCTATGGGCATCCTCAGGATTCTTGGTTTATGTGTTACTTCAGTCAACTTCTAGCTCTACCCAGGGCCAACCTTAGTAAGGGATTCATTCCCCCAAACCACAGGGGAACACCCCTGAATGCAAAACTCGGCCAACAGGCGTAACCTGGCGCCAGAGTTCATAGCCTCCACCAGGAACGGGTGTACCAAGATGGCTGCTGCAGCCGCACAAACTCATGCTCAATACACAGAAGGAACACTGGAACAAAGGAAAGTGCCACCCTGAACTACACCCCTACGACTCATGGATATGGCCAGCAGGCTATGAGACCTTCACCAGTCTCCACAGAGTCCCTACTCAGCCACTCCTTTAGAGACCAGGCTTTCTCCCCTGCAGGGCCTACAGTATCCACCTACACTGACTTTCCTAACCATGGCATCCCAGCCCATGACCATCCCTTTGACGCAGCAGACCTTTACCACAAACTATCAGCCCTTCTGGATAAGGGATTGGCATCCACAGCAGACAAAATCACAAGAGACATAAAAGCAGACCTCCAAAATATAAACTCCAGGATGGAAGCAATTGAAAGCAAACTGGATCAGACCGCAGCAGTATCTAATCAGAATTCTGACCTTATCCAAACTCTCCATGAACAACTGGACACTGCCTTATTGTGCATAGACGAATTAGAAAACAGGTCCAGAAGGTATCGTTTCAGGATCCGGTGACTGCCGGAGTCAATCCTGGCTGTCACAGCGGCGACACAAGACCTAATGAAAACACCGATATTGAATGTCCTGCAACGCCTGGAGCTGGACAGAGCCAATAGAGCCCTGGGACCCCCCCCCCCCCAGGAAGGATGGCTCCCCCAGAGACATCAAAGGTCTAGCCCTACTTTTACGCAGTTAAAGAAGCGGTCATAAAACGATCTCGAGCCATGCCACAGGTGACATGCCAAGGCCACCCGGTGCAAATTTTTGCGGATCTCTCACCCTCTACTATCCAATGCATACGAACCCTGACACCACTGCTGTCTGCTCTATCCCAGAAGGACATGAAATCTAGATGGTCTTTTCCCTTTGCTGTAAAATTCTCCTATAAAGGTCAAAATCAAGCCTTCTCCAACTTCGCTACGGGAGAAAAGCTCCTACTCAGCCTGAAATTAATCTCTCAAGAAATGGATGTGGAGACATCATCCTTCACTTCAGGATCCACCAAAAGACCGCCACCAGCAAGTCCCCTGCTTGTCCCTATGGAACAAACCAAAGACTCGAAGATCTACACACAATGGCCCTCCATGACCCTCTTCTGAAAAGTTCCGGTCTTGGACGAATGTCTGTCCACACTTTTGACCATTCGCCTTTTGGATATGACTGACTCGATTTCCAGGACTTATCTCTCCTATGTCCCCTCAACAGTTCTGTTTTTGTTTGACAGTTTTCCCTTGGCTACAAGAGGCGGGAATCCCAGCAGCCCACTCTATGCTACAGCAGAGGGTGGACAATCTCAAACAACTGGCTAATGACTTTCACACTGGAGCCATATGGGCTACATTTGCTGGCCCATCCGGTCCACTACCCCTCCCCATCTTTAATATCGGGGTGGGGGGTCCTACCAGGGATAGGGCTTGAGGTCATTTGATCCCCCCACTACATCTGTAATTTTTCTTTATTAATGATTGCAATTTTTTTCATTAACATGAGTTTTATAGGGAGCCCTGGTTCCCTTTTTAAAGGGAGCCCTGGTTTGGGGTGGCTCACATGTGCCTCCTCCTATCCCTTAGACTCTTTTCAGTTTCCGGGGGATAGGACTTCCTAGCCTTTCTGGTTCAGCTATTTTTTTTCTCTTCTCCTTGTGAGATGGTCCCCCCCCCCCCCCCCCCAGAGTCCAGATACCAACGTATGGAAAAAAAAAACCTCTCTTACTGTCCTTCCTCTTTCCTATTCTTTCTCCAATTGAGTATCTCCAAACTATTTTGTTTCTTTCAAAAACTCACCTCACCTGGCACAGTTTACTAGAAACCAAATGATCCGACATGGAAGCTCCTCTACATGCATCCAATGTAAAAGAATCCCTGGAGGTAAGTGACGATAGATCCATCTGCGCTCCTCAATTCTGGTGTCATGGCTAAGGCTAATACCATGCAGAACATCGTAAGGTTCAAGGCAAAAATTCAACTCTTAAACGCAGACATTTTTTTAACAATTACAAATTCTCAAAATTGGATGTTGTTATGCTTCAAGAAACCCATTTTCCGACTCGATACAGTCCCAAGTTCCTATACTCCCACTTCCCTCATTTTTATCTAGCTATCGCTGAAAGTAAAACTAAGGGGGTAGCCATCATATTTTCAAAATCATGCAAATTCAACTGGCTCTCAGACATCTAAGCAACACTACACACACCACTCCAATCCTCACAACTCATATGCTAAGATCGATCATCTTTTAATCCGAGCTCACATTATTTCACTTATTGTAAAATATTAGAGACACGGTCCCATCTGACCATTCAATAGTGATAATGTCAATTCACTTAAAATCCCCAAAATCTGGTCAAAGGCACTGAAAGCTGAATAAATCCATCCTCTCTGACTCCATTAGAGTTGCTATGATAGATCACTGCAGGAATACTTTCACTTTAACAATATTGATGGAACCTCTGCGGAGACCTTGTGGGAAGTAGGGATGGCCGAACGGTTCGCCCGGTGGTCGGTTTGCGGCGAATTTCGGCTGTTCGCGGTCCGCCCGATCGGCGGACTATTGCCGCTGTTCGCCCGGCGGACTTACGTGTTTACTGTGTAAAAGAACTTTGACCTATGATGACACATCCATCATGTGGTACAGGACAGCCAATTGAGACATTACAGCACATGGACACTTGGACATTCCCCCTAACTTATAAATAGACCCGATCTGGCGGCCATTTTACATTCTTTCGTATGTCACTATAGGGAGAGGTTGCTGTGTGGAGCAGGGAGAGACTGCAGTGACCCAAATCGCTAGCTATTAGGTCCACAAAAGTTCTTTTAAGGACTGGTATGGTATAGGTGTAGTTCAGGATATAGGTTTGAGGCACTGCTATTCAAGTCATTATTGTAGCAGCCTGTATTTTGTCAGTTTAAATAGGGACAGACAGGAAGCTGTGTGTGGCAGTGAGGGACAGTCAGTTTAATCAGTAGCTGTTACTATTAGGTCCACAAAGGTTCTTTTCAGGACCAGTATGGTAATAGGGTTGTACACATATAATATTCTTTCTTCAAAATATAGAAAGAATATTATACTTGACTGCTGCCCTTCTGCTGCAGTAGTCCTTTATGAGTATAGGGACTGAGGTACAGTCTGCTAATTACAACCTACTAGTTGCACAAAGGTCCTTCTAAGGACTGGTAAGGTATAGCGTACTAGAGTACATGGGGTTGAATGAGGTACAGTCTGCTAATCCTTAAGGACTGGTATAGGTCCACAATATATAGGGTTGAGGTGCACTACTGCTGACTGCTGCCTTATTCTGCAGCAGTCCTTTATCAGTATAGGGACTGAGGTACAGTCTGCTAATCACAACCTACTAGTTCCACAAAGGTCCTTCTAAGGACTGGTAAGGTATAGCGTACTAGAGTATTTAGGGTTGAGTGAGGTACAGTCTGATAATCCTCAAGGACTGGTATAGGTCCACAATATATAGGGTTGAGGGGCACTACTGCTGACTGCTGCCGTATTCTGCAGCAGTGCTTTATCAGTATAGGGACTGAGGTACAGTCTGCTAATCACAACCTACTAGTTGCACAAAGGTCCTTCTAAGGACTGGTAAGGTATAGCGTACTAGAGTATATAGGGTTGAGTGAGGTCTGCTAATCCTTAAGGACTGGTATAGGTCCACAATATATAGGGTTGAGGTGCACTACTGCTGACTGCTGCCCTATTCTGCAGCAGTCCTTTATCAGTATAGGGACTGAGAGTTTTGTCACAGGGTCATTTAAAAAATGACAGGCAGAGGAAGAGGCAGGCCCTTCCGCAGGGGTGGTAGGGGTAGGGCAGGAGCAACAGGCTTGAGCCAAAGTGGGAAATTGCAGAAGGTGCATGCGATTAAGTCAAAGGAAGCACCAGAATTGGTTGACTGGCTCACTCAGCCTTACTCTTCTGCACCCTCCTCATCCTCTGCACCTTCTTCTTCACTCTCTGCTATGTGCACCCCCAAAGACACTACCACCAACAACACCACCACCACCACCACCTTCCGCTTGAGTCACATGAATTATTTTCCGATCCATATCAAGACATTTCTGATGCACAGCCACTCTTGGCATTGGATCAGGAAGAGGAGGTAGCAACAACCGCCACTCAGCAGTCTGACGACAGTACCCAGATCAGCCCAAGGAGGAGTTTGGTCACCGGTGTTGCTGCCTACTCCGAGATCTCTACTTATAGCGGTGGGGAAGGTGACGTCGATGATGACGTGTCTAGTGATGTCACGTGGGTGCCCACAAGAGAGGAAGAGGAGGGGAGTTCAGAGGGAGATATGGACCAGCAGATAGGGAGGAGAAGCAGGAATAACTTACATTGCACAGGAGGGACAAAGCAGACTGCTAATGTATCAGGAGCAAGTCATCGACCATGTACGGTCACATCTGGCGCTCCCAGGACGCCGCCACATGGCTCCGCAGTGTGGGCTTTTTTTAAAGTGTCCGCTGCTGACAATAGTGTTGCCATCTGCAATCTTTGCAGTCAACGCATTAGTCGCGGTAAGCCCAACACTCACCGAGGGACAACCGCCTTAAGAAGGCACATGAGCTGCCATCACCGAGCCCAGTGGGAGCAACGGAACACACAAAGCCACACTCCAGGCTCTCACCGTCCAGCCTCGTCTTCTACTTCTTCTCCTCTCTCCTCACAATTGTCCTCCATGTTCGAGCGTAACAAAATGATGACACCAGATAACCCTCTTGCCCAACGGTTGACGACTGGCTTGTCAGAACTGATAGCACGCCAACTACTGCCATATAAACTGGTGGACTCGGAGGCCTTTTGAAAATTTGTGGCCATTGGAACACCACAGTGGAAGGTCCCAGGAAGGAAGTATTTCTCACAGAAGGGCATCCCAGAGCTATATGGCCATGTTTAGCGGCAAGTGAATGTATCTCTGGCACACAGTGTCGGTGCCAAGATACATCTGACCACAGACACGTGGTCTAGCAAACACGGGCAGGGAAGGTATATCACTTTTACTGCCCACTGGGTGAACCTTCTGACGGCCGTCAAGCATGTAACCCGTGGCACCCGTGTAGATTTGGTTTTACCGCCACGGATTGCATGTAGGCCTGGCTCTTCTTCTCCTCCTCCTCCTACTCCATCCTCCTCCCTCTCCTCCTCGGCTGACTCCTCCTTTTCCGCTGCTAGCGTCTCTTCCGCTGCGTCGCCCAAGCTCCCCAGAACCTATTCGACATGCCAGGTGAGACGTTGCCATGCCGTGCTGTGTCTGTTGTGCCTGAAAGCCAAGAGCCACACTGGCTCGGCACTCCTTTCAGCTTTGCGTTCACAGGCAAATCAGTGGCTAACACCGCTCAAATTTGACAGTTGGTAAAGTAGTGTGTGACAACGGTGCCAATCTACTTAGCGCATTGAAACAGGGCAAAATGATGCACGTGCCATGCATGGCACACGTCTTAAACTTGGTCGTGCAGCGATTCGTTGTCAAATACCATGGGGTCCAGGACATCTTGTGGCAGGCAAGGAAAATCTCGGCCCATTTCAGAACCTTGCTGACATTCAGCGGCGACACAATCTGCCGGTCATACGTCTTATTTGCGATTGCCCGACGTGATGGAACTCAACCTTCTATATGCTTGGTAGGCTGCTCCAGCAGAAACGTGCAGTTAATGTCTACCTGTATGAACTCTGCGGCAGAACAGGTTCTGGGGAGCTGTTTTTTTTTTCACCGCGCCAGTGTCTGCTCATGCGCGACGCATGCAGACTTCTGCGGCCATTTAAGGAGATCACCAAACTGGTCAGTCGCAGCCATGGCGCCATCAGTGACATGGTACCTTATGCCTTCGTTATGGAGCGTGCATTGCATCGTGTCATTGATCAAGCTGTGGAGGAGCAGGAGCGGGAAGATGGGGAAGTCGCAATGCTGGATGAATTCCCAGGGGGGGCTACTCTATCTGAGACAAGTCAACAACAGGAGTCTGAAGAGGAGTCAGAGGAGGATGGTGCCGGTGTGGATGAGGAGGAGCAAGAAGAGCATGCTTTAAACCTTTCTGGGATCCCTGTTGTTGTGCGTGGTTGGGGAAAGGAGAATGAAGAGGACGACATTATCCTGAAAGATGAGCAGGAGCCAGGCCACCACACCGCTTCCAGTTTAGTGCAAATGGGGGCCTTCATGCTCCAGTGTTTTAATAGGGACCCCCGTATAAAAAGCATAAGGGTCAAGGACCAGTACTGGGTGGCAACGTACTTAGACCCCCGGTACAAACACAAAATGGCGGAAATGTTACCGCCGTCACAGAGAGCTGTCAGAATGGAGCACTTCCAGGCCTTGCTTCGAGAAATGCTGCATTCTGCTTTTGCGTGCGCTGGCAGAGGAGCAATTCCTACTCCCAGAGAAGGAGTTGCGGGTACCAATCCAACAGCGCCTGCAAGAAGAGGCCGGTTTGAAGATGTGTTGGTGACTTCTGATATGAGGTCATTCTTTCAGCCGACCCATCGACCGGTGTCATCCGGATCCAGGATCAGGGAACGCCTAGACCAGTGATGGTGAACCTTGGCACTCCAGGTGTTTTGGAACTACATTTCCCATGATGCTCAACTACACTGCAGAGTACATGAGCATCATGGGAAATGTAGTTCCAAAACATCTGGGGTGCCAAGGTTCGCCATCACTGGCCTAGACCGTCAGGTGTCCGACTACATCAGGTTAACGGCCGATGTGGACGCTCTGAGGAGTGATGAACCCCTGGACTACTGGGTGGGCAGGCTTGACCTCTGGCCAGAGCTTGCCCAATTTGCAATTGAACTGTTGGCTTGCCCCTCGTCCAGTGTCCTGTCCGAAAGGATGTTCAGCGCAGCAGGGGGGATCGTGACCGATAAGCATACTCACCTAGCTCACAACAGTGTTAACTACCTCACATTTCTAAAAATGAATGAGGCATGGATCTCGGAGGAATTCAACACATGTGACCAGTAGACCATGTATATGTCTAGAAACAATTTTTTTAATCGAGCACACAGACCTTCTTTCTTCATTTGGCTCACTTCCTTGTCCAAAAAAAGCACACCGTACTATATGCCCGTACCCTCCTGTTTGAAGAGGTTGAGCGGTGTCATATTTCTACTGGGGCTTCTTATTATGAGGGGATCCCACCATCCCTGTGCTGTGCTGACTTCCTCCTGGGGCTGCTTTTTATGAGGGGCTCCCACCATCTCTGTGCTATGCTGACATCCTCCTGGGGCTGCTTATTATGAGGGGCTCACACCATCCCTGTGCTATGCTTATTATGAGGGGCCCCCACCATCCCTGTGCTATGCTCATTATGAGGGGCTCCCACCATCCCTGTCTGTGCTGACTTCCTCCTGGGGCTGTACCTCTGCTGTGCATATTATGAGGGGCTCCCACCCTCCCTGTGCTATCCTCATTATGAGGGGTTCCAACCATCCCTGTGCTATGCTCATTATGAGGGGCTCCCACTATCCCTATGCTATGCTCATTATGAGGGGCTCCCACCATCCCTGTGCTGTGCTGACTTCCTCCTGGGGCTGCTTATTATGAGGGGCTCCCACCATCCCTGTGCTGTGCTGACTTCCTCCTGGAGCTGTACCTCTGCTGTGCATATTATGAGGGGCTCCCACCATCCCTGTGCTGTGCTGACTTCCTCCCGGGGCTGCTTATTATGAGGGGCTCCCACCATCCCTGTGCTATGCTGACTTACTCCTGGGGCTGTACCTCTGCTGTGCATATTATGAGGGGCTCCCACCATCCTGTGCTATGCTCATTATGAGGGGCTCCCACCATCCCTGTGCTATGCTGACTTCCTCCTGGGGCTGCTTACGGTGCAGGTGTCAGTGCTGTATATCACGGTGCTGGTGTCAGTGCTGTATATCACGGTGCTGGTGTCAGTGCTTTATGTCATGCTGCTGATGTCAGTGCTCTTTATCACGGTGCTGGTGTCAGATCACTCTATCACGGTGCAGGTGTCATTGCTGTATGTTACGCTGCTGATGTCAGTGCTCTCTATCACGGTGCTGGTGTCAGATCACTCTATCACGGTGCAGGTGTCATTGCTGTATGTCACGCTGCTAATGTCAGTGCTCTCTATCACGGTGCTGGTGTCAGATCACTCTATCACGGTGCAGGTGTCATTGCTGTATGTCACGCTGCTGATGTCAGTGCTCTCTATCACGGTGCTTGTGTCAGATCACTCTATCACGGTGCAGGTGTCATTGCTGTATGTCACGCTGCTGATGTCAGTGCTCTCTATCACGGTGCTGGTGTCAGATCACTATCACGGTGCAGGTGTCATTGCTGTATGTTACGCTGCTGATGTCGGTGCTCTCTATCACGGTGCTGGTGTCAGATCAATCTATCACAGTGCAGGTGTCATTGCTGTATGTCACGCTGCTGATGTCAGTGCTCTCTATCACGGTGCAGTTGATCATCTCCTGCACCCTCTTCTTTGCCTACCCTGACCTTCCCTCTCCTCCATTGCCTTCATGTGCTCCACAGTCCTGAATTGTCACAATTTCACATATAAAAAAAGAATGCTTGTAGTTGTCGATCCCAGATTCACCTCATACATGTGTTATGTCATTGGCCATGTGGTGGGACTATGTGTGCACAACTAGTAATTATTTTGTGGCTGCAAATTTGACCTGTAGGTTTGTAAAATTCGCCTCCCATTGAAGTCAATGGGGCCCGCCGCGAACGTTACGGTTTGCGAACTATCGGCCGCGTTCGCGGTTCGCGCTCGCGAAACGTCCCGTCGGAAGTTCGTCCATCACTAGTGGGAAGCCCACAAGACCTACATCAGGGGGAAATCATTCAGCTGGACATGCAAATAAAACTAGAAAGAGAGGCTGACATCGAGAAATCAGACAAAGCTTAAACGTTAAGTTATGAGCCCAAAACAAAAAGGACCTGTCCCCTACTACAATGGCCCAACTTGATAAAGCCAGACTGAAACTCAACTTAGCACTCATGGTAAAAGCTGAAAAACAAATTTGCTGGAACAAAAATAGATTTTATAACCAGAAGGACAAGCTGGGTTCCATGCCGGCAGCCAAATTGTCACTCCGAATTCAGTCGTATGTAATGCCAAAAATAAGAATCCCAGGGCAGGGCACCACGGCTAACCCCTTGAAAATTTTAGAAGCATTCCATGATTTGTACACCATACCCTCCCTTTCCCCAGAACACAAAGACATTCTTGAAGCATCCTTCACTGAGGGGGAGGTGTTGGGAGTGATCAAGGACCTTAGGAGGGGCCCAGCCCCTGGACCAGATGGACTTTCGAACCCCTACTACAAAAACATTGGCTAACACCCTGGTTCCTCACTTAACAAAATTCCTTAATGCCAAGACTCAGGGGGACCCAATGGACACCCAACTCAATACAGCATATATTGCGGTTATACCAAAACCGGATAAAAATCCTATAGAAGTTAGCAACTGTCATCCAATATCCCTTATTAATGACGATTTGAAAATCCTTACCAAAATTTTTGCCAACCGCTTAGCCTCATTTGCTAAAACTTGCATCGATTAAGATCAAGTAGGTTTCATCCCAGGCAGACAGGGCCCTGACCAGATTAGAAGGGCTATTGACATCGTTTCCATACTCCAGATCAATTGGGATGGGGGACAATCGGGCATGCTTCTTTCTTTAGACCTACACAAGGCCTTTGACTCGGTCTCCTGGTCCTACATCTTTACTATCCTAGAACGTTGGGGCTTTGAAAGATATTTCATGGGCTTAATTCAGGCTCTATACTCACAACCTAAAGCTTTTATCCAGCTTCAGGGATATTACTCCAAGCCAATACCGTATAGCCAGGGCCAGATTAAGAGCATCATGGGCCTGGTGCTAAGGATTTTGGTGGGCCTTTTTATGAAAATAAATAAAATTAAAACACAAACAATTTTTTATTAAATTAAAGAGAGAGAGGTGTGAGAGAGTGGTTGAGAGAGAGGGGGGGGGGGTGATAGAGAGATAGGGGGCTGAAAGAGAGGGGATGGGAGGGAGGGGAAAAGAGAGAGAGAAAGGTGGTGAATGAGAGGGGGTGATAGAGAGGGGGTGATAGAGAGGGGGTGAGAGAGAGGGGGTGAGAGAGAGGGGGTGAGAGAGAGTGGGGGTGATAGCAAGATGGGGGTTGAAAGAGAGGGGGTGAGAGGAAGGGGGGAAGAGAGAGAAAGGGGGTGAATGAGAGAGAGAGAGAGAGGGGGTGAGAAAAAGGGGAATAGAGAGAGGGTGAAAGAGAGAGAGGATAGTAGGAAACAGAGGGCTGAAGAGGCCGTGAGAGAGAATGGGGGATGAAGGGGTGAGAGAGAGAACAAGGTGAAAGAGAGGGGGTGAGGGAGTGAAAGAGAGAGGGGGTGAGAGTGAGGGGGTAAATCTGTGGGGGGCACAGCATAGTACATTATGCAGGAGGGGGAAATAGCACAGTACATTACATGGTTGGCACAACACATTACATGGTGAATGCATGGATACAGCACATTTAATGCTGGGCAATGCACAGCACATTACATGGCGGGCACAGCACATTACACGGTTGGCACTGCCCAATACAGCACATTACAAGGTAGGCACAGTACATTATATAGTGGGCACAGCACATGACATGGTTGGTACTGCACAACACAGCACATTGTATGGTGGGCACAACACAGCACATGCACACGGTGGGCACAGGACCTTGTATGGTGGGCACAGCACATGCAATGGCAGCACAGCTGAGCACATTACATGGTGGGCACTGCACATTACAGGTGGGCATGGCACAGCACATTATATGGTGGGCACAGCATATTATATTGTGGTTACTGCACATGGCATGGTGGGCACTGCACAGCACATGACAAGGTGGGCACTGCATGACACCACATGACATGGTGGGCACTGCACGACACAGGACAGCACATTACATTGTGAACACAGCCCTCATTACAATGGTGGACACTCTGCCCTCTATCCTCAAGCAAAAATAAGAAAGGATTTAATTTAGTTTAATTATGCAAGGACACATTTCTAAGTTCAACTGTGATACATGTCAATGGTCCATTTAGACCTTGTTTAATAGAAAACACCAGTTGCCTTTCACTATAAATATTTATTAGTCCAGTCCTGGAAATCTATTAACCACTTAAGGACCGCCTCCTGCACATATACGTCGGCAGAATGGCACAGCCGGGCACAAGCACGTACAGGTACGTTGCTCTTTAAGTGCCCAGCCGTAGGTCGAGAGCATGCCGCTGGCGGCACACTCCCGACCCGGTCCTGAGCTCCATGACCATGGCCGCGGGACCAGTGGACCCGATAGCCGCTGGTGTCCCGCGATCGGGTCACAGAGCTGAAGAACAAGGAGAGGTCTGTGTAAACAAACCTCTCCCCGTGCTTCCTACTGTGGCTGTCACCGATAGTCTGTTCCCTGATATAGGGAAAGACGATCAGTGATGTCACATGCCAGGCCACGCCCCCTACAAATAAAAAAAACACATAACGTCATACATAACCCCTCCTCGCCCTCTAGTGGTTAACTCCTTCACTGCCAGTGTCATTTACACAGGAATCAGTGCATTTAAATAGCACGGATTGCTGTATAAATGACAATGGTCTCAAAAATGTGTCAAAAATGTCCGATGTGCGCTCCATAATGTCGCAGTCACAATAAAAAATCGCTGATCACCGTCATTACTAGTAAAAAAAAAATATTAATAAAAATGCTATAAAACTATCCCCTATTTTGTAAACACTATAACTTTTGCACAAACCAATCAATAATTGCTAACTGTGATTTTTTTACCAAAAATATGTAGAAGAATACTTATCGGCATAAACTAAGGAAAATTTTTTATTTTATATATTTTTGGGGGATATTTATTATAGCAAAACGTAAAAAATATCGCATTTTTTTTTCAAAATTGTCGCTCTATTTTTGTTTATAGCGCAAAAAATAAAAACCGCAGAGGTGATCAAATACCACCAAAAGAAAGCTCTATTTGTGGGAAAAAAGGATGCCAATTTTGTTTGCGAGCCACGTCGCACGACCGCGCAATTGTCAGTTAAAGCGATGCAGTGCTGAATCGCAAAAAGGGGCTTGGTCCTTTGGCTGCAAATTGGTCCGGGGCTTAAGTGGTTAATTTCCCTAAAAATTGGGTTCCTGCAGCTAGATGCACCAAATGCATCTAGGTGCGCGACCGCTGTGTATCTGAGATGCGCAACTGCTGTGTGTGCGGAGGTATGTACCTGTGGCGCATATCTGGTTCCTGGAAGTGGTGGTGAGCACACGGGAAAGACATCATGCCCCTCCAGGAAGTTGCTTGTACTGCTGCTAATTTCTTCCCACCACCATGCCCCGCTCACTGTTCTCTGAGGAAAAGATGATCCTTATTTGCAAGTTAAGATCATTTTTAATTTATTTTTACATGGGGTGGTGTTTGTGTGGGTCATCTGTGTATGTCTAAATGATTTGGCCTCAAAACACACACCTACTTCCTGTGTACAGATTTAGTTCCGGGCCAATGTATATTGCTTCCTGCTTTAGTGTGTGTGTGTGTGTGTGTGTGTGTGTGTGTGTATATATATATATATACATAGATATATGTATATATATATAGATATATATAGATATATCTATATAGATATCTTTCTATATAGATATATCTATAAATATCTATATAGATATATTTATAGATGTAGGTTCTTGTGTCCACCAGCAGAGAGAAGTTGGGTAGATGCCACAATCCCAATTCTGGAGGCATAATAATGGTCTAGCACAGGTGTCTTAAAACTACGGCCCTCCAGTTGTTCAGGAACTACAATTTCCATCATGCCTAGTCATGTCTGTGAATGCCAGAGTTTTACAATGCCCCATGGGATGTGTAGTTCTGCAACAGCTGGAGAGCCGTAGTTAGAAGATTCCTGATCACGCTAGCATATCTTGAAAAAAGGTCGTTTTTCATGTGCCTTGTATAATGGGCAAAAAATGTTGTTTGGAAAATACAAGTGGGTCATGGCACATCTGCATTCCAAATTTGGCACTTAAGATGGTCATGCTCTATGAAATCTGATTGGCCAATCTCTGTACAACTCGATATTTTGGCAAAATAGGTAATAGGAAGCCTCAGTTGAACAATTAATTCAAATGATATGAAATCAAACAGGCTCTTGCACTAAATCTAATTTATTTAAAATCTGAGTGCAGTGTATGGTTGCCACCTCATCTCTTTAAACCCAAACACATATTAATTACACAGGTTCTGTAGCTGATTAAGGTGGGAACTCACTTTGTGCCTTATCTGCATTTAATTAGCCTCAGAACCTGTGTAATTCAAAGGTGTTCGGGTTTAAAGGGATGAGGCGGCAACGCTAGTGCAGTGTGTGGTCACCTTTAACCACTTGCTGACCGCCGCACACCAATATACGTCGGCAGAATGGCACAGGTGGGCAAATTGCTGTACCTGTACATCCCTCCTTCCCCTATGCCTGCTACGAGCATTTCATGACTTAGGGTTCGCCGGATATAAACAGCACCATTGGGAAATTGGGAAAGCATTTTATCATACCGATCTTGCTGTGGTCAGATGTTTTGAGGAGAGATCTAGGGTCTAATAGACCCCAATTTTTTTCAAAAAAGAGTACCTGTCACTACCTATTGCTATCATAGGGGATATTTACATTCCCTGAGATAAAAATAAAAATTATATTAAAAAAATAAATAAATAAAAAATAAAAATCCCCTTCTCATCCCCTTCCTCCCCAAGATACCATAGCATATAACCATCCTATAAAACTTATATTTCACATACCTTAAACGTTTTATCACACAAAAGAAAAAAAAGGAAGCAAGAGAGAAATTTATTTTTCCCTCTCCTACCCCTTCCCCCTTTCCTTACCCTCCTTCTTTCCCGCAACTTTCACTGGTATATAAAAAAAGAAAAATTTTCTCCTACTACTGTGCTTACATACCTATTTAATCCTCATCCATGTGCTTAACCCTCTAATCCTGTGAATCTCTTCTGCAACTGATATTCGTGTTCCAGTACTTATTACAAATTATCAATTTTGGTGCAAACCAAAAAATCAAAAAACAAAAAAAACTCCCTCTTTTGTTCCCTTTCCCCCTACTCTCCCTCCTTCCCCCCTATTTCCCCCCTCCCACCTCCGTCCCTCACCTCCCTCTCAGCTATCCCCTCCTATACTGCCCTCCAAGAAACTGATGTGTTAGTGTCTACATTGGCAGCTCTATCAAGGGTAATCCAAGATGGCCTAAAAAATCCGGCAAGTCTTTAATGTCGCGAAACACTATTTTGTGTCCATTCTGATATACTATTATCTGAAAAGGAAACCCCCATTTATAAAAAATCCCCTTGTCTCTCAATACTTCCAATAGGGGTTTCACAGCTCTCCTTCGATTTAATGTGTATCGTGACAAATCCTGTAAAAATATAATCTGGGATCCCTTAAACTCAAAATCCTTTTGTGTTCGGGCTGCTGCCATAATCTTTTCTTTAATATGAAAAAAATGTATTCTGCAAATTATATCTCTCGGCTTTGTGTGATCTCGATCCCTATATCCGTGTATTCTGTGTGCACAATCTATTTCTATCTCTGTCAGTTCTGGTTGCTTTAGCACTGTGTTGAATATATCCTGAAGTATCTGTTTCAGATTCTCCGTACCCGTTGTTTCTGGCAATCCTCTTATTTTTATATTATTAAATCTACTTCTATTTTCAAGTTCATCTGTTGCATCAATTATATACTTCGAATAGCACTCTTGTTCCTGAGTTTTCTCTTCCAGAGCCAACATTTTTTGATCTATAGCCACCATTCTTGCATCTATAAGAGCCACTTTATTTTGGGTTTCTATTAATGATGTTTTCAATGCCTTTATTTCACCTTTATATGTGGTTTCCAGTCTGTATACATATTTATCCATATCTTCTCTAGTTGGCAGTGATTTTATATATGCCTGCATATCCCAGCTAGGGCTAATTTCTCCCCCTGCCATGTCTTCTGCCGGGTTCTGTATATTTCTCGAGGGGCTACTGCTTATCAAAGGCTCCAGATCTTTGTTAGGAGATGGAAAGCTCAGTTCTGTCAGTATCCAGACTTCTTGTTGTATTAGTGATTTTTTTTGTATTTTCCTCTTGCCTCCTCTCTCCTTTACTCCCCCAAAAGAGGTTAATCAAAATGGGGGAGAAAATGATGGCAGTATTAGAATCAATTACATAAATGGCGTTTTAGGAGGGAAATGTATAGATGGATGGAGGCTGTTGTATCTCTCGATATCGTTAAAAAAGATGAAGGTTTTTTTTTGTGATAAAACGTTTAAAGTGTGTAAAATATAAGTTTCATAGGGTGGTTATATGTTTGGATAGGGGTTTATATGTTATGGTATCTTGGGGAGGAAGAGGATGAGAAGGGGATTTTTTTTGTATTTTCCTCTTGCCTCCTATCTCCTTTACTCCCCCAAAAGTGGTCAATCAAAATGGGGGAGAAAATGATGATGGCATTAGAATCAATTACATAAATGGTGTTTTGGGAGGGAAATCACTGATTTCTTAATTTAAATGTATAGATTGATGGAGGCTGTTGTAGTTAAGGGAACATGAAGTAACAGATTATGGAAAATATGGGGATAAGGAATGATTTGAGTGATGTTAAACGAGTATTACATGATGGTTAAATGTTTTCATAGACGGCTATATCTCACGGTATCGTTAAAAAAAGGATAGTGTTTTTTTTTTAGTGATGTTAAAAAGAATATAGGACTGTTTGTTTTTCTATTCTTTCTTCTTTCTACAGGAACTACGTCAACTGTACAGGACAGACAACAGTACAACAGTACAACACAAGGGACCAATTGGCACGGTGCACCATTCTCCTTGTCTACCAGCCCAATCGTGAGTAATTTGCCACCAAACGCATAGACCTCTACCAGCAGTATTGACTAGGTCTACCTGATATGCACACTCCTTCCCCAATAACTCACAATAGCATTGAACATCACTTCTTTTAATGTCAAAGGCTTGAATAGCCCCCACAAAAGGCAAATGGCCTGGAAAGAAGCGTCCAGGCTTAAAAGTGACATTATCAGCTTCCAGGATACTAATTTTGCCTCCCACAGACCACCTCCCTGTAGGCACCACAAATACCCCCATGTGTATATGGCAAATGGCCCAAAAAAAAAAAGGGTGGAGTGGCTATTGCCGTCAGAGACTCTATACCTTTTACCCACATTTAAAATTATCTGGATGAATCAGGACGATATTATCCTTGTTTGTGAAATTTACAAAACCAAATATACATTGGTTAATCTGTATCTACCGAATACAAACCAAATAAGTTTTCTAAGGAAAGTCTGGAAAAAAGTAGAACCCATGAAACAAGGACACGTAATCCTAATGGGAGACTTTAATGCAATACCAAATAAGGATGAGATCCCCAATCCCATGAGATCCCAACTAAAAAGGATAATGCTAAACCAATTTATGGCTTCCTCTGAGTTGTTTGATGTATGGAGATGCCAACATTCTACTGAAAGGGACTTTACTTTTTTTTTCTAATGTCCATCATACCTACTCACGCATAGATATGTTTTTGGTAGATACATTTATGCTACAAAAGATTGTGAAATCTGAAATAAGCGTCATATCCTGGTCGGACCATGCACCCATCTCCATTAGGGTGGGGGATCGAGGGACCGAAACTAGAGCAAATAGGTGGAGGAATGATGTTTTCAACATTATACCAACCTGAAAACACCAAATTGATTAAGAAGGCTCTGAAGGAGTTCTTTGAAATGAATGTTTATTCGGTTGCCGATCCTTTCACCCTTTGGAATACACATAAGGTGTACATAAGAGGGTTGTTAATACAAATGAGCAATAGAGCAAGGAGGCAGTGGACAGAGTGGCTAAATTACTTGTTAGACAAAATTAAACACCTAGAGACTACCAACAAAAAAAACACTACGCAAAAAACTAGAGAGACTCTCTGTTTCAAGCCAGACAAGAACTATGCACTCACCTGATTCGCCAGCAGGAAAACCACTTTCGATCCCTAAAAGCTAACAACTATAGATATGGAAACAAGGCTTGAAATTGCTGGCCGGTCAGTTGAAGGCCAAAATAATAAATCAAAAAATCCAAAGTGTGAGAAATCCTAAATCAGGAAGAGGGGTCACAAATCCTAAAGAAATAGCAGACTCCTTCAGTAATTATTATGAATCTCTGTATAACCTCAAGGATGACCCAGACACCCACCAACCCTTTGACAACATGATTTCAGACTTTTTAGACTCCCTAGACTTACCGAAACTCTCCTTAGAGGAGGTTTCATCACTTAACTTACCAGTCACGACCCCAGAAATTGAAAAAATAATTCAAAATATGCCACACAACAAATCACCAGGCCCTGATGGCTACTCATCTGAATACTACCAGCTGCTCAAATCTGAATTGTCTAAAACAGGTCTTTGATGCCGCGATGTCCAAAGCTTCCTTCCCACCAGAAATGTTAACAGCAACCATAATTACTTTGCCCAAACCAGGAAAAGACATTTCAGCCCACAGAATTTTAGGCCCATATCGTTACTGGATGTCGATGTTAAATTGTACGCTAAATTGATCTCCAACAGACTATCTATTCTATTACCGAAATTGGTCAATCAAGACCAAGTGGGCTTTGTGCTGGGGTGCCAAGCAAATGACGCAACCTGAAGAATGGTTAATATTATAGACTCAAAAAATATACACTATACACAAATATTATAGACTCAAAAATCAGGAAGGCTTCTCTGCTTCTCACGGTGGACGCAGAGAAGGCCTTCGACAGGGTCCACTGGGGTTACTTAGCTCCAGAGTACTGGAAAAGTTTGGCATAACTGGACCAGTATGTCAGGCCATTTTGGCACTGTACTCATCCCCATCAGCATTTGTATACACAGAGTGCTTGTTCTCTAAAAACTTTCAAATAACCAACGGGACCAGACAGGGGTGCCCACTGTCCCCCCTAATTTTTGCCTTAATTATGGAACCGCTGGCAGAGAAAATCAGATCACATCCAGACATTCATGGTGTCCACTCCCAATCCCAACAACACAAAATCTCACTTTTCGCCGACGATGTCATATTAACGCTGACAGACCCATACTCTTCACTCACGGCAGCCCACAATGCCCTCCTTCAATTCGGTGAAATAACATACTACAAGGTCAATGCATCTAAATCAAATATTTTAGGTATAGCAATAAATAAATACATCAGACCAACCACCCATGGTCTCCCAACTCTATTTCATATTTAGGTATACAGTTGACGTGCACCACATCAAACTTATTTAAGGTAAATTTCCTTCCACTGATACACACATTCCAGCAGAAAATGGACAAAATTCAAAAATACTATATTTCTTGGAGTGGCCACTTAGCAGCATACAAGATGTTACTCTTACCAAAATTAACGTATTACTTTAGGACACTCCCAATTCCCATTCCAGAGTTGTTCTTTGTAGCCATGCAAGCTCAACTCTCAAAATGTATCTGGTCAGCCAAGAGAGCAAGGTTTCTTGCAATAATGCAGAAGAAGCATAGATCAGTGGGGGGGACTGGGAATACCAACCTTGAAGGACTACTATATTAGTGGGGATCATAGACCAACTTAGAAGCTGGTTCGTCCAACCAGTATTGAAACCATGGTATCAGTTAGAACAAGCCTGGATTTCCCTGTTCTCACTAAAGTCCCTTGTATTAGCACGTAACATATCAGGCACAAATCTTGCAGTTGATCACCCCAGTATACAAGCCACTTTAAATGTGTGGACATACTTACAAGGCACAATCCACCATACCACAAAAAGGAAAGGATTCATATTCCTTTAGAATCCTTGCACTGGTTGATCTCAAACGTTTCCTTGTCTCACTGGTTAAAGAGGGAGGTCTCCTTATTGAACGATATTATGATCAACGACTGTATAATGTCATTCTCAGACATCCAATCTAAATTTAACTTACCCTCATCCGAGTTTCTCACATATCTTTAAATCCTGTCAGTATCCCAACAATTGAATGAAAAGAACTTACCAATTCCTACACAAACATGGGCAAACCTGAACTCCTCCAACATGAAAACAAAAGGCATATCTTTGGTCTATGGCTTACTCAACCACAAATTAGTCTTCCACAGGTCTAGCCCACTGCTAAAGTGGGAAATAGGATTGGGAGAATGTTTCACAGACAATCAATGGTTGTTGGCATCCAGACATTCAGTTTTCAAGATGCTCAAACTGAGGGATTAGCACAAAAACTCCATGCACGTTGGCACTATACCCCATATATACTTGCTAAAGTTTCCACTTCCAACCCAAATACTTGCTGGAGAGGGCGCAGACAGGTGGGGACTCTTGCTCACATGGTATGGAAGTGCCAACACTTGCGTGGGTTTTGGTCAGAAGTCTTTAAACTAATCGCAAAAGTCACAGGGGTATTTGTAAAACCTTCAATCGAAAAAGCTATCCTGAGCATTAATATGTCAGATTATCCAAAAAGGGTCAGATCTATAGCAATGCACATAATCTTTGCTGCAAGATCCCTGTTGTTGAGTTACTGGAGATCTAGTGAAATCCCAAACATGAGAGAATTAATAGTGAAAGTGAACACAGTAGCAGAATATGGAAGAATCCTAGCATTTAGGGACAGTTCACAAGCAAAATATACCTCCAACTGGTCAATATAGTTATCCGTGAACAAACTTCGGCCATAGTCCTGTACAGTTGTCATTGTTGGCATTGTCATTGTTGCCATAGTTTGGTTTTTCCCTCCTCTTTATCCTAATCCACCACCTACCTTCCCATTCTCCCTATATGCAGTGCAGGAAACTTAATGACTAAATGGATCTAAGGTTACTGATAGAGCAACATACCACACGGATCGTCTGGGGGGGCTCTCACCATGAGACACAGCTAGATCCTGGATGGGGTGTCTGGTTGCACCATCTTAGCGCTGGTATTACACAAGATATTTGATTTTTCTTGCACTTCAATTACCTTGCCTTACAGCTTATGTTGTACTATTTGTAAAGTTTACTTTTATTTATTTCCTCTCTGAAACCCTTATATAAAAACTCAATAAAAATGATTTAAAATAAAAAAAAATATACAAGTATTACATGATGGTTATATTTTTTTATAGGCAATTATATCTCGTGGTATTATTAAAAAAGATAGGGGTTGGTTTTTTTTTGTTTTTTTTTTCCCCCTTTCTTGTTTTTTTTTTTTCCCGGGCCTCTCATCCTGGAAATGGTAGCACATCCTGCCCCTGGACAGTCCCTATATCCCCCTATATAGGGAACTTACTTAGTAAGGGTAGGCTCAAGAGAGTCACGTAAAAGAGTGATTGTGATAGAGTATATGTGAAAGAGGGGAGGGCGGGGATGATAAGGTGGTGTGTAATAGGATTTAATTCAAAAGAGTTTTTTTTTTCTCTCTCTTCCTCATTTTGCTCCTTGTATATGGGTAGTATCAAGATATGCTCTTTTAATGTTAGAGGTTTAAACAATGCTGCAAAAAGATCACAAATCTTGTATTCATTACATAGACAGGGGGTGGGAATAATCTTTCTCCAGGAGACGCATTATCGATCTGATCATATACCAAGAATCCAAAAAAGGAATTACCCAATATGGTTTCATGATACTTACCACTACTCAAAATCTAGAGGGGTTTCCATAGTAATTCACAAATAGATACCTCATCACGTAATAGAAAGATGTACGAATCAGGATGGTAGAGCAATATTACTGAAGGTAATAATATATGGTAAGAAATATATATTTATTAATATATATTTACCTAATGTAGACCAGATCAAAGTGGGTACCCGATTGGTGAAGGAATTAATGGAGAAAGCAGAGGGGATGACAGTAAATGGGGGGACTTTGATTTTGTCGTTGATAGAGAAGTATACACTACAGCACTATCAGGAACCCAGAAGAATACGGGAAAAAAAAAAGATTTAAGGAAGTTTTAGATAAATACCGATTAGTGGATATATGGAGAACACTGCACCCGGGGGAGAAAGACTATACATTTCATTCAAAAGTCCATGATACATATCACAGATTAGATTACTTGTTGATAAACTCAGGGCAGATAGCTACAATTTCCTCATCAATGATAGGTAGTTTTCTCTGATCAGACCATGCCCCCATTTTCTTGGAGATTGATATAATAAAACGTAATGCACCTAGAGGTGTATGGAAGTTAAATGACAATTTGTTACAGGGTGAGCTATGTGTAGCGGAGATATGGTCAGCTATTTTGAATTTTACACAGGATCATTTGAATGATAATACATCACTTCCCATCCAATGGAAAACTATAAAATGTATAGTGAGGGTCTACTAATAAAACATGGAGCCAGGTTAAAGAAAGCTAAAGGAAATAAAATAATATCACTTCAACAAGAAATTACACAATTAGAAAAGCAACACAAACAAAAGACAGAACGGGAGATATTAATGACATTAATGAAGAAATGATTCGAATTACGCACATTACTGAATGAGCAAACATTAAAGATAAGGGATAGAAATCATATATGATATCATCAGCAAGGAAACAAACCTGGTAAATTATTAGCTAGTGCTTTACGCCAGCAAATAAATACTACAGCTATAGTTAAGATTAAAAAAACAACAGGGGAGATGGCACATGATCCAAAAGATATCTTGAAAGAGTTTCACGGGTTTTATTCAGAACTATATAATATTCCAAATCAAATAGAAATACAGGACTCTGAAGAATATCGACAGAGAATAAAGAAATATATTTTATATTTTGGTACAAGTTTTGGGAAAATTACACTTTTTTTTTTTTTGCACAAAGTTGCCACTAAATGATATATTGTTCAAACATGGCATGGTTATATTTGGAATGTGTGGGAATTTTGGGGAGCCTAGCCACATACAGGACCCCAAAAACTAAGCACCGCCTTCGGGCTTTCTAAAGAGGTAAAATTGTGATTTTACTCCTCATTACCTATCACAGTTATGGAGGCCCTGAAATGTCCAGATAGCACAACCCCCCCCCCCCCAAATTACCCAATTTTGGAAAGTAGACACCCCAAGGTATTTGCTAAGAGGCATGGTGAGTATTTTGCAGCTGTCATTTATTTTCGAAAATGCAGAAAGAATTTTTTTTTTAATTTTACATTTTCAAAACTTTGTAACAAAAAGTGTGATCTGTAAAATCTTCAACATTCCTCTCAGCAGATAGCTTGAGGTGTCTACTTTCCAAAATGGGGTCATGGGGGGGGGGGGGGGGGTTGTGCTATCTGGGCATTTCATGGCCTCCGAAACTGTAATAGGCAGGGAGGAGTGAAATCAAAAATTTACACCCTTAGAAAGGCTGAGGGCTGTGATTGATTTTTGGGGTCCTGTATGCGGTTAGACTGCCAAAAAGTCCCACACATGTGGTATCTCCATACTCAGGAGAAGCAGCAGAATGTATTTTGTGGTGTAATAATTCCACATATAACCATGCCATGTTTAAAAAATATATAATTTAGTGACAACTTTGTGTAAATAAAAATATATATATATATTTGATGGACTCAACATGCCTCTCATCAAATAGCTTGGGGTGTCTACTTTCCAAAATGGGGTCATTTGGGGGGATTTTGTGTTATCTTGGCATTTCATGGCCTCTGAGTAAGTAGTGAGGAGGGAAATCAAGTAGTGAGGAGGGAAATCAAAAATTTACACCCTTAGAAATACTGAAGGCGGTGCTTGGTTTTTGGGGCCCCATATGTGGCTAGGCTCCCAAAAAGTCTCACACACGAGGAGTTCCCGTACTCAGGAGAAGCAGCAGAATGTATTTTGTGGTGTAATTCCATATATAACCATGGCATGTCTGAGTATTTTTTTCAATCACTTGTGACACAAAAAAAAATAAACATTTCAATGGGCTCTACAGGCCTCTCAGCAATTTCCTTGGGGTGTCTACTTTCCAAAATGGGGTCATTTTGGGGGGGGGGGGGGTTATACTGTCCTGCTATTTTAGCACCTCAAGAAATGAGATAGGCAGTCATAAACTAAAAGCTGCGTAAATTCCAAAAAAATGTACCCTAATTTGTAGACGCTATAACTTTTATGCAAACCAATAAATATATGCTTATTGACTTTTTTTTACTAAAGACATGTGGCTGAATACATTTTGGCCTAAATGTATGACTACAATTAAGCTTATTGGGTTTTTTATAACAAAAAGTAGAAAATATATATTTTTTTCAAAATTTTCGGTCTTTATCCATTTATATTACAAAAAATAAAAAATCACAGAGGTAATCAAATATCATAAAAAGAAAGCTCTATTTGTGTGGAAAAAAGGAGGCAAATTTAGTTTGGGTATAGCATGGCATGACCATGCAATTACCATTTAAAGCAACGCAGTGCCAAATTGTAAAAATTGCCTGGTCATCGAGTAGCCAAATCCTCCGGGGCTGAAGGGGTTAAAGATCAAGATCTGAAAATATTAATTTATTGGGTTTAGAAACTCCTCTCTGTTCTTTGTAATGCATTGAAATATTTGGGTAAAAAAAGAAAAAAACACATTTCAAAGATGTATTAGAAGTGATAGGAATGAGATTAGCATCAAAAGGGTTAATTAACTGAGAACACCTACTAATTGCCTAACAAGAAACATCCAATGAGATGAAATTAACCAATTGTATTGGGCATGCACTATTATCAATGAGAAAACCACAGTTACCCTAGTGACAGTTGCAGTTTACATATGCGGGTATTTATTATGGCTATTTGCGCTTCAATGTGCGCTGTCTCGCATGTTCAATTAATGACTTTTCTGGCATACCAATTAATGTATGAACTGGTGCAGTGCCTTCTTAGTAAATCACCCGCTATGTGTGATTGGACACCACCGAATTATCCGAAATCGCTGCCATAAACAGTTGCCAAACTGTTGCTGTCATGAGTCAGCAGGAATCATGCACATGCGTGCCCCAAACCCAGAAGGAAGATGATCACGTACATGTAGGTGATCGTGCCTGTACCTGCTGCCCACTCACAGTATAATTACCATGTGCTGTCAGCAGGTAGTTAAGAAACAAGATAAACAAATAGCTTTGTTAGTTAACACATCTTTGAGCCTTATGTACCTGTTATAGTCCTGTATGATGTTTATTGACAGATGGATGCATAAACAGCCTTTTTCTCATAATTACTTGGCCCTTGGATTTGTATCCTTCCATATGTGTAGATACTGCGGTTAATGATCACACAGAGTTTCCCAGTGTCAGTGGTGCCAATTAAGAATGTTGATAACATCAAGACTACTTTAATTACACTATTAAAGCTGAGAAATAGTAATTGCTTTCAGGAAAGGTTCATGATTATCTTCTGATGTAATACTAAATACTGTTCAAAGCTATCGCATACAGAGGCTAGTTTACCAACGCAATAAAAAAATTATAAACAAAAATAGAGCAACCGATCGATTGCAATTGTGATCATGGATCACTAGATACTGTATTACTTTTCTTTTGTTCAGGCCTGTTTCCTTTATTTTCACCACATACTTTACTGTCCTGGCTTGACAATGTGTTCTCACTGTACTGTAAGGAGAATCAGAGTAACAGGATGTGCTTGTCTGCATCTCATACAGTGGAGGGTGTCAAAATAGTAAAATATATCTGCCACATTAGGATACATAGTCAATAGGGATAACCTTAGCCTCCCCTGGTTTGACAGGAACTGAAAATCATATATAGAAGCAGTATTTTGACTGCTTCTATGCATGGGCGTAGATAAGGGCGGTCAGTGGTGTTAACCCCCCCCCCCCCAGGGCCAAAATGAAATGCATGGACAGGCATCACTGCAGTCAGTGGCACACAGAGTGTAATAATGCTGTTGCAGAAAGTGTAATAGAGCATTAGGCATACCTGCACGCATGTTGTTGTACACCTCCAGACCGGTCTATTGGGCTCGGGCTGAAGGCTGGCAGATCTATAACCAGGCAGCACGGTGGGAGCTGGCGGTGCGTGTAGTACTGCCCACTGCACACCATGTTTTCCCTTTGGCTTGCATTGCTATTCCCACCTTGGGCTTGGTAGAGGAGCTTTGCCTGGGCCCTGGAGCGCAGAGTGCTTGTAAAGTGATGTGTAGCCGCTGGCCCCCCACATGGATGACCTGCTGCTGCCCGGTCCAGGTATGTCCCTCTTTCTCTCTGGCCTAGTCTCAGAGAGTGTCTTCAGACTTACCACTGCTCAGACTGCTGTGCTGCTGCTGGCATTCTGTCGTTCATACTAGGTAATCGTGAGTCAGTGAGAGACTTTGTTATCCTGTGTTGCAACTAGGGATGAGCTTTGTGTTCCAGTCGAACCCATGTCGCGCCAAATTCAAGTGGCGCGTCACGGCCCATAATTCCCTGCAGCATCACAGTGCATTGCTGGCTGATGATTGGCCAAGCATGCACTATGACCCGCATGCTTTGGCCAATCACTGCACAGAAAAAACGGAGAGCCATAATTAGCCAAAGCCAGGGTGGCTTTGGCCAATTATGGCTCAGGGGGTTTAGTACACGCCCCACACTATATAAGGCCGCCTGCGCAGCAGACTGTGTTGCAGCGGCGGAGAGAGAGAGACAGTGTGATTTCATTTCATTTGAAGCTGTTGCAAATACAGTCAGTGTATTTTGCCATCTGCACAGTGTGCACCTAAAGCTACCCCAATTGCTGGTGTTCTGCTGATCCTATACTGCAGGCAGCTGCAGTAATTACAGTCAGTGTACTGTTTCATCTGCACAGTGTGCACTTAAAGCTACCACAATTGCTACCCCAAGTTACTGGGTCTTGAGGATGGATCACTGGCCAGAGCTTGAGCAGTTTGCAATTGAGCTACTGGCCTGTCCTGCATCCAGCGTTCTTTCGGAACGCACATTCAATGCTGGTGGAGACTTTGTAAGAGATCACAGGGTGCGCCTATCCACCGACTCGGTTGATCGACTGACCTTCATAAAAATGAATCAGTCTTGGATCACCACCAGCTACCAAGCACCTGATGCTGATGTAACTGAATAATTTTTTTTGAAATGTCAGATCCCTTCAAGACTGCCTATACTGATGCTGGGTGACTATCCTGTTATGCCAACTGACTATCCTCTTCCTCCTTAATGATCATGCTGATAGCTTGTAAGAACATTTTTGGTTCTGGGCTCCGCCACCAGTGGCTAAGACCCAATTTTTCAGCCCCTGTTTAACAGGGGCGTATAATTACAATGTTTGACAATACTTTGCAGCAGGGCTTATTCCTGCGCTCCAACTAGAGTATCTGTGAGGGGGTTGCAGTGTTGTGGCACCAGTGCCTAAGGCCCAATTTTTCAGCCCCAACAGGGGCGTGTAATTACAATTTTTGATGCAATATTTTGCAGGAGGGTTCGTTGCTGCGCTCATCTACAATATTTGTGAGTGGTTGCAGTGTTGTGGCACCAGCACCAGTGACTAAGGCCCAATTTTTCTGCCCCTGTTTAACAGGGGCGTGTAATTAACTACAATATTTGTGAGTAGTTGCAGCATCAGTGCCTAAGCCCCAACTTTTCAGCCCCTGTTTAACAGGGAAGTGTAATTACAATTGTTGATCCAATACTTTGCAGCAGGGCTCATTCCTGCTCTCCAACTAGAGTTTCTGTGAGGTGTTGCAGTGTTGTGGCAAATGGCAACCCACCAAGAGTAACTGTGAGCACTTACAGTGTTATGGCACCAGCACCACCGCCACCAAAGGCCCAATTTTTCTACCACTGTTCAACAATGGCATGTAATTAATTCTTGATATAATAGTTCACATTCCAGCACCCACCAAGAGTTACTTTGAGGGCTTACAGTGTTGTGGCAACACCAACACCTTAGGCCCAAATTTCTGCAGAGCATATAGGGCAGGCCCCTACTTTCAAACATCGAACTTACAAACATCTCCTACTTGCAAATGGAAGGAGACAACAGGAAGTGAGATGAAATCTACCCCTAGGAAGGGAAATTCTCTCCTGTAAGAGTTGATATGGGAAAAACATGTCTCCTCTCCACTGATGCTTTATCCCAATCCTTGTTCTACTAAAAACCCCAAATTTTCAAAAAACTTTTGTAATTGTGCACCTCTTCAGAAGATTTCACCTCACTTTATGTCCCAGACAGCAAAAAAAATGTTACAGGGGTGATAACCTTTCCCTATGTTTTCCAAAAAGCTTAAAAATAGATTTTTTGACTGGAGCTACACTTTAACCACTTTCAGACCAGACCACTTTTTGCGATTCGGCACTGCGTCGCTTTAACTGACAATTGCGCGGTCGTGCGACGTGGCTCCCAAACAAAATTGACGTCCTTTTTTTCCCACAAATAGAGCTTTCTTTTGGTGGTATTTGATCACCCCTGCGGTTTTTATTTTTTGCGCTATAAACAAAAATAGAGCGACAATTTTGAAAAAAACGCATTATTTTTTACTTTTTGTTATAATAAATATCCCCCAAAAATATATAAAAAAACATTTTTTTCCCTCAGTTTAGGCCGATACATATTCTTCTACATATTTTTGGTAAAAAAAATTGCAATACGCGATTATTGATTGGTTTGCGCAAAAGTTATAGCGTTTACAAAATAGGGATAGTTTTATAGCATTTTTATTAATAATTTTTTATTATTTTTTTTTTTACTAGTAATGGCGGCGATCTGCGATTTTTATTGTGACTGCGACATTGTGGGGGACCCATCGGACATTTTTGACACATTTTTGGGACCATTGTCATTTATACAGTAATCACTGCTATATAAATGCAGTGATTCCTGTGTAAATGACACTGGCAGTGAAAGGGTTAACCAGTGGGTGGCAGTGTAGGGGTTAAGTGTTCCTAGGGGTGTGTTACTAACTGTGGGGGGGTTGGGCTTTCATTTAGTGTACACTGATCTCTGCTCCAATCACATGGAGCAGAGATCAGCGTCACTAGTTGCTAGGCAGAATGGAAAAATGTTGTTTACACAGCATTTCCTCCATTCGGCCGCTCTGTGAGACGAGCGGGGATGCCCGCGGCGATCGAGTCCGCGGGTCCCGCGACCGGACTCACGGGGGTCCCGACCAGCGAGGGAGCGCGCCGCCGCCGACGCGCTCCCGATGGCAGGGCGGCATCGAATATTGGACGTATCTGTACGCCAATATGCCTGCCCGTGTCATTCTGTCGACGTACATCGTCGTGCGCTGGTCGGGAAGTGGTTAAAAATGTACCAGTTCAAAATTACAAACAGATTCTACTTAACAAACCTACACAGCCCCTGTTTTGTTTGCACCGCCTGTATAATGCTGTTCTGAGTATATATGGCCTGGGAGTCCCACGCCTTTCCTTTTTTTAATTTGGGTACGGGGTTCCCCTTAATATCCATAAAAAACCCAAAGGGGCTGGTAAGGGGCTGGGGGGTACCCATGCCATTTTTCTCACTGATTTTCATCCATATTGCCGGGACCAGACATTACATTAAAACCGCAAGCAGTTTTAAATCACCTTTTTTCCGGTTACATATAATTTTGTAATTTTGTGCAGGGACTGTTCTAAACACGTGCCATTTCACAGACATACTTTAGACACCCCCCAGGCACGATATTTAAAGGCATATTTCACTTTTTTTTCACTTTAAGCATCATTAAAATCAGTGCTCCCGAAAAAACTGCAGTTTTTAAAACTTTTTTTTGCATTGATACATGTCCCCTGGGGCAGGACCCGGGTCACCAAACCTTTTTTAGGACAATAACTTGCATATAAGCCTTTAAAATTAGCACTTTTGATTTCAAACGTTCGAGTCCCATAGACTTTAATGGGGTTCTAAATTTTGTGCACATTTTTGGCTCATCACTAGTTGCAACTAACAAAGTATGTAATTGAGGCTGGCTGGGTTAAATTTTGTATTGCTTGTGTTACTGACAGTTGACTGATGCTAAACTGAGTTTTCTATTGCTTGTGTTACTGACAGTCCAGCTTGGCACTGGCATGCTTTTTGTTGTGCTCACCGGCATACCGATTCATCAGTTGGCACCACAACATGGCTGCCAATGCCAGAGCCAGGCTGGACTTTCTGCTTCTCTCAGTGGCATGCCTTGGCCCTGTTTTACCCCTGGTTGATACATACTGTATGTGGTACAGGAAACGCTGTGCTCCCTGTGCTTTTCCGAACTGCATTGAAATCACACTGTGTTTTTGATCTGCTGCAGGTGTCAATTCAAAGTTAACAACTCCCCAAAAGAAGGTCACAAATGCAGTGTTTGTCTGAACCAGATCGCATGGTTGGTTTTCAAAAAAAGTTGCCTGCACTTCTTTGGTAGGATGTGGTGCAATTCAGCCCATTCAAAATGGTCTCAAATCACACCGAACAGAATTGCATGTGAATTGCAAAGGAATGTGGTGCAGTTCCTGTGTGATTTACATGGAAACTATAGTGTGAAACCAGGCTTACTGTGTTGATTGCGGTGCAGTCAAGGCCTATTCATTTTTATGGGCTCAAATTGCACCAAAGTCATGCATGCACCAATTTTAAAACCACACTGCAACCGGTTCACATGGTTGTTTTGTGAATGTGATCTGGTGCAGGCAAACACACTGTTTTGAAACCTTAGCTTGGGGTGTTGTTAAAGTGCTTGTAAACCCTTTACAAGCACTTTTTTTTTACAGGTAAGCCTATAATAAGGCTTACTTGTAGCTACCCCGGATGTCTCCTAAACCACTGTTTTGGAGATATCCCCTGTATCTGCATGTGCCGACGTCACTGGCACATGCGCACTGAAGCAATAGCACGTCGATGTGGTTGCTTCAGCTAGTGTGCAGTTACCGGTGGCCCCCATGCGCGGGAATAACATCATTGCTGCTCCGGCCAATCGCAGCCCGTGATACCCGGATGTAACTCCAGGAGCGATGCCACTGGCCAGAGCGGTGTACAAGGTCCGCTGTGGGGGCTTCGATCTAAGGTAAGTAATTCATAATGAGCTAGTATGCTATGCATAATAGCTCAATATGTCTTTGTCTTGCAGGTTTTTTTTTTTTTTTTGGGGTGGGGTTTACAACCACTTTAAGATAGCACTGACACCCACTGCAGATTGCAAGGGGGGTGCAATTTGAATGAGGTGCATGGTGGATTGAGGGTTTCCTGCATTGTAGTGTACCTCCGAAAATCTCCAAAGCAGTAGTGTATTTATCCTCTGCCAGGGCAGGAAGGGGTGCAATTACACACCTTCTTGCACCCTCTTAGATGTGAACCTAGCCTAAAGAAAAGTCAGTGTATTCAAGGCTGGTCATTTTTCAGTTGATTGTTTTTTTATTTTGTGATTAATTGAAAATGAAGTTAATGTGAACACAATGAGTGTGCTGCCTTCCACAAGATGGTGCCCTTTGTACCTGCCCAGTAAGATTGGTTATTACAGTACACAATCCTGTGGTAGGCAGTGCATTCCCCCCTTTTTTTAATATGTAAAAGTTAAAAAAGTCAGGGAGTGCTCTGTCTGACACCACATAGTGCACTTTGCACCATAATAGCCAACCTTACTGAGGAGGTGCAAAGGGCACCATCTTCTTGTAGGTAGGCAACACACTCACTTTGCACCTATTCAGTTTGGACACTAATCAGTGGCGGCTGGTGAATTTTTAGGATGGGGGTGCCAGACCTCGCCCTTCCTTTTTGACCCCTCCAACTTAATGAAAATGGGCATGGTTTCAGCGAGATAGTGGGTGTGGTTCCAAGGGGGTGTAGTTAGTGTCTGAGATGAACGAGGGATGGAGGGAGAGGGATGGAGGGACAGCAGGCCCAGATCCTACACAACAATAGAAATATGTGTATTCTAGAAAGTTTAATAATCAGCAGATAAAGATCTTCCAAACACCTAGTGTTAGCATGTCAATCATCCTGGCACCATGGTTGTTATGGTGTCAGGATGATTGAAGCACATTATTTCTATTGTTACATTGTAATATAAAATTAAATCATTCAACTCACCATAATGCAGAATCAGTGGGAGCCCTGAGTGTGTCACTAGCCATGTCACCTGCCACCAGATGCCATCAGGTGTCCCCAGCGGACTCTGTCCTTACATCAGGTGCCCTCAGCGGAGTCCCTCCTTACATGCAGCCTGTGTCACACAAAATGCAGCCTGTGCCACACAAAATGCAGCCTGTGTCCCACCAAATGCAGCAGCCTGTGTCCCACCAAATTCAGCAGCCTGTGTCCCACCAAATGCAGCAGCCTGTGTCCCACCAAAAGCAGCAGCCTGTGTCCCACCAAAAGCTGCAGCCTGTGTCCCACCAAAAGCTGCAGCCTGTGTCCCACCAAAAGCTGCAGCCTGTGTCCCACCAAAAGCTGCAGCCTGTGTCCCACCAAAAGCTGCAGCCTGTGTCCCACCAAAATCTGCCGCCTGTGTCCCACCAAAATCTGCAGCCTGTGTCCCACCAAAATCTGCAGCCTGTGTCCCACCAAATGCTGCAGCCTGCTTGTGCCCCACCAAATGCAGCAGCCTGTGTCCCACCAAATGCAGCAGCCTGCATGTGCCCCACCAAATGCAGCAGCCTGTGTCCCACCAAATACAGCCTGCCTGCGTCCCACCAAATACAGCCTGCCTGTGTCTCCAAATAAAGTAGCCCGTGTCACCACCAAATAAAGCAGCCTGTGTAATCACCAAATAAAGCAGCCTGTGTCACCACCAAACAAAACAGCACGTGTCACCACCAAATAAAGCAGCCTGTGTCCGCACCAAATAAAGCAGCCTGTGTCACATCAAACCCCCTTCCCACCGTTACTTACCTTGCTATGTGTTGTTCTATCCAGCGGTGTCTCCTTCCACAGCGCCGATGGAGGAGTCCGCTCCTATCATACTTCCTGTTTCCTCTCTCCCAGGTGCAATGGGAGAGACAAGAAAGGAAGTGACATTAAACTCAGATGTCAATCAAACTGGTGTTAGCACTTCAATCATCCTGGCACCATGGTTGTTATGGTGTCAGGATGATTGAAGCACATTATTTCTATTGTTACATTGTAATATAAAATTAAATCATTCAACTCACCATAATGCAGAATCAGTGGGAGCCCTGAGTGTGTCACTAGCCATGTCGCCTGCCACCAGATGCCATCAGGTGTCCCCAGCGGGGTCTGTCCTTACGTCAGGTGCCCTCAGCAGAGTCCCTCCTTACATGCAGCCTGTGTCACATAAAATGCAGCCTGTGTCACACAAAATGCAGCCTGTGCCACACACAATATAGCCTGTGTCCCACCAAACACAGACTGTGTCCCACCAAATACAGCCTGCCCGTGTCTCAACAAATGCAGCCTGCCCGTGTCTCAACAAATGCAGCCTGCCCGTGTCCCACCAAATGCAGCAGCCTGCCCGTGTCCCACCAAATGCAGCAGCCTGTGTCCCACCAAATGCAGCAGCCTGTGTCCCACCAAAAGCAGCAGCCTGTGTCCCACCAAAAGCAGCAGCCTGTGTCCCACCAAAAGCAGCAGCCTGTGTCCCACCAAAAGCAGCAGCCTGTGTCCCACCAAAAGCTGCAGCCTGTGTCCCACCAAAAGCTGCAGCCTGTGTCCCACCAAAAGCAGCAGCCTGTGTCCCACCAAAAGCAGCAGCCTGTGTCCCACCAAAAGCTGCAGCCTGCCTATGTCCCACCAAAAGCTGCAGCCTGCCTATGTCCCACCAAAAGCTGCAGCCTGCCTATGTCCCACCAAATACAGCAGCCTGTGCCCCACCAAATGCAGAAGCCTGTGTCCCACCAAATGCAGTAGCCTGTGTCCGACCAAATGCAGTAGCCTGCGTCCCACCAAATACAGCCTGCCTGCGTCCCACCAAATACAGCCTGCCTGCGTCCCACCAAATACAGCCTGCCTGCGTCCCACCAAATACAGCCTGCCTGCGTCCCACCAAATACAGCCTGCCTGCGTCCCACTAAATACAGCCTGCCTGCGTCCCACTAAATACAGCCTGCCTGTGTCCCACCAAATACAGCAGCCTGTGTCCCCCACCAAATGCAGCAGCCTGTGTCCCTACCAAATGCAGCAGCCTGTGTCACCACCAAATAAAACAGCACGTGTCACCACCAAATAAAGCAGCTTGTGTCCCACCAAATAAAGCAGCTTGTGTCCCACCAAATAAAGCAGCTTGTGTCCCACCAAATAAAGCAGCCTGTGTCTGCACCAAATAAAGCAGCCTGTGTCCGCACCAAATAAAGCAGCCTGTGTCCGCACCAAATAAAGCAGCCTGTGTCATCACCAAATAAAACAGCACGTGTCACCACCAAATAAAGCAGCCTTTGTCACATCAAACCCCCTTCCTACCATTACTTACCTTGCTGTGTGTTGTCCTATCCAGTGGTGTCTCCTTCCACAGTGGCGATGGAGGAATCCGCTCCTATCATACTTCCTGTTTCCTCTCTCCCAGGTGCAATGGGAGAGACAAGACAGGAAGTGACATTAAACTCAGATGTCAATCAAACCACCCGGCCGTAGTAATAGATACTACTGGCATATGGCGTAATACTTGAACCCCTGGCATATCCAGGAATCACTGACATGATGGGTAGTCCCTACCTATTTTAAGCAATAATGTCACCAGGATTACCACTTTTATTTTTGATAAAGAACTTGTCAAAGGTTTGGGTGCCTTTATTTCTAGGTTTGTGGATGAGCGGGGGGAGGGGGTGGTGTATGAGGGCCCTCTTATTATTAAAGGGGGCTTTCAGATTAGATAAATTATGGATTATTGCCATAGCCCATTTCTTACTTTGCCAAGCTTACAGTGTTACAAAACCTAGGAGCCCGCATTCACTATATCCGATCTTCCACAGTAAACAGAACATGGGCATGCAATAGTTGTAGTAAATATAAACTGCTAATTACCTTGTCTCGTTAGCAGTATATAGCAGTCTTGTGATTTCTATCAGTGTCTGCTTAAGTTTGTAGGAGGAGTTTTTATTCTCCTCTGACCCTCTGTGCTGATTGGCCCTCTACTGATCACATGCATCCTCCCAAGAAAAACAAAAAATTCTCTCAGGCAACACATGCCAAACAGCATGAGCAGCCTGACTCCTAATGCTCTGTTCTATCAAGAGATGGGTTGGAGTCAGTTAAACAGGAGGGAGATCAGAGGAGACAGGATCACACAGCCTTTATACACAATGCAGAGGATTAACCCCTTAGGTTCCACAGCAAGTATAACCAGCATGATTTACTGCATATACACACTGATTGTACTGTTTAGTAACACTTTAACCACTTCCCGACCAGCGCACGACGATGTACGTCGACAGAATGAAACGGGCAGGCATATTGGCGTGCATGTACGTCCAATCTTCAATGCCGCCCTGCCATCGGGAGTGCGCTGCCCGCGGCGCGCTCCCACGCTGGTCGGGACCCCCGTGAGCCCGGTCGCGGGACCCGCGGACTCGATCGCCATGGGCATACCCGCGATCGTCTCACGGGACGGCTGAATGGAGGAAATGCCGTGTAAACGGCATTTCTCCATTCTGCCTAGCAACTAGTGACGCTGATCTCTGCTCCATGTGATTGGAGCAGAGATCAGTGTACACTAAATGAAAGCCCAACCCCCCCACAGTTAGTAACACACCCCTAGGAACACTTAACCCCTACACTGCCACCCACTGGTTAACCCTTTCACTGCCAGTGTCATTTACACAGGAATCACTGCATTTATATAGCAGTGATTACTGTATAAATGACAATGGTTCCAAAAATGTGTCAAAAATGTCCGATGGGTCCCCCACAATGTCGCAGTCACAATAAAAATCGCTGATCGCCGCCATTACTAGTAAAAAATAAAAATAAAAAATTATTAATAAAAATGCTATAAAACTATCCCTATTTTGTAAACGCTATAACTTTTGCGCAAACCAATCAATAAACGCTTATTGCGATTTTTTTTACCAAAAATATGTAGAATACGTATCGGCCTAAACTGAGGGAAAAAAATGTTTTTTTATATATTTTTGGGGGATATTTATTATAACAAAAAGTAAAAAATAATGCGTTTTTTTTTAGAAATTGTCGCTCTATTTTTGTTTATAGCTCAAAAAATAAAAACCGCAGGGGTGATCAAATACCACCAAAAGAAAGCTCTATTTGTGGGAAAAAAAGGACGTCAATTTTGTTTGGGAGCCACGTCGCACGACTGCGCAATTGTCAGTTAAAGCGACGCAGTGCCGAATCGCAAAAAGTGGTCTGGTCTTTGACCAGCAAAATGGTCCGGTCTGAAAGTGGTTAAAGTAGACTTTCACTCGAAAAATTACTTTGTGCCATTGTAACACCCTCTTCAATCAAGGGATACAACTTTTTTGGCTTTGTTATGCTTTTTTTCCCCTGTTTTTCAATTGCTAGCCCCGTCCCAACCCCATTTTCACTTAGGCAAGAATGTGGACCCTGCTCCTGGTGCCTCCTGGGATATACAAGTCACAGATTCCAGGAGGCATCAGCTTCCACACTGCCAGGAGGCATCAGCTTCCACACTGTGGCCTGAGAAGGTGGCATCTCATGGAGGTGGGCTGCTAGATCCTAGAAGTGACTGCTGGCTCCCAATGATATAGGAAGGAAGATGGTGGCAGGAGACGTAACATGTGGCATTCAATGCTGGATTTGCTGGTAATATGAGTATGCTTATAATGGATACCCTAGCAAAAAAAGTTAAGGGAGGGATGATAAAAAAAAAAGAAATCACGGGGGGTGAAGTTCTTCTTTAACCACTGTGGTTCCAGAGTACATGGTGGGTAAAGGGAGAATGAATGTTCCTAATAATAGTATAGAGTAACAATATATATATATATATATATATATATATATATATATATATATATATTAGGGCTGTTACTGATTACAATTTTTCGTGTTCGATTAATCAATTATTTTTGATCGATTAATCGACTAATTTCGATTAATTATAACACACATACAGATCCAACTACTTTTAGCTGATCTCCTTGCATTGCAACTCTGCATTAGTCCGTGGTAAATGTGGTATACACTATATACAATCACCTGACACTAGTTAGTTTCCACAATCCATGACTTAACTTCACAGTTCACACAAATAAATACATTTTAAATTCAAACTGTAGCACTGATGTAAGTATTTTTTTTTTTTTATTAAACTTTAAGAAAAACATAGAAAGTTAGTTTAATTCTAATTAAAAAATGTATCTAGTATATTGACTGTCAGTCACTTTATAGTAGGCAAGTAGGCATCACTTTAGCCAGTCACGCAGACATACCAGAGTGTTTACATTTTGCTGTTTTTTTTTTTACAACAATGTTAAAAACGGAGGTTATCAAATTTGCCTACACTTAGCTCACTGAATGATCCCAGTTAACCACTTCCATATTTACCATCACTGTCCAGGCTGTCCGGTGACGTCACGGACATCAATGTCACCGGACTCATCCCCCCTTTCCCTTTGTTAGCAGACGGAGGCACTTGGGGAAGGGGGGAGGAGTGCGGCGATGTCAATGTCTGTGACGTCACCGGATCTCCTATGTTACTCCCTGAAGACCTGGAAGCCAGCGGAGAGGTGAGTACCAATCAAAAGAATTTTGATCGATCAAAATAATTAACGATTAATTAAGTAATTAATCTTTAATTTTCCCAGCCCATATATATATATATATATATATAAATATATATATATCTTTTTTTTTTTTTCATTTTGGTGACATGTAAGGGATCTGATTGTGATTTAGTATCATGGAAAAATGTTTTATTGCTGAGACTGCATTCCAGCACAGATAACACTGTGGAAAATGTAACAAATCCAATGTCAATTACACATGATCATGAAAAAAAAATTCTATACTAAATACACAGTCAAACCATGTTGTATTACAGTGTTTGGCAAATCCTGAAAAAGGTGTCCTGTTGGCCTTTAGTAAAGGGGCAACTTGGCTCTGTAGTAAGCAGTAATGTTATGAGATAGATGCTTCTGCATTCTAATGCCATCACAGTGGAAGAAAACCCACCGATTTAACTGTTTCCCAAAACAGTTACATTTAAAGCATTATAAGTAAGAAGAGTAGTGGTGCGCTGTACTGGGGTGGAATTTGCCTACCCCCACAAAAACAGTATTCTATATCCACAATTAGATTCAGCAAATAGCAATCTTAAAAATAAAATAGGTATAAATATAGGTATGACATAAACTCAATTGCTGAAATAGAACATGTGTGTGAATCTGTGCGGCATACTACAATAGCAAGTAGTGATACTTTCAGTGTTCATAAAGTGGTGAAAAACATTAATACGCAATCTACGATAAAGAATATAAAATATAAAATATAAAAAATATATATAAAATATAAATTGAGGCAAAATTCCAAAGTACAACGTGTTGCGATAAGTTAGAAATCGCATAAGGTGCAAGTGCTCTAATGTAATAAAAACAGACAACCTTTCAAATATATGCAAATATATGGTAACAAACAACACTAGTATAAAAGACAAATGTCCATTTAAAGTGCAAGGTGCTGCGATTATTCTCAAAATCCCACAGAGTGCTAGTGCTTCAACGTAACAACTGTGATTAAATGTGGAAGAATTGCGATGGGGGGGCAGTGGTGCTAGTGATGGGGAACGAGTCACGTTACCCTGATGAAGTCACGTGACTCGTGATGAACACGGGGGGGGGGGTAGGCAAATTCCACCCCAGTACAGCATACCACTACTCTTCTTACTTATAATTCTTTTGGGTTCAGACATTTCCCCTCAGTGCGTGCAGCAGTTCACCATCTATTTCTACCCTGACTTGGCGCAGGAATATCCTCCTATACTATTTCTTACATTTAAACATGCTTCTGGTGATAACTGTCAAACTTGCCAGTATGCTTATGTTAGCACTCAACTGAACTTTCAGGCTGTGAAATGGCTGGTGTATTAGCTGATCACATGTGCAGCACCATGGAAAGTGAAGATCTACAGAGGCTAAGATGGCAGCTGCATACGTTGTAAATAATAGGAACCTTTTGTTATACTGTATGATTAGTACCCTAATTCGACACAGGACATTACCCCTGAACTTAGGTGAAACCTGAAAGCTGTTCAAAATTAAAAAAAATGAAGAGCAACAGATTTGTGGCAAGTACCCCATAGCTGTTTGGGGGTTGGGGCACTAGTGACTGTTAACATGCCACTGCAGATGATTTTTTAACTCCTTCAAGCCTAAGGGTAAAACAAATGAAAATGTCGGCTAAGCACAATTTTGTAACTTTGACACATGTTAGTAAAACTGTACATATTATCACAACAATTTTTTCATTTTTTATTTGTTTTTTTTTAAATGTGCGCGATTGGTGGGAAGGGGTTAAATGAAAACCTGTAATGAGATGTTTAGGCTGATTTACTCAATAAACAGAGTGAATATTCATGTCTATTATTTAAACATTTAGGAAAATTTGATTCCCAACTACTTTAGTTCACATCTCCTTTGGTAAATATGTAGATTGCCAATGGTCATGTTTCCTATAAATGATAGTTGCCAGGCTGTCTGGCTTATCCAGTGGTGAGTTTCTGATCTGGAACTCCTATGCAGATGAGGAGTACTGACTTCACTGCCTTCAATTACTGCATGCTCATTCTGAGAAAGTAACTTAGAATACTTAATACAGAGACTACGAGCTAGCTAGCATTTTCAGGGGTCAAGTTAGGAATGACAGTTTTTGTATTCCTCTTACACCCCTTTCACACCAGGGCGTTTTGCATTATAGCGTTAGAAATAGCGCCTGCAATCCGCCCTAAAGAAGCTGCACCATTGTGGGTAGTGTGAAAGCCCGAGGGCTTTCACACCACAGCGGTGCACTGGCAGGACGTCAGAAAAAAGTCCTGCCAGCAGCTTCTTTGGAGCGGTGAAGGAGGTTACCGCTCCTCCACCGCTGCTCCCCATTGAAATCAATGGGGCAGCGCTGTAATACCGCCGGCAAAACGCCGCTATTGCGGCGTATTGCCGGTGGTTTTAACCCTTTCTCGGCTGCTAGCGGGGGGGTAAAAGCGCCCGCTAGTGGCCGAAATGCGCCGCAAATCCGGCAGTAAAACACTGCTAAAAATAGCGTTTTACCGCCGACGCTATAGGCGGTGTGGTGTGAAAGGGGTCTTAAGGCCTGATTCACACCTATGCAGGTTGTAGTTTGCATATTCCAAGAGCATTTTGTGTTTTTCAATACACGAAGTCTATGGAACCAAAAAACAGAAACAAATCCTTGGCCCTTTCCATTAAATGCACAGATGTGAATTACATCCATAGAAAACCATGTTAAATTGACTGTAGTGTGTTTCTGCAAAACTGAAAACTCACTGAAAAATGCCTAGGTGTAAATCAGGCCTAATACAGGTTTCCTTTGACTGCAACAACGTATTGCATCCAGAAACAAATTATTTGTGTGTGATAGAATGTTATGTGTTGTCTTCTTAGAATTCACCTTATTGCATCAATTGGTGAACTTATAGGAAAAGGTTGACTTGCTTACTAGGATGCGTGAAACAAAACAAACATTCACTAAATGGGTAGTTTTTACTTTAAACAGTCTGCAGCAGCAGGCAGCTATAGTAAATCGTTATGTGCTTTTAATTATCTTGTAGAAATATTGCTGTGTGTATAGGTTAGTGTGAGATGCAAGTAATTGAATGCTTTGTGATATTTTCAAGACCTCTGATGCATTGTTAGACATGTACCTGCTGCTATAATAAAATAGAGTCTTTCTGCAGTGATAGAGATCTATTTTGGAAGCTTAGCATTCCTTAGCAGCAAGTGGTTTTCTTTACACAATGTTGTACTAGCCATTTAAAATTTGAAATAGAGATGTACATTATTTGCTGAAGAACATTGTTTAGATTTCTTTTGCCAATTCAGTAAGCTACAATTTCTTTTGGCGACACTGGATTTCATTACTATCAATTACATAGTCATTAAAGTAGTCTGCCATTATCTTTAATTTTATATATATATATATATATATATATATATATATATATATAAAATGTCAAAAGTATTGGGAAGCCTGCCTTTACATGCACATAAACTTTAATGGCATCCCAGTCTTAGTCCGTAGGGTTCAATATTGAGTTGGCCCACCCTGTGCAGCTATAACAGCTTCAAATCTTCTGGGAAGGCTGTCCACAAGGTTTATGAATGTGTGTTTGAGAATGTTTGACCATTCTTCAAAAAGCGCATTTGTGAGGTCAGGCACTGACGTTGGACAAGAAGGTCTGGCTCGCAGTCTCGCTCTAATTCATCCCAAAGGTGTTCTATCGGGTTGAGGTCAGGACAGTCAAGTTCCTCCACCCCAAAACTCACTCATTCATGTCTTTATGGACCTGGCTTTGTACACTGGTGCGTAGTCATGTTGGAACAGGAAGGGGCCATCCCCAAACTGTTCCCACAAAGTTGGGAGCATGAAATTGTCCAAAATGTCTTGGTATGCTGATGCCTTATGAGTTCCCTTGACTGGAGCTAAGGGGCCAAGCTCAACCCCTGAAAAACAACCCCACATCATAATCCCCCCTCCACCAAATGATTTGGACCAGTGCTTTGTGCAGGTCAGAACAGAAACAGCTAAGCATAAAATCAAAAAAATTGCACATACCAGTGAATGTGTTGAAAAAGTCGTATCACAGACTATGTCTCCCCAAAGATAGGGAGGAAAGCACTCACATTGCCACATGTGAAGGTTTAAGGGAACAGAGAAAAAGAGAGGATACTTGGTAGGTATTTTTTGGTCGGACTTTAAAGGCATACGGAAAAACTAGCAAGATATAGAAAAATAACAATGTTTATTATGAACATACAGAATATGCATAGAGCAATCAGAGGTTAAACATACAATTATAATATTATATACAATGAGCCCTTGTGTATCGATGCGTTTCACCATTTAATTTTTTTTTACAAACGTGGCTATACGCGACTAAACACAGCATGTAAACATGGCTAAATGGCCATTTTTAGATGCTGGTTCCTAGCTGTCAAGTTAAAGGAGAGGTTGAACAAGGAGGGGTTGAACAACGTCCCATGTACATGAAGCCTTAGAAAATCTATTAGTAAATGTCACAAATTTACATGCAAACAGCAAAAACTTAAAATGGAAGTGCTCAATTTGCTCCAGTTTTGCCTCTAACCAGTGGCGGCCCGTCCATAAGGGATGCACAGCAACCACCCCCTGCTCCATGCGTCTGGTCCCTAATCTACATGCTGGGGCTTTTTCTTTTGTAAAGCATGTGATTAGAGCCTGAGGCTCTAATTGGCTTCAAAAAGGAGCAGAACGCTGTGCCCTGAGCCCACCCAGTTGTGTGACAATAGCGAATTAATGTTAATTAATTATTATTAATATCCACTATTGTCTTTCTGCTTCTCCTCCTGGCCAATCAGAAAGCAGGTCCTGAGACCTGGTTGGCTGAAAGGAGAAGTGACCATATTGGCCAGGCAGGGGGGAGGAGATACGGGGACATCCGGGAGCACCAGCCACCACTGATCATCTACCTCTCCCTATCTTCACCTTGGCTGCCTCCTGACTGTGGGATCAGACAGGACGAGAGCTGAGTGTCTGGGTGGGGAGATCTGATGGGGGTACTGCTGCTGGGAGAAAATAGCAACTTGGAAAAGTGACAGATCGGAGGACATCGCAGGACACACTGGACATTTAACTCCTCATCATTATTTTCATCACCCCCCACTGACCTTCGGACGATGAAGGGGAAGAAAGGTAGGTGCGGGCTGTGTACAGGGGACGGAGGGTGTCTTGATTGACAGATAGGAGCGGTTGTTGTCTGTCTGTGTCAGAAACCATGAAATCAGATCGAGACAGAAGTACAGTTAAATCACATTTGTTTAATAATAAAAGTAAATATAACAAACATAGTCAAAACATAGCCAGAGTTCAGGATAGTCAGACAAGCCAAACGTCAGGTAGCTGGAGAGCGTAGTAAAACAGCAAACAGGATCTGGCGCCAGAAGTTATGTTAGCCAAGCAAGTCTTTTAACAGGAATGCAGGCGAGCATCTCTGATGTTGACTAAGGTAAAGGCAGAGATCCTCTGGGCTGGACAGTTTAAGTAGGCAAGGCTGATGAGCAGGATATCATCAACAGCTGAGTAACTGTGGAGGGTTTAGGAGCTGGCAATTAGCCGACAGCTGAGTGGCCAGCTCAGTGAAGGAAGGGCTGAGCCCAGCCCTGACAGTCTGGACGTTTGTTCTTCCCATGCTGCTGCTGCCGTCAAAGTGATCACACTGTGTATTCCGGGGCCGGGACTGCCCGATCATCAGGACCCCCTCCCCCCATAGTTCTGATCAGACTTTTACCCCCCTCTGATCTGCAAGCAAACTACTTCCAGAGCCCTGTGTAGCCTGCACAGTGCTTTGTGTCACTTTTATTGACTTTTTGTGTCTGATGGCCAATCTGTGTTTTGTGTCTGATCTATTTCTGTAATAAAAAGCATGTTGTGAGCACGCCATGGCGTGTGTTGGCTTTGGGAGTGAGCTGCACCCAAAGGACCCCCTTCCCCTTCCCCAGCAGCAACGCATGGCTGAGCGCCTCACTTGTGGAACAAAGAAACTTTCTGCTGCACAAGGGACATTAGTGAGAGCACATGGGATCTGCTCAGACATCCACCATCTATTCATCCCAGGCTCTGTCCCTGCGTCTTCCACCCAATGTCATGTGTATGTGCCACCAGCCCATGCAGCTGAGAAAGTCTTTGTTTAAAAATCAGGCTTGCATTTCTGAGGGGAATGAGGAAATAGCTTTTCAGGGTGGCTGTTTTGCTGATTCTGTAAAAAAAATCCCCCTTGTCAGACTATGAAAGCACTGTCTGTCTGCACTGATCATCTCATCCAATAAGAGGACAGGCTTTCTCATTACATTTGGGAGAATTAGGAAGCAATGAATGACAATGTATATTTGTGTCATCTGTATTGTGACAGTTCCCACAGCTGCACTGTATCTGTGACCTGTGCACCCATCTCATCCAATCTTCATCACGTCAATGTTATTTCAAAAGTTCTGGTCAATCTTTTCAAATCTGCAGCTGTTATTATAATAGTACCTAGCAATTCCTCTGTGGAGGTCCATGTTCAGGCACTTCTTGTTATAGTGACAACACTCTGTCCCCCTCTGCCAATTGTTTTCCTGGGTTGTCACCTGGTTTCACATACTTCTGGTGGAGAGGATGTGGCAACATGCATTGTGCAGAAATGTCCTGCGAAGATCAGAAGTGCTAAGATGCACAACTACATGAAAAAATAAGTTTTCCAAAAGAAAAAAAAGGCATTTGTTATGCAAACACAGTGCTTTAGCAAGCTAAATGTCATTGTTGTAGTGATTAACATCTACCTTAAAGTGGTTGTAAACCCTTACAAACCACTTTGACCTACAGGTAAGCCTAGATTAAGGCTTACCTGTAGGTCCAAGCAATATCTCCTAAACCTATATGGTTTAGGAGATATTTGCCCGAAAACAGGCACCGCGTGCGCCGTAGACAGCGGCACGCAGGCGCACTGAACGCGGCATTCTCAGCGACGGAGCTGCCGCGCGTGTCGGCTCCCGTGCGCATGCGCAGGAGTGACGTCATCGCGGCTTCGCCGAATGACAGCGGCGGAGCTGCGAGACCCCACCAACAAGATGGATGCGGCGGACTACAGGGGACAGCGGTGACTTCGCTGGCTCCTGTGTCAGGTAAGTGACACATAATAAGCTACTATGCGATGCATAGTAGTCCATTATGCTTTGCCTTTGCAGGGAATGAAAGAGGAAGTAAACTCATCAGGGTTTACTTCCTCTTTAAGTGTGTTAGATATAGAGACAGGTAAGATAAGATGATAGTTGTCCTATAGCTCATGCATATGCCAATTAGAGCCGTATACCCCCCAGATCAGCATATATCTGCAGCGGGCATAGCCAGGTGTTTGTGATCAGCCAGAGATAGGAATCCATTTTTTTTTGCTATTCAGAACTGCATTGCTTAAACTGACAATTGAGTGGTCATGCAATTCTGTACCCAAATATAATGTTGTTTTTTTCCCACAAATAGAGTTTTCTTTTGGAGGTATTTACTTGTGCCTGCCCCCCCCCCCCCCAAAAAAAAAATTTGAGCACCAGCCGCCACTGCCTCTAACAATTTCAAAATGTTGTTTATAAAGTTCAGTCCACCTACAACAATATTTCAGCATGGATTTATAAGTTATTGCTAGAAAGTTGCATCTCCCAATAGCTTTTTATATTTTTGAAATTCACTATAAACAACTAGGGAAGGGCCAGAACATGTGAACAGGCAAAAAGTTCTAGCGAACATGCCTATTAAAGTCTATGAGATACGAACATGAAAAATCAAAAGTGATAATTTTAAAGGCTTATATACAAGTTATTGCCATAAAAAGTGTTTGGGGACCTGGGTCCTGCCCCAAGGAACATCTATCAATGCAAAAAAAAAGTTTTTAAAACAACCATTTTTTCTGGAGCAGTGATTTTATTATTGCTTAAAGTGAAACAATAAAATTGAAATATTCCTTTAAATATCGTGTGCCTGGAGTCACCTTAGTCTGCTTGTAAAGTGGTGCATCTGTGCAATGTGTAGAACAGTGCTGCAGCAAAATGACATTTCTAAGGAAAAAATTTAATTTAAACTTGCTCGTGGCTATAATGCATTGCCGACTCCCGGCAAAATCCATATCAGACACTTACCCGAGCAAGCAGCCTGACAGGCCAGGAAAGATGGGGCGGAAAAACGAGCACCCCCCACCCTCTTGAACCATACCAGTCTACTTGCCCTCAATATGGGGAGGGTGCTTTGGGGTCTCCTTGTTGATGGGGACAAGTGTCTCTTCCTGACAACTCTGGCCATTGGTTGTCAGAATCTGCGTGTGGGGGCTTATCAGAATCTAGAAGCCCTCTTTAACAAGAAGGCCTCCAGATCCCGCCCCCCCCTAATGGGTATTGGGTACATTGTACCCAAAAAAGTGTCAAAAAGTAAAAACCACAATAGACAGTTTTTTACGATTCCTTTATTAAAATAGAAAAAAAAAAAAAGTGTCCTGCGATGTATATTCATTGTCAATCACGCCGACCGATGGACCTAAAAAATAGAAAAAAAAAGCAAAAAAACTCTGCCTCCATGGGAGGCCTGCCGGCGACTGCTGTCTCTTTGATAGCTATTATATAAGCAAGGGCGGGGCCACCCGCTGACCTAACCGGATGACCCCGTCCCGTCTGACCTAACATTACGTCAGAAGGGGTGGGTCCCTCGGTTACCTCACCGGGTGCCCCCGCCCTTGCCTACATAAAAGCTTTTTTTTTCTATTTGTCGGGTAGCATGATTGAAGATGGATAGCACCGGACATTTATTATTTTTTTTTTAATAAAGGATTGTCAAAAACTGTCTGTTGTGGTTTTTGCTTTTTGACACTTTTCTTGGTGAATGGGTAGGGGTACAATGTACCTGAGTGCACTGGGTGCCCCCTTGTTAAAGGGGCTTCCAGATTCTGTTAAGCCCTTCCGCCTGCAGACCCCGACAACCAATGGCCAGGAGTAGTAAGAAGACCCGCCACTGTAATCCTTGAAGTGTCGTTTATTGGTACAGCAGAGTGACAATAAAACAATAAACTGACGCATTTCGGCAATAGCCTTAGTCGTAGCTGATTTGAAACAGATTAGGCAAAAAAAAAAAAAAAAAAAATTATATATATATATACACACTCACATACACATATGCAAACTCCATTGGCCTATCAGGTTAGTGACACAGAAAATTTGCATATTTAATTGATACCACCAATTATTCAAGTGGTTAGTGACTACACCTGTTTTTAGCCAACATGAGCAGGGGAAAGGAAAAAAAAGGCAATATAAAAAGTTATTTTGTTGAGCCAAGAAGTGTGTAGAAAAAAATACTACATGGAATATTAGGACCTTATTGCTTCAAGGGAGAGGGATTCAATTTATGGCAGGATAAAAAAAAGAGGGATTCAATTTATGGCAGGATCAAAAGGAGAGGGATTAAATTGATGGCAGGATCAAAAAAAAAATAATTACATTTAAAATTAAAAGGGGGAATTGAAAAAAAAAGGAGAGAAAAGGAGGAAAAAATAGAAGGCAGAAAAACAAGCACAGAGGGAACCTACTGGGACAAAAAGGCAGATACTGAGGCAGGTGACAATGAAACTAAAGATGGGATAGGATGATCTTATTTGAGAAATAGATCCACGTCCCATATGTGGTTCATGCCTGTGGGGGTGTGTGTCCCCAACCGGAAAATCCACTTGACTTCCTGTTCCAGTAGCCTTCTGTGCCTGTCTCCTCCATGTATCGACCAATGGCCAGGGTTGTCAGGAAGAGGCCCTTGTCCCAATCAATATGGGGACACAATGCTGTGGGGAGGGTCCCAAAGTACTCTCCCCATGTTGAGGGCAAGCAACCTGGTATGGTTCAGGAGGAGGGGGTGCTCACTTATTTGCCCCCCTTTTCCTTGCCTGCCAGGCTGCTTGCTCGGATAAGGGTCTGGTATGGATTTTAGGGGGGACCCCATGCCGTTTTTTTCTTAATTCTGTCATAGGGTTCCATGTCAATGCATTGTATTATATACTCGGCGCTGTATATACAGTTGTGCTCAAAAGTTTGCACACCTTAGAAGAAATTGTGAAATTTTGGCATTAACCCCTTCCTGCCGAGCGTACGCACATCTGCCTACTCGGCTTCCGGGGGGTATACCGGGATGATGCCCGCACCTGCAGGCATCATCCTGGTACCGTTTTCTTCAGCAGGCAATTGGCTTTCCAGCCATAACAACCGATGCGGCTAAAAGCCGCTCGGCTGTTATGCCGGAGAAGCGGGAGAGGTCGCCCCCCCCCCTCCCGCCGCCTCCCGCCGATGTTACCGGTGCTCCCGTCCCAGCTTCGTTCCAGTCTCCTCATAGTAAACACGGAAGCGACGTCATGACGTCACTTCCCGTTTACTCGGCTGCCAATGGCGCCAGTTTAAAAAAAATATACGGTATTTAGAATCGCCGTTTTCGGCGATCTGAATACATTGAAGTGTAAAGGAGGGGTGGGGGGTCTTTTAGACCCCCGATCCCTCCATAAAGAGTACCTGTCACCACCTATTTCTGTCACAAGGGATGTTTACATTCCTTGGGACAGCAATAAAAGTGATCACATTTTTTTTTTTTTTTTTTAAACAATTTAGTCATTTTAAAATAAATAAAAAAATGTAAAAATTTTTTTAAAGCGCCCGCCGTCCCCACGAGCTCGCGAAGCAAAGAAAACGCATACGGAAGTCGCGCCCGCGTATGTAAACGGTGTTCAAATCCCACATGTGAGGTATCGCCGCGATCGTCAGAGTGAGAGCAATAATTCTAGCACTAGACCTACTCTGTAAAGCTAACCTGGTAACCGTAAAAAAAATTTAAAGCGTCACCTATTGAGATTTTTAGGTACCGTACTTTATCGTCAATCCACAAGTGCGTGCGATTATAAAGTGTGACATGTTTGGTATCTATTTACTCGGCATAACATTATCACATTATGCAAAAAAATTGGGCTAATTTTACTGTTTTTTTTTTTTAATTCATGAAAGTGTCCCTTTTCCCAAAAAGTTGCGTTTAAAACACCGCTGCGCAAATACCGTGTGACATAAAATATTGCAACAATCGCCGTTTTATTCTCTAGAGTCTCTGCTAAAATAATATATATAATGTTTGGGGGTTCCAAGTAATTTTCTAGCAAAAAATATGGATTTTAACTTGTAAACACCAAATGCCAAAAATAGGCTTAGTCATGAAAGGGTTAATATTGAAAATATGACTGATTATGCCAAAATACTCTTTCATTTAAGGATAGCAATCACATGAAGCCATTTATTATGACATCGTTTTTTGGATCCTTTTTAAATCATAATGATAACAGAAATCCCCCAACTGGCCCTGATAAAAAGTTTACATAGCCTGCAATGTTTTGCCATGGTACAGACACAGAAGGTGGCACACACAGGTTAAAATGGCAAATAAAGGTTAATCTCCCACATTTGCGGCTTTTTAAATTACAATTGGTGTCTGTGTATGAATAGTCAATGGGTTTGTTAGCTCTCACATGGGTGCACTAAGCAGGCTAGACACAGCCATGAGGAGGTAGAAAAGAACAGTCAAATGACCTGCGTAACAAGGTAATGAAACTTTACAAAGATGGAAAAGGATATAAAAAGATATCCAAAGCCTTAAATATGCCAGTCAGTACTGTTTAATCACTTAAGAAATGTAAAATTAGGGGCTCTTTTGATAGCAATCCAAGGTCGGGTAGACCTTTTTTTTTCAAAATTGTCGGCCTTTTTTTTATTTGTTTAGCATAAAATAAAAATCCCAGAAGTTATCAAATACCACCAAAAGAAAGCTCTATGTGTGGGAAAAAAATGATAAAAATTTTGTTTGGGTACAGTGTAGCATGACCGCGCAATTGTAATTTAAAAAGTGACAGTGCTGAAAGCTGAAAATTGGCTTGGGCAAGATGGAGGGAAAGTGCCTAGTATTGAAGTGGTTAAAGTAATGTACTTAAAGCAAACTTTACTAGGATAAAGAGACAAATTGTTTATTTGGTAATGGACTATAGTGTGCTTTATTCTTTACATATACAGGGTTTCCTGTGGTTGGGACTGGACAGAGTGGTGAAAGGCCACTTTTGGGAGAAAGCCATCATACCTACATTGTTGCTTTTTGAGTGAATTGGGTTTTGACACACCCTCAACATGGGGGCAAGGTGCTTTAGGGTGGGGAGCACAGAGCCCCCCCAGCCCCAAAGCACCCACACCACCCATGTTGAGGGTGTGTCAACACCTAATATGGTCCAGGAGGGGGGGCATTCGCTCGCCCCCCCTATTCCTGACCTGACAGACTGCATGCTCGGATAAGGGTCTGGTATGGATTTTGGGGGGACTCAACGCCTTTTTATTTCTTTTTTGGGCATGGGAATTTCCCTCACAATCCATACCAGACTGAATGGTCTGGTATGGTCTGGGGGGGAGGGGGAACCACGTGCCAAAATTTTCTTTTCCATTTTGGCACGTGGTTCCCTTTCAAGATCCATACTAGACTCAAAGGGCCTGGTATGGATCCTGGGGGGGAAAAAAGACTTATGGTTAGACTGTCAGGTGTAAGGTAAAGTGCACCATGGGAACGGGTGTAACAAGCTCCAAAATTACAATAGATTACTAAATATAAAAGAATCATTTTATTACTTACATTCCTTCACTTTTAGAAAATGGCAAAAGCTCCTGATGAAGCTTTTGTATAACGCGTAACATGTAGGACAATTCGAGCTGAGTCATTTATGATACACTAATAGAGAAAAAGGAAAAGACTGTGCTATTCTAAAACCTGCCCCCTAAGCAGCAGCTCAAATCGTTATACCTACGACAGTCAAAATTGTATACAGTGGAGAGCTGCGCTAAAAATATAAGAAAGGTTTTTCTGTGACCGCAAAAACCCAAGAAAAAGGTTAATTAAGCATTTTCACTCAAAAAAGTAAATAAATAAACTGATTTAAATAATTAACAAAATAAATAAATAAGGTGTATGGAAAAATCAATTTCTCATATAAATAAATTATCATAAAGATATAAAAATAATCATAAAAAGCACCAGTCACAACTAATTGATATGTGTAAAGGAACTCCACAGGATGTGCTACCACAATATTACCATAAATAAATAAGTGAATGAATTCAAATGAATAATAAATATCTAGGAATCAAAAAACTCATCAAATATATAAATACAAATAAATAGAATGAAAATTACATAAATAAAATTCATACAGTGTATGTAAAACAAGAAGACACAAAATAGTCCACAAAAGTCCCATAAAAAATAAATATCAATTGATCCAATGTGCAATGGAAAGTGACACCAATAAGAAATCGTGTAACAGGGAATCCGCTGAAGCACCTCCACCAATGGATAATATGAGCCGCTTACCAGAGCGTAAGATCTCAGTGTTAAGTGAGATCAAAAACGTATTTGAAGAGGGTCTAGATGGACAGTCCTGGGAACCCCACCGAGCCTCTCTCTCCAGACACTCCAACCAGTTAGAACGTTAGTGCTCCAAAGTATATAAAAAACAAGGGAACACATGCATAGTGTAAAACCCTTTTAATGAGCTAATAAGTAAAAAGCAAATAAACTCACATAATCATCGTATAAATCAGCGATTTACAAAATCGAGCCGGCCGACTCTTGGCTACCGCCCGCACTTACGGGTTTACGTAGAACGCGGTGACGTCAGCACGCTGTTCCTCCCAAAATTTTATTTTATTATTTATTTTATTAATTATTTAAATGAGTTTATTTATTTACTTTTTTGAGGGAAAATGCAGAATTAACCTTTTTCTTGGGTTTTTGCGGTCACAGAAAAACCTTCATTATATATTTAGTGCAGCTCTCCACTGTATACAATTTATAATACACTGTGTGCATATTGTTCTTTTTATGTCAAATTACCATTTGCCAGATCTAAGTGTAACTATTCGAGTTTCCGATTGATACATGATCTAAGTTGACTACATTGACAGTGTAATCTGTATGGTCTGAGACAATTAGTGTTTTATGCAAATCTCTGTATGTTTTTTGCATTTAGTATTTTTTACTTTGTAAATACATTTTGTTAAACTCTTTAAAAATGTGTGTGTTATGCCTACAAAGTCCATCATTTTCAACAAAATTGTTCTCTAATAATTTCAAATATCGGGACGGGGCACGTTTTATCTTATATCGTATCCACAGCACCACTCTGTGGTGATACGTAATTAGTTCAAATTAAACTCAACTGCCTCTAAACTCATAGTTCCCAACTGCCCCTGATTTTGAGGGACTGTCCCTGATTTCGAGCAATGTCCCTCTGTCCCTCATTCCTCCTCATTTGTCCCTTATTTTGGTCTGATCTATATAGCTGTATATAAAAATGCACTTGTTTCTTTCAAAAAGTGTTTTCCAGCGCTAAAACTTTCACCTAATTTCTGAATTGCTGCATTTGTAAATTCCAAAAGCAAATATAAAAGAATAGTGGTGGTAAAAAAAGCACTTGTGGGTTTAACCAATCTTGTTTTTTTGTACAATTCTCCTTTAAGGGGGAGTGTCAAGGGGTGTGTCCTATACCTGCATACTTTTGCTGATAGGTGTCCCTCGTTCCCATCTCAAAAAGTTGGGAGGTATGTCTAAACTACTATAAATGACTGAGTGTACATGTACACAAAGGATAACATAGAGGAGAGTTCAGTGGCTGATGAAAAAAACGCCCAACTGCTCCTGTCCTTATGGTCTGTTTAGCAGCTGCAGTGTACATGAAGCCTAAAAGTGAAATCTTCTTTACAATAAATAATGAGTTTCTTGATGATATTTCTTCCTAATGACATTCATCTGTGTATCAGCTTTATACATATGCAGCAGGTATGCTAAAATCCAATGAAGCAAATAGTAGACTTGAAATACAAATACATTTTTGGTGAACCGGATTTTGCCTTCAGGGTTTTTCTTTTTTTACTATTTGCTGCCATATAGGTAAAACCTTTAGCTTTTGTTTGCTTTTGTACTCTCAGTATTTGTGTTGCTGATCCTATGTTCTTACTGAGTAAAGAAAAGCTCTGGATTTATTTCAAAAGAAGACCCCCTCCTCCAGATCTACAACATACTGTATATTAGAAGAAAGTTAGCAACTTGCTTCAGTTTCGACTGTGGGCTGGTGGTATAAATTACAAGAGTTCCATAAAGGTGGAAGAGCTCATTTCAGAACTTGTTGATTGGTATCACCTTGTATATCCACATATCGTTGTTCCTGGTTTATTAGTTTTCTGCCTGCATATTTTCTGTATTGGTAGAAACATTTTTCAAAGCTGCTATTTAGCTGGCAAACAATTTGACCTAGAGCAGTGCTAAAACATCTTATATAGGTTAAATAAATATAGTTTGTGCTTGTTCACATGCCAGTTGCTATGGGCCCCTGCTACTGTTGGCTGCTCTTCTGGTAAATTCTCAGTACAAAAATGCAGAGATATATACTTTGTATGCAAACATCTTTGAATCCCATATTAGTATGCGGTATTGTATTTCTCACAGATACAAAATCAATGGTATGAATTTCATATCCCTCTTTGCCGAGAGCTGGATAAAATATTGCAAACATATGTATTATCAGAGAATATGGCTTTTTTTAATTCTTGTCACAGCTTTCATTTTATTGCAAATTACTTATTTTAGTATTTTGTCAATGTAGTATGCAGAGAATTCCCTTTCCATAATTGTCTGTTTTCATTGAATGTCATTCTATTATAGCTGTTCATAGTAAACATGTTCATTATAAATCAGTATCTAGTGTTTTGTATTTGGGTGTATAATTACCATATTAATAATGTGAATATGTGGGTGGAAGCAATGTGGGCGAGAAACAAATGTGGAAGTTGCTAAGGAAAGCCATGAACTGTGTTTTACATTCACACTGTAGCGAAGTAAAATAATACAAAATATACAGAGAGAGCAGACAAGTAGACCCCAACTAAAGGTTCTGTTTCAAATAGGACAATACAGCTTTATGAACGGGAAGAATTTAAAAACCACTCCTACCCTCTTCATATCTCAGCTTAGTTTGTCTTTTCCACCATCCAGAAGCAGCACAATGTTGCTTGGGGCCCTATGTTTCTAGACTTCTTGCTGCTCTGTGGGCTTTTCACTTCTCTTTGCCTGGATCTTGGTCCCTGTGATGGAGGGGTGACTCAACCTGTGAAGCCTGTTGTGCCATGTGCCCTGTCCTCCTTATTCCTGTGGAAACTGTGAGCACATCCTGTGGATGCATAGCTGTAGTAGTGTGTGGACTTGGGTTGAAAGTAAAGTAAACCTTCACATTTTACATTAGGGGCCACGAAGTACAGGTTCTCTACCCCAGGGTAGACTTGAACCATCAAGATTGTAGCAAGTCCTCCCCTCTGCTTCAAGTAGCTCAGGAAATTTTGTTTTGAACACAAGAAAACATTACTTTTTATCCGCAGGCCATTAAAGTCCATTCAATTGGATGACAAACTTCCTAAATTGCCAACGAATACATCAAGGTGATTGGGAATTGAATAAAGAAGTGTTCTTAGTGGTTACTCAAAGGAGGGGGGAGAAGGTCAGTGGACCTCTTTACTAACAATGCAAACAAAAAGGTGGATCATTTTTTTCCAAGATTCTTGGAGCATAAATGCCCTGTCTCAAAACTGGGATTTCAAGATGGGATATGCTGTCCCTCCTCTCTCCCTCTGATTCCTTGGATATTCAAGAAACAAAATCAGTCCAAGTGCAGAAAAATTCTGATTGTTTCTGGGTGACCCAGGAGAACGTGGTTCTTGTACCTTCAGAAATTTGCTCTTTAACCACTACAATACAGGGCACTTTCACCCCCTTCCTTCCCAGCCCAATTTTCAGCTTTCAGCGCTCTAGCGCTTTCAGTGACAATTGCGCGGTCATGCTACACTGTACCCAAATGAAATTGTTATCATTTTGTTCGCACAAATAGAGCTTTATTTTGGTGTTATTTATTCACGACTCCGTTTTTTTTTTTTTTGCGATATAAGCGCAAAAAAAGCGGAAATTTGGAAAAAAAACAATATTTTCTTTTTTCTATTTGAAAAGAAATCCAATAAAATCAAATTTTGTCATAAATTTAAGCCAAAATGTATTCTGCTACATGTTTTTGGTAAAAAAAATTCCGTTAAGTGTATAATAATTGGTTTGTGTGATCACGGACATATGTACGCAAATGATCATGTACATATGTGTGCAGGTGATCACGTACATATGTGTGCAGATAATCATTGGGACATGTGATTTTAGTGGGACATATGTGGGGGACATGTTTTTATTATTAGGGACATGTGTTTTTATTATTTGGGGACATGTATGTTTTGGGGACATGTGTGTTTTGGGGACATATGTGGGGACTGTGTTTGTACTGTGTGGTGTGTTGTGTGTTTACACTACACTGATGATCAGTGAGTAAAAAGCTGTAAAAAGCAGCCCATACTCACTGATCATCAGCCGGCTGCAGCGTTCTGCTCTCCTCTCCTCAGTGGTGACTTCCGTGTGAGGAGAGGAGAGCCGATTGCCTAGCAACCGGCTGTTTGTTTACATCACATGACGGCCGTGATTGGACACGGCCGTCATGTGATCAGGAGGGCCAATCACAGAGCCCTCCTGCCGATCTGAGATGTGCCGTGTCCGGGTGACACGAGCACATCGGGATCGCGCCGCTGCGCGGGCACGCGCGCGCGATCCCGCTACTCCTGAATGACGTTCAGGAACGTCCTATCAGGAGTAGACGGCTCCCACCCGGCCGTATATATGCATTGGCCGGGTGGGAAGTGGTTAACCATCTTGGCCTCTTCCAATCAAACCAAATCTGCTATTTCAGGGACCAGTATTTCACCCAGGCCATATTTGTATTCCATTAAGGGCTTGGATGTGAGGGGAAAGTCCTAAAAGGCAAAAGATGTTCAGGTACTCTTCTGGTAAGTAGGAAAGTTGTCACTAGGAATATTTAGGTAAATGTTTGGAAATTTGTTTTTGGTGTTTTACAAAGAATTTTGTTTCCTTCCTCTCAATTCCATTTATTTAGCATTTTCTCTTAGCCCTTGTACACACGGTCAGACATTCCGACAACCAAATCCGTCGGATTTTGTCCAAAGGATTTTGTCTGACGGATTTTGTCCGAACCTGTTGCATACTGCCAGTCGGACAAAGTTGTCAGAAAATCTGATCGTACTTAACGTGATGAGGTTATTTCGTTAGGACGGGACTACATTCAGGCTAGTAGCCAATAGCTTTGGTCTAGGAATTTGATCTGAGCATGCGTGGCACTTTGTCCGATCGGAATTCTCTACACATGATCGGAGTCGGATCATGTTGTCGGAAAATTTTATAGCCAAGCTGGAAAACTTGGTTCGTCGGATACTCCGATGGAAACAGTCCGATGGAACCCACACACTGTCAGATTATCCGACAACACGGTCCTATCAGACATTGTTCATCGGAATGTCCAACCGTGTGTATAAGGGCTTAGAGTTAAGAATTTAACATTGTCTGCCTTTCTGGATAGATCATCCCCAGAGTAGACGATTTTATACAGAAAGACCCCAGAGTTTCTACATGGCCAAAATGACAATAAAAACTGGGCTATGCCAGTAAATTTTGGGTGTTTGACAGTAAATTTCAATATGGTAGAAAGACTGTGACCTAATTCTACTGCACAATTTTTTCAACGTTTAGTGACATTACATTCAAAATGTTATAAATATGAGGAATGTATTTTGAATGTCAGTGAATGTCTCTGGCTTCACCATATTTTAATAAATATGTTCCACAAAGATGGTGGTTGTTGTAGACATTCTTTTCACTATTTTCTTAAACAAATTTTTCAGATGCAATGCAGGCAGCATTTGCTGTTAGACATTTACAAAACTAAAAATGTGTAACTGGATGGATATTGTATGAAGAGAAACAGAATACAAGCACAAAGTTATAATCACACCTCTGGACTATGAATATGAAGGTATTATAGTAAATCATTAAGATTATTAAGCAGACAGTACATGCAATTTAAAAAGGTGTGTATACAAAAATATAGGTTAATTCATCTCGTGAAACTGCATGTACATTAGTTCTGTGGGGGCAAAATTGAATGTTATTAGGCTCGTTTTTCTCAAGGTTGAATGTGTGATTTAGGAAAATACTGCTTTATGGCCACTAGATGGAGCAGATGATCATAGGAAATTCATATTTCTCACACATTAGACCTGGAGAGAAAATAGCCCAATTTGATTTTGACCCCATTTGTACAAAATAATTTTTCAAGCAGTTTTACAGGACAAATAGCTCTGCAAATTATTTATAAATACACTTTTAATGCCGCGTACACAGGACTGGACTTTCCGGCAGACTAGGTCTGACGGTCTTACCGACTGACTTTCGGCAGAGTTGCGATGGACTTTCCGAACTAACGGACTTGGCCACACACGAAAGTCTAGTTGAAAGTCCGTTCATTTTGAATGACTAAACAAAGAAGTTCAATAGCCAGTAGCCAATAGCTTCCCTTGCGTTCTATTTGGTCCGTCAGACCAGCACACAGACAAATGTTTTTTTCCTGATTTTAGACTTTCGGAATTTAGTCCGTTGGATATATTTGAAACATGTTCTATTTCTAGGTCCGTATGATTTTTTTTTTTTAAATGATCGGACTAGCCCACACACGATCGGATTGTGTGTCGGACTAATACCTTCGGTCCTAGTCTGCTGGAAAGTCCGATCATGTGTATGTGGCATAAGAGTGTGCTTCAGCTTATCAGTATGTTGCCAAACATCCATCAAATTACAGACAAGCCATAAAAATGACTGTTTATAATGTCCGTTATTATGTTTATGGTGTCTATATAAAAATTTACTTTTCAACTTTGCTTGAGCTTAAATGAATTTCCTGGTCACCTGAGGAGTCTTGTGATGCATCATGTGACATGGCTAAGATACCCTGGGAAATACTTGGAATTGTCTGCAGCCATTAGAGATAGAGGAGGCATCGGCACTGGACAGAGGAAAGGAAGTGACTGTGACACTCGTGAATTCTTTGTTATTGTAGTAAAGGAAATCAAAATGGTTTGGGGTCAGTTTTATTAAAGGACAAGTACAGCCAAAGCTCGTTTGGCTATACTTCTATGGATCACAGAAGTGCAGTTCCACAGGAGTGAAGTCGAGATCCGCCCACATGGCTGGACCAGCACTTGGCTCAGCATCTCAGCAATCCACAGAGAGCCTGAGCCAGCTGCTCCCACCCCAACCACAGCCTAGAACTCCAGTGAGCAAGGGGGGGGGGGGTCAGAGCAGAGAGCAGTGACTAACAGTCGCCAGCTCACTGCTCAGGAAACTGTGAGAACCAAGTGGTCAGCGGTGTTAGATCACTTGGTTCTCAGGCCGCGTACACACGGGCGGACTGTCCGCCCAACTAGGTTCGTCAAACAGTTTGACAAACAGTCCGTTCAAAATTAGCATGAACGGACTCGACCACACACGACGGACGAACAGTCCACTGAAAACTTGCGCGATGACGTGAACGGCACGTACGACGGGACGAGAGATTCGAAGTCCTATACACTGCAATGCAACCTTCGGCGTGTAAATCCTTTCTGAGCATGCGCGGAACTTAGTTTGACGAACAAGCCTACACACGAGCGGACTGTCCGCTCAAACCAAGTTTCAGCGGACAGTCTTACGGAAATTCCGAAAAACTTTGTTCGTCAGACTGTCCGCTGAAACTGTCCGCTGAAGCCCACACACGAGCGGACTGTCCGCTGAAACACTGTTCAGCGGACAAAGTTGGGCGAACAGTCCGCCCGTGTGTACGCGGCCTCAGTGTTAGAGCCAGTGGGGGACAGATGCAACATTTGACTTATGCTGCATCCACCTAGGTAAGTATGATTGTAAAAAAATAACCCCATACTTCTCTTTTAAGATTGTTTGTTGTTTAAGTTGCAGTTAAGACTACAAATCAATGTCCTATTGATTTTTTTTATTACTCATACGAGGTATAAAGTAAAAAGTAAAATCCTTGATTTACAAATAAACATTTAATACAGAATCCACCCGGGACACAGGATTCACTGCACTATTGTTTTTTTAAAAAGAAAACATAGCAGAAACGGTTTACTTTAGACTGATTCTCTCTACCTGAATAGTTTAACAGAGCTGTCTTAACAAGCAATCACAATTTGGCTGGCACTTTCCCCTGTTATCTATTGCCCCATTGGGGAAATTACTAAGGAGGTCAGACACCACTAATTAATTAATTAATAATTAATTAATATTTGGATATTCCCCTACCCTAATGGCTGATTCTGATCCTAGGTTTAGTGCTGCAAAAACCTGATGGGCTGCACTGAATATTCATCTTAATGAGGTCAATGGACTGAATTCATTGATACATACAAGAGTTAAGTAATATCCTCCAGAGATAACATTTTGCAAATAAAGATCTTTCACCATAGCACATTCCCCCTTCTTGAATGTGTTGGATGGGCCTTCGTCCCTCATCTGCATGTTTTAGAGGCTGTGTGGGCTCTGCTGATTTCATACATTCTTTTTGGTCCTATTCTATAGTTCATACGTTTGGGTCAGAAGTTGACTCATTTGTATCTACTTTATTGGGTTTACCTAATATATTTCACCCTAAAAACTCTTTACTCTTGAACTAACTGTCCCCGTATATATGTTAAACTGGGGTGCCCCTAAAAAAAAAAAAATTAAAGTCAGCAGCTACAAATACTGCAGCTGCTGACTTTTAATAATCAGACACTTACCTGTCCCAGGGTCCAGCAATGCGGGGGAACGAAGCCCCCCTCGTTCCCCGCTCCGCTCGCAGTGCCGTCATTCGCACTGTGGGCACCCGGCTGTGGCTTCACAGCCGGGCACCCACTGCACATGCGCAAGCAGCGCAGGGCGCCGTGATATGCCGCACAGTCATCTGGGACACGTGACAGGTCCCAGATGACTGTGCGGTGCGAGGGGAAGTGATGTCAGCAGCCCGGGCAAGGAAGAAGGCAGACTACGAGGGACCCACTAGCAACAGGTATGTAGAGGTGAGTAAAAAAATTGTTTTTTCCAATTATTTCGTTATTTATTTCTTTTAAGAATTTTAAACACTTTTTTATTTTTTGGTGGCAACACCACTTTAAACATCTATTATGTATACTGTATTTTTTTGCTAAGAAGACTATACTAATATCCTGGAAAAGAGCAATCTGTCCCACTCTAACCATTTGGCTTAAATCGATACATGACAGTTTACCTCTGTATGAAGGAACCTTTGAACTCAGAAAAAAAAAAAAACACCTTTTTGATAAACTATGGCATAAATGGGTATTAATGGTGCCTTTTCTAAAGTATTCACCCCCTTGGCTTTTTATCTACTTTGTTACATTACAACCTTTAGTTCAATGTTTTTTTTTTTTTATCTGAATTATATGTAATGGATCAGAACACAATAGTCTAAGCTGGTGAAGTAAAATTAGAATATCCATAAAACTATTTTTCAGAAATAAAAAAATGGTAATTGGCATGTGCGTATGTATTCACCCCCTTTGTTGTGAAACCCATAAAAAGCTCTGATGCAACCAATTACGTTCAGAAGTCACATAATTAGTGAAATGATGTTCACCTGTGTGCAATCAAGTCACATGATTTGTCATTACATATACACACCTTTTTGAATGGCCCCAGAGCAGTGGCATAACTAGAACATTCAGGGCCCCGATGCAGGAAACCATGGCGGGCCCCCCCCGACCTCCGGACAGGGCTCTTTTCTCCGAGCCCGATGGTGGAACACCAGGGCCCAGTCCCAAGTGGGTGGCTGCATATAAAGGAACCGATTTAAAAAACATCAATTACAGCCACTGTGCCCATCAAACGCCACCACTGTACCATCTAATGCCACCACTGTACCATCAAATGTCACTACTGTGCCCATCAAACTCTGCCGCTGTGCCCATCAAATGCCACCGCTGTGCCCATCAAATGCCACCGCTGTGCCCATCAAATGCTGCCAGTGTACCCATCAAATGCTGCCACTGTGCCCATCAAATGCTGCCACTGTGCCCATCAAATGCTGTTGGTGTGCCCATCAAATGCTGCCACTGTGAATTCCCACCGCCCGCTCACTGTCTGCCCGCCACTTACCCTGTCTTGGTGGGGCAGCGGGTAACGGCCATGAGCGGGGTCCTCCATGCAGCTACTGCCATCCTCATCTCCCGTCCTCTCCTCCTGATGGGCGTCCAATAGCTGTGTCTATCGTTTCAGCCAATCGGGTGATGGGTAAAAGACCCCCACACCTGATTGGTGGAGAGGCCGTTCAGTGTTAGGAAAGTGAATATTAATTCACTTTTCTAACACACCTGGGTAGACTGTGAACGTCAAGCATGGCGCTCGCAGTTCACCTATTTTGAAGCCTATTTTCACCTATTTTGAACCCCCCCCCCCCCCCCCGCCGCTGTAATTCAGGCACCCGGCACCCCAAAAGGGACCAGACACCTAAATATGGGGGTGGCAGCGGTGGCCATGGATAGATTCATGCTATGCTATGCATGAGTCTATCCTTTGGTCATAGAAGGGGTGGAACCTGTGCACCCTTTTGGATGCACCGCCACTGATAAACACATGCACACACACACATGCATACATACACATACATATATGAACACACACACACATACATACATGCATGCTCTTACACACACACACACACACACACATACAAGCATGCTCACATGCACACATACAAGCATGCTCACACACACACAAACATACATTAATGCTCACACACATTAATGCTCACACACACACACACATACATGCATGCTCACACACACACACACACATACAAGCATGCTCACACACACACATACAAGCATGCTCGCACACACACACATACAAGCATGCTCACACACATACATGCATGCTCACACACACACACACACACATACATGCATGCTCACAAACATACAAGCATGCTCACACACGCACATACAAGCATGCTCACACACGCACATACAAGCATGCTCACGCACACACAAGCATGCTCACACGCAAGCATGCTCACACATACATGCATGCTCACACACACATACATGCATGCTCACACACACACACATACATGCATGCTCACACACATACATGCTCACACACACACATACATGCATTCTCACACACACACACATACAAGCATGCTCACACACACACACAAGCATGCTCACACACACACACGCACATACAAGCATGCTCACACACACACACACGCACACACAAGCATGCTCACACACATGCACATACAAGCATGCTCACACACACACACAAGCATGCTCACACACATGCACATACAAGCATGCTCACACACACATACATACAAGCATGTTCACACACACATACATACAAGCATGTTCACTCATACAAGCATGCTCACACACACACATACAAACACAAATACAGTAGATAGTCTTATTAAAAAAATGGCAGACATTTACCTTTCTGGCTTTTCCTGCCGGGTACTGCACTCTAGGGGGAGACAAAGAGCACACACAGCTTTCACTACTAAGCCTAATGTGAGGAGCTCCCCGCACAGTGCCGATTTCAGTTCGGCTGATGATCGGGGAGCTCCTCTCAGCCTTCCCTCCTATCGAAGAGTGCAGGGGGCCCTTGGGCCCCCCCGCAGCAAGGGGCCCGGTCGCCATGGCGATCTTGGCGACCCCTATAATTCCGCCACTGCCCCAGAGGCTGCAACACCTAAGCAAGAGGCACCCCTAACCAAACACTGCCATGAAGACCAAGGAACTCTCCAAACAAGTAAGGGACAATAATGTTGTGAAGTTCAAGTCAGGGTTAGGTTATAAAAAAAAATCCAAATCTTTAATGGTCCCTAGGAGCACCATCAAATCTTTCACAACCAAATGGGAAGAACATGGCACAACAGCAAACCTGCCAAGAGACGGCCGCACATCAAAACTCACGGACTGGGCATGAAGGGCATTAATCAGAGAGGCAGCACAGAGACCTAAAGTAACTCTGGAGGAGCTGGAGAGTTTCACAGCAGAGACTGGAGTATCTGTACATAGGACGACAATATTTCGTACGCCCCATAGAGTTGGGGTTTATGACAATGTGGCCAGAAGAAAGCCATTACTTTCAGCAAAAAACAAAATGGCAAGTTTTGAGTTTGTGAAAAGGCATGTGGGAGACTCCCAAAATGTATGGAGGAAGGTGCTCTGGTATGATGAGACTAAAATTTTACTTTTTGGCCATCAAGAAAATGCTATGTCTGGCGCAAAGCCAACACATCACATCACCCAAAGAACATCATCACACAGTGAAACATGGTAGTGGCAGCATCATGCTGTGGGGATGTTTTTCCACAGTCGGGACTGGGAAACTGGTAAGAGTTGAGGGAAAGATGGATGGTGCTAAATACAGGGATATTCTTGAGCAAAACCTGTACCACTCTGTGTGTGATTTGAGGCTAGGATGGAGGTTCACCTTCCAGCAGGACATTGACCCCAAACACACTGCTAAAGCAACACTTGAGTGGCTTAAGAGGAAACATGTAAATGTGTTGGAATGGCCTAGTCAAAGCGTAGACCTCAATCCAATAGAAAAGACTTAAAGAACTTAAAGATTGCTGTTCACAAGTGCAAACCATCAAACTTTATGGAGCTGGAGCAGTTTTGCAAGGAGGAATTGGCAAAAATCCCAGTGGTAAAATGTGGCAAGCTCCTAGAGACTTATCCAAAGCTACTTGGAGCTGTGATAGCCGCAAAAAGTGGCTCTACAAAGTATTGACTTTAGGAGGGCGAATAGTTATGCACATTGACCTTTTCTGTTATTTTGTCCTAATTTTTGCTTCACAGTGAAACATCTTCAAAGTTGTGGTCATGTTCTGTAAATTAAATGATGCAAATCCTCAAACAATCCATGTTACGCGAAAAATGTCAAGAGGGTGAATACTTTTGCAAGGCATTGTAGTTCCTTTATCCTGATGTCTTTGGATCCTGGATGGATTTCTCCACTGCCCTTGGTACTGCATTGGTGTCCTTTGATTTGCATATACCCTTCTATCGCTGTATATTGTGGCTTCATGCATACCTTCCTTTTTTTACTATATCTTATTGAGACATAGGAGGCATAATTTGGTTATATTGCAACCTGTTTATTGTTTGTTGTCTTTCTGTATAACAATTAAAAAACTCTCAATAAACATAACTTAAAAAAAAAACAAGCAAGCAAAGAGTTGGAGAAAAGGGGATGAATCACTGCTCCCATTCATTCAGTAGTTTACCTTGCAGCTTGAGCTATTGAACTTTTGTATATCCAATTCTTTTTTTTTCCACTAATGAAAAAGAGGTCATAACATAGCCATTGGAATGCAATATAAGATATGTTATTCCACTTACTATAAATATATTGGAATGTATTTTTGGTAATAACCTTCACATCAAAAATGTTTAACAAAAAGCCACATTATTTTAGCTTTGTTTCGACAACTATATGCCTTTATTTATTGTATTCTCACTTTCAATAGATTTTTATTGAAGAAAAATGTAAGTACAGAGCATAGTGTAAAAGGATTTTTTGTAATTGCCAAAAATATATTAGACAGCTGGAATGTAGCTGCCCGAGAATGTAAAAACATCCACCAGTATAAATAGCATATTAATAAACAAAACTTGTTGCCTGCAATTTAGAGTAGGTATTTTTTGAGTCCGGTACATTTTTCACAGGCCGTGAAACAAGTAACAGATCAAAACTTCAAGTCTGAATAAACAGCATGATATGCAAAAAGAAACAAGGAAAGAATGAAAGAGGAAGGATGTTCACAGTATGAAGGTAGGAAAAAGGTGGGGGTTGGGGGACTGAGCCTCAGGAATGCCCAAAACCAGTATTTATTTTTATTTTCAATACCAGTCTTGTATACAACCTAGGATCACCACTGTGCACAGTGCATGGGGTACAGATTCTTACCACTGATTTTATGCCCAGTACTCAGTGTGCCAACTGTAATATAGCAGGCTAGAATTCCAGGCCAAGATTGTCTAAAATTATCACACCATCTAAAAGAAATCAATGCCAGTGAAACCACCATGCCTCACACACAGATTCTTTGGCACAGGGGATAGAAGTGTTTAACCAAATAAATGGTCCACAAACAGGACCTATAATGCACTGGACAGAGGTGACACTTAATTGGTCAAAGTGCTTCATTATCTTGGCATTAGAGATTAAAAACACTGATAAATTCAACAGAGAGAATTTCAGGTCTAGGCTAGGGGACTTTTTTTTAGCCTACACCTTATAGTTCCTCCCATTCTTTGGTAATATGACTGCTCTCCTCACTTCATAACAGTGGCACTGCAGACCATGGCTACCTGCTCTATGGAACCAGCTTTTCTCATATGTTAGCTCATTACATACTGCAGACTGCTGGTTGGAAGCTAAACAGTGGGGACCTTGAGTGAAGACTGTGAACAAATTTTGCTTTTGACTGCTGGTCATCACTGGGTTGCATTTTTAAGTTATTTTTGGGGCTTTTTCCTTGTAGCTTTTCTGTCACTTTTTAAAAAGCTTTTTTTTCTTTGCTTCCATCAGCCTATTAATTAAGGGGAGTGGTTAATTGGTTACAGGTGCTTGAGGCATATATAACTTTCTGTAGAACTCATTGTGAGCCTACTCATCTTTGAGCTTGCTGCAACGTAGACCAAGTGGAACTGGACTAAGTGGGGAGTTAAAAAAACTGAGTTTATAACAGGGGTCAAGTACCTGTGTAGGGTAAGTGTTTACCTGTGTATTGTAAGTACATGAGTGCTGTGAGTGCATGTGGGCTGTATTGAGTATTAGTGTCAGGTAGTACCTGTGTATTGTGAGTACCTCAGTGTTGTCTGAGTAGTGTGTGTGAATCCTTAGTACTTGTGTATTGTGTGTGCACGTGGGTCTGCAACTGCACGCTGGTCTGTGAGTGCATGTGACTCAGCAAGTGCATGTGGGTCTGTGAGTGCACGTTGGTCTGTGAGTGCACGTTGGTCTGTGAGTGCACGTTGGTCTGTGAGTGCATGTTGGTCTGTGAGTGCATGTTGGTCTGTGAGTGCACGTGGGTCAGCGAGTGCACATGGGTCAGCGAGTGCACGTGGGTTAGCAAATGCACGTTGGCCAACGAACGCATGTGGGTCAGCGAGTGCACATTGGTATGGGAGTGCACGTGGGTCTGCGAGTGCACGTGGGTCTGCGAGTGCACGTGGGTCTGTATCAGACTTCTATGTACCTGACTGGTGAGTCCGCTTGGGCAGAGGGTGGGCTCCCTTATGTGTCTGACTCACGGCCCCTGGTAGAGAGGACAGGTGGCGCGGGAGTACAGAGTGGTATGAGAGCCTGGTAATTAGTATCCTGATGCTGGAAGGTAGGTGATATTCAGACAGAAGGTAGCGGAACATGTATGCAGGCAACAGATGCTGAGCAGGAGCAGAGCAGGCAAGTCCGGGTACAGGCCGGGTTCAATGGGCGGGCAGCGAAGTGCAGAGGAGCAGGCAGAAGCAAAGTCAAAACAGGCCACGGTCAGGTGCAGGCAGAGGTCAGGGAATCTGAGAAGCAAGCCGAGGAACAGGAACAAGGACACAGGTAGCTGATGATCAGGCAGCACCGAGCAGAATGTGCTGCAGAGCTAAATAGGCCGATTGACGTCAAATGTTGCGCACGTGTGTGTGCCAACACGCACAGGCACACGCACACGCCCAGACACTGGCGCACACACCAGCGCCCAAAGCAACGTGCAGACCAGTGTGCACAGGGGCGCACATGCCTGAACACCAGCGCGCACACCAGGGACAACCGGAACACGCACGGCAGCGTACACCAGCGCATACAGGAACACCCGAGCTGGCGCCCACCAGAGCAGCCAGCACATCGTGGGACCAGGTAACCTTTCTGACAGTCTGTGAGTGGACATTGGTCAGCGAGTGCACGTAGGTCTGTGAGTGCACGTTGGTCTGCACGTACCTGTGTGCTGTCTTGAGTACCTGTGTATTGTCTTGAGTATTAGTGTCAGGAAGCTAGTTGTTAGGTAATTTGGACAGGGTATAATCCCCAATCCTCATTAAATTAGTAGGTATGATGTCTAGTGGGTGTGGAGATGCGACTCGGGGTGTACATCTTGCGGCATGTATGCATTCCTTGATTAGTCGATCGAGGGCAAATACTGCTGTGCAAAATGTAAGCACATTGTTTCCCTGGAAGCCCAGGTTCTGAATCTGGGGAAGCAACTGTCAGCACTGAGAAGACCCTCCATACTAAAGGAGAGCCAGGAACATACACGGCAGGTGCTGGCAGAGGCCAGCACAGAGGTGGGTGGAGACAAAGAGGTGCAGGCACTAGGAAAGGGTAGATGGGTGACAGTCAGGAAGGGTAGAGGGTTAGGTGCCAGGGAGGCCAATTCAGGGCTGGAGCATCCCAATATGTATGCTCCATTGAGTGACATTGGTGAAACTAGTCAGGGACCAGCACTGCTGGAGCTAAGGGACTCTCCTAGCTGCTGGGGGAAGAACTCCTCCAGTGGGAGTGGGGGGGAAGTGAGGGGAAAGGAAAGACAGATTCTGGTGGTAGGAGACTCAATTCTTAGTAGGACAGAGGCCAATCTGTAACAAAGACCTGAAGTACCAAACTGTATGTTGTCTACCGGGTGCTCGGGTTCGGCACATCATGGATCTGGTGGACAGATTACTGGGAGGGGCTGGGGAAGACCCAGCTGTCATGGTGCACGTTGGCACCAGTGACAAAGTCAGAGGCAGATGGAGTGTCCTAAAGAACGATTTTAGGGACTTGGGAGCTAAATTGAGGAAAATGATCTCCAAGGTAGTATTCTCAGGAAGTATAGTAACAAGTCCTAGTTATAATCTTGGACCACCCAATAAGAGGACAGTATGCGACCGGTCCAGACTACGTGGCATGTTCACCAATATCAGGAGCCTGGCGGACAAGATGGGTGAACTGGAGATACTGTTGTACAAGGATTTGGATTTTGTGGGAATTACAGAGACCAGGTTCAACAGCTCTCATGATTGGCTGGCAACCATTCAAGGGTATACCCTTTATCGCAGGAATAGAGAGGGTAAAATAAGGAGGAGGATACCCCTATATATCAAGAATAATGTACAAGTGAATGTGAGAGATTACATCACTAAGGGGGCTAGGGAGGAAGTGGAATTATGGGTAGAGCTCCAAATGGATAAAGCTAAGGGGAAAATAATACTGGGAGTATGTTATAGGCTCCCTAACCTGAGGGAGGAGGGGGAGACGTATCTCCTATCACAAGTTGGATTAGCAGCAAGGATGGGAAGTGTTATCATAATGCATAATTTAATTTGTCTAAGGCTCGCCAGATCCTAAATGTCTTGCAGGCCAATTTCATGGTTCAGATGGTTGACGCACCAACTAGAAAAATATTATTATTTGGATCTACTGATCTACTGATTACTAACAATACAGACCTGATAACGGAGGTGGAAATATGGGGCAATTTGGGAAATGGCGATCACAGGTCAATTGGCTTCAGTATAAATCACACAAATAGGAAACATAAGAGGAATACAAAGACACTGAATTTCAAGAGAGCCAACTTCCCTGAACTACGAACCTTGCTAGAAGGCACAAATTTGGGATACAATCTTAGGTACAAAGAACACGGAGGAGAGATAGGTTTGCTTTAAGAGCAAAGAGCAAATAAGGCCATTAGCCAATGCATCCTATTGGGTAATAAATTTAAATGAGTGAACAAAAGTCCTGGATGACTTAACACCAATGTAAAAATGCAACTAAAAAAAGAAAAGGGGAAGGCCATCGTCAGCATTCAGACTTTATAATGAATGCAAAAAGAAATGTAAGGGTGCAATTAGAGCGGCTAAGATAGAACCCGAAAGACACATAGCAGAAGAGAGCAGAAAAAATCCTAAGAAATTCTTTAAGTATGTAAACAGTATAAAGGGAGGACAGACCATATTGGTATCATAAATAATGAGGAAGGACACCTGGTTCAAAGGATGGGGAGATGGCAAAGGTATTGAATTTATTCTCCTCCTCAGTCATCGAGGGCATCGGGGGGCTTTAGTAACCAAAACTGCAGTGTTTATCCTTATGACACATCACAGGAAACTCCTCCATGGTTAACAGAGGTCAGAATAAAAAATTAGACTTGGGAAACTTAACATTAATAAATCAGCGGGATCAGATGGCTTGCATCTGAGGACTTAGGGAACTCAGTCAAGTAATTGCCAGACCATTGTTCCTAATTTTTACTGACAATCTACTGACTGGAATGGTACCAGCTGATTGGAGAAAAGCCAATGTAGCACCAATATTTAAAAAGGGCCCAAAATACATCCCTGAGAATTAGACCAGTTAGCCTAACATCAATAGTATGCAAGCTCTTGGAGGGGATGATAAGGGACTATATACAAGATTTTAGTAATGAGTACGGTATCATTAGCAGTAATCAGCATGGATTCAGGAAATATTGTTCTTTCCAAACCAATCTATTAACCTTCTATGAGGAGATGAGTTGCCATCTAGATAAAGGAAGGCTCGTAGACATAGTCACGTGAATAAAAGCATGAAAGGAAGATTTCTTAAAGTGCCATATCAGTGGACAATCATCATAAGCCCAATGTGTGGTGACAGAGGAGATGCAAAAGGGTCTCAAAAACAACAACCAGGGGGGAACACTGGGACCATCTAGATCCCGTAATCGGTAGTGTCCCACTGGACTGTGTCAGATGGAACTTAGGTGTCTAGAGAATAGATAAGGGCCTCAAAAGACTGGGAAAAATTGGATGGACCAAACATTGGTACCTCTTAGAGTCTCTTGGCCAATAATCTCCCATTTAAGCCAAATACGCTGAAGGTATCTAAGTAGTTGTCCGTATATTGAGGTAATTATAGCTACGAGTTTGTCTAAGGCAAGAAAATCTTATCCTTCAGACCTCTTGTGTCCTGTCATACCATAGAGAAGAAGAATGGTCACTGAATTAAACTTTGTTCATTATGTCATACAATAAAAAAGGCATTCCAGTAGGAGCCCTTCTTATACATTTACTTGAAAAAAATGCTAACTGGCTCAAATAATGAGACAAGAATGTAGACAAGTGCAATATAAGTGCTGTGCTAATTAAAAGTGATTCAGTTATGTAAACCATATATATCAAAATACAAAACAGTGATGAATTTTAGTACATTCTTTTAGAAAGTGGCACGTGCATATAGAAACATATAAAACAGTGATAGTCCAAATGAATAGTGAAAAAAAAGTCCAATTATTCAATCCAATATTGTGCTATCGAAATAATCATGGATAGAGCAAATCACCAAGATGTGAGTCAAATGAGCTGACCTAAGCATATATGTCCAGGAGGATGATCCATGAGGCAACTCCAAGGGTCTCACATGTTAACGCTATAGCAGGGTCACCACTCTCTTGGTTGCATCATACGATCCAAACCAACTGAATATCTCCACATAGTGTAAAACTGCAACTATAAAATGTATTTAATAGTACAGAACACTTACATACAGTTTGTAGTTACAGCGATTATCGATGCATCCAACAGTATGGTTCCAAAAACATATAGCATGCAATTGCCTGGAAAGAGAGGACTGGAGATCATTAAAATTATATTTTTGTTCTACTGCCAGGAGCATTACTTGTTTCTATCTACTTACTTTATTCTGAAGCCTTCAATTTTACTACAATTGTATAATTTACCAATACTGCCTCCTTCTATATTAGACAAAAAAATTCACTAGTGAAGGGAGCGCCAGGCCAAAAGAATAAACGTTTAAATACATTTATTTGTTTATACAAAAACAAAAACAAACATCCAATGCATTTTAGCCCATCGTTCAATCAATTGCTCTAAATTTTTCTTCTTTCTATAGTGTAATTATTAGGGAAGAAGAGAAGGTTATCTATGATAAAGTAGGAATCAGCATCAGTTCTCTGGTAAAACATTTGGTGACCACGCTTCATTCTTTTACCTCCATCTCCTGGGTATTAAGAGGTTCTTTTATGCTTATAAATTCATTTTACAAATACAAGTTTTATAAACAGGCTCTATCGAATATCTTTAGACCTGGGAAGGGAATAACTTTTCCCATGCTTATTCTGTTTCATTTGACAATTTTCATACAAATAAATATAGTCATTAAGTATTATTTTCTAGAGCAGTTTGAATCCTTGCAAAAGAGATCATGAAAGATTTACATAGTCACTTGCATTGTAAGATCTACATGAAAATCCCATAGGGCACAAAAAAAAAAAATGAAATGATGTTGCATACTTCCTATGTGAGTAGTCTGTTCATGTTCTTTCGTCTCCATGGTATGGTTCACAAAAACAAAAAAGGCAGCTTAAATTCTTTATATCTTCTTGGAAATCCTCCAAATATATTTCTAGCCTTTGTGGTTGTCTCTACCACTTCTGAAAATACATCACTTTTGTTTTCATCTTGAAATGCAGATTGCTTCATATTTGGGTCAAGATAATGAATTATTGAGGCAAATTAAATGTTATGCCGAGAAACAGCTATGGCTACATCAAATGCTAAAAATACATTTTGACAGTGATGTCAAAATATTTATAGCAACTGCAACAAACATAATACAATATTTTAGGGTTCTTGTAGGGCGTTAGTAAAGTATTGTGTTTGTCCATGTTGCACCCACAGCAAACAGCAACAAATAGATCCATGTAGTCACCTAAGGTAGGGCTATAATAAATATCCCCCAAAATATATAACATTTTTTTTCCTCAGTTTAGGCAGATATGTATTCTTCTATATATTTTTGGTAAGAAAAAAATCGCAATAAGCGTTTAGTTATAGCATTTACAAAATAGGGGATAATTTTATGGCATTTTATTAATTTTTTTTTTTTACTTGTAGTGGCAGCGAGCTGCGATTTTTATTATGACTGTGACATTATGGCCGACACGTCAGACATTTTTGACACATTTTTGGGACCACTGTCATTTATACAGCAATTAGTGCTCTACAAATTCACGGATTTCTGTGTAAATGACACTGGCAGTGAAGGAGTTAACCACTAGGGGGCAGGGTAAGAGTTAAGTGTGTCCTGGGACGTGTTTCTATCTGTGGCTACATGTGACACGTCACTGATCTCTGCTCCCAATCATAGGGAGCAGAGATCAGTGACACTGTCAGTAGGCAGAAAGGGGAGATGCTTGTTTACATTAGCATCTCCCCGTTATTCCTCCCCGTAAGATGATCGTGGGTATCTCCGCGGTGATCGAGTCCGTGAGACCCACGACCCGACCCACAGAGGTCCCGGCCGGTGCGCGTGTGATGGTATGCCAGCAAATTTAAAGGGACGTACCTGTATGTCCATTTGCCTGTCCGTGACATTCTGCCGACGTACATCGCCAGTCGGGAACCGGTTAAGGCAAGCAGGCCTACTGATACTAGGTTGCCCCCAGGACTTATACACAATGCTATAGTGCCTGGCCACTGCACTAAGGCAGATGCGAACTGAGCAAAGCCAAGAGAAACTGGCAGTTAGCCATCAAGTAGCGTGGTTCTATGACAGTCCAGGTAAAAGACAGGCTGATTTCAAGGAATAGTCCAATAATCCAGTCTGAAGTCATACACAGGGAAATCCAAACTGGTAAAGCAGGGCAGACAGACAGGGAGCTCCATCAATAACAACACAGGTATCACTGTCTCTATTACAAGCAAAGGACTGAGCATTTGGCTTTCTTATAACAGGTGACTGAGCACATCAATCACCTTGCAGGTGGGCACAGACAGGGAGAATGCAAGAGCCAAAACCCTGATTCTGGAATGAGGAGCAAGAGCACTTAAGTGATCCTGACAATCTGCTACTTAGAAATTCCTCATCCTGTAGGATAGGAGTAGGAGCTGGGGTCCATTGCTGGGATGCTTGTTACAAAGTGGTTCAGCTGCAGTTATATTTTTTGGGGGAACATCTGTGACAATAAGGGGGCTTGGGGAGATAATTAGGCGGCCAGATTTGGGCCCTTCACTGGGAGCAGTGGCCACTTATTTTATTTTATTTTTTCTTCGTGACTTGTTACTCTGATGTGACAAATAGTGTGTCCAGGAGCTTCACATAATCCCAATAACAGATCAGCCCAGTGGCTGTATTTTTAATGACACATTTTTGTATTATCGGGTTTACTGATGACATTTAGCAATGTGACATATCTTTGCAAATTCAAAACAATCATAGCTCCATAATGCAAGGCGCTGTGACTTATTTTTCTTGGTGTAATGTAGAATGTCCAAAAAACAAGTATTTATTTGAACGCTGCAATGGATTTTGAAAGAATGGAAAAATGTAAGCTATTTCAGTCATTTTTTTTGACTGTCAGTAAAAGAGTTAACGCTAAGTAGCAGAAGATATTCTCAGAGCCTTAAAAAATCCACACGGTTAAACAATCAACCGAAGTATAAGGCAAGTCTTTTTCTAGACTTGTGTGTTATACCCTGACCTAAATCAGTCTTTGCCTTTGAATCAGTTTATGTTACCAGTTATTTAGCAGATTGATTGCTGCTATGGCAACTGCACAGCCTGCTGTATAGACACTTGCATTAGTCCTTGATGCTTTTCACTGCTTATGTTGTTTCAGACCACATTTGGCAATAGCTGAAAATTAGGAAACGTTGAGGGAATTAATGCGCTTTGACATTGCTGATACTATCCCTGCATATGTATGTGCCTGAGGAGATAAAATAGGACAGTAGGTGCTACATAGCATTTATGTTTGTTTATTTATCCCTGAGTGATCTACAATTTTCTCATCTGAAATATTTCTTGTTGAAGATGGCTCTAGCACAACTGTTTATTATCATCTACGGATCAGAGAATATTAGCTTGTTGCAACACATTGGAAGCATCCTTCATCTGTAAGAAGATTGGAACATCATTTTATCTGTTCTCTTAAAGGCAGACAGAAATGTGTCCAACAGCTGGGCATTTGCTGCCCAGTACCGCTGATATCTGAGATGAGACGTGCAATTCTTTCAATGAAGGTTCTTTTCAGTCTCCCAGAAATTCTAAGCCATTTATGAAGGTCAAATAATGAGGCATTGATTAGCCTGCACCTTCAGATGTATAGTAAAATTGAGAGATCATTCGTGATTCTTTTTTTCTTTCTCACTGCACTTTACGACGATGATTCAGCTCTATGCAGTTCATATTACTAGCAGAAGTTAAACAAGTAGATGATCACATCATTTATTGTAAAGTTTATTTTACAAATTCTGTAGAAGTCCATGTAAACCTGTAGAACAGGAATCTTCAAACTACAGCTCTCCAGCTGTTGCTGAACTACACCCATGAGGCATTGTAAAACTCTGACATTCACAGTCATGACTAGGCATGAAGGGAATTGTAGTTCCTGAACAACTGGAGGGCCGTAGTTTGAAGACCCTGCTGTAGAAGACCATGCAATTCTTTTAGCAGATTCACGGGGAAAAAAAAATATATATATATACGGTATCTCACAAAAGTGAGTATACCCCTCACATTTTTGTAAATATTTAAGTATTATATCTTTTCATGTGACGACGCTAAAGAAATGACACTTTGCTACAATGTAAAGTAGCGAGTGTACAGCTTGTATAACAGTGTAAATTTGCTGTCCCCTCAAAATAACTCAACAAACAGCCATTAATGTAAAAAAATGTGCTAAAAACAATAATTCTCGCCAGCCCCTATAGCACACTACTCTGCGCTCTTGGGTGTTTAACTACAATATTTACTCAATATATCATCTTTTAAACAGCTGCTGCTTTAAAAACAAAAACATATCAAAAAATACACAAAACATGAAACTCAAACTAAAAAGTCCACTTTTTATGTATAGCAGCGCATGCACATTTTTTTCCAAAATATGCGTAAAAGTTTAGTTCAGTGTTCAGAAGACAGGGTGCTTTGTTCTAGCCACTTGCTTTGTGATTGAAACACAGCTTCCACCATATAGATCACCACTTGTGGTACAAAGGACGACCCCCTATGGGAATGCACTCACCAAACGTATGAAACCAATAAGCCTTCAAAATGCCATTGCAGTTTTCTCCTTTTACCACCAGTTATCTCCTTTGTTGGAAATCGGCTTTTGCTCTTCCTGCCGGGTACTGCACTCTAGGGGGAGACAAAGAGCCCTCTATATATATATATATATATATTTATATTCTTATATATAAATTATTACTAGTTTAAAAAATTGCTGGAGTTGTCCCTAAAAGCTGAACTCTAGTCAGCTCTAAAAATTGACAAGGCATTACCCCCACCCCCCACACACACTGCAAGGGTTAATCGCTTGTTTTATCTGAGGGATACATTTCTCCCCACTGTACATCTGCTCTTGTATTGTACATAAGGCCAATGAGGGCTCATCCACACTCCGGGAGTGTCAGAGACCAACAGAGAGCATGGGGGGGGGGGGGGGGTGGAATAATGTAACCATTGCTGATTAGTACTTAAAGCTGAACTCTGAGGAAAGTAAAAATTCTCCTCTGCAGTGGAGCAGCCCCTACACTACAAGGATTAAATGCTCATTTACATCTAGGGGACCGGAAAAAACACTTTTTTACTTATCTGAGCCTCTGTTTCCACAGGCTCTTCTGTGTTTTAAGACCGGGCCCTTTATGCTCTGGTACTCAGATCATCAAGGCTGATGCAAGGCCCATAGCCCTGCACTGGATGTGATGACACAGAGGAACAGTCCACCACTGGTGCTTTGGGGAGTGCCATCAGCTAGAGGCAATGGCTGATCTGATAAATGGCACAAGTACTTAACCTTTTTTTACTGTAGGGCTAGCCCCATGTAAGAGAGCATTTTAACTTTCCATGGAGTTGAGATTTGTTTTAAGACAAAACAAGCAATTAACTGTTGCAGAGGGGCATTGCCTTGTCTGATTTTGGAGCTAGCTGGAGTCTAGCTTTGAAATGTTGATAGTAAAAATGTTAGTAAAAATACTACTTTTTGTAGATGTTAGCACCTGCTTTTCCATAAAAGCTGCTGACTAAAGCAGTAGAAGATTTAGAAAAAGTTTTTCTATATTGATCAAAGTGTGTATGTTGACAACTATTTCGTTTACGCTTTTACAGAGTGGTAAAGGCTTGGAACCCCTGTCAGTTTTTTACTGATATTGTTAAAAGTACTTTCATTTCCTGGTGAAAATAGGGACAGGAAGTGAGGGAAAGTCTTCAATAGCAACACCGACAGAGGCACATTTTTAGTAGGGTAAAGGAAGAATGGAACCCCTGTTAGATTTTATTTCTGCCTGTGTTCTTGTTTCAGATTTTCTCTGCTCTTCCTCCGTGCATGCACCCACACTATCCATTGCATGAAACAACGTGCAGGTACATTGTTTCGAGCAATAGAGCCATCCTGACACAATATATATGTGGTGGGCGCTCCTTAAGTGGTTAAAGAGTAACTCCATCTTTAGTCACCTGGGTGATCCATGCACATTTCTAGGATTTTGCCAAACTTTGTAGTACAGTCCTACCTGTTTCTATTCTTCAGAAGAAGCTGTATGTTCAACTATGTCCTTGGAATACTGATTAATGAATGGGACGGTCTGCGTTTATTCTAATCATCCGATGTATTTACCGTGTTCCATTGAGAAAAGTTGCAGTATCTGCATCACTTTAGATGTAATTAACCCTTAGGGAATATCTCACCAAAAATATAATTCCTATTGCAGAGGATGCCTTTAATTTGACTTGCTGTATATTTTAGTGGTGACTTCTGTGAAAATCATTGCGTTAATCACACTAGCATAAAATGACATTTATAGGAAATTTCTGAATACCAACTATGTGCTGAAGGCCTCCAGCTTGCCATATTGCATTGAATTTTACAGAAAATGACAGTGGCTGTAGACTGAAACAGAAAGGTACCGGTAATTCTTACAATAACTGACAATAAAGATGGTGTAGCAATTGTATATCATGTATTTTTTTGTTTTTTTTTGCCATATATTTTTTCACTAAAGTGAAGTTACCCTTTAAGTTAATATTTTAATTGTATTTATTAAAGATTAAGAAAATATATAAAGATCATCATAATGCAGTAAAGTAAATGCATACACGTGAGTTTAGCATTAACAGAAATCTTCAAAGTATACAACACAAACTGTAGAATTGCCAGAATAGCAAATATAGGGTAATGTTTAGTAGGACACTACTAGGAAAGTAACCAAAACCTAAATTAACAGTCACCTCTTTCTTTCGGAGAAAAATCCGAAATTCTTAGTACGCCGGACTGCATGCTGAAAAAGTCCGCTGAAGCCCACACACGAGCGGATTGTCCGCTGAAATGTGTTTCGACGGACTAAGTACGCCATACAGTCCGCCCGTGTGTACGCGGCATAAGACATATGTGATGACATCCCAAAGAAGGACATGGGTGTTGTCATGCCATCTCTACGGACGGGCTATGCAGAATAGATGTTGTAACAAAGCTGGCCATTGTTCACAAAAGGATTGACCTTGCCATTTTTGGTGGAGAACTTAAGCACAAACTGAGTCTATATGTTAAGATTAACTATGAATGATGCAAAATTAGAGCGCTCTTTCTGCTTCCAGGACACCGCTGTAGATTTTCTGACAGAAACCATACAGTGAATAATAGAGGGTATGCAGAGTTTAGGCCATTGTTCATAGTTTAGCAGGAGAGCCATAGCTGGTTCCGGAGGAATTTTTGTACCTACTCTCGATGAGATAAATTGGAACACTCTCCCAGATTTTGGGACATTGCCATCATATGTGCAAGAGCGAGTCTATCGAACCACAGTGTCTCCAACAGAGTGGTGAATCAGAGTAAAGCATTTTAGTTTTGGAGTATAAAACGAATGATGCAAGAGTTTGAGATGAGATTTGCAATGGGATGTGTAACATGAAACTTGAAGTAAGTTGTTGGTTGCATTAAACCATTGCAGTTCATGAAATGATTGTGAGAGATTGGTTTCCCATGACTTCACTGAATATGTTTTCTCTTTTTGTGAAGGAGCCATGAATAGATCATAGAAGTAAGCAATTCCTTTCCTCGATTTTGATTGATCTTAAACAAATGTGAGTAGATCTGAAAGTATCTCAGTATTTTCTCGAGAAGATTCCAAAGAAGTCCAAAATATGTGCAATGTGAAAATATTTGTAGAAATCTTTATGGGACATTGTAATGGTGTTGCAGACTTGTATATGACGAAAGAGCAGGGCTATCAAGAAGTGGCATAGTGTGTAGATTCGAGAGGCTAACCAATTACAGAGTGAGGAACTCTAGGGAACATAAAAGAAGTGTCAGTATGCTCAATGAGTTATGTGTGAGGAATATAATCCGGGAGTAGTTTGAGGAGTTAGCTGCCGCTTTGAAAGTAAGATATGGGGTTGAGGGGATGGAGAGGTCTAACAAGATTGCTCTCAATAGGCCCTTTAGATGATATCCATTTATGAATTGCTCAATGTAGGTCTATTGTTTTTCACTCGTAGGGGACCACCATGATTTGACTTGATCCAGAATCACTGCATAGTAGGAAAAGATAAGATTGGGTACCCCCATGCCTGTATTGACCATGGCTCTATAAAGCATGTTATTTCTGAAGCAGGATCTTTTCTTTTCCAAAATGAATTAAGTATTGATTATAGTTTTCGTAATTAGGCTGATGGCAGGGGATTGCGTAGCACCTCAAAATAGTATAAAATAATTGGTCATAGGGACATTTTAATAACAACTGATCTACCCGGCCATGAGACTTGGAATTTAGAGAGATCTTGCATTTGTTGGCTCACAGATCATAATTGGCTTTGAAAAGAGAGGTCCTAGGAGTTGTTAGTTTAATACCTAAGTATTTAATACAGTGGAACCTCAGATTGCGAGTAACGCGGTTTACGAGCATTTCACAATACAAGCTTTTTTTTTTTCCTGACTTGCATTGTGAGCATTGTCTCGCAAGACGAGCAGGATTCAAGCTGCTGGGGTGGGCAGTACTGCATTTGGCCTGAGGTGCAGGGGCATCAGTGACGCTCGAAGACACTCAGAGAAACTCTGAAACACTCTGTTCCCGAGTGTCTCTGAGCGTCTCTGAGAGTCTCCGAGCATCTCCGAGTGTTTCTGAAGTGTCTCCGGTGCCCTTGCACCCCTACTCACATGCGGTACTGCATAGAAAAGCAGTGGCTGTGAAACAGATTCTTAGTTTCCATTATTTTCTATGGGGAAACTCACTTTGATATACGAGTGCTTTGGATTGCAAACATTCTTCTGGAATGAATTATGCTCATAATCCAAGGAATTGCTTTAACTGAATTTGGAGCCCATGAGAAACCAGATAACTCTGGCCTTTCATGCTGTCAGAAAGTGCTAGTAAGCATTCCGATTTGGAAATATTAACTCTCTATATAAAGAAATTTCGCCAAAGTCATGTAAAAGATTGGTAACCATTGGTAGGGAAGTTGTGGGATTAGACAGGGATAAAATAACATTGTCCACATATAGTCCTATTCTGTGTTCTTCTGGCCCTATTTGTATACCTGAAATCTTCAGATGGATTCTGATGGCTTGAGCAAGGGAGTCCATAACCAGAGCAAATATTATAGGGGATAATGGGCAACTTTCCAAGTGCCATTTGTCATATCAAATGATTTTGAGAGATTACCAGAAGTAAGGACTTCTAGGAGGCAAGAGGAAGAATATAGGGCACCAATAGCCAGATGGATGGAACCTGTGAGGCCAAAGCTTGCAATACCACCTTCAGGTATAGCCAGTGTACCCAAGCGCCTTCTCCGCATTCAACGATAGATGCAGGGATGGTGATTGGTGAAGCTCTGCTCTTTGAAGTAAATTTTAAGTAAATTTAACAACTAGCTGGATTGAGTTTGCTCCGGTAACTTTGGTTTCCTCCCATAAAACTTCCTCTTTGGGCCTGAACCAGTATAGAGTTGGCACTCTTGGGTAGATACCATCACTCAGAGCTGGCATTTCCCCATGTTCTATGCCATCTCGCCCACCCGCAGTCTTACCAGTGAGCAGAGAACACTACGGTTGTTCTCATTGTATCACACTGGCTTAAGGGACCATGGTTCTCTGTCCTGAGGGCTCTGAGACCTGGTGGTCTGGCTAATAAGAGGGATCCCTCAAGATTATATTTTATGCTCCACTTACCTGAGATTTGGAGGCGTTACGCCAGCTGGACCAGTTTTAGGTCTGCAGTCTCCCAAGTAGGACCAAACTTGACTTATTGCAGGCCCTCTTGGAACTTTCCTTTGAACTTTGGTTCATGTGTTCATAAGGGGCTTCCTTCCTTGTTCTTTTGCAGGTACTAAAGTAAGGATTAAAATCTCTAGCAGTACCTGGGCAAGATGGCATAAGCTAACAAATGGACAAGCCTATATGTATGGAGATCTCGGAGAAGCTGCTGCTACTCCGCACCAGATCTGTGCAGCGGCAACATGATTCAGTTCTCCCATCTTTTATCTGACACTAGAGGCTGATCTTGTTGTCAGCAAAGGGATCAGGCTCTTTGGACACAGAGTCCTGTAAGCCGTAAGGGTAAGTGCTCGCTTATTCTCTCATAGGTGGCTGTCCTGAAAGACGCTATGGGAAAATTAGAGTTACTTACTGTTAAAGTCTTTTCCAGGAGTCTTTCAGAACACCGCCATGTTCCCACCCTGGTTGGTTTCCTTTTGAGTTCTGAGTTTTGAGACTCGGGAAACATCAAACAGTAATTTATGGTATTTGATGTGTTCTAGTGTCTCCACTCGCTGGCCGGAGTTGCTCTTGAAGAACTGAGGAGCTGGCGGGGAAGCATGCCTTTTAAATCTAGGCTGGGCAGTGTTTCCTCAGAAGGGAAGAGCCGAGTTCTCTCATAGGTGGCTGTCCTGAAAGATTCCTGGAAAAGAAGTTACCAGTAAATAACTCTAACTTTTGACAATTTTTGGGTGAATGGGTAGGGGTATAATGTACCAGATACCCATTCAGATGGGGGGTCTTGTTAAAGGGGGCTTCTAGATTCCGATAAGCCCCCCACCCGCAGACCCCGACAACCACCGACCAGGGTTGTCAGGAAAATCAACATGGGAACAAGGTGCTTCGGGGGCACCCCAAAGCACCCTTCCCATGTTTAGTGCATGCGGCCTGGTATGGTTCAGAATGAGGGGGTGCTCGCTCGCCCCTCATCCTGACCTCCAAGCTGCATGCTTGGATAAGGGTCTGGTATGGATTTAGGGGGACCCCCCTTTTTATTTTAAATTTCCCCTTAAAATCCATACCTGAAGGGCCTGGTATGGACCTTGGGCACGCTGTTTTTTCCAATTTTTTTTCATAATAGTCAATGCCGCATCAGCATGAGCATGGTTGTTTCCATACTATTAATGTCTCATTTGTAAAACATTATTGTATAGAATTAAAAACATCAAAAACTAGTAAATGTATTTTCTATGTATGAGTGTGCTCAGCCCAATAGACTAGTGGTCAGTGATTCTACCTTGAAGGACTCATGAGTTCAAATCCCACAGAGGGGATTAAAAGATTGCATTGGACGCATGGCAATGCACTTTAGTTGATTCTATTATATTAACTCTTCAAACGCATGCAATGGTATGTAAGTATTCAATAATATTATGGTGTGGAATTCCAAATATCACACGCTAGTTAGCGGGCATTTTTAAATTTTTTGTTTGCTTATATTAATTCGCTTGTGCACTGGAAAAATAAACACAGCTGGTAGGTGGTAGGTTGGCTGGGATTTGAACGCATAACTTAAGGGCACTTTCACACTGGGTGGGGGGAGGTCGGCGGTAAATGGCAGCGCTTTACTGCTGTTTTAGCAGGACTTTTCGGCTGCTAGTGGGCTGCCAAAGAGCTTTGCGGGCACTTCAGCAGCGATGGCCATTGATTTCAATGGTAGGGGGAACACCCCAAAGATGCTGCTTCCAGGACTTTTTTTTACCGTCCTGCTAGCACACCTCTCCAGTGTGAAAGCACTTGGGTTTTCACACTGGGGTGGCAGGGGAGAAGTTTCAGCCACTCAATTACAAGAGAGCCAGTCACATTACTTGGACAGCTCACATGACTGGGCTTTCTTCTCAGCTTTTTTTCCTCATTAACTATATGCATTTCATTAGCACTAAGTGCATTTATGAAGAATATCCCTGTTACAAATGTGTGTTTTATTTTTAAAGCAATGCCATGCCTGGGTACGGTCATACTAATGCATTAACAATCAACCCTTTAATGTTATAGAGCACAGGTGTCAAACACAAGGCCAGCGGGCCGAATCAGGCCCTACAGGGCATTTCATGTGGCCGTCGCACCTCTCCTGCAGCTGCAGGAGAGCTCCAGCCCTCCTCTGGTCCTCCTCAAGACCCCTACTTTCCGCTTTCAAGCAATGCATCCAGCTTCTTCCCAGCAGCAGCATAAGGAAAGGGGGGTGCTCTGTGATGTTAGGGAGAATAGGGGACTCAATTTCTGATGGTTGGGTGGCTCTTGACATCTAATGTAAGGGGAGGGATGCGCTGGACATCTAATCTTACAGATACAACTGGCCCTTTTGAGGACAATCCTAATGCTGATGCGGCTCACAATGAAATTGAGTTTGACAACCCTGTTATAACCCTGTTATACCCTGTTATAGAGCATTGTAAGTAAAATAGAATTGCATTTTTTTGGTTAAAATATACAGTTTTCTCTTAATTTGCTCACTTTTTCTATCCCTGTATTTTTCACATATTGTAGATTATTAGTAGGAACTAGATCCAGGAAAGGCTAAACATTATATCACAATGCACTATACGCTGGCTTAGCTGTGAATACTAATGATTTGCAGGAAAGAGTAAGATCTGTCTCTATATTAAACGACGTCTCTGTGAATACAACTTGCTTATAGGATTTCATTAAAAGCAGGACATTTTTAAAAAGGGCTAAAAACCTTTTGTTATTGCAGGAACATGTGCTACAACATATTTGAATTAAGCGTAGTTCAAGAAAATGTTTAAGTCACTAGGGCTAAAAGGGAAGGGGAATTTCTCTTCCCAGGTTTTTTATTTTTACACAGAATTGATTTTTTTGGAAGAAACTGAGCCTAATGTATTGTGAAAAAGCAGTAAGGCCTCTCCACTCCCCAAAAAATGTATTATTTGTAGTTTTGTTTTGCGACTCCCAAAAGGGTAATGGCATTTTTCGTTAATTTATTTAAAAAAAAAAAATTTGTGCTTTACCTGTGCAGATAGGTGAAATGATGATGTTCACATTACAGCAGTTTGCATAGAAACCCCCACTCAATGACAACACCTCCTCTGGAAGACAGAGGGCGGTGAAGAGCAAATCTACATTGGGCACTGGTGTTTTGAGCTAGGTGATTAATTTTTGGGGGGTCCCTTCCCAAATCACCTGTCTAATGCTGGAAGGTGTTTTGATTTGTATGCGCATAATGAGAGCTGTGCTCTTGCTAGCCCTTTAACCATGAAGATGGTAGTCTGTATAATTCATGTCCCCGGGCTGTTATATTTGGGAATATTTTATTTCTCATCATCATCTTGTTTAAAAAAATGTTCCTTTTAACGTTTCAGTTCAGCAGCGCTTCTTTAAAATAAACAGGAGAAAGGCTGGAACCTGTAATAGTGGTTTTCACCTGCTTGCAAATACACACATTTTGCTATATCTGCTTCTGCAAAACAAGTATTAAATTCTCAGGGAAAAATTGCAGGCATTGGCAATCTCAAAATGTTCCCCCTTTGATGAATGAATATGATAATAAGACTTGCTACAACATGTTATGCATGCAGTATGCAGTTCTGTAGCTTGATAATGAAATAAGACCTATGCATATGTACTGCATATATTGTTAAAGGCATACTGTAGTCAAACTTGAAAGCTTGCAAAATATGTAAGTGTAGATCAGGCTGGACTTTTATTTGGCATCCTGATACTGCTACGAGTACAACAGACCAGCTTGTGGTGCACTCAGAGACACACATACAATTTACTGATTAACCAGTTCTTGTACCTTTATACTCCTTATGGACCAGAGCACTTTGTTTAATTGGTGATGAGGTCATTACCTAATAAATACTATGACAGTTCTAGGCCTTTTGTATTGCTATTTTAGACACATGGTTGCTTTAACCACTTGTCGACCAGGCATTTTCTGGCACTTTTTGTTTACAAGTTTAACCCTCAAACATTCAATTTTTTTTTTAGCAGAGAGCCTAGGAAAAAAAATGGCAATCATTGCAATTTTTTATGTCACACAGTATTTGCAAACACATTTTTTTGGCAAATAATACAATTTAACCACTTAAGGACTAGGCCTATTTTGAAAACTTGTTTACAAGTTAAAATCTTTTTTTTTTTTGCTAGAAAATTACTTGGAACCCCAAAACGTTGTATATATTTTTTCAGACACCCTAGAGAATACAATGGCGGTCATTACAATACTTTCACATGTGCAGTTGTCTTACAAACGCAATTTTTTTTTTTTAAATACACCTTTTTGAATTAAAAAGAAAAAAAAACAGTAAAGTAAGCCTTATTTTTTATATTGTGAAAGATAATGTTAGGCCGATTAAATTGATACCCAACATGTCATGCTTTGAAATTGCGTCCGCTCGTGCAATGATGACAAACTTGACACTTAATAATCTCCATAGGCGTTGTTTAAAAAAATGTCTACAGGTTACCAGTTTTGAGTTACAGATGACAAGACCACTTTAAAAATTATGATTTTTTGGATAAAATAAAAAAAGTCCCTTTAAGGCCTTTGGGCAGAAGTGACGTTTTGATGTTTCCTCCATCATCCAACTGCATTGAGACGAGCTGGGGCCATCATTCCCTCACTCGACTTAGTGCCTCATAGGGGAAAGGACCGTATCGTCGGCACCACTACCAATGGCTCAGTAGTGGTCTGCAGAGACCACCTTTATCATAAAGCGGACCACCCGCAGTTTAAGAAAATAACAGGGTTATGTCCGCTATCTGCGCTGTCCCTTCAACTTTTTGAATCAATTTTATTCATTTTACTAGGAATGTAAACATCCCTTGTAATAGATGGGGAGATCTTGGGTCAAAAATACCCCAAATCTCTTCTTTATCTTTAAAAGCAAAAGATCCAAAAAAAAATAATTATTTTTTGCTTTAACCACTTAAGGAGTGAGACTCTTTCTGAGATTTCCAGAAAGTTCAGTGTAGCGCTTGAAAATTAATACAGAAAGTGCATAGATAGTACTCTGCAGAAGAATCTTAGTAGTTAAAAGAATTTATCTGTGCTCTTCAGAGAAGTGAGAGACGGAGACCATCACCAGCACCTAATCACACTGACTCTTACCATCAGTGCATTAATCCATGCACATAAAAAACTCATATGTTCAGATTTCCAGGTTCTCTCCCACTCCATAGACCAATTCATCAATCCAGCAGAGAATCTCTTATCCAAATATATCATCAAATGTGCATGTAGACCTTAGCCCAACCATATCTCAACAGATGCACTCCAAATCAATAGCGTGATGATCATTTAAAAATTATGATACAGGCATATAGATAAGAAAGCGACTAGTGCTTCCTACCGACAAGATGGAGGCCACTTCTGAACTCCTCAGCTCACTCCCAACATGTCACTAGTCCCTAGTTTCATCACTATTGTGCATCTTCAGGGGCATGGCCATGGCATGTAGCTCTGTGTTTATATAGGGAATGATATTAAATGAGTGGCCAAAAGATTATAGAGGCAGTCCTAAAAGCGGAAGCGAATGTCCGCAAAAACCATAATCTATGAACCCTGCGTGTGTTGCAAACGGTGGAAATAATAGCCACCACCGAGACGCACTTCCAGAAAGCAGATAGAATATCCAGAAGTGATCCTCTTTGTACGTCATATCCGCCAGAAATGGCGCACACCAGAGAGATCACCAACCAGCACGCCGCAATACCGGAAGGTGGAACATATAATATAATGTGCTCCACAGGCCGGATAAACCAGCCATATCAAATCTGGAAACGCGCCTCCTTAATGAAAATCAGAGAAGGGCCAAAACTAGCCAACTCTTCTCTGAAGAGCACAGCAGAGCACTATATATGAACTTTCTGTATAAATTTTCAAGCGCTACACTGAACTTTCTGATTATTTTATATTGTGTCCAACAATATTGTGTTAGCAGCTAATATCTTTGCTTCTAAGATCTATAGCACAACAAGTTATTTTCCTTTCTGAGATTTGTTGTTTACAAGTTAAAAAGTTTTTTTTGCTAGAAAATTACTTAGAACCCCCAAACATTATACATTTTTTGTATAATGGCGGTTGTTGCAATACTTTCTGTCACACCGTATTAGCGCAGGCACCCTTTTTTTGGAAAAATACACTTTTTTGAGTTAAAAAATAAGTCAACAGTAAAGTTAGCCCATTTTTATATATTGTGAAAGATAATGTTACGCCAAGTAAATTGATACCCAACATGTCACGCTTCAAAATTGCACCCGCTCGTGGAATGGCATCAAACTTTTTTCACTGTTTTCATATGCTGGCGCTACTTACGTATGCGTTTATTTCTGCACACGAGCTCGTTGGGACGGGGCGCATGTAAAAAAAAATTCTAATTTATTTTACGTTTTTGTTTTTTATTTTTACACATTTTAAAAATAAAAAAAAGTGTCACTTTTATTCCTATTAAAAGGAAGGTAAACATCCCTTGTAATAGAAAAAAGCATGACAGGACCTCTTAAATGTGAGATCTGGGGTCAAAAAGACCTCAGATCTCATGTTTACGCTAAAATACAATAAAAAAAATTAAAAAATAAAAATAAAAGGCCCTTTAAGAGCTGTGGGTGGAAGTGACGCTTTGAAGTCACTTCCGCCCTGCAGTGTCATGGAGATGGGTGGGGGCCATCTTCTCCTCACTCGTCTCCATTCACAGCAAGTGACAAGATGTGATCGTCTCCGCCGCCGCTGGCGGCTCTGGTAAGTGGTGGAGGGCACCGGATTGCCGCTGGAGGGGGGCCCTCTCCTGCCACCGATAATAGTGATCTTGCGATGAATCCGCCGCAGAGACCACTTTTATCTTGTAGCGGACCGCCCGCTGGAAAGGGGGATACCGGGGTTATGGCAGCCAACATAAACCTGCAGCAGGCAGTCCGTAAGTGGTTAAAAAAAAAAATTACTTCAAGCCTGGATAGGAATTGGCATCATGAAGTCGCTCTGGTCCTCCAAGGCCATAGTGTCGATCAAAGAGTATCTACTCTTTGATCATCTATGGGAGCAGCCGGCGGCACCGTCTGATTGTTTTTCGGGTGAAACGATAATGGGGTTATGGCTGATATCTTCAGCCATAATCCTGGTAAACCACTTGCAAACCACAACGTATATATACGCATTAGGGAGCTAAAGGATAAAACAAACAATCTGGTTGATACAGGTTTGTCTATGTACAGCTAACTTACTTCTCAAAGACAAGCTCACTCTTCATCTCACTTATGCAAGTAATATAATCCAACCATAGAGTTTAAAACATTTCATATATAACTTTAATTTTCTGTGTATTTCACAGTAGGAGCTTAAAGTATTTGGAGTATTCTAAGCAATCCTATTATCATACAGACTAGAACATCCTGATTCTGATCTACCTAAGACATTGGAGACAAAAATCCAATGCCTTGATCTTTGTAAAATATTTAAAACTTTGAATAATAAAACACCTACAAATGTAAAATTTGTAGGTGCTGTAAAAGGAGCTAATAGGTGCTACGGATGATATATTTTACAGTGTATGAAATGTCATCTTTGGCTGTGTCAAGCAGGCAAAATTCCATGCAACATGATTGTATTATTAAAGTCAATCCTTTTTCTGTCAGAAATGCAAATGTCATACCGATGTTACAGCTGAACAATGTGTATTGGAGCTGACATCACTTTTTTATTTTGCTTAATAATGTTAGAAAGATATTGAGGCATAAAACATTATGAGTTTGACATTATGTTGAGACAATTACATTTCCATTTTTAATGATTTAGAAGTGAAAGGCTTAAGTCTTATTTTTCATTTAGATAGAATTAGTAGATTAGAATTATCATCCAACCTTTTGCTAGCTTCAGCAGTTCTGGTGCAGACTAAACAACCCCCCTTCCTTGGACAACCATTGCCAGTCTCACCTCATAGGGGGGAAATATCCTTGCAAGGCCATTGGATCTGTTCCCCAGGACAAAATACTACCATACTATCCTGAATAATGTATAACAACAGGAAAGCATGCAATGCTTTATTTTATGTAGCTATTAAGCATTACTATCTCATGGGGTAGGAGGGCATTTCACAGCTCAACTACCCTTACCCCAGTTATAATTGTATATCTTTTTCCCTCTACATAGAACAGATATTCTTGGATTCTGTATGGCACTTGGAATAAATTGACAATCAGATATAAAAAATAAAATATACCAGCGCAAAACAGATAATATAAAACAGATTAAAACAGCTGCTTAACACTCCAGGCAAATTTACAAAAAAAATCCCATATAATAAATGTAAAATAATATAGTGCAGCGGTAAAGTAACATCATCAAATAAGTAAGAAAAATTCATTGAAAAAGTTCATAAAAAAAGTTCATAAGCTGTCATGAGAATATACAAATCCATTTCCCAATAAAATGACAATGTGCATTCATGAAGATTATAAATTCTGTGCCAAAAAGCTGCTCACCTCCACACCGGGACCCCTGAATCAGCAAAGGGTCACAAAAGCTTTCCCAAAGAGCAAAATCCTGGAGGATATCGATACACCTCTTCTGAATACATACATGTTCAAAGGTAAGGGTTAGCAGCATCAAATAATCAGTGTCCCGATATATGCATATAAAACAGACAACATATATTGCTCTCTGCTACCATATATTTAATAAAAAAAAAAGTCACACTTACATGAAAGGCATTTCCAAATGCCAGTCAACAAGCACTCTGTTACATGAAATCACATGGAATGAGCATAGTAGACAGCCGCGGATGACATAGCTTCCTTTCCTATCCTCCTATAGGGCAAGACTTTATCAGAATAAGGAAGCACGTCATACACCCATCTTAAATAGTAATTCATATTTAACAGAAGGGTGGTGCCACACCCATCGTTATATTGTAAGTAATTCACATCCTGACCACAGGAGGGAAAGAGGGCAGGCAACATAGCACCGCTGATGATTAATTAAAAAGGCTGTCTCCTTGCAAAGAATATCAGCCTCAGGAAGTCATTTGTGACCCCATATACTGAAAAACAACTAAATAAAATCTAGTAAAAAGTATCAAATAATGTATACTACTTAACCACCTCAATACCAGGCACTTAACACCTTCCTGTCCAGACCAATTTTGAGCTTTCAGCACTGTCGCACTTTGATTGACAATTGCGCGGTCATGCTACACTGTTCCCAAATGAAATTTTTATAATTACATTTTTTTCCCACAAATAGAGCTTTCTTATGGTGGTATTTGATCACCTCTATGGTTTTTATTTTTTGCTAAACAAATAAAAAAAGACCGAAAATTTTGAAAAAATAATGTTTTTTTTAGTTTCAGTTTCCAAACTTTGTAAATAAGTACGTTTTCTCCTTCACTGATGGGCACTGATGGGGCTGCATTGACGGGCACTGATAAGGTGGCACTGATGGGCACTGATGAGGTGGCACCAATGAAGTGACACTGATGAGGTAGCATTGATGGGCACTGATAGGCGGCACTGATGGGCACTGATAGGTGGCACTGATGGGCAATATGGATGGACATTGATAGGTGGCACAAATTGGCACTGATAGCTGGCACAGATTGGCATGGCTAGGCGGCACAGATGGGCATGGATAGGCGGCACATATGTGCATGGATGGGCACTGATAGTTGGCATGGATGGGCACTGATAGTTGGCACGGATGGGCACTGATAGGCAACTTTGTATTGTATTGAACTTTATTGTATTGTACTCCTGAAAGTAGCCTTGAAGTTTACATCTGCTTTACGTTTCTTAATCATCTCTGTTATGTACCTGCTAAACAAAAGATCCTTATGGCCATTCAATTTGCAATCAACTGTCTCTGTTATGTTTCCAGCTTATAAACAAAGAACTTATTTTAATCAGAACCTTTCTCCTACTGTTCCTACTTGTTTCAGTTAGAGTACTTGATTTCCCAAATTCCTTATCTGACTTATCTAAAGGATTGGCCTGGTCTTAGCTATTTTATTACTATGAAATCCTTAAGAAGCGGAGTTCCTATGAAACATCTTTTAGCCATGTTTCTGCACTGTTTTAATTTTGATCACTACATAAAGCTCTTTATATCCAACAAATGTACAGTAGTCTGAAAATGAACAGCCTCATGTCTCTGACTCTATGTCATTTCAATACTTAACTTGAGTCAATTGTGCCTTTGAGGAAAGGGCAATGCAGATAGGATGCACAAAATGCTAAGATAGTGTTGTTTTATGTTTTGGGAACAGTAAGGGCAGCCATGCAACACGTAAAATACTTAAAAAAGAGTCTTTGAAACCAAGTAGGAATGATTCCTAACACATCATGAGCACAATGCTATATTGTTATATCTGTAATACAGTTTATAACAGATATATGCAAACTCAGACCTCTGTTTTAATTATTTTTATTTTTGTCTTTTTTATATTAGATTACAGGCACGTGTAAGGTCTACAGCTGTCTCAATTTAATCTGGTCTCTTTGTATAATGCTGAAACTTTAAGAAAGGATGGTGTTTCAGCAGAGTAGAGTATCTGTAACTTGCAGGTTGCTAAATAGGTGCAAAGTTAGAAGCATTACTGCAAAACAGGTTCAAGATGGTAAACAACATGAATACACTGCAGAATAACGTAAGCTGCACAAACATGGACTCTTTAAGCGATGTCTCTGTGACTTAATCAGGGTATCGTGGCTGCATAGCATAGTACCTATGCAACTCTAGTATAGCAATTATAGGTTTAAATCAGGTGGATGTGGAGGCTACATTGGGCGACACTATACCAGGTGATCTTTGACTCCTCCCATATTGTTTAAGTAGATCTCCACCTCTCTAAGGTTGCCTACCCCTGCTCTATAACAACAGACAGGGGAATTCATAGTTTAAGACACTCTTTAGAATTTCAACACATCCCTGCATGACAAATATTGGTGCAAGTGACAAATTTATGTGCCTATTGTAAACAAGTACACTCCATCCTCAGAGCAGCCAGGCTTCCTCCAGCCACTACAGCTGTCACACAGACAGCGCAGGAGCCAAGAATTTTTAAAGTACCAAAAAATCTAAACAGGATTTTGTATAAATAGCACTATTATTGTTTAAAAGATATCTCCTAGATTGCCTAATGACAATATATATATATATATATATATATATATATATATATATATATATATATATATATATATATATATATATATCCTACACTATATTTTCCTACTGGAAAAGATCCCTTGAGGCCCATATAATAATATTTTGATCTAAGGGTATCATCTTTGAGGTCCTTTGGGGCATGGGAGTGATGCTAGTGACATTAATAATATTAATGATGATTGACTGTGACAGGTAAAAGTTTATAACATATTAACGTAACATCAAAATTATTTACATTTTATTACAGTGAATCATATAGACACTTGCTGGTACACATTTTGCTGCTGCGGGATCCTTTCTTTTCCTCCATATCGCTGGACTAACATCGCATAGTAAGTACAGCGACCTCCTCAGTGTTTTTTTTTCAGCCTGCTGGGTTGAAAGAAAACAAAAAATTCCTGTGTGTACCAGGCTGTACTTCAGCTTCAACCAAGCTCTTAAAACAAACTTTTAGGGCTCGTTTACACTTTCTTCAAAATGGACACCCTTTTTTTTAAAGCACTCTGAAATCAATCAAAGCATCTGTCACTTTATAAAATGGTAAGCTTACAGTCCTGTTTACATTTTGCGTTTGTTTTGCTTCGCTCCGCTTTCTTGGTGCTTTAAAATCGTATCCAAAGCCTCCATATAAGTCTATGACAAAGCTCGCTGACAGAACCTGCAGCTTTTAAAAGGCTTTTATTCAACTTTAGCTTTGCTTTGTTTTGGAGGTATTACAGGTATGAGATATTGCAGGATGCACTGGGAAACCAATGTCGTCATCAAAATACATCATCAGTAGTCAATTCCGGTTCATGTGTATATATTCTGGTAGTGTCTGGAGCAGACAGCACACATGGTATGCAACATGGGAATGCTATAGCAGAAGGTGAGAGGGGCCCGGAGAGAGAGAACTGAGAGGCAGAGGATCAGCAGAGCTGGGGGACCAGAGCAGGAGAAACTAGAAATGTCACATGTGGTGCGCAGCTTGGGGGCAATGAAGTGGGAGGTGAACGGGGACTGGAGAGAGAGGAGGATCAGCAAACCAAAGCATCAGCAGAGCTGGAGTTTACTACTGAGTGGGGGGCCACTCTGTGAAGCAAGTGTAAACGAGAACAGTAGTAGAGAAACTTCTAGAGAGAGGAGGGGGGAGGAGGGCGGAGACAAAATGGGGATAAGAGGGGACAAGGATATATGGGGAGCAGGAAAAGGGAAGGTGGGGAAAGAAGGGAAGGGGAAAACAAAAGGGAGGGAAAATGGGGGGGGGTGGGAAAAGAGGAAGGAGGAGGAGGGGAAGGGGTAGGAAAAGAAGGAGGAGGGGAGAGAGAGAAGGGAAGGAATAGGGGGAAAAAGAAAGGGGAGGAGATGAAAAAAAGGGGGGGAAGAGAGGGGTGAAGAGAGAAGGAAGGGGGAAGAGGGGGGGAATAGAAGAGGAGGGAAAGAGGGGGAGGGGTTTTGTAACAGGTCCAGGGGCAAAGATGTAAAGCGACAGATGAAACCTTCATTATTTCCCACAGTCTCTTCCTTAATATGCGATCTTCATAAGATCCACTTCACTGGCAGAGATGGCAGAGACGGAACTGGATTTTGAACCAGAGGTATACCATCTTTGCCTGGAACCACTATACAAGAATTAGATCACATTTAGACCACATCTCAAGTGATCTAGAAGGAAGGTTTGAGTTGAATATCTATATGCACCCCTTTGTATGCTGCCAGTACTTGTCTCACCTCTGAAGTGGATCTTATGAAGATCGCATATTAACCTCCCTGGCGGTATGATTCAGTCTGGAATAAGGTGCTGAAAGCGGTACAATTATTTTGCATGGAAATCTGGCTTTTATTTTGTAGTCCTGTAATTCTTAGGAATAACGCTCTGAAATCTCTTCAAACCAGAGTCTAGCGGACATCCCGGGTATGATAAAGTTTATAATATAATAAAGAATAATAAAAATTATTCAATAATGTAATCAAATCCAAAAAAAAATGAAAAAGGGACATGTTTTGGTTGCTATGGACAATCTCCAAATTCCAAGCAGTAAAAAACAGTATTTATAATATAAAAGTGCATGCAGGGCATTGCACAAACCACTAGGGACAAAGGGGGTGTGTATTTTTTACTACAGCACTGTAATCTGTAAGATTACAGTGCTGTGTGTGTTTTGTGTCTTTTTACATTTTTGAATTTGCCGCCGTTCTCCGCTCCCGTGCGTCGTAACGTCGCAGGGAACGGAGCTCGGCGGCATTCGGCACTGTGAATCGAGCGCAGGACGGCTCGATCACACAGCGCGGCGGACATCGCTGGATCCAGGGGACAAGGTAAGTAACGTTACCTGTGTCCTCCCCTGCATCGAGCGGTGCAAGCCCGAGTCTGGCTCGGGGTTACCGCTATTGTAATGAAATTCCCAACCCGAGCCAGACTCGGGATTACCGCTAAGGAGGTTAAGGAAGAGACTGTGGGAAATACTGAAGGCTGACATCCTGTGTGTGTGGTGCCACTGTGGTGGATCAGTGTGGATGAGTGTGGACCTGCCTTTAACATCATTGTCCTTTGGACATCGAGGTTATCTATCTGTGATTCAAATGCCGCCATTGCTTCAGCAGTGAAATGTCCATGGTGACCGCTATGGTGTGATTCCCCCCCTGACAATTGCCCTTAGAGAAGGGACATTCTTCATTCCAAAATGCGTTGGGCTGTCTGGACACTCTATGGGAATCATTACCATCAACACCATTGTTTTATTGGTTTGATTATTGTATTTTGTATACTGTTTTTGAATAAATGATAATATATTTTACTCTGTTGCCGTTAAAGTCCCATCTTTGGGGGGTATTTCTATTCTATCTAGTGACAACTTTAGGTGCACCATTATTGTAGTTAGTGGGTATATCAACAGTTGTGGACTTTCGGTTACCCAGAACAAATCTGGCCATTAGTCTTTCTCATTAACAACAGCATTATGCTTATATGATTTTTTTATCACACTCTCTAAAGTCAAGAGTCTAATTCCACAGTAAAAAGTGTGTACATCACCTCTTCATTTTTTTATAATCTTTATTTCCTTATCAATAATGCACAAAAAAAAACAATTACAAGACAAATAAGAGCAAATACAGAAAATACATAAACTCTAAACTGTATTAAATGTAATCCACATACAATGATAAGATACACCAAGAATACAAGCACAAAAGCAGTGCTTCATGATCCATCCTTCACAATGTATATTTATATGACCAGGAAAAGAAAAAAACTAATAAAAACAGGACAGGGTGAACAGCATGGTCCTTAAGTTACCAATGCTGCGACATTAAAGATCTTTACTGAAATAATAAAATAAAATAAAAATCAATAATATACATACTAATATAATTATATAAAATAATATACGTACTTATATATATTCATATAACAGCAAATTCCTTCCTGCTTCTTTTTTAAATTGCTATAACTTTCTTAACTACCAAATATAATAAGTAATGGCATGTAACAATCCTGTACACTAATACATAAACCAGAGAAAAAGAAAAGAGAGAATAAATAAAAGGGAGACCGCTTACATTGCTTTCTCATAGGAATTATTGACCAGCAATGCTTACCTATCCATTTTTTTAATTCAAAACAAATTAAATTAAAAACAAATAAATTCAAGTTGTTGACAATACTTTGTTGGAAATCTGCTCTACTGCCTCCCAATTTTTTAACTTAATGGGCAAGTCCACCATATATGCAAAGATTCTCCTTCCCCCACGGTACACTTTCAACATTTCTTTGAATTCAAAGCTGATATCTGATTTAATCTGTAAGGGGTTTTATACCATCGATTTAGAAATTTGTAATTTCTTTCTATATGAGGGAATGAGAGAGGAAATTGAAAATAACATTATCCGAAGAAGATATCTTAAACGTTTTATATTAACCCATTAGTCAAATATTTCTAGTATTGCCCAAGAAAGAAGTTCCAAATCACCTTTATTTAAACCTACTTGGTCATTTAACTCTAGTTCCTGGTACTATTTATGAACCTTATCCAAGTTGCCCACTTAGCTTGGAATTTTTCCAACTATTCGTACAGATGTGTATCCATTTCTAAGCCTCCATAATATCATTCTCTTTTTTTATCTCACTCTCCAGTGTTCCCGAGGGGTTCTGCTGCAAATCAACATTGTGGCGGATGTATACCGTCCAATGTTATTTCCAGTGTTGTTCTCAAGCTTGTATTAACAACTTGACGTCAAGGCCAGTATATGACCTATGGACAGCAAGTAAATAAGCACTCCCAGTATTTAATTTCTAGACTGTTGCCTATACTCTTAAAACTCCCAATACTTAACTTCTATTACCTTAACTTATTTAATCCACCTCAAGCACTTAACTGCTTCCCCACCACCTATAGCAAATTGACAGCCATGCGGGAGCTCTCCTATCCTGGGTGGCCGTCATATGACTCCTGCATGCTCTAGCAACCGTCCTGCTGCTCAGTTAGTTACCTGTCACCTTTGTAGTTTTTCACTTATATAACAAAAACAAAAAAAAAAAGCTTGGTGGTGATTAAATACCACCAAAAGAAAGCTCTATCTGTAAAAAGTACATATGGTTAAATGTTGCATGACTAATTGTCATTCAAAGTGTGACAGCACTGAAATCTGAAAATTAGCCTGGGCGGGGGGGGGGGGGGGGGGGTGGGTAAAAATGTCTGGTATTAAAGGTGATTAAGGAGTGAAAGGGCTAATTACTCTCCTTGGGACAACACAGAAAGTGAACATTGGACACAGGACACAGGACAACTCTGAATTTCTGGCACAATCACCATGCTTTCTTTGCAGTTTTTGAACAGATATAACAAAACAACTTTCAATTGTATATTTAAGGCCTCATGTACACTGTATGTTTCTAATGTGGCTGTTAGGGGCATGTGGCATTTTTTTTCTGAATCTAAATGCAGCTGTATGTTAGTCTATGGCAGGGATATGCAATTAGCGGACCTCCAGCTGTTGCAAAACAGGCATGCAAAATCATCATGCCTCTGGGTGTCATGCTTGTGGCTGTCAGAGTCTTGCTATGCTCATGGGACTTGTAGTTCTGCAACAGCTGGAAGTCCACTAATTGCATATCCCTGGTCTATGGGGTTGATTTACTAAAGGCAAATAGATAGCGGTTGCACCAAAGCTTAGTAAATGAAGTAAAGCTTTACTTTGCAATGAATACCCAATCCTGTGCAAGGAAATTAAAACAGCATTTTTGCTTGTACATGATTGGATGATAGCAGACAGCAGAGCTTCTGCTCATTTACTAAACTCGGGTGCAACTGCTCTTTGCAAAGTCTACATTCTATTTGCCTTTAGTAAATCAATCCCTATGTGTCGATGCACACTTATGCTGCGTACACACGATCGGAATTCCAGCCAGAAAAAGACAGATGAGAGCTTTTCATTGGAAAATGCGTGTGTATGCTCCATCAGAATTTAGCTGTCCTAATTTCCGCCAGCCAAAAATTGATAGCATGTTCTCAATTTTCCCGACGGAAAAACTTTCGGAAATTCCGATCGTGTGTATGCAATTCCGACACGCCAAAAACCACGCATGCTCAGATTCAACTACGAGACAGAAGCTATTGGCTACTGGCTATTGAACTTCCTTTTTCTAGTCCCGTCGTACGTGTTATACGTCACCATGTTCTATACGATCAGAATTTGGTGTGATCGTGTGTAGGCAAGACAGCTTGAGAGGAATTCCATTGGGAAAACCATCAGAGCTTCTTCCGATGACAATTCCAATCATGTGTACGTGGCATTAGAGAAGTTTAGACGCACAAAAAAAAAACACTGCCAGTGTGTCCACATTAGCACTAGGCATGTTTAGCCCTTGAGTGTTAATTCATTTTAATGGCCAGAATAAATGATTATTTTTACCAATGAAATAAATTAACGTTAAAGCGCTTGACGAGCCTAAATGTGATGCACACATTTATAAGCTTCAAGAATTTTTTTCTGCCAAAAATGCTCCTGACAGGTGGAAAGATATCTAGAAGAGATGGCAAAACCTTCAGTGTGCATGAGGCCAAACAGACAAAAAGGAGAAAATAAGAGAAGTTCATTTTTAGGCTTTACGTACATGTTAATGCTTACCTAACTGACAACAAAAGTCTCTGGGGGTTATTTACTAAAGGAAAAATCACTTTGCACTGCAGTAAGGTCGCTGTAGATCCGAGGGGGACATGCAAGGAAAATAAGAAACAGCATTTTACCTTGCATATGATTGGATGATAAAATCAGCAGAGCCTCCACTGATTTCAGATCTGCCCCCTTAGATTTAGAGCGACTGCACTTCCAAGTGCACATACGGTGCAAAGTGAATTTTCCTTTTGTAAATAACCCTCTTTGCGTCCTACACTGACTGTGCTGAATAGCTCTTACAGCAGCTGACAAAAAACCTTGCTAGTCCAGTTGAATGTTTTATGCTTGGTTCAGCTATTACATGTAGTATATGTTTTATGCTAGTGTCATCAAGATGTTGTTAATAATTTTGGTCTAGAAAGTGACATATTCAACCACTTAGTATTCAGTCCAAACCGCACATTTCATTTGTGAAAGGTGGATATCTGCTTTACTTAAAGTGAAACCTAAGTCAAAAACTCTTTGTGTAGTTTTGAATTGATGTTGAAGTTTTTAGGTGCACTCACATTAACATGAAACATTTTTGTACATTCAATGACTGGACAAATGTCGTTCTAAAGTACTTCCAAATTCTGTCTGCTTTTAACTTTAATTTGAATTAGCAATGAATGTGATTTCCTGAATTTTCTTCCTACTGTTGCCAAAAATTAACATTAAAGAGGCCGTAAAGTCTTTTTTTTTTTAACTGTACCTGCAGGTAAGCCTATACTAAGGCTTACCTGTAGGTACTGTGAATATCTCCTAAACTTCACAGTCCAGGAGATATTCAGAGTGCATGCAGCCGATGACATAATTGGTGCATGCACTCTGAAGGTCCGGCTTACCATGCCAGACCTTCAGAGCCCATGCCTTAACCACTTCGCATCCAGGCCAATTTGACATTTCTCTCCTACATGTAAAATTCCTAATTTTTTTGCCAGAAAATTACATAGAACCCCCAAACATTATACCCTAGAGAATACAATGGTGCTCGTTGCAACTTTTTATCTTGCACGGTATATTTGCGCAGCAATTTTTCAAACATGTTTTTTTCAGAAAAAAACCTGTTTCATGCTTAAAAAAAAAAAACAGTAAAGTTAGCCCAATTTTCTGCATAATGTGAAAGAGGAGGATATGCCGAGTAAATAGATACCCAACATGTCATGCTTCCAAATTGCACGCGCTCGTGGAGTGGCGCCAAACTTTGGTATTTAAAAATCCCCCTAGGCGACGCTTTAAATTTTTTTACTGGTTACATATTTTGGGTTACAGAGGAGGTCTAGGGCTAGAATTATTGCTCCCGCTCATGGGCGTCCGCAGAATTTTTTTCAGGGGGGGCATCATTTTATGGTCTGGTCATGTGATCTTACCTGTGTCAATCAACAGCGGCTGCAGGGGAGAAAGAGCTTGGCAATGGCTGATAAAGCCTGATGAGGTGATGTCACCCCTAGATTTCCATGTCACAGTTGTTATTGTTGCTCCCCCCTCTCCCCTGCATACACTGCTGGATCACACAGGTGAGATAACATGACCAGATTGGAACAGTCTGAAAATAGGTTAGTCCACATAGGTGTTAGGGGTGAGTGGACGGGGGGCAGTTTTTAAGGCTAGCGCAAGCTGGAATTCTACTTTCAATCTACCCTCCCTATTGGTGGTTTGTGGCAGTGTTAAAGCAGAGCTCCACCCAAAAGGGAAAGCTCCACTTGTTTGCACCCTCCCCCCTTCCACTGCCACATTTGGCACTTTTTGGGGGAGAGAGTGTACCTGGTTTTGCCGTAGCGATCTGAGCAACATGTAAAACCATGCAAAAAAAAAATGCTGCGAGGGACCACAGCCAGTGAAGGTATAAATAACCATACAATTAGGCAATCAATTACAAAAAAAACAAAAAACCTACACCTGCATGGTGCAGCATTGGCTTAAGACAGTGGAGATTTTCAAATATGTATGGACACAATAGCATCTTTATGCTGTTGTTCCCATTTAGCTGCTTTTGTGCCCATATTGAAGCTGGTGTGCTTCTATATGGGTGCAACAGCATCTATATAGGCACAATAGCAGTTATATGGGCACAATAGCATAAAGATGATATTCTGTCCATACTGTATAACTCCTATTGTGACCATACAAATGCTACTGTCTCCTATGGTGTCCAGTGACACTGAACTTGCAGCGCTCCCAGTGCCGGGACAAGTTTTTCTGGTGACCAGAGCGAAGCCGCCAAACTGCGCTTAATGTTGGGCATCTTTAGTTAGCCTAAAATACAAATTTCTTCTAAAATATTAACAGCTACATACAGGATGCCCAAAAAGATTTATACTGAGTGAGAGATTTTTAGACATTTGTAACTGACCTTAAAGAATATGTAAGTGATCACATGCTTGGTCAGAAATGAATTCTTGCAGACGCTCACCTCCTTTGCAATCAAAACATGTAGCCTTAAACATGTCCATTACAGATTTGTAATGAGCCTGGGAAGTAGTCCTGGTCTGGGGTCCTATCAGAGTTGCTGGATACTTATAATTAAATAGTAATCTGCAAGCACTGGTGATTACAGACAGACCATGACACAGAACAAGCTGACACTAACCCAGCTTGTTCTACAAATATCATTTAGCACTTCACCTTAATGGCAGCTTCCATGGCTTCAGGAACTTCTTAGCTGGCCTGGGGTGAGCTCTGGTGACTGTTGGACTGGACAGTGGCTGCTGAGTGAACTTTATCTTCCTGCTCCGCCCACCCTCACTGTTGCTCTGACTGTGATCACTCTGACTTGGACAGCAGACAAACCTGGGAGAATCATCTTCCTCCTGTCTGGTACGGCTGCTACAGTGATGGAGGCAAGCACAGCCTCAGTTCAGTGTGCGGCTGTATCAGAGTTCAGAACATGGGGCAGTGTGGCAGTTGGGCAAGTTGCTCAAGAACTTCTCCTGAGTGTTATGAGCATAGTGAAGCTCACAATCTGGCACCCCCCCTCCTCCCTGCCGTGCCTGCAAAGACTGCTCATGGACACCAGTGTCTCTGTGCAGACACCTTGCCGATTCCAGGGGGGGGGGCACTTGACCCCCCTTGCCTCTATCTGCGGACGCCCATGCTCCCGCTCTAACGTTTGCGGCGATACCTCACATGTGTGGTTTGAACACCGTTTGCATATGTGGGCGGGACTTAGGTATGCGTTAGCTTCTGTGTGCGAGCTCACGGGGACAGGGGCGCTTTAATTTTTTTTTTTTTTTATTGTTCATTTTATTTTTATTTTTTTTAGTTTTACACTTAAAAAAAAAAAAAATTGATGACTTTTATTCCTATTACAAGGAATGTAAACATCCCTTGTAATAGGAATATGGCATGATCGGACATATTTACAGTGAGATATGGGGTCAATAAGACTCCATATCTCACCTCTAGGCTGGGAAGAATAAAAAAAATAAAAAAAATAAACGATCCTGGCTTCCTAGCCAGATCGGCGCCGTTAATTTGAATACAGAGGCGTGACGTCATAACATCGCGCCCGGCCTCTGAGCGATCATAGAGACTCCGGGGACGATCTAGTCAGCCGGAAATCTCTATGGTAACTTGCTGGGGCCGGTGGATCCTGTGACCGACTCACCGATGGAAACGGTGAGTCGTAGAAGCACCAGAGGGCGGCGGGAGGCGTCCCCTCCCGCCGCCCGTAAGAACGTTGAAGCGGCGGAACAGCCACTATGATTGTTCTTATGGTGCAGGGAATCGCCGGCTGAAAACGGCAATATCTGAATGATGGCCTCAGGCATCATTTAGATATAACCACTGAAAGCCCATGACGTCAATAGACGTAGTGTGGGCGCCAGGTGGTTAAACAGCGGCTGCTGCGTGAATGCACGGGAGTGACGTCATTGCGGCTCTGACCTCTCACAGTGCCGGAGCCTGCAAACCCGGAAGAGACTCTGGGGAAGATGTCAGCTGTCTCCGCGGTGTGCAGGCGCTGCTGAATGGCTTCGTTCTAAGGCAAGTATTTCATAATGAGCTAATATGTGACGTATACTAGCTCCTTATGCCTTTGTCTTACAGGTTTTTTTTCTACAACCTCTTAAATTTGGCCCCATTAAAGATTTGAAAGTCAAACAAATATTCCTAAAATGGAACATTTCAAATTAAATTCTTCTAGTATATAGCCAGCTTATGTGCAGTTTTAAATATATAACCAGGGCTCAAGTCCTGCGGGAACGCATGGGAACGGAGTTCCTGTACTTTTTCCACAACAGGAACTCAGTTCCCGTTAGCAGCCATGTCCTGCAAGACTTTGAAGTATGCGAGCTGTGTGGCAGGTGCTACACCAGCAGCTGCCGACACAGCTCGCAATAGTAAATGCCGCAAACCTGACCATTCAAGCATTGCCAGTAGGGGGCCCCATGACAGCTTCTGTTTTGATCTACCTGTCAATCACAGCTAGCTGATGGGTAGATCAGGTCTAGCTGACGGGTAGATCAGCTATTCTGCTCACAGGACATGCAGGGAGAGAGGTGAGCTGAGGGAGGAACATCAGTTTGGGGTGGTAAGCTGAGCACAATACCTGGCAAAGTTTAATGCCAGGAGGGAAGTTTATGTGGAAATATGAGAAGGGTTGGAATAGCAGCGAGTGTTTGTTGGAGCCCTGCAGAGTTTGCAGCCCACCAAGCTAACATACATCTCCTAAGCAGGAACACATCACTATCTCCCTAAGCATTCTGTCCAGATAATGTGCAGTTCATTTATGACCTTTCCGTTTAACCCTGTGTTATCCAAACTCTGTTCAATGAAAAGCGTAAACTCACCACATAAACACTCTATATACAAAATAACAATCCTCAATAAAGATCAGAACACAATGTTCACATTTGCATGGAAGCACAATTGAATGAATGCTGATTATTCAGAGAATTACCGTATTTATGTTTATTGAGGATTGTTTTTTTTTATGTACTAACAGTTAAGCTTCATACACACAATACGAAAACTGGATGAAAAATACCACTTTTGAAGTGTTCGTGCATATGAGCGTATCATTTTTTATTTTTTTTGGTGGGGGAGTGGATCTTGGGTGGGAGTTCCCACACTTTTTTCCCCAGGACTTGACCCCTCTAGAACTTAACTAGATCTAAAGCCTAACTGGATGACAGTTAGTTTGCTAAATCTCTGTGTTTCATAAACCATTACCAAACCTTTTTTTAATGCAATTCTGTTTTCATGTCTTTCATTTTAATTTGCATCACAGCACTGCTGCACAACCCTATCCTCTTTTATCCACTTCGTCTACATGCATTATCTCTAGTGTCAGCTGCATTACAACTGACCTGCTTCCTAAAAGTGAGAAAGGTGGACTATTTGTGTGGTGTGGCCACTTGTAGTCTTCACCAGGAATTCATTGACAGGGGTGCAATGCAAGAGCACAACTGGGAAACAGTTGTCACCTACCTTTATGGCAGGATTACCAGGCATACCCCACTTTTAAGTACACAATGGGGTTTATTTACTAAAGCTGGAACATGCAAAATCAGGCTCACTTCTGCATAGAAACCAATGAGCTTCCAGGGTTTTATTACCAAAGCTTAATTGAACAAGCTGGGGTTAGAAGCTCATTGGCTTCTATGCAGAAGTGAGCCTAATTGTTCATTTTCCAGCTTTAGTAAATAAACCCCATTGTGCGCTTAAATGTGGAGTATGCCTGTATATTATTGAAAGCTGCAGATTAAAGTTTTTCTGAGATTTTAGTTATTTGGTTTTTACTTAAAATGCCTATCTTATATATATTTTTTTCTCTTTTCCTCATAAAATCACTTCTGATTATTTAGTCTTATACAATTATAGGTGTATCAGTACATTTAACTTGCTGATGTTTTAACAAATTATAGACATTATTTCAGTTTATTGCTGTGTGTTCCTTGCATTACTTGTGTATGTTTGCCACATAATTAGAGTTCGAAAGACATCTCACTGTGCTGCAGTCTTTCAGGCCACTCCAGCACTGAAGGATTTAATCAAAACTAAATGCTGTACAAAGTTCTCTTTAGCCTCTTGGGGAATCTATATATTCAACACTTCCAATGCTGTTGCTAGACACCAAAAAAGTGTAACCATAGTGATGGAATGGAAATGAATCTCTTTGTTCTGAGACTTCACTGTGAAGCAGATATTATGGTTTTCAAGGTCAAAATTATGAGAAGCAAAAAAAAAAAAAAAAAAAAAAATGAAAAGAATCATGCTAAAAGAGTTTGACCGTATAAATAAATTACAATTATATAATCATACTCTTATTAATTTTACAAATATATATTTTTAGAAGCAATGCGATACATATAGTATTTGGAACATCGATATAGAAGTTATATATATTTACACAGAAAAAAAAGATAAAAAAGATGATTTTGATGATAATTATAATAATCAGAAAAAGAACAAGAATAAATAAAAAAAGTTATATTGCATGAAAATCCTATAAAGTGATTTTATTTTAATATAATATTCGGATATTGGATCAGAACACAATAAAGATTCTAAATCCATTATGGAAACACCACCCAGTCCCCCCCTTTTTTTTTTTTGCATTTGAAGCTAAATCCCAAGCAGGAAACGAAATGAAATACTATTTACTGAGAACAGTTTTAGCTACCAAAGAGTTTGGATTGCTGTTCAGGCAGTCTTTTGAGCAGACCAACTACACAGCATTAAAGCACTACAGTGGCTTCTGGATCCACCTCAGTCTATGACCGGATGATGGAATAGAAGCACACTGATGAGGCTTTCTTTTATTACCTTTCTTGTAAGAAGGTTCAAGGATAGCACTATGTAGGAAATAGTGCCCTGAACTGCTCAAAATGCTAACCCTTCTTCTTTTAGGAGGGTATTACAGGAGGCTGGTATTAAGGCATGTTCAGACTAATTCCATGTAAAATACATGTAATGCCTCTCTAATGCAGGTTGCTGGACTCTTATTATGACCCAATGGCTTCAGTACTTGGAGTTACTGAAAAGTATATAGATAATACGTACTGACTTCACTCTGATTTTCTACTCCACATGCTTGTTCCGGATCAGGAAACCATAAAGTGTTCAAGTCAAAGACAGCAAGAAAACTAGTATTCAAACTCGTAGGTGTAAATATTTTGTTGGATCTATTAACACATAATTAACTGGATGGTGCTATAACAAAAAAAAGAATTACTTTTTTCAAAATACATTTTCAATATGTACTGCCACAAGCATATACTTCTACAGCAAATATGGCATGATGACAGGTAAAATGAACAAAAAAAGTTGTAGGTCAGTAACACCACACTGCACTTGAGTAGGATCCTAGCAACGAGCTTCACACGTTACTATACAGGACATTAAAATTAGTCCCAGCTTGGAAGGTGTACAAATGCTATATGAATATTCAGTTTTGGTTCAGGTTATGTACTATACCAGCCCTCAAATTTTCCACTCGCCTACTTACATTTTGCAAGTGGAAAATGAAGGCTGATAAGCCTGGGCTGCCTGGGCAGGGGGGGTTGAATGGGAGCTGTTCTCCCAGCCAGAGGAAGAGAGGCGAGGAAGAGTTGAGCTGGTCGATCATCAGAGAGCGAGGATTGCCAGCTGTAACAGCCTTCTTTTGAATTGCTGGGTTCCTGGCACTGCTCATCATCACACAGTCCCGCCTCCTCGCCCTGCGCCTCTCATGTCACACAGTCCCGCCTCCTCGCCCTGTGCTTCTCATCTACGTGCTTGCCTTCCAGCGGGTGGGGGTCCGATCGGACCCCCTCCCGCTGGCTGCGGCGGACGGTTCGCTTCAGGAGCGATCCGGGATGAGGGGATGGCCGTTGGTTTCTGGCCATCCCCTCTCGATCGCTCCTGGCGAATGAGAAGCTTCCCCTGCCTGTGTAGTGTAAACACAGGCAGGGAGGAAGTGATGTCATTCTCCTCGGGGCGGTCTTTTTGACCCGACTGCGAGGAGAACACAATAGTAAGTGCATCAACACTACACTGACACGTAGGTACACATAGGCACACAAATCACCCCCCCCCCCGATAACCCTCCCCCCCCCCGATCGCGCCCCCTCCCCCTCCCAGTCACAGTGTCACTGATTGCAGTGATCATTTATTTACTGATCACTGCATTTAGTGTCAGTTGGGACAGTAAAAAGTGTCAGGGCAGTTAGTGTTAGGTCCAGGGTAGCCCCCTACCTCCCCTAATAAAGGTTTAACCCCCTGATTGCCCCTAGAGTTAACCCTTTCACCCCCTTTTGCCAGTGTCACTAAGCGATCGTTTTTCTGATCGCTGCATCAGTGTCACTGGTGCCGCTAGGCAGCTAATTATTTTTTTAGGTTCACCGCCAGGTTTTTATAGCACTAGGTACCCCCATATATTACCTAATAAAGGTTTTAACCCCCTGATTGCCCCTAGAGTTAACCCTTTCACCAGCGATCACCGTATAAGTGTCACTGGTGACGCTGGATAGCCAGTTAGTTATTTAGTTATTTAGGTTCCCCGTCAGGTTTTTATATAGCGTCCGGGACCCCCATATATTACCTAATAAAGGTTTTAACCCCCTGATTGCCCCCAGGTAACCCTTTCACCCCTTTTTGCCAGTGTCACTAAGCGATCGTTTTTCTGATCGCTGCCTTAGTGTCACTGGTGCCGCTAGTTATTCTTTATGCTCACCGCTAGGTTTTTATAGCGCTAGGTACCCCCATATATTACCCAATAAAGATTTTAACCCCCTGATTGCCCCTAGAGTTAACCCTTTCACCAGCGATCACTGTATACGTGTTACGGGTGACTCTGGTTAGTTAGTTTGCTTTTTATAGCATCAGGGCACCCTCCATTTATTACCCAAAAAAGATTTAACCCCCTGATCACCCGGCGGATGATATCAATTAGGTTTTAGGGTCAGGGTCTGCGTCGCCCCAGGCAGCGCTAGGTTAGTGCCAGTACCGCTAACACCCACGCGCAAAGCATACACCTCCCATAGTGGTATAGTATCTGAACAGATCAATATCTGATCTGATCAGATCTATACTAGCGTCCCCAGCAGTTTAGGGTTCCAAAAAAAACGCATTGTTAGCGGGATCAGCCTAGATACCTGCTAGCACCTGCGTTTTGCCCCTCTGCCCAGCCCACCCAAGTGCAGTATCGATCGATCACTGTCACTTACAAAACACTAAACACATAACTGCAGCATTTGCAGAGTCAGGCCTGATCCCTGCGATCGCTAACAGTTTTTTTTGGTAGGATTTTATATTTAAATCCTGAAGGCAGTGCTTGGTTTTCGGGGTTCTGTACGTGGCTAGGCTCCCAAAAAGTCCCCCACATGTGGTATCCCCGTACTTGGGAGAAGCAGCAGAATTTATTTTTGGGTGTAATTTCACTTATGCCCATAGCATGTGTGAGCAATATATCATTTAGTGACAACTTATCAGGGCTTATCAGATTCTGGAAGCCCCATTTAACAAAGGGGACTCCCAGATCCCAGCCCCCCTGTGTGAAATGGTAATGGCGTACATTGTACTCCTACCATTTCACCCAAAAAAGTCAGTGCAAAAAAAAAAAAAATTGTAATATTCCTGCAACTTGTGGCAAAATAGAAAATATTTCATGGACTCAACATGCCTCTCAGTAAATAGCTTGGGGTGTCTACTTTCCAAAATTGGGTCATTTGGGGGGGTTTTGTGCTATTTTGGCATTTTATGGGCGTCGAAACTGTGATAGATAGTGAGGAGTGAAATCAAAAATTTGCACCCGTAGAAATCCTGAAGGCAGTGATTGGATTTCGGGGTGCCGTACGCGGCTAGGCTCCCAAAAAGTTCCACATATGTGGTATCCCCATACTCAGGAGAAGCAGCAGAATATATTTTGGGGTGCAATTCCACATATAACTATGGCATGTGTGAGCAATATATCATTTAGTGACAACTCTTTGTAAACTTTTTTTTTTTTGTGTCATTATTCAATCACTTGGGACAAAAAAAAATATTCAATGGGCTCAACATGCCCCTCAGCAATTTCCTTGGGGTGTCTACTTTCCAAAATGGGTCATTTGGGGGGTGGGGATTTGTACTGCCCTGCCATTTTAGCACCTCAAGAAATGAGATAGGCAGTCATAAATTAAAAGCTATGTAAATTCCAGAAAATGTACTCTAGTTTGTAGACGCTATAACTTTTGCGCAAACCAATAAATATACGCTTATTGACATTTTTTTTTTACTAAACACATGTGGCTGAATACATTTTGGCCTAAATGTATGACTAAAATTTAGTTTATTCGATTTTTCTTATAACAAAAAGTAGAAAATATCTTTTTTTTTTTTTAATTTTCAGTCCTTTTCCTTTTATATCGTAAAAAATAAATATCGCAGAGGCAATCAAATACCATCAAAAGAAAGCTCTATTTGTGGGGAAAAAAGGACGCAAATTTCTTTTGGGTACAACATTGCATGACCGCGCAATTACCAGTTTAAGCAGTGCAGTGCGAAATTGTAAAAAGACCTCTGGTCCTTAGGCTGACAATTGGTCCGGGGCTGAAGTGGTTAAGGATACTCGGCCAGAATAACAGGGACCCGGAATGAAAAAGTACCACTTTGAAAGGATTTATTGCGCATAGAAATGATTACAAGAAGCAAGATAAAATCAGGCATAAAATATGGTGCTGTGAGTACAAACAACGCCATTCATGGTGTGTGCTCCAGGATACAGGAAATTACATCAATAGGAACCAGAAATGACGTCTACATGTTTCACTCTCTCACAGGGCATCATCAAGGACCCCAGTATCGTGGAACACACGCCATGAATGGCACTTTTCATCTGCCCTTAACCGCAGGTAATTTCTCCATGTGTGATTATATCCAAACACCAGCTGGCAGCTGTGGCCACTATTAAATTGTCTTTGTACAGGCTGAGCAGCAACTACAATTATCCACATCTGCATTTAAATCCAGCTAGGGGATCCACTGAATTCCTGCCACATCTCACGCATTTTTAATGTGTGAATGAGGCCTAACATGCAGTACAGTTATATTTCCACTACCTGCAGTGAGATGCCCTGATAATAGCCACACTTTTGACAAGTAGCTTGACTGTGAAAACGAATTATAGATCTGCTACATTCATTCAGTTATAATATAGTATATTTTCAGATATCTGCAGTTGGAAATGGGCTGTTATAAGTTCCAGACGATCCATATTTAAAATGGAACTAAACTCTTGCAATCAACATGAGCTATTTTTAATCCTTATGCTGCTAGCATTGGTTAATATATAGGAAAATATATCATGTTTTCTTGTTTTAAACTCTTTTTTTTTTTTTTACATTTCTTCAGTTACTTCCTGGTTTCCAGGGCTCGGCAAAATGGGAAGGCGGATTCTGCCTGCTTAGGCTGAACAAAAGGCAAATTAATTCCAGGAAGTAAATGCTACATATATCATCTGCCCTTTCTCAAGATAGCCACAGCCAAAAATACTTGGCTGTGTTTTTCCAAGTGATTTTTCAGCAAAATAAAGCATGGAAACATGGATGGATAGGTAAGTTTGCTTGGAATATTATAAATGAATTAAATAGCGTGTTCAGTCTGTGGTGCTTCGATGTAGTTCAGAATGCATAAGAAAATGTGACCTGATGCACCACTAATGGAAAGCCTCCATCCCTCAGTAATAAATACAAAAAATGAGGAAGGAAACGTGGGATTTTGAATGAGGCTTGCCATAGGTAAATGATGATACATGGAATATGGTAAACAGAATTCATAGGATTTATTTTCACAATCATGTTATGTAGTTATAGTCATGTTATAGTTATGCTACATTTATATTGCTATGTTTATATATAAAAAAAAAAAATCAATCAACAATAAATTAGTGGTCATATTGACTTGCATGTAAAATATATAGGGTCATAACATATAGTACAAATATTCAATAAACATGATTGGTAAATTGATTAAAAACACTTGTTGAAAATAATCATATAAGCAAAATTAATAGAAAAAACGTCATGGATAACTCATACATCTAACATGAACAATACATAAATAAATGCTTGCTTTGAACCGTGCTTGTCTTGACATTATTGGATCATAATTTGACACGTTTCATGGTGTTTACAGCCAATCATCAGCAGTAGGTTGCATACATTTTGGCTACAAATTTGAATAAATAAATACGTAAATAAGTAGAGTCTCAGATGATATACCATGCTTTCTAAAAGAGAGCAGGAGCTAGAAATGTATATGTTACCTATGGAATAGCTCATATGTATAACACCAGCAGTTCCCATGATGATGTAGGACAGTGGCCCTAGATGAGCTGTCTCCCTCAAGGGTTGAGGCAGGGACAATCCCCCCTCCCCAATAACCATAAGAAACCGGAGAGAGGGCCATGGTAAACAGCAGCTGTAGAGCGGGCTGAACAGCAATGACACAGTGCCAAAATATGAGGTGCGTACACATGGGATACAGGTCCGGTTCTGTGAAAAAAGTGAATAAAGGTGAATAAAAAATGTGATTAAAAATAAATGAAAAATGTGAAAATGAATATAAAATAAGAGAAGTGTAGGGTGATGATTGTGCCCACAGTGAATATGTGTATACATTACATGATCTATGTATAACTGTGCCAGTGATTGGACGTGGACTTATAATAAGTGTTAACAAAAAATAATTAATTAATGGGGACATTTCCAAGAATGGGATGCCAATATATTACCAGTACACTGGTGTAAGTATGTGTGTGTGTGTGTGTGTGTACCCGTATGAAAATCTGTATGTGTGTCTGTGCGTAAGTTTAATCCTGTGGAACCCCCTAGCTACTGAAATGTGAATTAAGACCCATGAGACCTCTCCTCAAAATGGAAATGTGTAAAATGAACTGCAGGTCCATCCTGTCTAAAGTACCCATGGCCTAGGACAGGTCCCCGCCAACGTCATGCATCGACGTAATGGCCATGTGCGGGACGGGACAAACTTCCTCTTCCAGTACAGAGACCTCAGCAGTCGCCCACCCATCCCCTTGTGCCACGTAAGATAGAGGAAGCACAGTCACGCACCTCCACGTCAATCGACGTTGGACTTGCAGCATGCTAGCATGATGCTGATACGCCAATGTCCAGTCCCGTCCCCATCCCCTTCAGTTCAGTTCAACTTTAACAATGATTTATCATATATTGTAATAATGTGAATATCTTTGTATGGGGTCCCTATATTTTAAAAACAGTTTTACAGGTACAGCATATCTGTGTGTGTGTTTGTGTTTTTTGGTTGATGTTTTTGATGTCCTTTACATTGTAAGCGCTAATGAGCAGCACCCATCTAACCCTCTTGTCTTGAAATGTGTTTGTACTGTCTTCCTAAAGCGTTGAGCAAATTATTGGCAATACATATACCCTGTATAATAAAAATAATGCTTTTGTCTGTTGTTTTTTACTTCACTTTTCAATTGAGTATAATCAGTCATCAGAACTGAATGCGTAAACGAGTCGACATAGACAGTTCAGAGACAATAAACAGTAACAAACTGTCAATGAGAAAACACAACAGGGAAAACTTGATGGCTGTAGGTAGGTATAAAGTAGCCCACAACTCGCCATTAGCTTGTGTAGATCACAAAATAATTAAGTGGACAGCACCAGAGTGTTAAGCACCGCTGTGAACCATAGGCCAGAGATTATAAAAAAATAATATTTTATGTTGGGACTTTAAATGAAGCATAGCTGCACAGTAGGTATGCAAGGACATGTCTGAAATTAATTGGTTTAGTTATAAGATTCAGAAAGTTTAAAGTGATAACATCATAAACAATAAGTATCAATAGGTTATATTTACATATAGGTATATATACAAGCGCATATTGCAACATGATTTACAATAGTAATCAACATCTTGATGAAATCCATAATTGTAAAAAGAGCAAAAATAGTCTTCCATTAGTTGAAGCATATGACATTGTAGATAAAATAAGGGGGGGGGGGAAATTTCAGACAAATGCTTGCAGATGGTAGCATAAAAGTTCTCTACGCGTTTCGTGGAGTTCATCCACTCATCAGGAGCAAATCCGGGGGTTAAAATGATCTACAAAGAGATAAGTAAACGCATGAGGATCAAACAGGGAAAGCACAAAAGGGCAGAGGAACAGAGGGGGGGAGAGACTCAGCTCCCCCAAACACTCTTACCTACAATGAGAATGTAACTTAATGAGACAAAACCATTAGCAAATAAGGACGCTATGAGGACTTGCGTCCTTATTTGCTAATGGTTTTGTCTCATTAAGTTAAATTCTCATTGTAGGTAAGAGTGTTTGGGGGAGCTGAGTCTCTCCCCCCCTCTGTTCCTCTGCCCTTTTGTGCTTTTCCTGTTTGATCCTCATGCGTTTACTTATCTCTTTGTAGATAATTTTAACCCCCGGAATTGCTCCTGATGAGTGGATGAACTCCACGAAACGTGTAGAGCGCTTTTATGCTACCATCTGCAAGCATTTGTCTGAAATTCCCCCCCCCCCCCCCCCCCCTTATTTTATCTACAATGTCATATGCTTCAACTAATGGAAGACTATTTTTGCTCTTTTTACAATTATGGATTTCATCAAGATGTTGATTACTATTGTAAATCATGTTGCAATATGCGCTTGTATATATACCTATATGTAAATATAACCTTTTGATACTTATTGTTTATGATGTTATTACTTTAAACTTTCTGAATCTTATAACTAAACCAATTAATTTCAGACATGTCCTTGCATACCTACTGTGCAGCTATGCTTCATTTAAAGTCCCAACATAAAATATTCTTTTTTTATATTGAACCAGGGATGGAGGTAGTTGAATTGTTATATTCAATGCCTCATTTAAAGTCCCAACTCTTCCCCTCCCCCTCTTTGTTTGTCTATAGGCCAGAGATTGTTGGTAGTCTATAAAGATCGATCACAACAAGAACAGAAAAGAAAATGAAAACAACAAAAGGAAATAGAAAGAGAAGGGAGGAGAAGAGATGCAGTAGGAAAAGTTTTAACCACTAAATTAACTAGGCCTTTTTCTCCTTAAAGGCTAAGTTTACCTGTAGGAACATGTTACATGTAATACCTATATTTAAGATATAACATGTAACATTCTCCTATGCAGCAACCCCCTTCTCCCCTATTTGTAACAGTGGGCAGGGGATCACCATTTGAAAACAGCATGGCCATGCAGGGCTGCATCATTCACAGTTACCTGTGAATCAATTTGACTACAAGTACTGTCAGCCATTGCGGCTGTGGGCTTGTAGTTCTCAATGAACTGCAAGGGTCCTGGTGAGGGCTTTCATAGTGCTTGGACACAGCCCATAGTACTTGGACACATGGTGCTGGAACACAGCCCATCCCAGTTTAGGGTAAAGTGCCAATGTGGTTCTTTACCACTTGACTGGCTGTGTCCAATTACAACTGTTTTTTTTCTCCTAGAATGCCCGAAGGTGCTCCCTGCATGTTGGGCCTTTGTATGTGGCCAGCCCGTGTAAAAGTATAACCACGAGTGGTATCACCATACTCAGGAGGAGTAGCAGAATGTATTTTTGGGTGTCATTGCAAGTAGCCATGTTCTTAACCGCTTCCCGACCAGCGCACGGCGATGTACGTCGGCAGAAGGGCACGGACAGGCACATGAGCGTACAGGTATGTCCCTTTAAATGTGCCGCCATGCCATCACGTGCATGGCACCAGTGGCACGCGTGCACACTGGTTGGGACCTCCGTGAGCCCTCAATCACTGTGGGGATACCCACAATCGTCTCACGGGGAGGAAGAACGGGGAGATGCTAGAGTAGGGAAGCATCTCCCCATTCTGCCTAGCAACAGTGACACTGGTCTCTGCACCATGTGATTGGAGCAGAGATTAGTGATGTGTAAAACACAGCCACGCCTCCCACAGTTAGCAACACGCCCCTAGGACACACTTAACCCCTACACTGCCACCTCCTGGTTATCCCCTTCACTGCCAGTGTCATTTACACAGGAACCAGTGCATTTGTATAGCACTGATTGCTGTATAAATGACAATGGTCCCAAAAATGTATCAAAAATGTCCGATGTGTCCGCCATAATGTTGCAGTCACAATAAAAATCGCTGATCGCCGCATTTATTAGTAAAAAAAAAAGTACTAATAAAAATGCCATAAAACTATCCCCTATTTTGTAAACGCTATAACTTTTGTGCAAACCAATCAATAATCGCTTATTGTGATTTTTTTACCAAAAATATGTAGAAGAATACGTACGTAAACTGAGGAAAAAAAAACATTTTTGGGGGATATTTATTATAGCAAAAAGTAAAAAATAATGTGTTTTTTTTTCAAAATTGTCGCTCTTTTTTTGTTTAGAGCGCAAAAAAAAGATCAAGTACCACCAAAAGATTTGTGGGAAAAAAAGGACGTCAATTTTGTTTGGGAACCATGTCGCACGACTGTGCAATTGTCAGTTAAAGCGACGCAGTGCCGAATCGCAAAAAGTGTTCTGATCTTAAGCCAGCATAATGGTCTGGTCTGAAAGTGGTTAATATGACAATTATGTGTAAAAAATAAATAAAAATAATCTCTTCATTTTCCTAAGAATTGTGGGAAAAAAATACAATTAAATGTCTACTTTCCAAAAAGGGGTCATTTGGGGGTATTTGTCCTGTCCTGGCATTTCAGGGCCTCAAGAAATTAGATCGGTCATTAGTACATTAGGTGTGATCAGGTGTGGTCAATTTTCAAGGATTAGCACCATAGCTTGTAGACTCTAGAACTTTCACAAAGACCAAATAAAATACACTGATTTTGGTTAATTTTACCAAGGATATGTAGCAGTATAAATTTTGCCCCAAAACTTATGAACACAAATTACTTATTTTCAAAATGTTATAAAAAAAATTACAATGGTATACTGCGCTATAAAATTATAGATTTAACAGCTGCAAACACCACAATTTGACAAACATTGTGCATGATTATAGAAAGTTAAAAAGTGCTATGCTATACATGTACATTAATATACAGTGACAGTCAGAAAATTACATATATTGATCAGACAAATTGTGTATAATACAATCCTATCCAAATTGGACCATTCACTTATGTATATAAATTATAGTCCATATGTGACATCAAAAAGAAAAATTTTCATAAATATAAAAAACCAAAAGTGTATTAAACTTCCATATTGATAGAAGAAAGCCTTTGTATTCCAAAGATCATCACAGTGTGTGACTGAGTAGTGTGGACCGAAATGTTATTAACATAGAGCCAGATGGGCAACAGGAGACTAAGCTCTCCCAGACTTTAAAACTGTGTAGCAGATCCAGCATCCATTCGCACATCTGTGGAATACAAAGGCTTTCTTCTATCAATATGCAAGTTTGATACACTTTGGGCTTTTTATATTTACGAGCATTTTTCTTTTTGATGGCACATATGGACTAGAATTTATATACATAATTGAATGGTCCAATCTGGATAGGATTGTATTACACACAATTTGTCTGATCAATATATTTAATTTTCTGAAGTCACTGTATATTAATGTACATGTATAGCGCAGCACTTTTAAACTTTCTAAAATGTTATAATAGAAACTAAAAAAAGTTTTTTTTTTTTGTTTTTTAAATGTTCACTCTTTTTTCACTTGGTCTTATGGCTGCACCATCTTTAATGCATCTTTTAAGGTGTGCCCCCAAATATCTTGTCTTTTTCACTTCCTATCGCAAAAAATAAAAAACCCAGTGGTGATATAATACCACCAAAATAAAATGTGAGAGAACTAAAAGCTGAAAATTGGTCTGGGCAGGAAGGGGTTATAAGTGCCCTGTATTGAAGTGGTTAAATCCTATTTTTGCTTTGCAAATGTATCAGTTTCACACCTTTTTGCATTTGTAGCTTACGCTAATGTATTAAGCATATTGTTTCAGGACAGATAGGACCTAATTTTTGTAGCAAATTTGCATATATTTTCATATATAGATATGCATATATTTCTATTGGCTTGTTTTTTTAAATTAGAAATACATATTAACTATTTGATGACTGGAGGGTTTTACCCACTTTATGACCAGACCATTTTTTTTTGCTGTTCAGCACTGTGCTACTTCAACTGGCAATTGCTTGGTCATGCAACACTGTATGCAAAATACATTTTTATCACTTTTTTTAAACAACTAGAGATTTCTTTTGGTGGTATTTAATCACCACAGTTTTTTTTTTGCTATATAAATGAAAAAATACCAACAATTTTGAAAAAAAAACACCACATTTTTCTTTGCCCCAGACACACGATCAGAAATTCACCCAGAAAATGTCAGATGTGAGCTTTTGGTCAGAAATTCCGACCATGTGTATGCTCCATCGGACTTTTGTTGGCAGAATTCCAGCCAGTAAAAGACTGAGAGCAGGTTCTCTATTTTTCGGGTGGAAAAAGTTCCTGTCCAAAAATGCGTTCATCTGTATGCAATTCAGACATGCAAAAAATCTTGCATGCTCGGAAACATTTCGACGCATGCTCGGAAGCATTGAACTTAATTTTCTCGGCTCGTCATAGTGTTGTATGTCACTGCATTCTTGACGGTCGAAAATTCCGAGAAATTTTGTGTGACCGTGTATATGCAAGGCAAGCTTGAGCGGAATTCGATCAGAAAAACCATCTAAGTTTTTTTTTTACAGAATTTCTGATCGTGTGTATGGGGCATAAGTTTCTGTTATAAAACTGCAAATAATCTTTCTTCATAAATTTAGGCCAAAATGTACACTGCTACATTTCTTTGGCATAAAAAACCCAAATCAGTGTATATTATTTTGTCTGTTTGAAAGTTTTATAGTCTAAAAACTATGCTATGTACAGTATATTTGAAAATTGAGTAAGCGCTGTTTGTAGCGTGAAACGCGTCAACAACCTTGTTCTATTTTTTGTTCCCCTTTGCTGTGATGTGTTGTTCAATGGGATTTTTGCACTTGCATTTGAAGAAATAAAGGCACTTTACTTTTTACTCAATCCGGAGTGCGGCTATCCAGAGTTTTGTTCAGATTTTGCATATTTGAAAATTGGTCAGTCCTGATATACTGATGGCCCATCTCATTTTTTGAGGCCTGAACATTCTAGGGCAGTACAAATACGCCCCACATAAGCCCTTAGTAAGAGTCATGACAAATTTTTTAAGTTGTTATTATTTGTCAGAATTTTTGGGAAAATTAAGAAATTAAAGAAATTCATATTTTTTGTACATACTGTCACTGTTCTGGTGATCAGGGATACTGACTGGTGGCAGCATGTAATTAGATAAATGATTTTTTTTAAACTTTTTTCTTTTTTTTTCTCTTTTTTTAACAGCATCATAATAGTACCGAGCGCTGTGATTCGCTGTGTCCTGTCACGGGATCGTACCACCAGTGTGCATGTACTAAGCAACGTACAGTTACAGCACTTAGCCTGCAGCTACTGCCCACCTGCAGTAAATGCACTGTGGGTGGTCGGCAAGCTGTGAAAAGTAGAACAAAATGTATTTTTCTGAATTTTTTTTCTCGACACAACTTCAGTGTTATTTGTGTACTCCTGTATATTTAGACCAAAATAAAATCAATAAAGTTTGCTAATTCACATTATATCACACTAATGTCACTTAACTAAATGAGCATTTGATGCTTGTAAACACAAATGTCAGTAAACACAAATGTCATCCACATCACCTGACGTCATATATTATCTGGGAATTTATCTGGAAAGGGAATATGTTTATTTATTTTTAGGATGGTTACACATAGGTTTAAGATTTTTTCCCTCCCAAAATACTTTGAAATCTCCAAACTATGAAACCTATTCCATAAATGCCCTGTGTGCTTTCTACAATCATTTTCACAGTGGCTGTGCCTCGTACTATCTATCTATCTATCTATAGATAGTACGAGGCACAGCCACTGTGAAAATGATTGTAGAAAGGACACAGGGCATTTATGGAATAGGTTTCATAGTTTGGAGACTTCAAAGTATTTTGGGAGGGAAAAAATCTCAAACCTAGTGTCTAGGCTTTGTTGAAGACCAGTAGACTGTGTGTCCAGGTTAGGGATGAGCCGAACACCCCCCCGGTTCGGTTCGCACCAGAACTTTCGAACGGATCCCAAATTCGTACGAACGTTAGAACCCCATTGAAGTCTATGGGACTCGAACGTTCGAAATTAAAAGTGCTAATTTTAATGGCTAATATGCAAGATACTGTCCTAAAAAGGGTTTGGGGACCTGGCTCCTGCCCCAGGGGACATGGGCCAATGCCTAAAATGTTTTTAAAAACGTCCGTTTTGGCGGGAGCACTGATTTTAATGATGATTAAAGTGAAAAAAAAGTGAAATATTCCTTTAAATATCGTGCCTGGGGGGTGTATATAGTATGCCTGTGAAGTGCCACGTGTTTCCCATGTTTAGAACAGTCCCTGCACAAAATTACATTTAACGGAAATAACGTCATTTAAAACTGCTTGCGGTTTTAATGTTATATCTGGTTCCTGCAATATGGTTGAAAATCATTGAGAAAAATGGCATGGGTAGCCCTCCCTGCCCATTACCAGCCCCTTTGGGTCTTGTACGGATATTAAGGGGAACCCCGTACCCATATACTGTGTAGGTTTGTTGTGTTAAGTAGAATCTGTTTGTAATTTTCAACTGGTACATTTTTAAAGTGTAGCTCCAGGCAAAAAATCTATTTTTAAGCTTTTTGGAAAACATAGGGAAGGGTTATCACCCCTGTATAATTTGTTTTGCTGTCCGTCTTTTTTCATCTCACTTGCTGTTGTCTCCTTCCGTTTGCAAGTAGGAGATGTTTGTAAGTTGGATGTTTGAAAGTAGGGGCCTGCCCTATATGCTCTGCAGAAATGGTGGAACAAGGTGTTGGTTTTGCCACAACATTGTAAGCCCTCAAAGTAAATCTTGGTGGGCGCTGGAGCGCCCTGCTGTGAACGATTATATCAAGAATTGTAATTATATGTCATTGTTGAACAGTGGTAGAAAAACTGACCTTTGGTGGTTGTGGTGCTGGTGCCACAACACTATAAGTCCTCACAGTTACTCTGGGTGGGCACAGGAACGGGCCCTCCTGTGAAATATTTTATCAAGAATTGTAATTACATGCCCCTGTTAAACAGGGGCTGAAAAATTGGGCTGCTGGCACTGGTGTTGGTGCCACAACACTGCAACCTCTCCCATATACTCTAGTTGTAGTGCAGGAATGAGCCCTGCTGCAAAGCATTGCATCAAAAATTGTAATTAAACGCCCCTGTTAAACAGGGGCAGAAAAATTGGGCCTTAGGCACTGGTGCTGGTGCCACGACACTGCAACCTCTCCCATATACTCTAGTTTTAGTGCAGGAATGAGCCCTGCTGCAAAGCATTGCATTAAAAATTGTAATTAAACTCCCCTGTTAAACAGGGGCTGAAAAATTGGGCTGGTGGCATCACCCAGAACCAAAAATGTTCTTCCAACATATCAGGAGGAAGAGGATAGACAATCAACATAACAGGACAGTCACTCAGCATCAGCATAGGCAGTCTTGAAAGGATGTGATATTTTCAAAAAAATTATTCGGTTACATCAGCTTCAGGTGCTTGGTAGCTGTGGGTGATCCAAGACTGATTCATCTTGATGAAGGTCAGTCGATCAACTGATTCGGTGGACAGGCGCACCCTGTGATCGGTAACAAAGCCACCAGCAGCACTGAAGGTGCGTTCCGAAAGAACGCTGGATGCAGGACAGGCCAGTAGCTCAATTGCATACTGTGCAAGCTCTGGCCAGTGATCCATCCTCAAGACCCAGTAAGCCAGAGGATTTTCGGTGGGAAAGGTGTCCAAGTCTGACCTTGCCACTAGGTATTCCTGCACCATGTAAATCAGACGCTGGCGATGGTTGCTGGAACCGATCATACCTTGGGGCTGCGGACTAAAAAATTGTCTGAAAGCATAGGTCAGACGGCCACCTTCTCCACCACTCCTTCTGACCGATGCCCCAGCAACACGTTGTCCAGGACCAGGAGTTAACCTCCCAGTCACTGGGAACGCGGTGCACAGAACTTTCTGCAAGGCCTCCCGGAGATGTCTCATCCTCTGCTCCCTCTGCGACGGCAAGATAAGGTCGGCAACTTTACCCTTGTACCGTGGATCAAGGAGTGTGGCCAGCCAGTAATGGTCCCTCTCCTTGATCCGAAGAATACGAGGATCCTTCCGCAGGCTTTGCAGGATCAGGGAGGCCATGCAGCGTAGGTTAGCTGAGGCATTCGGTCCGGAGTCCTCTGGGTCACTAAGGACAACATGATCCACAGCTACCTCCTCCCAGCCACATACAAGTCCATGGGTTTCTTGGGACTGTAATTCATCCCTACAAGACTGCTGCTGCTGCTGATGCTGAGTGCCAGCCTCCACCTCCATGCTGACACAATCATCCTCCTCCTCCTCCTCCTCCTCCTCATTCTCTTCCTGTGTGATGGGTGGCACAGCAGGAACATTGTCTGGATAAAGGGGGCCTTGAGAGGCAAGGAAGTCCTCCTCTTCCTGCCTCTGTTCTGCCTCAAGTGCCCTGTCCATTATTCCACGCAGCGTATGCTCCAAGAGGTGGACAAGAGGTACAGTGTCACTGATGCATGCACTGCCACTGCTCACCATCCTTGTGGCCTCCTCAAATGGTGACAGGACAGTGCATGCATCCCTGATCATGCCCCACTGGCGTGAAGAGAAAAAACCGAGCTCCCCTGACCCTGTCCTGGTGCCGTAGTCGCACAGGTACTCATTGATGGCTCTCTGCTGCGTGTGCAGCAGCTGCAGCATGGCCAACGTTGAGTTCCACCTGGTGGGCATGTCACATATAAGGCGGTTCTTGGGCAGGTTCTATTACTTTTGGAGCTCAGCCAGCCGAGCACAGGCATTAAATGATCGTCGGAAATGCACACAGACTTTCCTGGCCTGCTTCAGGACATCCTGTAAGCCCGGGTACCTTCCCAAGAACCGCTGCACCACCAGGTTAAGGACGTGAGCCACACAGGGCACATGGGTCAGTTGTCCCTGTCGGAGGGCGGTGAGGAGGTTGGTGCCATTGTCGCAAACCACCATTCCTGGCTTAAGCTGGCTTGGCATTAACCATCTCTCGGCTTGCCCCTGCAGAGTTGACAAAATATCCACCCCAGTGTGGCTCCTGTCCCCCAAACAAACCAGCGCAAGCACGGCATGGCATCATTTTGCCTGTGTACTTGCGTAGCCCCTGGAACGCCTATGGAGCACCGCTGGATCTGAGGACAGAGCACTGGAAGAGGCCATGGAGGAAGAAGAAGAGGAGGGGGTGGAGGAGAGAGGTGTGTCACAACCAATAGAAGCATTTTGGAGGCATGGTGGCGAAACAACCTCCAACACTACTGCACCTTGTCCTGCATCCTTCCCAGCTGCCAGAAGCGTGACCCAATGGGCCGTGAAAGACAGGTAACGTCCCTGTCCATGCCTGCTGGACCATGAGTCAGCGGTAATATGCACCTTACCGCTGACCGCCCTGTCCAGCGAGGCAAGGACATTGCCTTCCACATGCCGGTAGAGAGCTGGAATCACCTTCCGTGAGAAAAAGTGGCGTTTGGGGACCTGCCACTGAGGAACCGCACATTGTACAAACTCACGGAAGGGGGCCAAGTCTACCAACTGAAAAGGCAGCAGTTGAAGTGCTAGCAATTTAGCCAAGCTAGCATTCAACCGCTGGGCATGTGGATGGCGGGGAGTGAACTTCTTTCGCTGGTCCAGCAGCTGGGGTAGGGACATTTGCCTGCTATAATCGGACGTGGGTGTACCGCTAGCAGAGTGCCCGGAAGCACTTGGCTGTGACACACCTAATTCTACACCTTCATTCCTCTCAGAGCAGGTTTCAGAGAGGACTGAAGGTCTAGTGGGGTTGGAGATCCCAGCTGATGAGGAGCAAGGAGAGGTCCGCTTTGTTCTTTGGTGTGGGTCTTTGAGGTACGCTTGCCAACGAGCTGCAGGGCAGGTCAACATATGTCTGGTCAAGCATGTGGTGCCCAAGTGGCTGATGTTTTGGCCACGCGAGATACGCTTAAGACATATGTTGCAAATAACAGCGGTGCGATCTGATGCACTCGTCTCAAAAAAGGCCCACACCAAAGAACTTTTAGAATAACGCGCAGAGGCAGCGCCCTGCACGGGTGGAGCTCTGCGGTGTGATTCAGTCGGTGTGCTGCCCCTATGCTGGCCCCCGGAGGGCATCCTGCCTCATTGGACATGTGCCTCCTCCTCCTCCTCTCTCCTACCAGGCACCCACGTGGAGTCAGTGCCCTCATCATCCCCTCCCTCTTCATTGCTGGAGCAAACCTGGCAGTATGCTGCAGCTTGTGGAACATGACTGCCAGATTGCTGTCCTTCTTGAGCATCCCCTCTCTCTGCACTCACGCTACTGCCTTCCTCTAGCTGAGTATCATCATCAGAGCCTACAAAACACTGGGCATCCTCCTGGCGCATGTACCCAACACTGTGCTCAAAGAGTTCAGGAGACTCCTCAGGAGGACATGGTGGGTCTAGGGAAGGAGTCACTGATGATGACATTGAGAGGAGGGAAGACGATGCGTTGGCAGCTGCTTTGCTAGTACCCGGAGCCTGGGTGAGAGTGGATGAAGAGGGTGAAGAGGGCTTGGTCATCCACTCTACCAAGTCGTTGGCATGTTGCGGCTCAACATGTCCAGCTTCCAAAAAGAAGGACAAGCGCGACCCATGGCCACGTGCTGATGATGGCGATGCACCGCCTCCATGACCAGCACTGTTGTCTCTAGACACAGAGCCTGCTTGCCCTCTTTTACCGGCTCGCGCCTATCTGCCTTTCCTTGCTGGCCTTCCAGACATGGTAATGGCCTGAAGGGAGATGGGAAAACCAGCAATTGGGTAGTGTATATTGTGCTGGAGGCACACACAACATCCACTAACTCCTGCAGATGGCAGATGGCTCAATTAGAGAAGAGCTATGTAGGTGGATATAACGGTGTATCCTGGGTTCAGGGCACGCAGACAGCACGCACAATCTCCTACAACTGACTGCAAGCTCTATTTAAAAAGAGCAAGATAGTTAGCTATATAGGTGGATATAGCGGTGTATACTAGGTTCAGAGCACGCAGACAGCACGCACAATCTCCTACAACTGACTGCAAGCTCTAATTAAAAAGAGCAAGATAGTTAGCTATATAGGTGGATATAGCGGTGTATACTGGGTTCAGAGCACCCAGACAGCACGCACAATCTCCTACAACTGACTGAAAGCTCTATTTAAAACGAGCAAGATAGCTAGCTATATAGGTGGATATTTTTTTAATGGTTATCTGCTACCGAACATACAAATTTTTCATTACAAATCAAATATCAGTTAACATACACTTTGCAATTTAACAGATAATAAACTATACAAACAAAAGGGAAAAAACAACTTACATGTCATCTTCCCCCTCCTCCTCCCCAGAAGAAAAATTTATAAGTAGAGCATCACCCCTACTGCTAGGCCCTTCTGGTGGCCCAGGATCCACCTCAGGTAACGGGGCCCTTTTTTTCTTCTTCTTCCCCTGCTTTTTCCTAATCGTGACCCAAGCCACTTCACCCTCCTCATCCGATACTTCTTTTGGGCGTTTCTGAGCCCCCTTAACCGAGACTTCCATCTCCTCCTCCCCAGACCTGTCATCCCCAGCCGAAGAATCGGATGAGGAGACAGTGACCAGACGTCTGCCCGGCCTACATCTCCGAGGAAGGGGAGTGGGAGCAGTAACCTGGGAAACAGAACCCTGTGCCCCCCCCTTATCCAAAAGGGGAGGCCCAACTACCTCCACCTGACCAATATCTGGACCGGGCACCTGAACTTCAGTGACAGGGGCCTGGGCAACATCTGCAGGCCGTACCCCCTTTTCTCTTTGAGGGACCCTACTTGCCTTCTGGGCTCGAGGTGCACCCTGTGGCTCCGCCGTAGGAGCGCTTCCCTGCCTTTCCCCTCCAGAACTCTGCCCAGCAGGAGGAGGTGCACTATCCCCTCCTGGCCCACCACCTGCTGCAGCTTCACCCCTGTAGGCTCTGGGGCATCTGCTAAAGGGATGCCCCATTTGACCGCAAAGGTTGCAGCAGATCAACCCACACGTGTCACCTGAGTGTCCAAACTTATTGCACTTAGTGCAGCGCACAACTGTGCAATCTGCACTCATGTGGGTTGGACACCCACACCTGAAACACCTACGGGGCTGGCCTGGGTAGAACACCAGGATTCTGTCTCGTCCCAGGAAAGCACTTCCTGGGACATGTGCAACCGTGTTGCCAGATCTTCTCAAACGAATCCCGGTGTTCCATGCTCCAGTCCATACCCCACGCTCGTCTAAGCATTTATTTAGAGGACACTGCAACTGGCCGTGTCTCCCCAGCCAAGTTGCTATGTCCTCCGGGGGCAGGCTCTCGTTCCTTACTAACACCGTCAGGTTTTTAATCTCCTCCTGCCTACTCAAAGGAATCAGGCGGAACCCTTTCCAGGGATCAGCCCCTTTAACCAACCCAAAAGCGGTTATAAAACGCTCCATGGTCACAGCGTTGGTGAAACTGACATCAAAGTCAGGGGTGCCAGCTGGGTGGATCACAGCAAATAGCTCAGCCACCCTGAACCCCAACGCCAGGACCATGTCAACCACTTGACCCCTCGTGGGGCACTGACCTTCACCCTCCCATCTCAGCTGGACCACATTCCTACGCTTGCGCTCCGGACCACCTGTCCTCCTAGACCAAGTACTGGCCCCAGGGGTCTGACCAGCCGGGGGTACCCGAAAGTTACTGGCCCCAAACTGGTGGTACAGGTGGTCCAGAGGCACACTGGACCCAGCCACATTGGCGTAGGAACACCTTTCACCAAGTGCCGTCAGCAACCTTACCTCCGGTGTCCCCCTTAGTACGGGTCCCGGAGGAGGAGCCTCTGCCACAGACACTGGGGGTACAACATGAGAAGCAGCCCCCCCACTCACGGCATGGGCAGTCACACTCCCCACATCGTTTACCCCAGCCTGAACTTTAGGATAGGTCTCATCCTCAGAGCTATAAAGCAAAGCCTCCCAGGCTTCCTGCCACTCCACCCCCATATGGACCCCGCAGGAATCCACTGACACTCTGCTCGGCCCTGATTGAGAACCCTCCAAGCCGCGAATGAACGTCATTGCAGGGTTCTCACCATCAAGCTCGCCCATTGGGCAGTCACCCCAGGCCGTAGCTTGTTCTGGCACTATACAACTAGACATTTCAACATTACTGTTACTGTTTACACTCTCTTGACCAGAAAGCAGACCGGAAGTCCTTTGAAAACGACCCTCGGGGTCAACTTCCGGACCCGCCACCGTCACTTCCGGCCGCGGGCTATTCCCGCCATGAACCAGCTCGCGCACCGGAAGTGCATCATCACCCCTTCCCGCGCTACTATTGGCCTCGCGGTCAGTAGCACCACCCCTCCTCCCGCGGGAAGACGGCGTTTTCTTATTCACGGCCGCCATTCCCGAACTGTCAGATGCCATGCCGCCGGCCGACACTGCACCGCTGCCCACAGCGGCAGCCAAGCTGGCTTGACTCTCATATACCCTAGTCCCCTTACCCTGAGACCGGCTTGCAGCAGTGGCAGCCGACAACGCAACTGACGGCGTGCCCTGCTTGCAACCACCGGCTGGGATCACTGGGGACTGTACAGGTAAGTCCATTTTTCCTTTGCTTACTATCCTAGCAAGCTGCACCACTGGTATCTTCTTAACAACACTCCTGTCTTTAATGTCCTTTTGCTGCCTCCTTCCCACTTCACCGGGGTCTAACCTGCCCTCTGGGGACACAGCCTCATTCATAGGCTGGCAACCCTTAGGCTTACCTGACCCCTCTGCAGGATTAGCGGAGTTAGCAGGGCTAGCAGTCTTTTCACCAGGAATGCTCTTCACATTTCCAGCCTTCACAGCACTCTCTCTCTCCAAAACTGTTTCTTTACACACCGCTGGCTTTCTTTCCACCACAGTCTTTCCCTCTGGTTTGTCACTGGCCACCTTTCTTTCCACCGCACTTTCCTTTTCTTCATGGCTGGCTTCCACAGAGGGACCCGCCATTTCCTCTTCAGGCGCTGTGTCAGGGGCTGAACGCTGTCTGCGGCGTCTCCCTGCCTGGGTCCCCTCGTCACACGCAATTCTCATCGCTTTGTCCACATTAGATAGAAAATCTTTCTCACTAGAAGCACTGTCAATCAGGTTGGATAACAGCTCACCCATCAAGTTGCACTGCTTCTTCAACCCGTCTATCACCGTCTTGAACTCCTGTCTCTTTACAACACCCGATCTGTCTCTCCGGTTCCTTAGCTCCGCCAGGACCTTCATTTTCTCGCAGTAGCTGCGGGAAGCCTTCACAATTAAGCTTTTAGCTTTCTTCCTTCTGTCTGCAGATTTCTCCGCATCCTCTCCTGGCTGTCTCAGAGACCAATCTGCAAGATCCAGCTGGTTCTCCAAAAACAATCTCTCCTCCTTGACGAGCTCCAGGAGCTTAGGGGCTCCACGTCCTTCATTAGGCTGAGAAACAGGCACCTGGCCTGGGCTGACTGAAGTCATCAGCTCCCTCTCTTTCTCCACCACTCTGGAAGTCCTCAGAGATCAGAGCACGCAGCCAGCACACACAAGCTCCTACCGCTGACTGCAAGCTCTATTTAAAACTAGCAAGATAGCTAGCTATATAGGTGGATATTTTTTTATTCCAGTATACTGCTACCAAATTACAAGCTTAACATAACAAAACAAACATCAGTTTACATTCACTTTACAAAAACTAACAACGATAAACTATACAGTCAAAAAGGGAAAAAACAATTTTTACATATCATCTTCCCCCTCCTCCTCCCCAGAAGAAAAATTTATAAGTAGAGCATCACCCCTACTGCTAGGCCCTTCTGGTGGCCCAGGATCCACCTCAGGTAACGGGGCCCTTTTTTTCTTCTTCTTCCCCTGCTTTTTCCTAATCGTGATCCAAGCCACTTCACCCTCCTCATCCGATACTTCTTTTGGGCGTTTCTGAGCCCCCTTAACCGAGACTTCCATCTCCTCCTCCCCAGACCTGTCATCCCCAGCCGAAGAATCGGATGAGGAGACAGTGACCAGACGTCTGCCCGGCCTACATCTCCGAGGAAGGGGAGTGGGAGCAGTAACCTGGGAAACAGAACCCTGTGCCCCCCCCCCTTATCCAAAAGGGGAGGCCCAACTACCTCCACCTGACCAATATCTGGACCGGGCACCTGAACTTCAGTGACAGGGGCCTGGGCAACATCTGCAGGCTGTACCCCCTTTTCTCTTTGAGGGACCCTACTTGCCTTCTGGGCTCGAGGTGCACCCTGTGGCTCCGCCGTAGGAGCGCTTCCCTGCCTTTCCCCTCCAGAACTCTGCCCAGCAGGAGGAGGTGCACTATCCCCTCCTGGCCCACCACCTGCTGCAGCTTCACCCCTGTAGGCTCTGGGGCATCTGCTAAAGGGATGCCCCATTTGACCGCAAAGGTTGCAGCAGATCAACCCACACGTGTCACCTGAGTGTCCAAACTTATTGCACTTAGTGCAGCGCACAACTGTGCAATCTGCACTCATGTGGGTTGGACACCCACACCTGAAACACCTACGGGGCTGGCCTGGGTAGAACACCAGGATTCTGTCTCGTCCCAGGAAAGCACTTCCTGGGACATGTGCAACCGTGTTGCCAGATCTTCTTAAACGAATCCTGGTGTTCCATGCTCCAGTCCATACCCCACGCTCGTCTAAGCATTTATTTAGAGGACACTGCAACTGGCCGCGTCTCCCCAGCCAAGTTGCTATGTCCTCCGGGGGCAGGCTCTCGTTCCTTACTAACACCGTCAGGTTTTTAATCTCCTCCTGCCTACTCAAAGGAATCAGGCGGAACCCTTTCCAGGGATCAGCCCCTTTAACCAACCCAAAAGCGGTTATAAAACGCTCCATGGTCACAGCGTTGGTGAAACTGACATCAAAGTCAGGGGTGCCAGCTGGGTGGATCACAGCAAATAGCTCAGCCACCCTGAACCCCAACGCCAGGACCATGTCAACCACTTGACCCCTCGTGGGGCACTGACCTTCACCCTCCCATCTCAGCTGGACCACATTCCTACGCTTGCGCTCCGGACCACCTGTCCCCCTAGACCAAGTACTGGCCCCAGGGGTCTGACCAGCCGGGGGTACCCGAAAGTTACTGGCCCCAAACTGGTGGTACAGGTGGTCCAGAGGCACACTGGACCCAGCCACATTGGTGTAGGAACGCCTTTCACCAAGTGCCGTCAGCAACCTTACCTCCGGTGTCCCCCTTAGTACGGGTCCCGGAGGAGGAGCCTCTACCACAGACACTGGGGGTACAACATGAGAAGCAGCCCCCCCACTCACGGCATGGGAAGTCACACTCCCCACATCGTTTACCCCAGCCTGAACTTTAGGATAGGTCTCATCCTCAGAGCTATAAAGCAAAGCCTCCCAGGCTTCCTGCCACTCCACCTCCATATGGGCCCCGCAGGAATCCACTGACACTTGGCTCGGCCCTGATTGAGAACTCTCCAAGCCGCGAATGAACGTCATTGCAGGGTTCTCACCATCAAGCTCGCCCATTGGGCAGTCACCCCAGGCCGTAGCTTGTTCTGGCACTATACAACTAGACATTTCAACATTACTGTTACTGTTTACACTCTCTTGACCAGAAAGCAGACCGGAAGTCCTTTGAAAACGACCCTCGGGGTCAACTTCCGGACCCGCCACCGTCACTTCCGGCCGCGGGCTATTCCCGCCATGAACCAGCTCGCGCACCGGAAGTGCGTCATCACCCCTTCCCGCGCTACTATTGGCCTCGCGGTCAGTAGCACCACCCCTCCTCCCGCGGGAAGACGGCATTTTCTTATTCACGGCCGCCATTCCCGAACTGTCAGATGACATGCCGCCGGCCGACACTGCACCGCTGCCCACAGCGGCAGCCAAGCTGGCTTGACTCTCATATACCCTAGTCCCCTTACCCTAAGACCGGCTTGCAGCAGTGGCAGCCGACAACGCAACTGACGGCGTGCCCTGCTTGCAACCACCGGCTGGGATCACTGGGGACTGTACAGGTAAGTCCATTTTTCCTTTACTTACTATCCTAGCAAGCTGCACCACTGGTATCTTCTTAACAACACTCCTGTCTTTAATGTCCTTTTGCTGCCTCCTTCCCACTTCACCGGGGTCTAACCTGCCCTCTGGGGACACAGCCTCATTCATAGGCTGGCAACCCTTAGGCTTACCTGACCCCTCTGCAGGATTAGCGGAGTTAGCAGGGCTAGCAGTCTTTTCACCAGGAATGCTCTTCACATTTCCAGCCTTCACAGCACTCTCTCTCTCCAAAACTGTTTCTTTACACACCGCTGGCTTTCTTTCCACCACAGTCTTTCCCTCTGGTTTGTCACTGGCCACCTTTCTTTCCACCGCACTTTCCTTTTCTTCATGGCTGGCTTCCACAGAGGGACCCGCCATTTCCTCTTCAGGCGCTGTGTCAGGGGCTGAACGCTGTCTGCGGCGTCTCCCTGCCTGGGTCCCCTCGTCACACGCAATTCTCATCGCTTTGTCCACATTAGATAGAAAATCTTTCTCACTAGAAGCACTGTCAATCAGGTTGGATAACAGCTCACCCATCAAGTTGCACTGCTTCTTCAACCCGTCTATCACCGTCTTGAACTCCTGTCTCTTTACAACACCCGATCTGTCTCTCCGGTTCCTTAGCTCCGCCAGGACCTTCATTTTCTCGCAGTAGCTGCGGGAAGCCTTCACAATTAAGCTTTTAGCTTTCTTCCTTCTGTCTGCAGATTTCTCCGCATCCTCTCCTGGCTGTCTCAGAGACCAATCTGCAAGATCCAGCTGGTTCTCCAAAAACAACCTCTCCTCCTTGACGAGCTCCAGGAGCTTAGGGGCTCCACGTCCTTCATTAGGCTGAGAAACAGGCACCTGGCCTGGGCTGACTGAAGTCATCAGCTCCCTCTCTTTCTCCACCACTCTGGAAGTCCTCAGAGATCAGAGCACGCAGCCAGCACACACAAGCTCCTACCGCTGACTGCAAGCTCTATTTAAAACTAGACATGTGCAGACTAGAATATTTCGTTTCGTTTTTTCGTTTTCGTCCGTAAATTTTATTTATTTAGTTACTCCCGAAATTCGTTTTTATTTATTTCGTTTTTCGTGCAAAAATTGCATTCGTCCGAAAATCCACATGAATTACGGTCGAATCTGTGTTGGAAGGCTTATGGTATCTGTCGAATGGATAAAGAAGATTCGATGGAGCTGCTAAACTATATAGCCTATAGGCGGAGCATTCGATTGCCGAAATGTACGATTGCAGTGTCGTATAGTTGCGACGATCCCGTCGAATATTATTATAAACGTGCAACGATCCCGTCGAATATTATTATAAACGTGCAACGATCCCGTCGAATATTATTATAAACGTGCAACGATCCCGTCGAATATTATCATTTTTTTTTTTAAATTTACTTCCCCCACCCAATTCCAGTATCGTTTCTCTCTGTCGATTCTGTTCTCTCTATGTCGAATATTTACTCTCTGTCGAAGCTTTTCTATATAATAGGACTAATAGAGGTAAACGAAACTTAGGCACATTCGACCACAGGTTCAATAGACATATGGAGTCACGTCGAATCTCCTATTCTATATCGAACGGTCACTTCGAATCTCCTATTCTATATCGAACTGTTGTAACAACGAAAACGAAAAAAAGCATTTATTTATGTCGGATCTTTCGTTTTTCGGAATCTGCACTTTCGTTATCGTTTGTCAAAACGAAAACGAAAATACCTGAAATTCGGACGAAAATGCATTCGGACGAAAACGAATGCACATGTCTATTTAAAACTAGCAAGATAGCTAGCTATATAGGTGGATATAGCGGTGTATACTGGGTTCAGAGCACGCAGACAGCACGCACAATCTCCTACAACTGACTGCAAGCTCTAGTTAAAACGAGCAAGATAGCTAGCTATATAGGTGGATATAGCGGTGTATACTGGGTTCAGAGCACGCAGACAGCACGCACAATCTCCTACAACTGACTGCAAGCTCTTTTTAAAAAGAGCAAGATAGCTAGCTATATAGGTGGATATAACGGTGTATACTGTGGTCAGGGCACGCAGCCAGCACGCACAATCTCCTACAACTGACTGCAAGCTCTATTTAAAAAGAGCAAGATAGTTAGCTATGTAGGTGGATATAACGGTTTATACTGTGCTCAGGGCACGCAGACAGCACGCACAATCTCCTACAACTGACTGCAAGCTCTATTTAAAACTAGCAAGATAGCTAGCTATATAGGTGGATATAGCGGTGTATACTGGGTTCAGAGCACGCAGACAGCATGCACAACCTCCTACAACTGACTGCAAGCTCTATTTAATAAAAGCAATATAGTTAGCTATATAGGTGGATATATCGGTGTATACTGGGTTCAGAGCACGCAGACAGCACGCACAATCTCCTACAACTGACTGCAAGCTCTATTTAAAACGAGCAAGATAGCTAGCTATATAGATGGATATAGCGGTGTATACTGGGTTCAGAGCACGCAGACAGCAGGCACAATCTCCCACAACTGACTGCAAGCTCTATTTAAAACGAGCAAGATAGCTAGCTATATAGGTGGATATAGCGGTGTATACTTGGTTCAGGGCACGCAGACAGCACGCACAATCTCCTACAACTGACTGCAAGCTCTATTTAAAACGAGGAAAATAGCTAGCTATATAGGTGGATATAGCGGTGTATACTGGGTTCAGAGCATGCAGACAGCACGCACAATCTCCTACAACTGACTGCAAGCTCTATTTAAAACGAGCAAGATAGCTAGCTATATAGGTGGATATAGCAGTGTATACTGGGTTCAGAGCACGCAGACAGCACGCACAATCTCCTACAACTGACTGCAAGCTCTATTTAAAACGAGCAAGATAGCTAGCTATATAGGTGGATATAGCGGTGTATACTGGGTTCAGGGCACGCAGACAGCACACACAATCTCCTACAACTGACTGCAAGCTCTATTAAAAAAGAGCAAGATAGTTAGCTATATAGGTAGATATAGCGGTGTATATTGGGTTCAGAGCACCCAGACAGCACGCACAATCTCCTTCAACTGACTGCAAGCTCTATTAAAAAAGAGAAATATAGCTAGCTATATAGGTAGATATAGCGGTGTATACTGCGGTCAGGGCATGCAGACAACAACCACTACAGAAGAGCAAGAACGCAAAATCGGCTGATAACGATCGATGTATACTGTGTTGAAGGTACACAGAACACCCACTAAGTCCTACAGATGCCAACACACTACACAAGGCCGCCACGCTGGCGGCCTTATATAGTGTGGGGCGTGTACTACACAGCCTGAGCTATGATTGGCCACAGGCATCCTGCCTGTGGCCAATCATGGCTCTCCTCGCTGCCGGCGCTGTGTTTGGCCAAGCATGCGGGGTCACAGTGCATGCTTGGCCAATCATGAGCCAGCAATGCACTGCGATCGCGCAGTGCATTGTGGGCCGTGAGCGCCACACGAATTTGGTGCGAACGGTCCATAACGTTCGGAATTCGCCGAACGGGCGAACAGCGGATGTTCGAGTCGAACGTATGTTCAACTCGAACACAAAGCACAACCCTAGTCCAGGTACACGCCCGTATAATTAAGTCTTGGACATAGTTTAAGGCACCAGCCAAGGTTTTCTTTTTTGTGTCTGGCAAAGCCCTAAGCCATCTTTGCCTCTGTTTAATCTTCAACTGCTATGGTGCTGCACATGTGATTCGTTATGACACCAGCCATTGGATGGTTTGATAGTTTCGCTGAGAGCACAGCCAATGTGCAGTTAGCATTCCTGGCATGCCTTTTTTTTTAACTGTTTAAATCGATGGGTTTACTTCCACTTTAATGATCTCTTCTGTAGGCAACACAACATGATCTCACTTGTTTGTTGCTCTAGCATCCCTGGAAACCCTTACCTAGGAATGATATACTTTTACTTTGATAGGTTTTGGGTTCAAAGGAGCCAGAGTGACTAGCAAGTGAGGAGATATCTCTGCATCACCAGCAGAATAGGAGCAGTGCTGTAGGGGCTGTAATTAGGCTGCTCCATACTGGGGCGTGGTCAAGATGGATCACTGAGTGGACATCTGAGCTGGAGCTCCTCTGCCAAATCAAGCTAATCTCCTGCAATCTGGTCCCTACTCTAGCCATCCAACGATGGCTGACATACACATGCACCGTAGGTAATCTGGGGTGGCTAAAGTACGGGGTAAGAGGATCCATTTCCCCCTATACCGGAGAAGACTCTCCTGGTCTCTGCTGACTGTGTGGGGACACGTGCACGCTCCACAGCCATCATGGCGTCCCAGACCAAGCAGAGCATGTTTTTTACACTTTTTTCTTCTTAGGAGGTCTCTGGATCTGGTCAATGGAGACCTGATTCAGAACCCCACTCAGCTCTGCAGCATTATATATCTTTTAGGGTGATCTATTGCTTGGTGCAATCAGACAGCAATAGCTCACTGCACTGTAGCAGTGATCTGCTGCTGCAGAAAGAGCTAGACAGAAAAGCTGTCTGAGCCCCTGCCAAAGGAAGTTGGGTGACATCACTACACTCCAAATGTAAACACAATGTGGAAACATTGCCTTTACATTCTCTTTTACACACTGCTCCCATGGATCGATCTGTAGAAGGATCCTAAGCCCTGGAGCTCCTTGACTTAAAGTCTGAGTGCTGGCAATCACTGGCAGTGAGTTGTTCAAGTGCTAGGTGCTGGTGAGACCCATAGGAGCAGATGCCATTTTAAAACAGCACTGGTTCAGATAGTCACTGTCCCTGTGCTGTACTAAAACAATACACAGTACTTCTTAAGTGGTTAATTTTGTGGATTCATTAAAATTGTATGTCAGGTAAGAGGTAGGAATAGCTCAGTAATGCATTTTAATTGTATACATTTAGAGTCGGAAAAAAAAAAAAAAATATTTGCCAGTGTGAAAACATTTATGTTTCTTTCTTTCTTGTTAGAAGCATGTCACATTCCAGATTTTACTAATTTGCACCTCTTTGAAATTCACATGCTACGATGTTAAAAAAAACTTGTTTTCATACCATCTGAGAGCTACATTGAGCCATAAACCTGTGATATTCACTCTTACCTCAGTCTAAAAATATAACTATATATTCAGGCTTATTTATAATGACAAATAGCAACATTCAGTAATAGCAACCATACTGCGTTGATTGCTCTGAATCAAGGAAAAGGGAAATCGCTGTGTTTGACAGTCCTTATGGTGGTTACAGTTTAATGTCATTAATGGCATGTGTTGTTGGACCCGGCATTTATATAGGAAAGTTTTGCATTCATCTATGTATGTTGAGGGACAAATTGATGGTAAGGTCTCTTCCTACAAGTTAGAGACTTTGCTGCCTAGTAGTCTTGAAGTACTCTGACATGCCAAAATTGTGGTAGAAAAGGCCATAATGAGCAAACCTGCCTAATCCCGACCCGTATACACAATGAAGGGATACAGGAGGTTGGGAGTGGGGTGCTTAACCGCTTCAGCCCCAGAAGATTTTGCCCCCTTCCTGACCAGAGCACTTTTTGCAATTCAGCGCTGCGTCGCTTTAACTGACAATTGCGTGGTCACATGACATTGCACCCAAACAAAATTGACATCCTTTTTTCCCACACATAGAGCTTTCTTTTGGTGGTATTTGATCGCCTCTGCGTTTTTTATTTTTTGCGCTATAAACAAAAAAAGAGCATGATAAAAAACGCTATATTTTTTACCTTTTGCTATAATAAATATCCCCCAAAAATATATATAAAACATTTTTTTAGGCCGATATGTAATCTTCTACATATTTTTGGTAAAAAAAAATGCAATAAGTGTATATTGATTGATTTGCGCAAAAGTTATAGCTTCTACAAAATAGGGGATAGTTTTATGGCTTTTTTCTTCTTCTCCTTTTTTTTTACTAGTAATGGTGGCGATCTGTGATTTTTATTGGGACTGCAACATTATGGTGGACACGTCAGACAATTTTGACACATTTTTGGGACCATTGGCATTTTTACAGTGATCAGTACTATAAAAATGCATTGATTACTGTAAAAATGTCACTGGCAGGGAAGGGGTTAACACTAGGGGGCGATCAAGGGTTTAATGTGTTCCCTATTGTGTGTTATAACTGAAGGAGGAGAGGATTGTGCAGGAGAGATGACAGATTGCTGATCACACTCTGTATGAACAGACGATCTGTCTGTTCTCCCCTCAGAGAACCGGAAACTGTGTGTTTACACATACAGATCCCGGTTCTCCATGTGTCCAGAGTGATCGCGGGAGCTCAGCAGCGACCGTGACCGGCAGGCACTCATATCGGCTCCGTGGGCGAGCAGGGGGTATGAGTGCGCCTCTGGCGGCATGCACGCCCCCCTAGTGGCCGTCTATGTTACTGACGTAACATGACGGGGATTCGTGCAGCCGAGCCATGTTGCGGCGGCTGGACGGCAAGCGGTTAATTTGGTGGGTCGCATATATATTTATATATTATGGTAACGTGTTGATTTGTGTGCTATTATAGGTTGACGTACATGTATTAGGTAAGTAATATGATTGAGTAAGACCCTCTTTGAGGCTCTGTTTCTGAAAGCTGGTTGATATGTGGCTCCGAGTGTGTGTGTTGATGAATGGTGAGTAAATGGACACCCCTTGCCTGTAGTGCACCCCATCGTGAAGATACCAAAAAGAAGAAGACAACCAATGGTGCCATAGAAGCTGTCACTGAAGAATGGTGATGGTGTGTCACTCAGGGGCAAAGCTGAACATATTGGGACAACATGTTATGGCACTTATGGACTGTTCCATAGAAGCTGTTTCTGAAGAAGGGTGATGTGTGCCCTTCAGACATAAAGCGGAATATGTTGAAGGCAACATGTTTTTTTTTTGTTTCAAATGTAAGATGTTTCTGAACTGTGAAATCTGGTTACACCTAGCCTGGATACTGTTATTCTGGGATGCCAGTAAAGCAGGTTTACCCAGCAGAGTGTATGTAACTGAAGAATGCATATCAGAACCTTCAGCTGGAAGAAAAAATGAGTCACTCATACCCCTTGGTGGGGGAGTATGGAATAGGAGAGCTTTGCTTCAAACCACCTGGTCTAATGAACATTAAAGTTCCTGATTACCATGACTGCAAACAAAGCTTCAAAGATCAGCTGCTGTTGAACTAGGTCAAAACAGTGGTTCATAGACTAATGCTGCCCCTAGTGGAGACTACAGCATGCTTCCTGGAAGATGGGCAGGAGAAGAATATACTTCCTGTTGATTAGGAAGTAAGGCATCTTATGGATTTTACACTGGACAGAGAATTAGACAGGCGGGTAGAGGGTATTTGTGTGGGTGGTGGCTGAGTGAGCTTTAAAAGTAATGGTCAGCTAGAGTTCTTTTCCTTTTCCTTGGAGCCCAGCCAGCATACAGAACCCGAAAGGAAGGACTTATGAGATTGTATCACCCCTGCTCTTTTGTTTTATATGCTCTGTAGTAGGGATGAGCCGAACACCCCCCGGTTCGGTTCGCACCAGAACTTGCGAACGACCCCCGCGTTCGGTACGAACGTTAGAACCCCATTGAAGTCTATGGGACTCGAACGTTCGAAATGGAAAGTGCTAATTTTAACGGCTAATATGGAAGGTAGTGTCCTAAAAAGGGTTTGGGGACCTGCCTCCTGCCTCAGGGGACATGGGTCACTGCAAAAAAAAGTTTTAAAAACGGCCGTTTTGGCGGGAGCACTGATTTTAATGACGATTAAAGTGAAAAAAAAAAGTGAAATATTCATTTAAATATGGTGCCTGGGGGGTGTCTGTAGTATGCCTGTGAAGTGCCACGTGTTTCCCGTGTTTAGAACAGTCCCTGCACCAAATGACATTAAACGGAAATAACACCATTTAAAACTGCTTGCGGTTTTAATGTTATATCTGGTTCCTGCAATATGGTTGAAAATCATTGAGAAAAATGGCATGGGTAGCCCTCCCTGCCCATTACCAGCCCCTTTAGGTCTTGTACGCATATTAAGGGGAACCCGGTACCCATATATACTCAGAACAGCAGTATACAGGCGGTGCAAACAAGATAGGGACTGTGTAGGTTTGTTGTGTTAAGTTGAATCTGTTTGTAATTTTCAACTGGTACATTTTTAAAGTGTAGCTCCATTCAAAAAAACTATTTTAAAGCTTTTTGGAAAACATAGGGAAGGGTTATCACCCCTGTATAATTTGTTTTGTCGTCCATCTTTTTTCATCTCACTTGCTGCTGTCTCCTTGCGTTTGCAAGTAGGAGATGTTTGTAAGTTGGATGTTTGAAAGTAGGGGCCTGCCCTATATTATAGCGGTATGTACTGGGTACAGAGCACGCAGACAGCACGCAGACAGCACGCACTATCTCCTAACACTACTGACTGCAAGCTCTATTATTAACCACTTGACCACTGGGCACTTAAACACCCTTAATAACCAGACCAATTTTCAGCTTTCGGTGCCCTCACATTTTGAATGACAATTACTCAGTCATGCAACACTGGACCTATAGGAAATGTTTGTCCTTTTTTTCACACAAATAGAGCTTTCTTTTGGTGGTATTTAATCACCTCTCAGTTTTTTATTTTTTGTGCTATAAAAGAAAAAAGACCGAAAATTCTGCGAAAAAATGATTTTTTCTTTGTTTCTGTTATAAAATTTAGCAGATTAGTCATTTTTTCTTCATAAATTTTGGCCAAAATTCATACTACTACATATCTTTGGTAAAAATAAGTACAAATTGGTGGATATTATTTGGTCTTTGCGAAAGTTATAGAGTCCACAAGCTATGGTGCCAATATCTGAAAATTGATCACACCTGAAGTACTGACGGCCTATTTCCTTTTTTTTTTTTTTTCACAAAATTGTCATATTATCAGGTTATTTCACACACACAGCATATGCATACCACAAATTACACCCCAAAACACATTCTGCTATTACTACCGAGTACGGCGATACCACATGTGTGAGACTTTTACACAGCGTGGCCACATACAGAGGCCCAACATGCAGGGAGTGCCATCAGGCGTTCTGGAGCACCCAGGCCAATTCTGACATTTCTCTTCTACATGTAAAAATCATCATTTATTTGCTAGAAAATTACAGAGAACCCCAAAACATTATATATATTTTTGTTTTTAGCAAAGACCCTGGAGAATACAATGGTGGTCGTTGCAAATTTTTATCTCACACGGTATTTGCACAGCAATTTTTCAAACGCGTTTTTTTGGGGGAAAAAACAGTTTTGTGCTTAAAAAACAAACAAAAAAAACAGTAAAGTTAGCCCAATGTTTGCATAAAGTGAAAGATGAAGTTATGCTGAGTAAATAGATATCAAACATGTCACTCTTCAAAATTGCACATGCCCGTGGAATGGCGCCAAACGTCGCTACTTAAAAAATCCCCATAGGCGACGCTTTAATTTTTTTTTTACTGATTACATGTTTTGAGTTGCAGAGGAGGTCTAGGACTAGAATTATTGCTCTCGCTCTAACGTTCTCGGCGATACCTCACATATGTGGTTTGAACACCGTTTTCATATGTGGGCGGGGCTTACGCATGCGTTCGCTTCTGCATGCGAGCACATGGGGACATGGGCGCTTTAATTTTTTTTTTTTTTTTTATTATTGTTCATTTTACTTTATTTATTTTAGTTTGACATTTTTTTCCCCAAAAATATATTTTTGATCACTTTTATTCCTATTACAAGGAATGTAAACATCCCTTGTAATAGGAATATGGGGTGACAGGTCCTCTTTACAGTGAAATCTGGGGGTCAATATGACCCCACATCTCACCTCTAGGCTGGGAAGCCTGAAATAAAAAATAAAAAAAAGATTCTGGCTTTGATCGTACTGGCGAGTTGGTAGAAGCACCGGAGGGCGGTGAGGGGTGGGGGGCGTCTATGGCTGGGTATTTCAGGGTATCACCGAGTATGGCTGGGTATCTCCGAGTATGGCTGGGTATGGCAATTTATGGCAGGGTATTGCAGAGTATTGGCGGGGTATTGGCGGGGTACTACAGAGTAATAGCAGGGTACTGTAGAGTATTGGGGGGTACTCCAGAGTAATGGCAGGGTACTGCAGAGTAATGGGGGTTACTGCAGAGTAATGGGGGGTACTGCAGAGTAATGGCAGGGTACTGCAGAGTAATGGCAGGGTACTGCACTGCAGAGTAATGGCGGGGTACTGCAGAGTAATGGCGGGTACTGCAGAGTAATGGCAGGGTACTGCACCGCAGAGTAATGGCGGGGTACTGCAGAGTAATGGCGGGGTACTGCAGAGTAATGGCGGGGTACTGCAGAGTAATGGCAGGGTACTGTACTGCAGAGTAATGGCGGGGTACTGCAGAGTAATGGCGGGGTACTGCAGAGTAATGGCATGGTACTGCAGAGTATGCACTGGTATTGCAGAGTATTGGCAGGGAATTGAGGGGTTAAATTCGGTGAGCAGCGATGTGGGCACTGCAGATGCAGCCCACATCGCTGCCGACACCGATCTCTTTCCCCTCCGCTGTACCGATCGGTACTGAGTGGGGAGGGAGGAACCGGCGTCATAACATGACGCCGGTTTGTTTACAAGTGATCACTCCGTCATTTGACGGAGCGATCACGTGGTAAACGGCCGCTATGAGCGGCCGTTTACCGTGATCCGTGATGCTCTCGATCACGGATGCTCTCGAGTGCGCGCCCCAGGGGGCGCGCGAGAGCAGAATTCTGGGAGGCCGTTAATTAACGGTCTCTCAGAGTTAAACAACCGCCCTGAAGCCGTTAATCGGCAATGGGCAGTTGTTAAGTGGTTAAAGCTAGATCACTAGCTATATAGGTGAGGTGAATATAGTGGTGTATACTGCGGTCAGGGCACAGACAACAACCACTACACAGCAGCAAGATAGGAAATCAGCCAAAAACGATTGGTGTGTAACTGTGTTGAAGGTACACAGAACACCCACTGCTTCAGATGCTAACACACTACACGAGGCCGCCTCAAAGGCGGCCTTATATAGTGTGGGGCGTGCACTACACAGCCTGAGCTATGATTGGCCACAGGCAGGATGCCTGTGGCCAATCATGGCTCTCCTCGCTGCTGGCGCTGCGATTGGCCAAGCATGCAGGGTCACAGTGCATGCTTGGCCAGTCATGAGGCAGCAATGCACTGCGCCACCGCAGTGCATTGTGGTCCGCGCGCGCGCCACTCGAATTTTGACACGAACGGCCAAAACGTTCGGAATTCGCCGAACGCCCGAACAGCCAATGTTCGAGTCGAACGTACGTTCGACTCGAACACGAAGCTCATCCCTACTCTGTAGTATTCTCCTAGGGATTGATTTACTAAAGGCAAATATACTGTGCACTGCAAGTGCACTTGCTCTAGAGCTTAGTAAATGAGATAAAGTGTCACTTTGCAAAGAATACTCAATCACGTGCAAGGAAACTAGAAAACAATATTTTTTTCTTGTACATGATTGGAAGATAGAGATCAGCAGAGCTTCCCCTCAGATCTAGAGCAAATGCACTTGAATTGCACAAGACATTTGCCTTTAGTAAATCAACCTCCATGTGGTTTCTTATATTTTATATGTGACCACTTTTGCATTTTAACCTCAATTTTCCCTTTTTTCTTTTTTGCTATTGTGACCCCCTTAAATAGATTTCCCTTCACCTAATGTCCTAGAGACTTTCACTTTTATACAAATATTATGAGAACTGGCATCCACAGTAAAAGATTTTCCCTCAGCTGTTGTTCTGTTTGCCTCAGCAGGGGCCCACATGTTCACAGAATTTCAAATCCTTCCTTAGTCTTTCCAAAACAAAAACAAAAAATGTTTTCCTTATACATTCTGGGCAGCACCGATGGGCAGATAGACAGCACTGATGGGCAGCACTTACAGACATCACTGATGGGCACTGAAAGGCATCACTGATGGGCACTGGTTGGCATCACTGGTGGGTACTAGTGGACATCACTGGTGAGTACTGGTGGGCACTGGGGGCCATCACTGGTGGGAATCGCTGATGGGGCCGGATATTCACTGCAATGATAATCAGTACAGGACCCCCCCATCAGGAGAGCCACTTTTCGTATCTCATTCTGTCAGCACGAGTATAAGAATGCCAATAACTGGCACTTCCTAGTTACGCTGTGATGAGCTGTGACTGGACACAGCTGATCACATTGTAAAGAGCCTATGTCATAGGTTCTTTGCCATGATCGGAGATGCGGTGTGTTGGAGAGACACACCCACACCAGTGTTTTGGATCAGACACCAAGGTCTGGTATTTTTATATCTGCCCCTGATCAAATTATTGAGTATAAAGCATGCATGCTATGCAGTAATCACCCCGACACCGTTTGTCCAGTGTGAAAAAATTACTTTCTGATCTTTATTTCCTCTTTTGCTTGCTGTTTATATAATACTGGCTGGACATGAAAAAAACAAGCAAGGCAAGATGTATGCAAAACATATTATTGCAACATATTACTGTAGTACTGTAACAAATGTATGTATATATGCTCTTAGCTGATTTAGCAAGGTTAGTAATTAATCATAGCTATCTTGGATATTTTGGTAACTTCTTCTTCCTCTTTCTTCGAGACGAGACGTTGGATGTTGATGTCATCTCTGTCTTGGGTGCACTTCTCGGAAAAAGTGGCACAGTCTTTTTATAATTCTTTGTGGTTCGGCTTCAAGATAGGGGGAGGGGAGCTAATAGTTATCTGAAGTAAAGTTAAGGTTTAGCAAAATTATGCAGTGATATTACATATTGAAATAGGCATTTTATGATTCTACCTAATACCTTATATGACAATTTAATGTGATACCTTAGTTACATCCATTACACTACCGCTCGCTACACTGCACGCCCCCGGGGGTGCGCTCGAGCGGCATGTTCTGAATCAATGCCATATGATGTCCAGTCAGAATGAGAGAGCCACCGACTGGTTATCATTCTGCCATAGGCTGGGCGGGAAGGTGCTAGATCCTTTTTCTAAGACTGCAGCACACCACAATCTGCCATATACCTGTATGCGTTGTGGTGTGCTGCAATCTTAACGTCTTCCAGCCAACCGTACACATATATTCAGCCTCTCGTAAGTGGTTCTCTATCTGTGAGGCCACATATATGCATATCTCTCTTTCTGCTTGGTGTGCACTGCAGAGTGTGCTCCCAGCACAGAGACTGGTGTCCCACTGAGAGCCCAGGTCTCATACTAATGGTCAGGACCCGGGACTCCCGATTCCAGGTCACCAGATCGCTGTGATAGCCTCTGATTGACTATCACAGTGATCAGTCACTGTGAGCCTGCTCCTGTGTTTACTTCTTCTTCTGAATGAAGAGAAATATATATTGTACCTTTCTCCTCTTGTAGAAGAGGAAGATATAAACAAACTAAAGTATGTAAAAAACAAAAACAAAAATAATAAAATAAATAAACAATAAACTAGAAAAAATAAAGAAAAAATAACTAGATCAAGGCTTGCCATGGTTAGTGTTAGGGTCAAGGTAAAGGTCAAAGGTCACAGTTAGCATATTTTGGGTAAAATGAAAAAAAAAATAAAAAAAAATGTTTTAATTAGTGTCAGTGTCAGTTAGTATCAGTGTGTTTTAGGTAGGATAATAAAGTGAAATGTGCACTATTGTTTCTGGCCGGTACTATGGGTACAAACAACAACTAGCATGCACATATGTGCATATGTGTTATTGCTGCGATTGTCAGGAACAAGATAATTTTTTTGGGGTTGTCCTTTGGTTGTAGGTTATGGTAGGTTATGGCAGTAACAAGAAATTTACAGCTAAATTAAAAAAAAAAAATATATATATATATATATATATATTTTTTAATATTTTGGGAAAGTTTTCTCTGATAATAAAAAAAAATCAAGATATATCCAAGATATATCCATTACCATTTACCAAAAGAATTCCCAGTATTTATTCCAAGTATTTTTGATGATATGGACAGTTTTACTAACACATGTCAGTTGCAAATTTGTGCTTAGGCATTAACATTTGTTTTAGCCTTAGTCACTAAAGAGTTAAAAAAGGGTCAAGCATGCAAACTAGCTTCTCAACCTCTTTGGTCTGTAAGGTCTCATACACAACATAAAGATGTATATATTTGGAAGCACACACCAAGATTAAGTCCAAATGTATTTTTATTGAAGAATGATCTCATCAAGATCAAGAAAGTGTAACATTTCGCAGCCACACAGGGCCCCTTCGTCAGGCATGTGATGGCAAATATGTACACTTGAATGTGCATGTTCCAGTTTCCAGCTGGAGGTTGCTGCAGTAACCATTGTCCTAGATATGTGATGGGAATATTGAAGCTTTTCATCATAAAGGTCCACCCTAGCATGCACGTTTTATAACAATGCATTTAGGACAGCTCAATAATTGCCAGATGCATTGGGGGTGACATTAGGAATTAATGGCACCAATGTGTATCTAACGATGGCAGAACATTTTGATGCAGTGTGGGAAAACGCACAATTTCACTCGCATTTCTGCACGGCAACTGGTATGAACAAACCCATAATATTATCCAAGGTATTATACTCTGTTCACCCGGCAGGTCGGGCTGGACAGCTCTTGCTGCACTGACTTGGGTTCCTGAACTAGGGTGGCTGGTGGCTGCAGGGGGGAGCCAAGGTGGCTTGGTTAGAGCTGGCCAGGGGAAGAGAGCCTCCAGTGGGCCACAGAGCCAGCCTCTGCTTGAACATGGCATACACCAGCCATGCTGGGGGTGGTCTGCACTCATCCTCATCCTGCACTTACGGGGACTTTTTACTCCTCTTCACCAGGAAGCTTTTAGGCCCAGTTCCCCCCCCCCCCTTTAGCGAACTTCTGGGTGCCATTGAAGATAACATATTACCTATGTGCCCTGGCATGTGTGCCTTAGGTTGCTTATCGTTGTTTTAAAGCTTGCAATAGATCAGACTTTTTGAACCTTTTCAATACAGAGGAATCCTTGAAATATCTTTCCTGTCTCAGGGAACCCCGGCTAAAAATGACTATATCTACAACTCATGATACATTAGTGTGATGATCATTGGGAAGAATGAACAGATAGCTTAATGGATCAATGGTGTCAGTGGGAACTTATCTGAGAGGAAGAAATTGCTCAAGGAACCCCTAGCAACCTCTGAATGAAATCTAGAGTTCCATGGAACCCTGGTTGAATAATTCCTCCTATAGATGGTTCAAAACCAACCAAAAGTCAATCCATGTGTGCGAATAAAAGTCAATCGTTAGATGACTTCTGTTCTGTCCAATAGGGATGTTGGAAAACATTTGTCGAACAGCAACCGCTGATCAAGCTATTAGTACAATGTCCCACGTGGAGGGGGGGGGGGTGACTCCTCCATCTATCTCAGCTTAATACTTCCCTAATTTATCCAAAACCAAAGTTCAGGCTCTACATACACAATTCTCACAATCTAATATAAAGGCCCTAAATTCAAACCAAGCTGACAGCCGAAAAAAAAAATTTAAGTAATATAAAATGCCCAAGGTGTGAAAAACTGGAAGTCGCCGTTTCCCCTGCAATCATCAAACAATGAGCAAGCTTGAGGCACAACGTGGTTATTTGTGTGGGTTTTACAGCTACCTCTAAAATAAGGATAATTATAGCGTGCTCTGCCTTTAGCGAAGCCAAGTCCCATTAGGTCAGAATTAAAAATGAAAGGCCATCTTGCTTCAGTCGCAAGCCGAGACCTCGGCCTGCACCTTCTTCTAATGCGTCTTCACTTCTGGAACCCAACCTTCCCTGCCTGGATAATTGTTATCTTGAACATTTACAATATGACTTTTTAAAGGGAAGTTTGTACAGTTATTTTTGATGGAAATGCACAATTTAATACAACCTGGTTGTTTTTTTTTTTGGTTCTTTTTTAGTTAAAGAAAAGTCATTCAGTCAAGACAGTGGTGTTCTCTGTTACATTCTTAAAGTGAGATGCTTTTAAACTCCCGGGGGCAAAAAAAAGTTACTTATATGCTAAATGTGAATCTAATCCCTTACCATGAAAAAAAATGCTTCTTTTTAATTGTAATATTTTGCATGTCAGTGCTGCTGATCTTCCTCAGCCTCTTTGTAGATAATATTGCCTTACACATGCCTTACACATGCTCCAGCCTCCAGTAGTGTCTGCATGGCATTTCTCAGGAGAGTGTTCTGATGGTGTCAACAGTTGATCATGCCTGTCCACTGGGTGCTGAAATGGCCTATTGTAGTCTCTATTAGAAGCACATGTGCAGTGCCTGGACAAGGCCATCTAGAGCCCAATCTTATCATCAAAGCATAAATTCCCCTTCCTCCCAGGACAAATCCACCCCTTCTGAAATTCCCCCTCCCTGCACAAATCTTTGGCCCCTCATCCTCCCTCCAAGCTCAAATCCCCCCAGCACACCCTCCCCCCAAAAAATCACTCCTCCTAGTACAAATCCTCTACTCTTCAAATCCCAAACAGTACACATCCTCTCCGCCCACTCCAAATCCTCCCTCCTAGCACAAATATCCCCCCTCCAGATACCCCCATATATCCCTACTGCCCAACCAAAAATCCCCTCCTAGCACAAATCTCCTACCCCCTCTACCACCTCTTCTAGCACAAACACCCCAAATCCCTCCTTCTAGCACAAATCCTCTTTCTCAACCCCCCTCCCAACACAAATCTCCCCAAATCACCTTTCCTAGCACAACCCCCCAAATGAAAAAGAAAAATCACTTCTCCTAGCACAAATCCTCTACTCCTCAAATCCCCCCGCCCAGTACCAGAGTACACATCCTCTCCCCCCTGCTCCAAATCCCCCCTTCCAGCACAAATCCCCCTTTTAGTACAAATCATCCCACCCAAATACCACCCATTCATCCATACTGGCACAACCCCTCCTAGCGCAGCACAAATCCCATCCCCTCCTCTACCATATCACCCCTTCTAGCATGGCAGCCGCTCCAAATCCCTCCTTCTAACACAAATTCTCTACTCCTCAAATCACCACCCCTGAGTACTCGAGTACACATCCTCACCCCCTCAGTCCAAATTCCCCTCCCAGCGCAAATGCCCCTTCTAGTACAAATCCCCCACCCAAATACCTTTCTTTCATCTTTACTTGCACAACCCCCCCCAAAAAATTCCCCTTCCAGCACAAATCCCATCCCCCACTACCATATCACCCCTTCTAGCATGGCAACCACTCCAAATCCCTCCTTCTAGTACAAATCCTCTCTCCCCATCCCCCTCCCAACACAAATCCCACCAAATTACCTTTCATAGCACCCCCACCCCCTCCAGAAAAAATAATTTCCCCTGCTGCCCCACAAATTCCCTTATCCAGCACAAATCCCCCCCCCCCAATCTCCTTGTTGAGCCCCTCCATCTCACATGATACCACAGTGCCCAGGGCAGCCACCCCTCCTGTCCACCCCTTGTCCCCGCCCTGCCCTGCATACACTTTCTTGTTTGTGCAGATTGCTTAATATTTATTATTATATGTGTAAATCCCCTGTGCAGCTTTGCCATTAGGTGGTCCTCCCTCCGATCCACTGAACCTAATAATGAGTTTCTATAAAATAGAAATCTTTTGATCATAACGCTTTCAGTATTGACTATGATTCTCATTTTTTTGTACACATTAGGGAAATAAATTACAGATAAACGTATATCGTTATGTTGCACCATGTACTAGAAAGGGGTGCTAAATAAATATGTGACATCCCTATACTTTGACATGTCAACAAAACATATCCTATCTGTTTTAGAGACTTAGATCAACCTGACCTAGATAAAAAAAAAAAAAGTCTCGTCAGCCCAGGTCATCATCAGAGTAAGTAACCTTCCCTCAGATATCATGTTTCCCTGAGGTAGTCCAAATATAAATTCCACTTTCCTGAGCAAAGTGCATCAGGCTTTTCATTCTTTTGTTTTGTCAAAACAGATTATGGCAACTGCTGTCCAAAATATTGCCTTAAACTGCATGATATAGCAGCAGGGCGAGTTGTGGCATATGTTTTTATGAGTTCATCTGTAGGTAAAGCACCTGAAGTATTTTTGCATGATCAGGAAATGTGAACCGCTGGTTTATAGCTTCTGATTTACAAAAGTTGTACATCTTTAATGTGTTGACAAAAAAAAGTTTGTATATATATATATATATATATATATATATATAAGTTTCTAAGATAAAACTCTATGTTGCTATTCATGATAACAAAATGAACTTGGCTACCATGAAAGAACATAATAACTATTATTAGATTTATCAGGAATATTTATTAGCTTATTTATAAAGCAGTGAATGTGACATTCATCAAATGTTCACATGTCAGTTACCTACCATTTAAACCTGCAAGATTCACTGTTTTATAAATATGACCTTTAAAACCACTTGCAATTCATACAATCCAAATTATTTTCCATTTTTTTCTAGTTGTGAATCTTAAATTGAATAAATGGCATTTTGTGTTTATATACAGTATTTCCTTTAAAAATTATTTACCACCTGGGCGCATGCGCGGAAGCGTCCAAGATGGCCGCATAGACCGGGAGCTCCACGCCACCCTGGCCTAACGTCCGCCGCCACGACCTTCTGAGCCCTCGTTTCCGCCGGTAAACGGTCGGATCTGATTGGGGAAACCTCAGGCTTCACACGAATGCCCGGCTCTAAGTCCCGTCGGAACCCCAAACCCGCGCTTTCTACAGCGTTAGCGATGTCAGGCCGATCCAAGATGGCCGCCGTTACCTCACAACACACACATTTTATATAATGCATATTCTGATGTACTTCTATTTTATTTCCTCTTTTTCTAACTCTATTCTCTCCTTACCTTCTTCTTTCTCCCTTCCATCCTCCCTTTTTTACCCTTCCCAGTCTAACCACATCCTCCTTCCCATCTCCCTTGTACAGGATCAGGGCCTGGTTGGATTCTCCTCATTTTTTTCTCACAAGCATATCTTCAGAAGAACAGGTGTCATCTCCTATCTGCCAGGGATCACTACAAAGACAGGTACTCCTTTTGCACATAGCATGAATTTTTCCATGCTCTTCCTATGACCTCTACCTCACCGGTACAATCTAATCTCCGTATAATGTCCAATAATGTTCAAGGCCTTAATTCCCCAGTGAAAAGGCGTAAAATCATGCAACAATTTCATGCCCACAAAGCTGATGTTATCATGATGCAGGAGACGCACTTCCCCATTTCTTATAACCCCATTTTCCTACACAAAAACTTTTCTCAATTTTATCTGGCTAATGCTTCAAATAAAACAAGAGGGGTTGTGATTTGCTTTGCCAACAAAATTCATTTTTAACATTCCAAAAACGATTAGAGACCCAGAAGGCCGTTACATCCTGGTCTCTGGGACAATTAATACAGTAACATACACGTTTGTTTCGTACTATGCTCCAAACTCCCGCCAGGACCATTTTTTTGAAAAGACTCTCATGACGCTGAAATCCCATCTGAAGGGAATTATTATCCTGGCGGGAGATTCGAACATCCCATTTGACCTTTCCTCAGACAGATCTAACCCTACGAAACCAATGCCCAAAAGACCTCCTAAATGCAGTCTTAGGGTTGCACATTCCATCCAATCAGCAGGCCTGATAGACATATGAAGAGAAATGAATCCCCGATCCAAAGACTACACTCACTTTTCTATCCCTCATAATACATTAACCAGAATAGACCATATCTTAATTCCTCCACAATTCATCTCTTTGGTTGAATCCTCAAAAATTTATGATTCCTCTCTCTCTGACCATTCCATCGTTTTATTAATTATTCGAGGGGGGGGAGGAGATAAACGACCATTCCAATGGCGGCTTAATGAGTCTCTACTAAACAATCAAGCTCACTGTGCGGTATTAGAATCAGCCCTTTTCGGACTACTTTACAGACAATAATACAGATTCAATTTTGCCAGGCTCCCTGTGGGCGGCACACAAGGCGGTCATGCGGGGTAAAATAATTCAACTCTCAGCCCGTCTCAAAAAGGAACACTCCGCAGAGCTTATACGACTCAAAGAGGAATTCCGAACACTTAGCAAAAGTCACAAACGACATCCTACCCCAGATAGCCTGGCTGAACTTGATAGGGCACGCATTGCACTTAATCTTTTACTCACCACCTCTGCGGAAAAACATCTCCGATGGACAGAAGCTCGCTTCTATTATCAAAAAGATAAAATAGGTTCCAAATTCGCGAGTAAATTATGTTCTCGAACTCGCACCTTGGTCTTCCCCAAAATTAGACAATCTTCGGGTACCCTTACACAAAATCCGGTAGAAATATTGAAATCATTTCATGATTTTTATAAAAACCTCTACACTGAGACAACTCATACACATTCCAAAGCTAGGAAGCAGTTCCTGGATCACCTCGTTCTACCATACATACATCAAACTCATAAAGATCTAATGGATGAATCATTCTCCCCTGCCGAAATACTTGACGTCATAAAAGCCCTTAAATCAGAATCTGCACCAGGCCCTGACGGTTTCCCAGTTAGATATTATAAGACTTTTGGATCAAAATTAGCTCCCTACATGGCCCAGTTCTTTAATTCTCGCCGGGATGGAGCCCCCCTCCCGAATGATTCTAATACCGCATTTATCTCTGTTATTCCGAAACCTGGTAAAGATACTTGTGAAGTGGGAAATTACAGACCCATTTCGCTGATCAATAATGATCTTAAAATTATGACTAAGATATTAGCCAACAGAATGTCCAGTTTTATATCTAACTATATCCATAAGGATCAGGTGGGCTTCATCCCGGGGAGACAGGGAACGGATCAGGTGAGAAGGGCAATTGACTTAATATCACTCTTGAAATCGCAATGGGACGGGGGCCCGGCACAAGAAGGCCTTCTGCTGTCTTTGGACTTGCAGAAGGCATTTGATACTGTTTCATGGCCATATCTGTTTGAAATTCTCACCAGATGGGGTTTCGGAGCAAATTTTTTGAACATTATACAATCCCTATATTCAACCCCCTCTGCTCAAGTACGTCTATTAGGCCATCTCTCTCAACCATTAGATATCTGTAGAGGTACTAGACAGGGTTGTCCCTTGTCACCGTTAATCTTTACTATAGCTATAGAAACCCTAGCCATCGCCATTAGAGCAGATATAAATATTAAAGGTGTTCGCTGTGGTTTAGAAGAGCATAAATGTGCTCTCTTTGCTGATGATATGCTTATATTTCTGACCTCGCCCCTAATCTCCACCCCCAACTTACTTCATCTTCTTCGGGACTTTGGAACTATTTCAGGTCTCCAAGTTAATACCTCAAAGTCAGTTGCTCTCAATATTTCAGTTCCCTCATTAACTATCTCCCGACTTACGCCCTTTTTTCCCTTCTCATGGGCTTCAGATAGGATTCCCTATTTGGGTATTTCTCTCACCAAATGTGTCAGTACCTTATACAATGCTAATTATCCACCCGCCTTCAGATCTTTAGAAGCAGATCTTACTAAATGGTCTAAAGAAGGATTGTCTTGGCTGGGCAGGCTCAATGCAGTTAAGATGAACTTATTTCCTCGAATTTTGTATTTATTTAGAGCCCTCCCCATACCTATTAAAAAGTCGACCCTCCATAAATTCCAATCAAAAGTGGTTGGATTTGTCTGGGGAAAACAGGGACATAGACTAGCGCGTGACATCCTGTTCCGCCGGACAAACCAAGGTGGCTTAGGTCTTCCTAACCTCTTTTTATATTATCAAGCAGCACAACTAGCACAATTTTCAGCAATATATTCTAAAACCAATAGTCCAGATTGGGTTTCTATTGAGAACCAGGCAGTACCTGACTAGACATTAGATCATCTACTATGGAGACCAACAAAGCAAAGACCTACCATATTGTCTCCCACGCTTTCTCAATCCCTAGCACTATGTGATAGACTATACAAAAACGAACACCTGATTTCCCCACTGAAACCTCTCGTTCATTTATTTCATAATCCTGATTTTCCTCCTGGTCTGAACATCCAAGATTTTCAATGGTGGTTGAACAAGGGCCTTTTCAGAATTGGACATTTCATTACACCAAATGGACCCATTTCAATGGGCCACTGCTACTCCAAACTAGAGATGCCCGATTCAGAACAATTGAGACTCTCTCAGATTAAACGTTTTATACAATCTCTTGAACTTGATAAATCAAATAGTTACCAGGTTACGATTTACGAGCAATGGTGCTTAAAACAAGGCCTCCGCAAAGGAGGTATTTCCCTCATCTACTCGTCCCTGGCAGATAGGAATGATAAACCGACATATGCTCGTTCTTGGGAAGAAGACTTGGACATCCAACTAGATACGGAAATGTGGTTTCAAGTTTTTAGACGATCATCTAAAGGTATTTTGAATATTTCCTTAATCTAAGCTAATGTCAAAATTCTAATGAAATGGTATTATGTTCCTGTGAGACTTTCAAAGATGTACCCAGAGATTTCACCGCTCTGTTTCAGAGGATGTGGTCATTTAGGTACTATGTTACATATTTGGTGGACGTGTCCCCGCATACAAAACTTTTGGAATAACTTTATTCATCTAGTACGGAAGGTCAAGAAAGCCCCAATTCCACTAGATCCTTCATATATCCTTCTGAACCGCAGGTTACATAATACCCCTAAACATACTCTACAACTAATCTTTTTCATGTGCTTGGGAGCCAAGATTTCTTTAGCAAAAGCTTGGAAAACTTCTAGAGTTTCTCTCGGGGCTACCAGGCACAAAATCTCCTGGATTATGGTTCAGGAACAAATAGTAGCTAAATTACGGAATACCACACAACAATTTGAATTGATATGGGATCCATGGGCCCAACACATCAAAGTACAATTGTTTCCAGGACACCTTCTGTCTTAAATTTTACATGGATGGAGCCAGGACCCTGAATCCTGTACAACCCTCCCTTCCTTACCCTCCCTCTTCTCTCCTGAATACACTTTCTTTTTTTCCTTTTTTTTTGCTTTTCTTTACGCAGGATTTCTCATATTTAGTTATTGATCTGATGTTACCTTATTCTACTGCATTAATCCTCAGTTAATCTTTGTGGTTCTGACCGGAGTTTACTAGTTCTAAAGAGATTATTTGGTATAGACTTGGGAATTCTAAGGTTTGACCGTTCGCTTCCCTCCGGGGAGCACAAAATCTGGGTGCTGTCCGGGGGTTTGAAGGGACGGAGGTGGGGGGTTCTTTGGCGGGAATTCCCCGAGCTATCCCACTTTTTGTTTTTTTTCCTTTCCTTTTCTCTATATATATATATATATATATATATATATTTTTTTTTCCTTATTTATATATTATTAATATAAATTTCATATTTGTATTTTACGAAGTCTCTTAATGAATAGATAACAAACATACGGAGAGCAGACTGGACTATAGCGATTTCGTGAAGGTCTTATTTACTTACTCCTAGGCTGTCTGCCTTATAGAAGTTTTTATGGAAATTTATTTTCCATATAATGCTTTTCGTCTTTTTTTTTTTTTTTTAGAGGTTGTAAATCTAAAAGAAGTGCATCCTTACTTTCCAAGTCTTTCATGTCATATAATAGTCCCAGATATAATTGTATAAGATACCTTGTATAACTTGTCTTTTACTGATTGATGAATCCTGCCTTATTTAAACTTTATGTCTTTTCTGTTATGTTTTTGCTTTACACCTATTTTTTGATGATACATGATGTATTTATCAAAGATTTAAATTCAATAAAAATTATTGAAAGAAAAAAAATTGCTACAATCGGTTATCAAATTCCCAGAATTTTTATAATTATTATTATTTTACAGGAGTCAACATTCTTTCATGGATACTGTATGCATGGTGGAGAAAAGTAACTTTGTTTAAAGAAAAGGCAAAATAAATTAGAGGAAAAAAGAGTCGCTATTTCTACAGTAATTGCTGTTTAGTATCACCCATTTTCTTTTTTTCTTTTTTATAGAAGTCAGCATTCTTCCATTGATATGTATGGCAGAGTAAAGTAACTTTGTTAAACAAAAATGCTACAATCAGTTATCAAATTCCCAGAATTTTTTTACCTATTATTATACAGTCAACATTCTTTCATGGATACTGTATGCATGGTGGAGAAAAGTAACTTTGTTTAAGAAAAAAAAAAAAAAAGGCTAAATAAATTAGAGGAAAAAAGAGTCACTATTCTACAGTAATTGTTGTTTATTATCACAAATTTTCTTTCTTGTTTTTTTTTTTTAAGAGGTCAGCATTCTTCCTTGGATATGTATGGTGCAGAAAAGTAACTTTGTAAAAAAAATAAAAAAAATATGCTACAAAAAATTATTTACCACCTTACAGTGTTCTAAATAAATCTCTTTCAGCCCTCATACACATCGGGCCGATTTGAAATGCGATGTTAAATCGCATGCCAAATCAGAGCCTATTGCTGGCAATGGCACCGTCCGAATTGGTGCGGCTCCGCAAAGTCGGCATTGCATGATTCCCAAAAGTATTCCTGCACTACCTTTGGCGACTACGGGGGCAATTTCAATAGACATCTGTGCATGAAGGCGCACAGATGTCTTATTAGCCTCCAAACTCACACTGAAATGTGGGGCAGCTGAACTTGTGCAAGTTCAGCTGAGTGGGTTAGGCTGCTCTATCACACCCCTAGGGTGGCTATTAGGAGTGCAGACAGGACTTCGCCACTTTTTGCTCTAGGATGGGGCACCAGGCAGGGGTGTCTCCTTTCCCCATTGCTATTCGCAATAGCCATTGAACCACTGGTGACCTTGATTCGTACTAGGCCAGAGATTACTGGATTCCGGTACAGAGGCACGAAAAAAATGATGTTGTATGCCAATGACATGCTATTGTTCTTAGGGGATACCACTCAATCCTTGGAAGCTGTCATGCACTAGGTTGCAACATTCTGGCATTTCTCCGGCCTTACCATTAATTGGATGAAGTCTACCTTACTACTACTGGATGGCGGATCAAGGCAATTAGTATCAATGACTTGTCCTATACCCAAGGTCAATTCTTTTAAATATTTTGGAATCCAAATAACCCCAGACCTATTGGAATGCTTTCGCCTGAATATTCACCCCCTATTGGTACGGTTTAGAGATAAAGTAAACACATGAAGTTAATTGAAACTGTCTGCAGCAGGCAGAATTCATTTATTAAAATGATTATTATCCCTCAACTATTATGCCCTCTTAATATCTCACCAGTTGTTATTCCCCTTAAAACATTCTGCATAGTTCAGTCTATTTTCCAGTCTCTGATCTGGAATAATAACCCACCTAGAATTAAATTGGAACAGCTGCAAAAACCAAAAGATGCTGGAGGATTGGCACTCCCATTGGCTCTATTATATTGTGGCTCAGATGCAACATCTTGCCGAGACATTCCACCCCACTTCAACTGCGTTTGCCTGCTCCCCGTCTTTGGCCACTAGTATTATCTTAAGCTTCACTAGGGCAAATTCTGTCCCTGAGGGATCGGAGGCAGAGATTTTCGATGGGCCCCGTCAACATTATCTCACCTACAAAACGTATTGCAAAAAAATTGGAATAAAGCCTGACAAAAAGTGGAGGGCTTTCCTTCATACAGTTCAATATGAGAAGACGTACGACAAACTGCCTAAAATACAGCAAGGCTCTAGATGGGACCGTCAAAATTTGGAACGACTCACTTAACTCACGTTTTTTCACCAGGGGTCTCTACTACCCTTCCTAGCTCTCCAGGAGAGATTCTCCCTTCCCCCATACATCTAATTTCATTAAACCCAACTGCAACATGCTATTAGAGCTCAGGGATGGGATATGCAATGGATTTTGTCACCAGCTCCTATATTCCATCTTATTTCTTTAATCACTCATGCCAAGGGCCTCATGTCTCAATGCAACAGCATGCTGTTGAATGATTTTTTTGGATGCTCATCCTATTGTGGTGTGACAGAGATGGGAGAGGGATGTAGGTCCAATATCAGGGGATTAGTGGAAAGAGGCGCTACAAGCTGTGGTAACAAGTTCTATGATCTCAACTCTATATAATTCTGAGAACACATTATCAGGGGAGGGCGGGCAACCTTAAGCCTGGGGGGCAAGTCCAATCGAGTGACCCATTGTACCACCGAATTAGCTCACCATCCATGCCCACCTGGTTTTATAATGACTATTGATGTTATGAAGCAGGACAAATATGACACAGCATAACCCTGATTTTGGTAAAGACCGATGACGTGGCTCTTTACCCATGTGATCAGCTGTGTCCAATAACAGCCAATCACATGTAAATGACAGTGTGTGAGGTGAGGATAGCCAATCAGTGGCATCTCTTCGCAGGGGAGACTGTACAAATAATCAGGTCACTGATTACAGTGCAGCCCTAGCAGTTCCCAGCAAGTGACGCCAGGCTGTGCCCATTAGTGACACCAATCAGTGCCCATCAGTGACACCAATCATTGCTGTCTTTCAGTGCCCATCAGTGCTGCCCATCATTTCCCCTTATCAGTGCCACTCATCAATGCTCATCATTGCCACCCATCAGTGCCCAACAGTACCACCCATAAGTGCCGTCCCAACAGTGATGCCTATCAGTGCCACCCATCAGTGCCACCACCTATCAATTCCACTCATTAGTTTTGCCCATCAGTGCTGCCCATCAGTGCCACCTATCAGTGCCACCTTTCAGTGCCCATCAGTGCCACCTATCAGTGATGCCCATCAGTGCCACCTGTCAGTGCCCATCAGTGCCACCATCTAACAGTGCTGCCCATCAGTGCCACCTATCAGTGCCACCAATCAGTGCCCCCATAAGTGCATATCAGTGCCACCTAACAGTGCCCATCAGTGCCACCCGTAAGTGCCACCTATCAGTGCCACCCATAAGTGCTGCCTATCAGTGCTCATCAGTGCCCCCTATCAGTGCTGCCTATTAATGCCCATCAGTGCTGCCGATCAGTGCCCATCAGTGCCACCTATCATTGCCTCCCTATCATTGTCGCCTATCAGTGCCTCCTCTTCAGTGCCCTTCAGTGAGAACAATGACTTATTTACAAATTAAAAACTTTTTTTTTCAAAATGTTCGGTCTTTTATATTTTTTAGCAAAAAATAAAAACCCAGTAGGGATTAAATACCACCAAAAGGAAAACTCAATTTTTGTGAAAAAAAGGACAAAAATTTAATATGGGTACAGTGTTGCATGACCGCGTAATTGTCATTCAGAGACTAGGTTCACACTGACAGCGGGAATGAAATTGTACGAGTTCAGCTGAACTCGTACAATTTCATTCCCGTGTGTCAGTCCGACTTCGGGGGGAGGGGGGATTTCAGTGACATCTGTGTGGGTTCCTGCACAGATGTCTATGGAAATACCCCAAAGTCGCCAAAAGTAGTACAGAATCTACTTTTGGGAAACGGTGTGGCACCGCAAATGCGGCATCACACCGATTCAGACTGTACCATTGCCCTTGATTTGGCATGTGATTTGACCCGTCAAATTGCATGCCAAATTGCCATTGTGAACCAGGACAAAGTGTAAGAGCATTGAAAGCTGAAAATTATCTTGGGCAGGAAGGGGGTGAAAGTGTCTGGCAGGCAAGTGGTTGAATGATAAGGATGAGGGAGAGGGAGATGAATTTGGGAGAGACAGAGTAGAAAGTAAGAGAGGGAGGAGAGAGTCTGGTCACCGCTCACTTACTTGCACAGTCCCACTAGCTCAGTCAGCACCTTCATGTTTAGGATGTAACATTGTGATTTCTAACTGCTGACTAGGGATGAGCTTCATCTCGAACATCGGCTGTTCGCCCGTTCGGTGAATTCCAAACGTTATGGGCCGTTCGCGCCAAATTCGTGTGGCGCTCACGGCCCACAATCCACTGCATCATCGCAGTGCATTGCTGGCTCATGATTGGCCAAGCATGCACTGTGACCCCGCATGCTTGGCCAATCACAGCGCCAGCAGTGAGGAGAGCCATGATTGGCCACAGGCAGGATGCCTGTGGCCAATCATAGCTCAGGCTGTGTAGTACACGCCCCACACTATATAAGTCCGCCAGCGCGGCGGCCTTGTGTAGTGTGTTGGCGTCTGAAGCAGTTAGTGGGTGTTCTGTGTACCTTCAACACAGTATACACCGATCGTTATCGGCCGATTTTCGATCTTGCTCTTCTGTAGTGGTTGTTGTCTGCTTGCCCTGACCACAGTATACACCGCTATATTCACCTCACCTATATAGCTAGTGATCTATCTTTTATAATAGAGCTTGCAGTCAGTAGTGTTAGGAGCTTGTGTGTGCTGTCTGCATGCTCTGTACCCTGTACACACCGCTATATCCACCTACATAGCTCTTCTCTATTTGAGCCCACTTGCCATCTGCAGGAGTTATTGGAAGTTGTGTGTGCCTCCAGCACAGCACAGTATACATCTGTATATACCCCTTTATCTCTGATGTTCTATAAAAAAGGCATCTGCAGGAGTTAGTGGGTGTTTTGTGCCTCCAGCACAATATACACCTGTATCTACCCTTTATTGCTGTTCTCTAATAGAGCCATCTGCAGGGCTTAGTGGGTGTTGTGTGACTCCATTACAGTATACCCCTTTATCTCTGGTGTTCTATAATAAAGGCATCTGCAGGGCTTAGTGGGTGTTGTGTGACTCCATTACAGTATACCCCTTTATCTCTGGTGTTCTATAATAAAGGCATCTGCAGGAGTTAGTGGGTGTTGTGTGCCTCCAGCACAATATACACTACCCAACTGCTGTTTTACCCAACTCCCTTCAGGCCATTACCATGTCTGGAAGGCTAGCAAGGAGAGGCAGACAGGCGCGAGCCAATAAAAGAGGGCAAGCAGGCTCTGTGTCTAGAGACAACAGTGCTGGACGTGGACGCGGTGCATTGTCATCAGCACGTGGCCATGGGACACGCTTGTCCTTCTTTTCGGCAGCTGGACATGTTGAACCGCAACATGCCAATGACTTGGTAGAGTGGATGACCAAGCCCTCTTTATCCTCCTCATCCTCTCTCACCCAGTCTCAGGGTACTAGCAAAGCAGCTGCCAACGCATCGTCTTCCCTCGTCTCAATGTCATCATCAGTGACTCCTTCCCTAGACCCACCATGTCCTCCTGAGGAGTCTCCTGAACTCTTTGAGCACAGTGTTGGGTACATGCTCCAGGAGGATGCCCAGTGTTTTGTAGGCTCTGATGATGACACTCAGCTAGAGGAAGGCAGTAGCGTGAATGCAGAGAGAGGGGATGCTTAAGAAGGACAGCAATCTGGCAGTCATGTTCCACAAGCTGTAGCATATTGCCAGGTTTGCTACAGCGATGAAGAGGGAGGGGATGATGAGGGCACTGACTCCACGTGGGTGCCTGGAAGGAGAGAGGAGGAGGAGGAGGAGGAGGCACATGTCCAACGAGGCAGGATGCCCTCCGGGGGCCAGCTTAGGGGCAGCACACCGACTGAATCACACCGCAGAGCTCCGCCTGTGCAGGGTGCTGCCTCTGCGCGTTATTCTAAAAGTTCTTTGGTGTGGGCATTTTTTGAGACGAGTGCATCAGATCGCACCGCTGCTATTTGCAACATATGTCTCAAGCGTATCTCGCGCGGCCAAAACATCAGCCGCTTGGGCACCACATGCTTAACCAGACATATGTTGACCTGCCATGCAGCTCGTTGGCAAGCGTACCTCAAAGACCCACACCAAAGAACAAAGCGGACCTCTCCTTGCTCCTCATCAGCTGGCATCTCCAACCCCACTAGACCTTCAGTCCTCTCTGAAACCTGCTCTGAGAGGAATGAAGGTGTAGAATTAGGTGTGTCACAGCCAAGTGCTTCCGGGCACTCTGCTAGCAGTACAACCACGTCCGATTACAGCAGGCAAATGTCCCTGCCCCAGCTGCTGGACCGGCAAAAGAAGTTCACTCCCAGCCATCCACATGCCCAGCGGTTGAATGCTAGCTTGGCCAAATTGCTAGCACTTCAACTGCTGCCTTTTCAGTTGGTAGACTCGGCCCCCTTCCGTGAGTTTGTACAATGTGCGGTTCCTCAGTGACAGGTCCCCAAACGCCACTTTTTCTCACGGAAGGCGATTCCGGCTCTCTACCGGCATGTGGAAGGCAATGTCCTTGGCCTCGCTGGACAGGGCGGTCAGCGGTAAGGTGCATATTACCGCTGACTCATGGTCCAGCAGGCATGGACAGGGACGTTACCTGTCTTTCACGGCCCATTGGGTCACTCTTCTGGCAGCTGGGAAGGATGCAGGACAAGGTGCAGTAGTGTTGGAGGTTGTTCCGCCACCATGCCTCCAAAATGCTACTATTGGTTGTGACACACCTCTCTCCTCCACCCTCTCCTCTTCTTCTTCCTCCATGGCCTCTTCCAGTGCTCTGTCCTCAGAACCAGCGGTGCTCCGTAGGCGTTCCAGGGGCTACGCAAGTACGCAGGCAAAACGATGCCATGCCGTGCTTGCGCTGGTTTGTTTGGGGGACAGGAGCCACACTGGGGCGGATGTTTTGTCAGCTCTGCAGGGGCAGGCCAAGAGGTGGTTGACGCCACGCCAGCTTAAGCCAGGAATGGTGGTTTGCGACAATGGCACCAACCTCCTCTCCGCCCTCCGACAGGGACAACTGACCCATGTGCCCTGTGTAGCTCACGTCCTTAACCTGGTGGTGCAGCGGTTCTTGGGCAGGTACCCCAGCTTACAGGATGTCCTGAAGCAGGCCAGGAAAGTCTGTGTGCATTTCCGCCGATCATTTAATGCCTGTGCTCGGCTGGCTGAGCTCCAAAGGAGTTGAACCTGCCCAAGAACCGCCTTATATGTGACATGCCCACCAGGTGGAACTCAACGTTGGCCATGCTGCAGCGGCTGCACACGCAGCAGAGGGCCATCAATGAGTACCTGTGCGACTACGGCACTAGGACAGGGTCAGGGGAGCTAGTTTTTTTTCTCACCACGCCAGTGGGGCATGATCAGGGATGCATGCACTGTCCTGTCACCGTTTGAGGAGGCCACAAGGATGGTGGGCAGTGACAGTGCATGCATCAGTGACACTGTACCTCTTGTCCACTTCTTGGAGCATACGCTGCGTGGAATAATGGACAGGGCACTTGAGGCAGAACAGAGACAGGAAGAGGAGGACTTCCTTGCCTCTCAAGGCCCCCTTTATCCAGACAGTGTTCCTGCTGTGCCACCCATCACACAGGAAGAGGATGAGGAGGAGGAAGAGGAGGAGGAGGATGATTGTGTCAGCATGGAGGTGGAGGCTGGCACTCAGCATCAGCAGCAGCAGCAGCAGTCTTGTAGGGATGATTTACAGTCCCAAGAAAGACGTGGACTTGTATGTGGCTGGGAGGAGGTAGCTGCGGATCATGTTGTCCTTAGTGACCCAGAGGATTCCGGACCGAATGCCTCAGCTAACCTACGCTGCATGGCCTCCCTGATCCTGCAAAGCCTGCGGAAGGATTCTCGTATTCTTCGGATCAAGGAGAGGGACCATTACTGGCTGGCCACTCTCCTTGATCCACGGTACAAGGGTAAGGTTGCCGACCTTATCTTGCCATCGCAGAGGGAGCAGAGGATGAGACATCTCCGGGAGGCCTTGCAGAAAGGTCTGTGCAACGCGTTCCCAGAGACTGGGAGGTTACAAACTCCTGGTCCTGGACAACGTGTTGCTGAGGCATCGATCAGAAGGAGTGGTGGAGAAGGTGGCCGTCTGACTGATGCTTTCCTCTGGCTTACTGGGTCTTGAGGATGGATCACTGGCCAGAGCTTGCACAGTATGCAATTGAGCTACTGGCCTGTCCTGCATCCAGCGTTCTTTCGGAACGCACCTTCAGTGCTGCTGGTGGCTTTGTTACCGATCACAGGGTGCGCCTGTCCACCGAATCAGTTGATCGACTGACCTTCATCAAGATGAATCAGTCTTGGATCACCCACAGCTACCAAGCACCTGAAGCTGATGTAACCGAATAATTTTTTTTAAAATATTACATCCCTTCAAGACTGCCTATGCTGATGCTGAGTGACTGTCCTGTTATGTTGATTGTCTATCCTCTTCCTCCTCCGCTGATATGCTGGAAGAACATTTCTGGCTCTGGGTGATGCCATCAGCCCAATTTTTCTGCCCCTGTTTAACAGGGGCGTTTAATTACAATTTTTGATGCAATGCTTTGCAGCAGGGCTAATTCCTGCAATAAAAATTGAGTATATGGGAGAGGTTGCAGTGTGGTGGCACCAGCACCAGTGCCTAAGGCCCAATTTTTTCTGCCCCTGTTTAACAGGGGCGTTTAATTACAATTTTTGATGCAATGCTTTGCAGCAGGGCTAATTCCTGCAATAAAACTAGAGTATATGGGAGAGGTTGCCGTGTGGTGGCACCAGCACCAGTGCCTAAGGCCCAATTTTTCTGCCCCTGTTTAACAGGGGCGTTTAATTACAATTTTTGATGCAATGCTTTGCAGCAGGGCTAATTCCTGCAATAAAAATTGAGTATATGGGAGAGGTTGCAGTGTGGTGGCACCAGCACCAGTGCCTAAGGCCCAATTTTTCTGCCCGTTTAACAGGGGCGTTTAATTACAATTTTTGATGCAATGCTTTGCAGCAGGGCTAATTCCTGCAATAAAACTAGAGTATATGGGAGAGGTTGCCGTGTGGTGGCACCAGCACCAGTGCCTAAGGCCCAATTTTTCTGCCCCTGTTTAACAGGGGCGTTTAATTACAATTTTTGATGCAATGCTTTGCAGCAGGGCTAATTCCTGCAATAAAAATTGAGTATATGGGAGAGGTTGCAGTGTGGTGGCACCAGCACCAGTGCCTAAGGCCCAATTTTTCTGCCCGTTTAACAGGGGCGTTTAATTACAATTTTTGATGCAATGCTTTGCAGCAGGGCTAATTCCTGCAATAAAACTAGAGTATATGGGAGAGGTTGGAGTGTGGTGGCACCAGCACCAGTGCCTAAGGCCCAATTTTTCTGCCCCTGTTCAACAGGGGCGTTTAATTACAATTTTTGATGCAATGCTTTGCAGCAGGGCTAATTCCTGCAATAAAACAAGAGTATATGGGAGAGGTTGCAGTGTCGTGGCACCAGCACCAGTGCCTAAGGCCCAATTTTTCTACCCCTGTTTAACAGGGACATGTAATTACAATTCTTGATATAATATTTCACAGGAGGGCCCGTTCCTGTGCCCACCCAGAGTAACTGTGAGGACTTATAGTATTGTGGCACCAGCACCACAACCACCAAAGGTCAATTTTTCTACCACTGTTCAACAATGGCATGTAATTACAATTCTTGATATAATCGTTCACAGCAGGGCGCTCCAGCGCCCACCAAGAGTCATTTTGAGGGCTTACAATGTTGTGGCAAAACCAACACCTTGTTCCGCCATTTCTGCAGAGCATATAGGGCAGGCCCCTACTTTCAAACATCCAACTTACAAACATCTCCTACTTGCAAACGGAAGGAGACAACACCAAGTGAGATGAAAAAAGATGGACGACAAAACAAATTATACAGGGGTGATAACCCTTCCCTATGTTTTCCAAAAAGCTTAAAAATAGTTTTTTTGACTGGACCTACACTTTAAAAATGTACCAGTTGAAAATTACAAACAGATTCAACTTAACACAACAAACCTACACAGTCCCTGTCTTGTTTGCACCGCCTGTATACTGCTGTTCTGAGTATATAGGGCCTGGGGGCCACACGCATTACCTTTTTTTAATATGGGTACTGGGTTCCCCTTAATATGCGTACAAGACCCAAAGGGGCTGGTAATGGGCAGGGAGGGCTACCCATGCCATTTTTCTCAATGATTTTCAACCATATTGCAGGAACCAGATATAACATTAAAACCTCAAGCAGTTTTAAATGGTGTTATTTCCGTTTAATGTCATTTTGTGCAGGGACTGTTCTAAACACGGGAAACACGTGGCACTTCACAGGCATACTGCAGACACCCCCCAGGCACCATATTTAAAGGAATATTTCACTTTTTTTTTCACTTTAATCGTCATTAAAATCAGTGCTCCCGCCAAAACGGCCATTTTTAAAAACATTTTAGGCATTGACCCATGTCCCCTGGGGCAGGAGCCAGGTCCCCAAACCCTTTTTAGGACAGTATCTTGCATATTAGCCGTTAAAATTAGCACTTTTAATTTCGAACGTTCGAGTCACATAGACTTCAATGGGGTTCTAAAGTTCGTACGAATTTGGGGTCCGTTCGAAAGTTCTGGTGCGAACCGAACCGGGGGTGTTCGGCTCATCCCTACTGCTGACTTTCTCGCCCGCACATCCCCTTCACAGCACATGGGCACGGGGATGCATCGAGTGTGGGCGGGCACAAGGAGTAGGCAGAGCAGAGCAGTTCTCCCATTAGTTTAGAGGACGGGGGAGGGCTATGTAAGAGGGAACACAGTGACAGGTGCAGCTAACATCCCTGTCACAGGACACATTGAAGGCTCGCTGCTGCAGCAAGGGATAGAGGGATCACCATTGTCTTTCACTGCAATTCAGCCACTAATACAGCCCTGTTAACCCCCACCACCGGAGCTGTCCGAGCAGTAGCACTTGGCCAACTCTGGAAACTGCACATGCGCAGTTCTAAACTGGCAGCACAGAAGTCCATTTATAGGGAATCAGAGCGGCCCGGGAGGAAATTGCCACTCTGCCCCCGGTCCAGCCTGCCCCTGCACATTATGCTCCTACTAGGCTCCACCATATTTGAGTTAATGCAGATCCTGTATGTCAGGGATATTCAATTAGCGGACCTCCAGCTGTTGCAAAACTACAAGTCCCATCATGCCTCTGCCTCTGGGTATCATGCTTGTGGCTGTCAGAGTTTTGCTATGTCTCATGGGACTTGTAGTTCTGCAACAGCTGGAGGTCCGCTAATTGCATATCCCTGCTGTATGTGGTAGATGTCCTAAGCTTCACCGCTACTGGACAGAAGTTATGAGTACCCTTGACAAGGCATTCCAGATCAAGGTACTTCTTGTTGATAATAAATACAGCTTATTGAGCATTCTTGATGACATTATTTCATAAGAATCTACACGGGTGGCCTTTACTCATGCTCTTTTTCCAAGCTAGTGTTGCTACTTGGGCCCAATTTGGACATTTACACTTAGGGGTGTACTCACTTTTGTTGCCAGCGATTTATACATTAATGGCTGTATGTTGAGTTATTTTGAGGGGACAGAAAATTGACACTGTTATACAAGCTATGCACTCAATAATTTACATTGTAGCAAAGTGTAATTTCTTCAGTATTGTCACATGAAAAGAATAAAATATTTACAAAAATGTGAGGGGTGTACTCACTTTTGTGAGATACTGTATATAATACCAGTACAGAAACTAAAATATTAAATACAAATAAAACTTTACTGTGTGCCTTAAAAGCACAGCTGTCATGAAAATGTTGAAAGGCAGCCTGAAACAATACAGAAATCACTTTTTGTTAAATCAAGCTAGCTTTGCCAAACAATCATCTGTGGTTTTGGCACCTCTCATTTTAATCACTCACACTGTAGAACAAAGCTTTGTGAGGTCAGGAGTTCTCAACATCATTCTGTACTTGGATGCTGCAGATAATGTAATCATTCAACATGGTCTAGAATTTTCTATCACTTTCTGTAGAGAAGCAGACACTGACTTGGTGGAAATGTTACTTTAGCATACAAATTCATCTATTTATCTGACCAAGTAAATCTTTTTATGTTTTTGTGTATTTTTAGGTTATACGGTATCTAAATATATTGTTAAATATTATTTACTAAGTGTAATAATAAAATCGAATGTACTTTAAAATGTTCTAAAATCGGGGGTGTTGCTAGTGGCAGAGTGAATGGCTGCTCACTGAGACAGTTCCTCTCCACCACGGGATGAATACAGCGACACAGAGCCTCGAAACGAGCCGCCATCAGGCTCCCACACAGCAGGCACACATCCTGATGCCATTGTGGAAGAGAAAGGAGTGCACAAAAATGGGGAAAATGACTGACTGCTTCCAGCAACCGAGCCACTACAACAAGCAAAATGCTCCGGCAGCTCTGCTGAATCCACACGCAGCTCTTACCCGCAGCACAGCACAGCCCATAAAATGAACCCAGGGCACGGCAACAGACAAGGACAAGGAGGTTACTCTCAACCACCATCAGCCTTATCTAGCCCAGCAAAGAGCAAACAGAAAAAGAATACCTCACCAGAGAGACACATGGGGGTAAGCTGCTTTGAATCCTCTCTAGATAACACCAGGGAGTTACAAGACTCCATCTTAGCCCTTGTACACACGATCGGAGATTCCGACGGAATGTGTCCGATCGGATCGTTTTGTCGGATATTCCGACTGTGTGTGGTCTACATCGGACTGTTTCCGTCGGAGTATCCGACGGACCAAGTTTTCCAACTTGTTGGTAAAATTTTCCAACAAAATGCTCCGATCGGACATACTCCGATCATGTGTAGAGAATTCCGATCAGACAAAGTGCCACGAATGCTCAGATCAAATTCCTACATCAAAGCTATTGGCTACTAGCGTGAACGTAGTTCTGTCGTAACGAAATAACGTAATCATGTCAGATTTTCCGACAACTTTGTCCGACCGTGTGTATGCAACAGTTTCGGACAAAATCTGACGGATTTGGTTGTTGGAATCTCCGACCGTGTGTACAAGGGCTAAGAATTCCCCACAACTAACCAGCCAGTCATGCATACTACATTGAAAGATATGTTAGTGTCACTGAGCTCAACCTTATATGTTGACATACTAACGCTGGCACAACAATTTAAATCAGAAGTATCCGCAGTAAATAAGATAGTAGTCTCCCATATTGAAACAAAAATGGAGGAATTCATATCTACCTTTACTAGTTACTGAGGATAAAAACTTAAATAGCAGATTTAGAGGACAGATCAAGATGAAATAATGTTAAAATTCAGGGGATCCCGGAATCAGTCAAACCTCTAGACCTGAAAGATTATTTTACCAATCTCATGAAAGAAGCACTTCCTGACGCACTGTTAGAAGATCTCCTCATAGATCGTATTCATAGGTTTTCAAGACCCAAACATATCCCCTCTCATTTGCCCAGGGACACTATAGTCAGGATTCACCTCTATCACATAAACGATCAATTCATGACGACCATAAAACACCATGAAACCTCGCTTCAAAGTTTACCAGAACTGTCTTTCTTCGCTGATCTATCAGCCTTCACCTTGCAACAACGTAAAATTGTTGGTGACATAAGATGACACCAACTATGTTTAACCCTTAATGTAAAGGAAGGCCTCTGCCTCATGTAAGAGTGGCAAATCATAGAGCCATGTACAGCAGAGGAAGGTTTCTTTCACTTACCTTTGTCTACTCGAGACAACTCAGATGTGAAAACAGGCTGAATTGTGTACTTACGTACTACAATTTCATCCTATTCTCTGGCCCAGGAGAATTCTACATTGCTATTTCCTTTAACCCCACCAGTTTTAGCGGTTACCTTTCTGCACAAATTCTGCACAGAATCGTTCATTTTTTATCTTTGTATTTTTCTTTTTTTTCTCTCTTTGTGTGCTTCATTACCTTACAGACATTTCCTGTAAAGCTTCTCCACTATAGACTTCCATCTCTGAATACTGGATCGATTGCTTGCGTCATCTCTCAGGTTGATAGATCCTCACCTACTAAAGCATCTCCAGCAATTAACCTCACAACAGGTAATAAAACTACACAGCTGTCTCCTGTCATACAGAACTGCCAACAACACACCACTACTGACATTTCCAGTCATACACAATAGCATTTAAGATTTTGTCTTTCAATGTGAAAGGCCTGAATAGTCCTACTAAGAGACAGATGGCCTGGAAGGAAGCAAACTGACTCAAGTGCAATATAATATGCTTTAAAGAAACACACATTGTTTCCCATAAACCTAAGTTTTTTTCAAAATCGCAAGTTTCCACATGTATTTATGGCTAATGGTCCCTCAAAAAAAAGAGGAGTGGCAATTGCCATCAAAGATTCTATTCAGTTTATTCAACTAGGAATACACTTGGATGACTCAGGCAGATATATAATCCTTGTCTGCAAAATCAATAACACCAAATACATATTGGTCAACCTTTACCTTCCCAATGTGGGAACAAAGCCGGGAACTTGTTGGCCATTCAATTAAAAGAAAAAGTGGTGAAACAAAAAATCCCCTATATCCAAAACCCCAAAACAGGGATCAAAGTCACAACCCAAAATAAATTGCAGATGCCTTCAGTGACTACTATGAATCACTTTACAATCTTAAAAATGACCCTGCTGCCTATCAATCAATAGACAAAATTATATCTGACTTCCTCGCGTCAGTAACCTTACCCACACTTTCGCAAACAGATTTGCCTCAATTAAACCAGCCCTTTAATGTACCAGAAATAGAGAAACTAATTAGAAGCATGCCCTATAATAAATCTCCAGGACTAGATTGATATTCATCAGAATACTATCATCTATTTTGCTTTCAGCCACAATTGTAACCCTGCCTAAACCAGGTACAGAGCCTAATGTACCTCACATTTTTTAGGCCATTTTCATTATTAAATGGGGATGTGAAATTGAATGCCAACCTTCTTGCCAACAGACTAACAAATCTGCTACCAAAATGAATTGATCACAACCAGGTGGGATTTGTGTCAAGCCACAGACAACCAGGAGAACGGTGAACCTCATACACCTAGTGGAACAATCCAGAGAGCCTTCTCTGCTTCTTACGTTGGACACAGAGAAGGTTTTCGATAGAGTACACTGGGGATATTTGACTAAGGTACTGTAGAAATTTGGTCTAAGGGGTCCAGTTCAAAAAGCAATATTAGCCCTGTACTCTTCTCCTTCGGCATACATATTTACGGAAGGCATGTTTTCCAAAAACTTTCACATTACTAATGGGACAAGACAGGGCTGCCCCTTATCCCCCCTAATCTTTCTCCTAATTATGGAGCCCTTGGTGGAGAAAATGAGATCACACCCAAGAATTCAAGGCATTCCCTCTCAGGGCAACCAATTTACAAGTTTATGCCCTTTATTACACATGATATTTCCTACAACTCTCTTTTATATGTTGCACTATCCAAACCCACTTTTAACCTTATGTACCCCATACTACTATTGGGGTACACTTTATATTATGACTATTGCAACATCTACCAACATCCACAGTATTCACCCAGTCACCACTTCTTTTTATTTGTCCCCCTTTTTGACACTTAGCCCTTGTACACATGGTCGGACATTCCGACAACAAAACCCGTTAGATTTTTTCATACACACTGCCGGACAAAGTTGTCGGAAAATCTGATCATTCGGAATGTGATGACGTTCGTTCGTTGCGACGGGACTACGTTACGGCTAGTAGCCAATAGCTTTGGCCTCTTAATTTTATCTAAGCATGCGTGGCACTTTGTCCGATTGGAATTCTCTACAAACAATCGGACAAAGTCCGATCGGATCATGTTGTCGGAAAATTTTATATCCATCTCTCAAACTTTGTTGGTCGGACATTCCGAAGGAAAAAGTCCAATGTAGCCCACGCACGGTCGGATTATCCAACAACATGGTCCGATCGGACCTTTTCCGTCTGAATTTCTGACCGTGTGTACAGGGGCTTAGAGAATTGCAAACAGTTCAGATGCTGGTTCACCCATGCCGATGTTGTGGCTTGTGGTCATGGATCACATTCCCACAGTTCCCTTGGTAGACATTCCCGGGCAACCCCCCCCCCCCCCCCCCCCCGACAGTGCATCTCCGACACACAGCTCTACCGATTGTAAGTAACTCATCAGAGCTTAATTTATCCAATTTCTTTAATACCCCCTTGTTGGTTTATGGTCCTTATGGCAATCTTATATTACTATATTTCAGATCGCGTGCCCGCTCCTGATGAGTGCCAACCCTTCAGCCATGAAACGCATTGAGCCACTAATAGCCACGCTCTATTTTTACTAACACAGCCATATTCAATCAGCCATATTAATCAGATATCCTATGGCTTTAGGTTCCATATACAACTCAATATGGGGTTTTGCCACCCTGCAAGTTCTGTGGTGGAGTTAACATAGAGACTATCTGACATTAATTATCTTTTATGCATGAATGTGTATATATATATATATATATATATATATATATATATATATATATATATATATATATATATATATATATATATGAATTTTGCAATGTCAGTTAATTTAGTCATGTATTATTGTTCACTTCTTTTGGTTTTATATAATTCTGTATCTCTAATGCCGCATACACACGACTGGACTTTCCGGAAGACTAGGTCAGACGGTCTTTCCGACGGACTTTCGGCAGAGTTCTTTCTGAATGAATGGACTTGCCACACACGAACCGACTAAGTCAGTTCGAAAGTCCGTTCATTTTGAAAGTGATGTCGTAAGACGGGACTAAAAAGTTGAGTTCAATAGCCAGTAGCCAATAGCTTCCCTTGCGTTGCATTTGGTATTTGGAACAATAATACATGACTAAATTAATTGACATTTCAAAATTCAAATATATATATATATATATATATATATATATATATATATATACACACACACATATACATTCATGCACGTGTGGGGATGATACAATTACATAAAAGATAATTATTGACAGATAGTCTCTATAACTCCACCACTGAACCTGCAGGGTGGCAAAACCCCATATTGAGTTGTATATGGAACAACTCAATATGGGGTTCGTCATTTTCAATATATGTCTGTCAATATAGAACAATGCAACAATACAACAATGCAAAAGTCCATTTTTAATATAGGTCCGTCATTTTTTTTTAAACAAAAACTATTGGATTAGCCCACACGCGATCGGATTGTCCGACGGATTCAGTCCTAGTCTGCCCGTACCAGTTACTATCATGATGCATTACTGTTTTACACATGTTATTAAGTTTATCAACTAATAAATATTAATATATTTTTATATATTTCTTTTCCATTCATTGTACTCTTTTGCAGTGAGGAGCGTCATTTAAAGTCCCAACCTTTGCCCCCCCTCTTTTTGCCATTTAATAGGGATGAAGACATTTGGCCTTTTAAGCCTTTGCCTCATATAACATACAAGATCATTGCTGAAGATGTTATACTATACTAACACTATCTAACCCAGCCATTTCTTTACCAGCAGCACATGAGGTGCTCCTCCTATTCAGTAAAGTGGCCTACCACAAGGGCAACGCCTCTAAATACAGCATACTGAGTATAGCAATCGATAAAACACTTAAATGATCCCTGCAACATAGAATGCCATACCTGTGGACCACAGGTTCCATAAACTTTTTAGGAATACAACTTACTTCCCTACTTACCAATCTATACAGAGCCAACTGCATCTCACTCATCACTTCTATCCAACAGGGGATATCCAGACTCCATAACACTTCTTCTCCTAGCAGCGTATAAAATGCTGCTGCTGCCAAAAATATTCTACTACTTTAGAGCACTTCCAATTCCCATACCCGCCTCTTTCTTTACAACAATGCAAAGACAAATGTCACAATTTATCTGGGCAGGCAGTAGGGCAAGATGTTCTACCCAATTGCAAAGGAAGCACACGTCAGTGGGAAGTATGGGAATACCAGTACTCAAGGACTATTTTCCGGCTGCTGTATTGGACCAACTTAGAAACTGGTTTGTAAGCGCCACTATAAAACATTGGTGCCAATTAGAATTTGTCTGGATACATCCCAAATCCCCGTTATCCCTCCTTATAGCATCTGTCCTAATTGACATGGGGATTAAAATAGATCATCCCACCATACAGGCCACAATCCAAGCATGGCCTTATCTGAGGACAACAGAGGATGATACTTTATCATCCATTGTGTCACGGTAATACTATAGTGAGCCCACAGGCGAACAGGTGACCCCAGGGTGTGGAGTTTAAGGGCCAGACAGTATTCTGTCAGGGACCGCCTCACGAGGGTTTGGGCTTAGCTGTGCGCTGACCACAGGTCACGACCCCCGGGTGCACCCTGCTCCCTAGTTGAGTGCCAGAAGACACTGTCAGGCAAGGATGGATGGATGGATGGATGAAGCAAAGGAGAGCCGGATAACAAGCGTTGCTCAAGCAACCAGAAACTGGTCTGAGAGGAATTTAAATAGAGAAGCACATGGGGGGCTGGACATGAAGTAGCAGGAAGGAATAATATATTAAGCAACAGGTGAAGCCGGCAACACCCATAGCTACAGAGTGCAGCCAGAGCTGAACACAAGCTAGTGGAACAACCGACCAGCCAACCTACAGCAGTAAAGGTAAGACACAGATCAGCTCCGCAGCTGATCTGTGACACATTGACAAACCCATCCCATTAGAATCCCTCAAATGGGTAATCCCAAGTATAACCCTAAACCAATGGTTAAGTAAAGACATCCATTACTTAAAGAATCTCTTCATAAGAAATAAATGAATGTCATTGCACAAACAACAAATCCCAATAAAATAGATTTTCACGTATATAACCAGATTACCTCGTTCTACCAACATACAAAAAACACCCACATACCAATCTTTGAAAAAGTATGGAAATTTTGGCACATCAATGCAACGAAGGTGAAAGGAATCACCATGATAAATAAGATACTACACTCTAAAATTACCTTTACCAAACCAACCCCTCTACTAAAATGGGAGAAAGAATTAGGCAAAACATTTTCAGATCAACAGTGGCTAAAAGCGATCAGAAACAACCACCAATTTTCCTGATGTTCTAACTTTGAAGAACTGGCACAAAAATTCATCCTAAAATGGCATTTCACTCCAAAGATAGTTGCAAAATTTTCCAAAACAAACTTAAACCTTTGTTGGAGAGAATGTGGACAGGTAGGAATTCTAAGGCCGCGTACACACGCGGGGACTGTTCGCTCAACTTTGTCCGTCAAACAGTTTCAGCGAACAGTCCGCTCAAAATTAGCATGGACGGACTTGCCCACACACGACGAACGAACAGTTTGCTGAAACCGTGCGCGATGACGTGAACGGCACGTACGACGGGACGGAAAATACGACGTCCTATACACTGCATTACAACTTTCGGCATGTAAATCCTTTCTGAGCATGCGCGGAACTTAGTTTGACGAACAAGCCTACACACGAGGGGACTGTTCGCTGAAACCAAGTTTCAGCGGACAGTTTTTCGGAATTTCCGAAAAACTTTGTTCAGCAGACTGTTCGCTGAAACTGTCCGCTGAAAGCCCACACACGGGCGGACTGTCCGCCGAAACACTGTTCAGCGGACAAAGTTGGGCGAACAGTCCCCGCGTGTGTACGCGGCCTAACACACATGATTTGGGCCTGCCTCAATCTCCACAGCTTCTGGCCAGAGATATTTAAATTAATATCTAGAGTAACTGGGGTCTTTATAAAACATGAATATTGAACAAGCTATTCTTAGTATCAACATGTCAACCTACCCAATTTTTGTCAGATCGATAGCTATACATATAATTTTTGTAGCACGCTCAGCGATAATGCATAAATGGAAAACAAATGAAATTCCTAGTATAAGGAAGATCATTAAACAAGTGAACACTGTAGCAGAATATGAAAAAAATTCTAGCATACAAATTCGGAAACACTTCCAAATTTGAATCTAACTGGTCTATTTGGAGAACCTTTTCATCTACACCATAGATGGATTAAATATTCTTAAGTTAGAACACACTGTTGTTATACCATATTTGAATAACACTTATGAACCCATTACAGGAACAGTTATTATAGTAACTCAAATATTCTTTTAGTTAGTTTCCCTTCTCGATTCAATACACTATAACATCCTCGTTTGTACCAAACCAATGTGTTTTTTTTTTTGGTCAGGATGAGCTTCCTCTATAGAGTGTTATGCAATGATCATTAATTATAACGCAGATAATGTTCTGAAAGAAATGTGCAAAGACCTTGTGCCCTCATCCCCTGAGATGTAGTATGATCCCTTTGGGGCATCCAGAGGGAATGAGAGTCGCAATGCTTGATCGGTTATTGTATTAATTATTGCTATACTGTTTGGTAAAAAAAAAAGTTATGATATTGTTTGAGCCTCCAAGAACAATGCCGATGCATTAGAATGCTATGTTAGCATATACTATTATAGATAGATATACAGAAATGTAATCGTAGGATCTGGAATGTATTATGCATTTGCATAACATTGCTTTCTACTTTTTGTTATCATCATAAAACTTTCAATAAAAAGGTAAAAAAGGGATTATCATAGGTTGGACTTGATGGATTGAATGACTACAACATACAGGGATATACAATGTAATACTGACATATAATCACACACATAGGTTGGACTTGATGGACTTGTGTCTTTTTTCAAACGCACCTACTATGTAACTATGTAACTATGTAATTAGTCCCAGGACTTTCATGAATGAGGACAAGACATTTAATTGTTGTACAGTAATATTTATTTATAAAGAAGCCTATGTCCAGTTATTGGTTATATTTACAGGGGAATTGTGCCATGCCTAATGTAACAATTAGCTCAATACTCACAATATAATAAATAAGTAATTTATTTCAACTGATGATAACAAAATCTATTAAATCAACAAATCTACTTTATCCAAGCTATAAGGCTTTTTGAAAAAATTAAAACAAACAGATAAATTCCTATCTACCACCTTACACATGCACTCCAACATGCATCAGATAGGGAACCCAAACTGATAATTATGCTGCCAACCACAATCCCAATCACTGTCCACACTGACCTTTAGTCATATGTGTCACGCTGTCATTATCCTTCTTGTCTTATTGCAGTGTTCTCCTTGTTACCCTCCCTGTCCTGTGCACTGCACACCACTGCTCCTGCTTCCCTCTTGCACTGTTCTTTTCAGGTGGCTTTCCTTCTGAACTGCTAACCACCCTCTCTGTCCCTACAGTAACCCTGCTGTCTTTATAAATGTTCACCACCCTTTTCATCAGCCCTGCTCATTTTCTCTTTGTTACTATTACTCACTATTACTCAATATTGTTTTGTATTCCTTTCACTCCTGTCAGTTCATTGTTACCATTGCTATATTTTTATCCCCAGCATTTGTTTTTATGTTTCAATAGTTTTTATTGTGGGTTTACAATACAAAACAAACAAAATTCTCATCTATTCGGTACATTAGTACAACTAGTACAGTGCACAAATCAGTTATTCGCTAGCCATTTCTGTAAGACACTCTTTCAGTAACATTTCAAATTCTATAATGCAGTCCAGTATCCGTTACAGCTACCCAGCGGGGATAGCAACGAACACCAGTCAGGTTCCAACTATGAATCATAATTCCAACATGGAGAAAAACATTGATAGTCTATGCTATTAACACTTCCGCTCCCCGGTAAGATCCCACTCCCCTCACTTCAAGAGTGGTCCTGGGATCCCTCCCGGGCAGTAACCAATTGTTATCTTCTGCGCAGGACTTAACCTGCCAGTAAGCAATAACCAACAATGTAACTGATCGTGGTACAATTTCAGCTCAATAAGAGATGAGTAGTGAGCAGAGAGAAAAAAGAAAAAGAGGGGAAAGTCAAATAAAAAGAGGGAGCAGAGAAGGGAGAGGCGTGGGAAAAGTGAGGGAGGGAAAGGGTTGGAGGAGGAGCTGTGGCCCAGTGTCATAAAGCCCATACCGCTGAAATACGGTTACTCAATACGTGCCCTGGGGTCATTAGTTAGGTAAGCAATCCATGGGTCCCATATTCTGTGGAATAACCCCATCTGGTCCTGTGACAATGCTGTCAACCGCTCATTAATCATGAACCATGACATCTTATGTTTGAGCTGTGCAATCGGCAGGTCGGCGGAGGACCAGTCTCGTGCTATGGTAATCTTAGCAGATATAAATATAAAGGTAAGGAGTCTCTTCTGGAACTTAGAGGCCTCCACCACCCTGCTGCCCAAGAGGGCTTGTTTAGCTGATTTCGTCAGGTTCAAGCCGGTGACTGTGTAGACAAAGTTATACACTCTAATCTAGAACCTTCTAACTTTAGGGCATGACCACCAAATATGGTAGGTGGATCCCACCTGGCCACAACCCCTAAAACATTGGGAAGTAGCCCCTGGTACAAAGGTGGCCAATCTGGTCGGAACCATGTACCACCTTAACAAAACCTTATAGTTCACCTCTATCACCGAGGTGTTAACAAGTGATCGACATGCCGTCTCAGAGAGTGTATGCCAGTCATCTAGTTCAAAAGTTTCCTGAAGGTCCTGTTCCCATTGGATCATATAGTTTCCTCTTGGTACCTCTTAGTATTATATATATATATATATATATATATATATATATATATAGCCGATAGGTGGCCCCTAATTATATTGTGTTGTCTACATAACTGTTCCATGGGAGTCAGGGACACCACGTCTCCCCTGCGAGCCACAGTCTGTACATAATGGTGTAGTTGCGCATACCGATACCTCTCTGAGGGCGGCATATCAAATTTTTCTATTGGAGCACATTAAGAAAGCATACCCCTATGATCACATAGATCAGCAATGCGCAATAACCCTTTATTCGTCCACCAACCAAATTGTTGAGGAGAGAGGCCCGGGGTGAACTCCTTATTGTTTAATAATGGTGCTAGTGGATTGTGAAGCTATTTGAATTTGTGTAGTCTTGACAGCCTATCCCATATTGCCAATGCTAGGGAGAGAGTGGGACACAATATTAGTGGCCTGTCCTTCATTGGAAGCCACATGATCTGTGAAATCTGCGCTGGATGACAGGAATAAGATTCCATGCCCATCCATATAGCATGTGGTTGGTGAGAGTGGTACTTGGAAAGTTGGGCCAGCTGAGCCGCATGGAAATATTTCTGCAGGTCAGGCAGGCCCAGACCCCCATTTCTTTTTAGAGTGTACATCGTACTTCTGTTCCCAGCATTTGTTTTTAAAAGCTTTCTTCTGAATCCATCATATTCTACTGCTCTTTTTGTGTTACCCCTTTCTCATTTTTTAATTTTCATTTATCATATCCAGCTGTTTTACTCTCCAGTACTGCATATTCTCTGTCACCCATTCCCCTCATTGCCACATGCTGTTCTCTTTATTCTTCTGTGTCCAAATCCTGCAGTTCTCTTTCCCACCTCTGCTGCATTTTATCTGGCACTTGCTACTCTGATCCTGTTACTCTTCTGCTGCTAATTGTGGCAATTTCTCTTGTTAGTTCTTTTTGCCCTTTTTTGTGGTTTCCCAGGCTACTGTCCTGCTGTTTTACAGTAACTACTTTCATTCCAGGGGTTTTTCCCTGGTAGTGTTTTCCTACTACAGAATGCTACATTCTTGAACACCAGTGTCCACATATCAAATGGAGAGCTTGATTTAGGTTTCTCACAAATGCTGGATGTTCTGTGGATAAATCTTCACACTGTACTGATTGGCTGTGCTAATGTTTAGATGGTGGTTACACTGGTGTTCAAAATGCCATGTACTAGCAGTAGAGTTGGATGATTTCCTGCATCCATACATACCCAGATACATGAATATAAATATCACACAGCATGTATCTGGTATCATATTGTATTTGTCATTCACTGTTCTGCATTTATGTGTGAAGGAGCAATAGAGAGGGGTCTGACACTCATAAGAGCCATTCCTCTGCTCTCCTGTAGCCTGTTCACATTGGATGTGCTTTGTTGAGCACAGAGATTATAGTGTTTACTGTTAAATGTTTGAATCTGTTAGGAGATTGTCACTCAGTTATTTATAACATTCCTGTAGGAAATAAAATTTTGAAGTGTAACCTTGAGTTTACTCTCTAGTTTTGTTCTATCCATCTCATTAAGTAAACTTTGTGTCAGGGCTGGGCTCAGGGCTTTTCTGATCTCTCCGCAGTTACCTGTTGATGATATCCTGCTAACCAGTCCTGCCTACTTAAGCCGTCGAGCCCAGAGGATCTCTGCCATAACCTTGGTCAACATCACAGAGACTATCTCCTGCATTCCTGTTAAAGACTTGTTTGGCTGACATTCCTTCTGGCTCCAGATCCTGCTTGTTGTTCCACTACACTGATCCCTGACTTTTGGATAGTGTGACTATCCGTTCCGGGTTACTGAACTTTGGCAATGTTTTGACTACATTTGTTCTATTTACTTTTATTATTAAACAAGTGTGATTTAACTGTACTTCTGTCTTGCTTTGTTGAGTTAATCATTTCTGGTGTATTTACTTCTTCCTTGCTGACATTTGGAAAGGAAAAAAAATGTATGAACCTAGGGTGTCAGAGGTGGCAGAGGACCCACAGGGTCAGGGCAACCAGGGGGTCCTGATTCATCTCGTGACCCTCAAGAGGGCAGCTCTCCATTTGGGGGCTTGTCCGGGATACCCCTCATGGAAAGCCCATGCAAGTCATGTGATCAAGCCAGAGAGGAGGGGAAGATGGACTCACTCACTGCCACCAGTTGGGCATGGGAGCAGGGAAGTCAACTGGAACTTGCAACTCTGGTGAAGGTGCCCGGAATTGGATGGTCCAAAAGAGAGGTGAGACAGCTGAAGGGCTGTTCCAGAGCAAGGATCCTACATTGTGGACGTGAGGCCTGAATTTGAGGAAGATTATAACTATGCTCTGATAGAGTGGTGAGATAGTGTTCTGGCTGGATTTTGGAAAAAGACTGTGAGTATAGCCGACGGATTAGAGGCCTAAGTGATACCCTTGGTGACAGTGGGTACTCCAGAGGAAGAGCATTCCAGACATGGTTCAGTGAGTCCTGAGACAGAGGAAAAAGTAGATGCTCCTGGGATAGGAATGCCTCCTGCTTCCTTTTATTTGGATAGCAGTCGGCTGGTTGAGAGTATAATAAAGAGCACTAATTGGCAAATCAAGGGTACCAAAAGCTACAGTTCTTCTCGGGTCACCCCAGAAGGTGAAGGGGAGTTTGAAAATTGGATGGATCAAGCCATCCAAGCAGTGGAAGAATGGAGTGTAGAAAAGATCCCCGACTTGATGTAAAAAGTTTGAGCACACGCATCAGTACAGAGGAGAGAAACTATCTGCCTATGTTGTTAGAGTGGATTGAAAGTTTCCATCAGATCATTCTGAAGAAAGGGATTGACCCAAAAGAGGCCAATAAAGTTAAGCTGTAAAGAATTCATCCCCCAACCACCCAATAGTGCTTTATCTGCAGTTAAAGGGGACATAGACCTACCCAGAGAGGGGACAAAAATTTCCCACAAGACAGAAAGTGTCCTCCCAGCTGGTTCAGGTAGAGAAAGGGATTCAAGAACTGGACAGTGATAAAGAATCAGAGTGCCCCAAAACCTCTCTAGTACCCCTCTAGTTCCTGAGAACACCCTGGTTAAATTGCTTACACAAGTAGCTCAAGATCAGATGCAACAGACATTGCTGCAGGTGATGGAAGCTTAAGCTACAGCTCAGCTGGATAAGACTGATCCCAGAAAGTGTGGGGAGCCTGGGCATTTCCAGAGGCAATGCCCCCAAATAAAGGGGGAGTCAAACTTCCTTGCGGACCAATTTAGAAGGTGGGAAACTTCAGGGGGTCTCAGTGAGGGAGCCAACTGAGAGCATTAAGAAGAAACTGAGCTCCAAGAGTCAAAAGGAAAGAAAACGGAATGAGAAGAAATGTCAGAAGAATAGTTTAATTACTCCCAAGTCAAATAACTCGTCATTCGGGGTCTAGGACTTAGGCAGAGGAAGTCAATATCCTATCACCACCCAAGGCCATAGTTAGGTCTTCTCAGCAGCAGATGAAAGAGAATCGTGTCTCCTGGTGCTACTGGACCTCAGTGCAGCTTTTGACACACACTTTTAGACCACAAAACCCTGCTCACTCGTCTTACAGAAGTAGCTGGAGTTGCATATTCAGACTTACCCTGGTTCACATCCTTCCTAGGGAACCAATCCCAGAAAGTGAAACTAGTAGCTTTCACTTTGGAAGCACGTAACATTACATGAAGAGTCCCTCAAGGATCACCTCTGTCAACCATGCTCTTTAATATCTATCTCCGCCCACTCCTCAAAATCATCAGGATCCAGGACTTGCTTTATGACTCCTACACTGATGACATCCAACTCTATCTGCGCATCACCAACAAAAAAGACCAATACCAGGCACTGGAAAACTGTCTTTTGTGTTCTTCCTCCATGCAAACCGAAACAAAAACCCTGGCACAATGTCCACACCACTCACCATCCTCGGACAACCCATCACCCCAAGCACTAAAGCCAAAAGCCTCGGAGTCATCTTTGACTCAGACATGACAATGGATGCACAAATAGGATCAATAGTCAGCAGATCCCACTACCTTCTTCGCCTATTGCGTAGACTCACCCCCACCATCCCGGAAGGAGACACAGCAGCAGTAGTTCATCATCCCATTTCCCATCTCGACTACGCAAATTCCCTCTACCTAGGACTTCCCAAATACCAAATTTCATGTCTACAAATTGCTTAGAACACAGTATCAGACTGGTACCTTTGTGACAAAATAAAGCACTACACCCCAGGTCGCCCCCCAGTCAACTAACCTCCTCCACATCCCCAAGGCGAACGAAGGTTCGCAATCCCAGGACCATGGCTATGGAATGCTTTACCCACAGACATCCACTCGGAAGAAAACCATCTGGCCTTCAGGAAGAAGCTCAAGACCCATCTCTTCTGAAGACCCAGATGGACACTGGCGGAAAAAGCGTCTTGAGGCGATTTAGTTCACATATGCAGCTCTATATAACTTATTCATTCATTCATTTATTCATTCTTCTCAAAGTGAAAGAAGGGAAAGACTTCAGGAATGCCAAAGCAGGTTGATTGGCAGAAAAGTTAGTGGGGCTGTCCCCAATTGTGTCTGTGCAGGTAGAAGGTATTTATACTAGGGCACTGTTAAATACGGGGGCTCAAGTCACTTCACTTTGCAGGGACTTCTACTATAAATATTTGAAGCTCATTCCCCTAAGCAATCTTAAATAGCTGGAAATTTGGGAACTTGGGACTGACAAGTTCCCATATGATCGATATATTCCCATAAAAATCTCTTTTGGGCCAGCAGCCACAGGAAAGATGAAAGATGAAGAAATTCGACACACTAGCTATGGTGTGCCCAGGGTCTCCTGGAGCTGAACAGAAGTCCCTGTTGATTGAGGCTAACACAGATTTAGTGAGAAGGCTGTTAGCAGCTGTGGTTGGAGAAGTTGTCCAATGGGATACACCCACGACTATACCAGGCATGCCAACAAGTCATTAAGGAGCAAAATGCCCCTGTTGGGGGAGTGGGGCAGTTATGGAAGTTAGACACGAGAGAGAAAGTGCTACAGTCTAGAGAAATTGCTTGCCTGAAGACCATTGTCAAACTCCTTTGTTGTGTTGGAGACTGATGCAAAAGCAGAAGCTGCTGGGATAGCGATGGTTCCTGAGCAGGTTTCAACCAAGGCCCTGTTCTGAAGTGGGAAGAAGGTTTCTATCAGCCTCTAGAATGTAACTGACCAACCTGTGGTGTTAGGGGCTTGAATGCTGGTGGGGCAAGTGAGTGCAGCCAACCCAGTATCTCCAGCAGAAATTGTGAGAGGAAAAAGGTACCAGGGGCTGAAGAATTAAATGGAGGAGTGTGCTGAGGTGCTACCCCCTGCATGGCAGAAAAGGATGAAGTTACAGTTGTCCCATTGGGAGAAGATCTTTTCTGACAATGATTTTAATGTAGACTGTGCTAAAAGTGCACAACATAGAATCTGGGTACAAGAAGACAAACCCTTCTGGCAGAGAGCTTGGAGGATACCCCTCAGTGACCTGGAAGATAAGATCTAAGGGAGCAATTGGCTGAGTTGAAGAAGTCAGGAGTAATTCAAGAATTCAGAAGTCCCTACGCTTCACCCAAGAAAAATGGAACACTGCACATGTGTATAGACTATCAATATACAACTCCTCGTATTAAGGAAACCCTCCAGTGCCTTGCAGGGACTAAGTAGTTTGTGTGCTGGATTTGAAAAGTGGGTATTACCAAATACTGATGCACGCTGAAGAGATAACCACTTTCATCTGCCCGCTTTCATCTGCCCGCTTGGGTTCTTTGAATTTAATGGGATGCCACAAGGACTTTCATTCGTAAATCAGGTCTCTCTAACCCATGCTCAGACTTATTGTTGGTGACTCACCAACATGGAAAGTCCTGAGAGGAATTCTACTCCCATGAAAAGTCCTGAGAGGAACCCTATCCCCATGAAAAGTCCTGAAAGGAACTCTCCCTCCATCCATGGCCTATCCATCCCCATCCATGGCTCATCCATCTCCATTCATGGCTCATTAATGCTCATCCAACCCCATCCATTGCTCATTCATGGCTCATCCATGCCACATCAGTGATTATCTGTGCCACATCTATGCCACATCAGTGATCATCCATACCACATCAGTGCTCATCCGTGCCACATCCATGACACATAGGTGCTCATCTGTACCACATCAATACTCATCTGTGCCACATCAGTTCTCATCCGTGCCGCATCCATGCCAAATCCATGCCACATCAGTGCTCACCCATGCCTCATCAGTTCTCATTCATGCCACATCAGTTCTCATCCATGCCACAACCATGCCACATCAGTGCTCATCTGTGCCACATCCTTTCCACATCAGTGCTCACCCGTGCCATATCCATTCCACATCAGTGCTCATCTATACCACTTCAGTACTCATCCGTGGCACATCCATGCCACATAAGTGCTCATCCATGCCACATCCAGTCCACATCAGTGCTCATCTGTGCCACTTCAGTACTCATCCGTGGCACATCCATGCCACATCAGTGCTCATCCGTGCAACATCTATTCCACATAAGTGCTAATTTATGCCACATCCATGCCACATTAGTTCTCATCCATGCCACGTCCATGCCACATTAGTGCTCATCTATGCCACATCAGTGCTCATCTGTGCCACATCAGTACTCATATGTGCCACATCTATGCCACATCAGTACTCATCCATGCCACATCCATGCCACATCAGTCTCCATCTGTGCCACATCAGTGCCACATCCATGCCACATCAGTACTCATCTATGCCACATCCATGCCACATCAGTACTCATTTGTGCCACATCAATGCCACATCCATGCCACATCCATGCCACATCAGTGCCACATCCATGCCACATCCATGTCATCAGTACTCATCTATGTAACATCAGTGCTCATCTGTGCCACATCAGTACTCATATGTGCCACATCTATGCCACATCAGTACTCATCCATGCCACATCCGTGTCCATCTGTGCCACATCAGTGCCACATCCATGCCACATCAGTACTCATCTGTGCCACATCCATGCCACATCAGTACTCATCCATGTCACATCCATGCCACATCAGTGCCCATTAATGCCACATCAGTGCCACATCCATGCCACATCCATGTCATCAGTACTCATCTATGTCAAATCAGTTCTCATCTGTGCCACATCCATGCCACATCTGTACCACATCAGTGCTCATCCATGCCACATCAGTTCTCATCCATGCCACATCCATATCACATCAGTTTTCATCCATGCCATAACCGTGCCACATCAGTACTCATCCATGCCACATTCATTCTACTACAGTGCCACTACAGTGCCTATCAGTGCCTCACAAAATTGTAATAGGTTGTTAAATTAGATTTGAAATGTATGTCTCTAGAACATCTGATGGTGCTCCCTGCATGTTGGGCCTCTGTATGTGGCCAGGCTGTGGAAAAGTCCCACACATGTGATTTTGCCATACTCAGGATGATATCTGCATGGGATGAAATCATATGCCACCCTATCACTTCTATATTTTTTCATATTTACAAGTTAAACATTATGGTTGATCCACTGTCTATATCTCAAATATGCATCTTAAATCGAAATTTAAAGATGGCCTGCACAACCCGGGATTGATATTTCCACTATAGAATGTTACCATCTAAATTCACAGCAACACCCCATAACTATGTGTAAAGATGGGAGGAAGACCCAGGAACCAAACTTGGGCATGCTGTGTGGTAAAAAGGAGGAGCAAAAATAAGTCCTGTTACCACAATCAGTTAGCTGCTGAAGCCAATTTTTTGGTTGCTTAGAACATGTCACATTCTACCACACATGGGGGGCCTACCCAAAAGTACAGACTATTTTTCCATCCAATGAAGCCACAAGTTCCACAAGTTAAGTTCTACGTTTAAAGGGACACCTTATTGATAAAACATGCCCTTACCGTTCTTCAGTTTGAATAACCTTTTGCAACCGTTTGACATCTTTAAAGTGACTTCCAAGCTTATCACTTATAGTAAAGGTGAACTCTGTCTGCTGTGTTATCACCTCTGGGGAAGTGTCATATTTTTATTAAACAAAGGGACTACACCTCCAATGTGCACCAATGTAAAGAACACCATCAAGCTGGCAGAAGAGTTTTCTCACATCTAGTGATAGGTTTTACATGGGACATTTTTCTTTCTTGCCAAAACCCTCAGAGAGCGAGCCCTGGCTCTGGTTACTGAGAGCCCAAAAAGTTAGCCTAACATTCTTTATTCTCTCCTTTTATGCTTGTTTGGATGTTTGGTGAGATTCTCTCAGTAGGCGGACTATGTTTAAACTCTGTGTCCTGCAGGACAATTGGGTCTATTTAAAGTGGCACTGGTAAATGTCTTATGCCCCGTACACACGGTCGGATTTTCCAACAGAAAATGTTAGATGGGAGCTCTTTGTCAGAAATTCTGACCGTGCGTAGGCTCCATCAGACATTTTCCATCGGAATTTCCATCACGCAAAATTTGAGATCTGGATCTGAAATTTTCCGACAACAAAATCCTTTGTCGGAAATTCCGATCGTGTGTACACAATTCCGATGCACAAAGTTCCATGCATGCTCGGAATCAAGCAGAAGAGGTGCACTGGCTATTGAACTTAATTTTTCTCGATTCGTCGTATGTGTTGTACATCACTGCGTTCTTGACGTTCGCAATTTCTGACCAACTTTGTGTGACTGTGTGCATGCAAGACAAGTTTGAGCCAACATCCATCAGAAAAATCAGATTTTGTTGTCGGAATGTCCGATCAATGTCCAGTCGTGTGTACGGGACATTGTTGTTTATCTTGCTTACCTGTTTTTTAATTAATATTACTGCCTACCTTAATCTTACATACACAAGATGGTGAATCAACCGGTGAAAAATTATATTCTGGCAAGTGTTGTTCAGTGGGTGAAAAATAGTAGATGATCCTCCACCATAGACATATAGTTATTGCTCTTTTACTGTTACTTTTACTGCCTCTTTGTAAAGCGCTTGATTTTTCATCCAAATGTGAGTGTTATTCCCTTTTGAATAAAGAAGCTGGAATTTTAATAGAATTACACTATGTGCCCGCTTATTCTTTTTCCTCCTTGGCCATTAAATCTTTAATACATGCTATTCGGAGTTCTTTAATGGATTTCTGGAGTCTGTCCCTGTGGAACATTGTTACTATCTAAGCTTGATTGACCCAGTGGATACATGCCCATCTGTGTCCAAATATTCCGGTAAGCCTTTTTATAGGTCTATGGTGGAGGATCATCTACTATTTTTCACCCACTGAGCAACATTTGCCAGACTATATTTTTTCCCCGGTTGATTCACCATCTTGGTCTTCTCTCTGGACTTATTCTGGACTTTATTTATTAACGGGACTTGGGACATTTTCAATGTCTTTTTGACACTTTTGTTGATTTATGATTGTCACATTTTTATATGTAGCACAGGTTTTGATTGTATTTTTATTAATTTTGTTGGTCACTATTGATATGTGATTTTACATGTAGAAGGTAGTTTATGTTATATAATAATGTAACATTATTTTACAGCATGTATAATGATGTAAAATATTGAGCATAATACACTGAGCCATGAGTGTTTCATTTCTAAATTTAGATTAAACAACTTTACTGTAGTCTTTGTATTACATTTGTTTCAGTGTAGAGCATTACGTTTATACTGGTTAAAATAATTCAAACAACTAAATGGGCTTAGTCATTGGCTTCCATTACTTTTTCTGTATTTCTGTATGCCCAACAAACTACTTCAATATTGCACACAAATGCTCTTACATGGCTATATTAAATCATAGCTCTACTGAACCATGCAACCTGAATAATGTAACCTGAATAAGTGACCTATACAAACATGACCAGTAAAAATGTATCTTTTTTCATTTAAAATCCTAAAGCTACTGAACTGAAGTATTAATTTGGAAAGTTTCATTTTTGTTGCATACTATTTAGAGCCAACATGTCTAAAATATGTTCTCTCTAGATGGAGGTGAGACAGTGATGGAATTACCAATTCCACAGCAGAATAGAGGTACATATAAAAGGGGTCAGAAAGTTAGAAAATTATATTACAGAAAACATAATAAAGCTGAATAGTGTTACCCTGTATGACATTAGTTCACACTTTCAAATAAAAGTATAGACAGTGGTTGAATTGATTTCCTATGGGAAACATAATTTGAAAAATTTCTACCAGTGTACAAACACTTTATAGCATTATTATATTATATGCAGGAAGTGTTTAGCATTATTATTAAATTACTTCAAAACACAGCTTCAGTGTACCCTTCAGTTATTTTATTTACAGCAAGTTAAATAGAGTAACACTATTTTAAAACAGGTGTGCATCTGTATTAACCTTTTCTTTAATGCACCTACTGTGTATATAAAGACAATTTTCTTCTTTCATAATAATGTGTTTTATCATTTTTTTTTTTTTCGACCAAGCAAACAAAAGATGGAACACATGAAGAATGTCATTACATATAAGAGAGACAATCGTTATGAAAGAACTGTCTCTGATGGCCCTGATTTATGTTTTTCATGGCAGATCTTCTTTCCATTTTATCTGTATTTGAGACATTGAGGTGTCCTCTCACTGAGCATTTTTTTTTTTATACTGCTGCTCCAGATCGGGACAAATGACAAAAGACTTTGATTCAACTGTATATCCCATCTACTAAACTTTTGTATAATGAGTGTTAAAGTGTCATTATTTTATCTATGACATAGTGCTGTGGATTCTAGAAGGGTTTGGATGGAGATGAGGTGTCTTTTCTACTATGTATATTTTCACAGAAGAAGGGAGAAAATATGGTCAGGTTTTGCCGTTGATGGGATGTTAGGTTGCAGCAGTGGTAGCGCAGATCATCTAGGCAGTGGACCAGATAGCATATGCTCTGGCTGGAAGCAGGGGAGGTGGGAAGAGTACGTTTTCTTTTTAGGTAGAAGGTTACAATATTTGTTTGTGATTTGCAAGAGTGTAACGGGGAAGAGGGGGTATAGAAAGAGTAGAAATTAGGTGGTGTTGTTTGGAGCATAAGACATGTTCCTATGTTGCCTCTTACTTTTCTCATAGCCATCACACAGTTTCTCTCTATTTGCCTGCCCGAGTGGCCCTATGGAAATGTCACCTCTACCTTAACTATCCAGCAGAGGGAGTCATCCTCATTGCTAGATGGCAGCTCTGCTCAGCCTGCTTCACTTTCCTTGACCTGATTGGCTGGCTGGGCAAGTGGCATCCTATTAGAACATCAAAAATATTGCTCTGGCAGCATTAGCTTCCTGGCTCCTGTATCAAATGCCTTGCCGAATGCCTTGCCTCTGACTGTTCCTCTTTGCTTGACTGTTGATTGGATAATGGGTAGGCTACTGATTGATACCTGCCCTGACCATTTTTCTGGAAAACTAGCTAACCTACTGATTTCCCCCTGCCCTGACACTTCTAGATGATGGATATACTAATAGTTGCCTTGATAACAAATATGCTGCTGTTTGTCACCTGCACTGGCCCTTACCTGGATAATGGATATGCTACTTAGTGCTGCTTATTCTGACCCTTGCCTGGATAATAGATTGTGCTACTGATTACTGTCTGTCATGAACCTTGCTGGATAATGGATGTCTGCCCTGACCATTGCATGGATGACAGATATTATTACAGATTGACAATTGTCTTGAACCTTGCATGGATAATGGATTATACCTGCCCTGACCTCTGCAAACTCGGTGTCCATACAGCCTCTATTCCTGGTCACTCCTGCATACTTGCTAGAACCACTCCTCATCCTGAAGCAATCTGACATGGTATGTGAATCCTGTGACGGGTGTCACTTTGGGCAGGGGGGTTTGTGGAATCCAGCTTACCTTGGAGAGCATTGGAATCTCCTTGTCTAGCTCCCCCGGCCCCTCCGATGTGTAAGTTACCCTGTGCCTATTAGGGGCACAGGATGATGAGAACCCCGGTCTGATCTGCACTAGTCAGACTCACTGTGTAACCACACCAGAATATTGTATATTGTCTCAAATACTGTTGTAGACTCTTTACTAGATCATTTGAGGTGTGGCTGTATCCCATTGTTCTATTGTTTGTGTCTGCCGTGGGAGCAACATATTATGGGATGCATGTGTCTCTGTGGATTGGGGGATTTCTCCAGCAGCCCCTCCCAAAGATAGTCTACTGGTGAGAAGTTTTAATACACCTGTGTCATGCTACTGATGGAGGTAAAGTCTACTCTGCCCTGTGTCATTATGCAAAGAAGGGAGGATTGTCCCCTGAGTGTATATCTGTGTGCCTTTGTTGAAATAAACAGTTAATGTTCCAGTTCAGCAGCCAAAACGAGTACTGCCCAGTTCTTGGTTGCAAGTGACTGTAATATCTAATATTCAGACTGGAGGAAATGGTATATGACGGAAGCACTCAAGCAGAGTGTGGGACGTTCCATTAAATTGGTGGCAAGCAGTAGAAGGCTTCCTGCACTCCGGGACATCCAGACTTGCACCAGGATCCAATGTCCGGATAGCAGGAGAGGAGAGGTACATATACCAGCCGCCATGGAAGAGGAATTCTGAAGGAGGTTGCAAGAGATGCGGATACAGCACAGCGGACCAGTGTTAGAGCAGGTCCTGCTAGGATGCTATGATTCTGTCCGCTGGGAACTCTGGGGCTGTTATTAGAGAGGCTGTCTGAGGACCCTGTCTTTGGGAGCGATTTGGAGGGGCATTTGGAAGAAATCTTGGAATACATAGAAGGGATGCTGAATGGCTCAGAAGTTCCCTGGGCACTGGAAGATTTGGAGTTTCTTGCCAATCAGGAATTGGAGCTGGAGATCGCTTACAGACAGCTGCTAGATTCTGCTCAGCAGCAGGTCTGGGCTCCCTTTGCCTGGGACTATCAGGAAATACCAGCTAACAGCTCTGAAATCCTGGCTGAAGCATCAGCAATGTGGCATTGTAACAGTGTGTCCAGCAGCCAAATAAGGGTACGGAAGATGGAGCAGCTAGCTCATCTTCCCATTTGCAGTTCAATGGCTCAGGAGAAGAGAAAGCCATCCTCATTCCCCAGCCACAGATCACAGAAAGTATGGATTTAATTGACATTTCATTGAAGGATGTAAAATGTACTGAAATTCAAACTAAAGTGCTAACAACAAGGCAGAGCTCTGCCCAGCACCAGTGGCATCTTCTTAGTTATATAGACAGGAGATGGGGAACCTCTTTCCCCAGACACCAGTTCCAGAGACTGGGAAATTAATAGACTTTTCTGCTGAGGAAGAACAACCTGGTGAGCCTTCAGCAGAAGATCTGGCATCAGGGCCAAACATCACTGATAGGGATGAGCTTCGTGTTCGAGTCGAACATACGTTCGACTCGAACATCGGCTGTTCGCCCGTTCTGCGAATTCCGAACGTTATGGGCCGTTCGCGCCAAATTCGTGTAGCGCTCACGGCCCACAATGCACTGCGTCATTGCAGTGCATTGCTGGCTCATGATTGGCCAAGCATGCACTGTGACCCTGCATGCTTGTCCAATCACAGCGCCAGCAGCGAGGAGAGCCATAATTGGCTACAGGCAGGATGCCTGTGGCCAATCATAGCTCAGGCTGTGTAGTACACGCCCCACACTATATAAGGCCGCCAGCGCAGCGGCCTAGTGTAGTGTGTTGGCGTCTGAAGCAGTTAGTGGGTGTTCTGTGTACCTTCAACACAGTACACACCGATCGTTATCGGCCGATTTTCGATCTTGCTCTTCTGTAGTGGTTGTTGTCTGCTTGCCCTGACCGCAGTATACACCGCTATATTCACCTCACCTATATAGCTAGTGATCTATCTTTTATAATAGAGCTTGCAGTCAGTAGTGTTAGGAGCTTGTGTGTGCTGTCTACGTGCTCTGTACCCAGTACACACCGCTATATCCACCTACATAGCTCTTCTCTATTTGAGCCCACTTGCCATCTGCAGGAGTTATTGGAAGTTGTGTGTGCCTCCAGCACAGCACAGTATACATCTGTATATACCCCTTTATCTCTGGTGTTCTATAATAAAGGCATCTGCAGGAGTTAGTGGGTTTTTTGTGCCTCCAGCACAATATACACTTGTATCTACCCTTTATTGCTGTTCTCTAATAGAGGCATCTGCAGGGCTTAGTGGGTGTTGTGTGACTCAATTACAGTATACCCCTTTATCTCTGGTGTTCTATAATAAAGGCATCTGCAGGAGTTAGTGGGTGTTGTGTGACTCCAGCACAATATACACCTGTATCTACCGTTTATTGCTGTTCTCTAATAGAGCCATCTGCAGGGCTTAGTGGGTGTTGTGTGACTCCATTACACTGCTGTTTTACCCAACTCCCTTCAGGCCATTACCATGTCTGGAAGGCCAGCAAGGAGAGGCAGACAGGCGCGAGCCGATAAAAGAGGGCAAGCAGGCTCAGTGTCTAGAGACAACAGTGCTGGTCGTGGACGCGGTGCATTGTCATCAGCACGTGGCCATGGGACACGCTTGTCCTTCTTTTCAGCAGCTGGACATGTTGAACTGCAACATGCCAACGACTTGGTAGAGTGGATGACCAAGCCCTCTTCATCCTCCTCATCCTCTCTCACCCAGTCTCAGGGTACTAGCAAAGCAGCTGCCAACACATCGTCTTCCCTCCTCTCAATGTCATCATCAGTGACTCCTTCCCTAGACCCACCACGTCCTCCTGAGGAGTCTCCTGAACTCTTTGAGCACAGTGTTGGGTACATGCTCCAGGAGGATGCCCAGTGTTTTGTAGGCTCTGATGATGACACTCAGCTAGAGGAAGGCAGTAGCGTGAGCGCAGAGAGAGGGGATGCTCAAGAAGGACAGCAATCTGGCAGTCATGTTCCACAAGCTGCAGCATACTGCCAGGTTTGCTACAGCAATGAAGAGGGAGGGGATGATGAGGGCACTGACTCCACGTGGGTGCCTGGTAGGAGAGAGGAGGAGGAGGAGGCACATGTCCAACGAGGCAGGATGCCCTCCGGGGGCCAGCTTAGGGGCAGCACACCGACTGAATCACACCGCAGAGCTCCGCCTGTGCAGGGCGCTGCCTCTGCGCGTTATTCTAAAAGTTCTTTGGTGTGGGCCTTTTTTGAGACAAGTGCATCAGATCGCACCGCTGCTATTTGCAACATATGTCTCAAGCGTATCTCGCGTGGCCAAAACATCAGCCACTTGGGCACCACATGCTTGACCAGACATATGTTGACCTGCCCTGCAGCTCGTTGGCAAGCATATCTCAAAGACCCACACCAAAGAACAAAGCGGACCTCTCCTTGCTCCTCATCAGCTGGCATCTCCAACCCCACTAGACCTTCAGTCCTCTCTGAAACCTGCTCTGAGAGGAATGAAGGTGTAGAATTAGGTGTGTCACAGCCAAGTGCTTCCGGGCACTCTGCTAGCAGTACACCCACGTCCGATTATAGCAGGCAAATGTCCCTGCCCCAGCTGCTGGACCGGCGAAAGAAGTTCACTCCCAGCCATCCACATGCCCAGCGGTTGAATGCTAGCTTGGCTAAATTGCTAGCACTTCAACTGCTGCCTTTTCAGTTGGTAGACTCGGCCCCCTTCCGTGAGTTTGTACAATGTGCGGTTCCTCAGTGGCAGGTCCCCAAACGCCACTTTTTCTCACGGAAGGCGATTCCGGCTCTCTACCGGCATGTGGAAGGCAATGTCCTTGCCTCGCTGGACAGGGCGGTCAGCGGTAAGGTGCATATTACCGCTGACTCATGGTCCAGCAGGCATGGACAGGGACGTTACCTGTCTTTCACGGCCCATTGGGTCACTCTTCTGGCAGCTGGGAAGGATGCAGGACAAGGTGCAGTAGTGTTGGAGGTTGTTCCGCCACCACGCCTCCAAAATGCTACTATTGGTTGTGACACACCTCTCTCCTCCACCCCCTCATCTTCTTCTTCCTCCATGGCCTCTTCCAGTGCTCTGTCCTCAGAACCAGCGGTGCTCCGTAGGCATTCCAGGGGCTACGCAAGTACGCAGGCAAAACGATGCCATGCCATGCTTGCGCTGGTTTGTTTGGGGGACAGGAGCCACACTGGGGCGGATGTTTTGTCAGCTCTGCAGGGGCAGGCCGAGAGGTGGTTGACGCCATGCCAGCTTAAGCCAGGAATGGTGGTTTGTGACAATGGCACCAACCCCCTCCGACAGGGACAACTGACCCATGTGCCCTGTGTAGCTCACGTCCTTAACCTGGTGGTGCAGAGGTTCTTGGGCAGGTACCCACTGGCTTACAGGATGTCCTGAAGCAGGCCAGGAAAGTATGTGTGCATTTCCGCCGATCATTTAATGCCTGTACTCGGCTGGCTGAGCTCCAAAAGGCGTTGAACCTGCCCAAGAACCGCCTTATATGTGACATGCCCACCAGGTGGAACTCAACGTTGGCCATGCTGCAGCAGCTGCACAAGCAGCAGAGGGCCATCAATGAGTACCTGTGCAACTACGGCACCAGGACAGGGTCAGGGGAGCTCGGTTTTTTCTCACCACGCCAGTGGGGCATGATCAGGGATGCATGCACTGTCCTGTCACCGTTTGAGGAGGCCACAAGGATGGTGAGCAGTGACAGTGCATGCATCAGTGACATTGTACCTCTTGTCCACCTCTTGGAGCATACGCTGCGTGGAATAATGGACAGGGCACTTGAGGCAGAACAGAGGCAGGAAGAGGAGGACTTCCTTGCCTCTCAAGGCCCCCTTTATCCAGACAGTGTTCCTGCTGTGCCACCCATCACACAGGAAGAGGATGAGGAGGAGGAAGAGGAGGAGGAGGATGATTATGTTAGCATGGAGGTGAAGGCTGGCACTCAGCATCAGCAGCAGCAGTCTTGTAGGGATGATTTACAGTCCCAAGAAAGACGTGGACTTGTACGTGGCTGGGAGGAGGTAGCTGCGGATCATGTTGCCCTTAGTGACCCAGAGGACTCCGGACCGAATGCCTCAGCTAACCTACGCTGCATGGCCTCCCTGATCTTGCAAAGCCTGCGGAAGGATCCTCGTATTGTTTGGATCAAGGAGAGGGACCATTACTGGCTGGCCACTCTCCTTGATCCACGGTACAAGGGTAAGGTTGCCGACCTTATCTTGCCATCGCAGAGGGAGCAGAGGATGAGACATCTCCGGGAGGCCTTGCAGAAAGGTCTGTGCAACGCGTTCCCAGAGACTGGGAGGTTACAAACTCCTGGTCCTGGACAACGTGTTGCTGAGGCATCGGTCAGAAGGAGCGGTGGAGAAGGTGGCCGTCTGACTGATGCTTTCAGACAATTTTTTAGTCCGCAGCCCCAAGGTATGATCGGTTCCAGCAACCATCGCCAGCGTCTGATTTACATGGTGCAGGAATACCTAGGGGCAAGGTCAGACTTGGACACCTTTCCCACCGAAAATCCTCTGGCTTACTGGGTCTTGAGGATGGATCACTGGCCAGAGCTTGCACAGTATGCAATCGAGCTACTGGCCTGTCCTGCATCCAGCGTTCTTTCGGAACGCACCTTCAGTGCTGCTGGTGGCTTTGTTACCGATCACAGGGTGCGCCTGTCCACCGAATCAGTTGATCGACTGACCTTTATCAAGATGAATCAGTCTTGGATCACCCACAGCTACCAAGCACCTGAAGCTGATGTAACCGAATAATTTTTTTTGAAATATCACATCCCTTCAAGACTGCCTATGCTGATGCTGAGTGACTGTCCTGTTATGTTGATTGTCTATCCTCTTCCTCCTCCGCTGATATGTTGGAAGAACATTTCTGGTTCTGGGTGATGCCATCAGCCCAATTTTTCTGCCCCTGTTCAACAGGGGCGTTTAATTACAATTTTTGATGCAATGCTTTGCAGCAGGGCTAATTCCTGCAATAAAACTAGAGTATATGGGAGAGGTTGCAGTGGTGTGGCACCAGCACCAGTGCCTAAGGCCCAATTCTTCTGCCCCTGTTTAACAGGGACATGTAATTACAATTCTTGATATAATATTTCACAGGAGGGCCCATTCCTGTGCCCACCCAGAGTAACTGTGGGGACTTATAGTGTTGTGGCACCAGCACCACAACCACCAAAGGTCAATTTTTCTACCACTGTTCAACAATGGCATGTAATTACAATTCTTGATATAATCGTTCACAGCAGGGCGCTCCAGCGCCCAGCAAGAGTCATTTTGAGGGCTTACAATGTTGTGGCAAAACCAACACCTTGTTCCGCCATTTCTGCAGAGCATATAGGGCAGGCCCCTACTTTCAAACAACCAACTTACAAACATCTCCTACTTGCAAACGGGAAGGAGACAACAGCAAGTGAGATGAAAAAAGATGTACGACAAAACAAATTATACAGGGGTGATAACCAGGGGCGGATCCAGGGGGGGGGCAACGGGTCAATTGCCCCCTCCGAGAATACCGCCAGCTAATGACAGCACGGCCGGTTCCGCGGGTCCAATCGCGGCCGGTTCCGCGGGTACCCGCGGGCCGGTTCCGTGGGTCCAATCGCGGCCGGTTCCGCGGGTACCCGCGGCCGGTTCCGCGGGTCCAATCGCGGCCGGTTCCGCGGGTACCCGCGGGCCGGTTCCGCGGGTCCAATCGCGGCCGGTTCCGCGGGTCCAATCGCGGCCGGTTCCGAGGGTACCCGCGGCCGGTTCCGCGGGTCCAATCGCGGTCGGTTCCGCGGGTACCCGCGCGGCCGGTTCCGCGGGTACCCGCGCGGCCGGTTCCGCGGTACCCGCGCTGAGTGGACAGGTGAGGGGGGGGCAGCTGGGCGGCTTAGGAGGGCTGCTGGCCAATCAGGAAGCCAGCAGGCAGGGGAGCAGGGAGATGACATCATCTCTCACTGCCCTGCATCCCTTCAGTTCCACCCTCACTGTGTAGGAAGCTGTGTGCAGCAGAGAGATTGCATCATCTCTCTGCTGCCTATCTTCACTCTGGGACCCAACAAAAGACCACCAGTAGGTGACAATCCGCAGTGTGTGGCAGGCTACCTGGCAAGTGGCAATCCGCAATGTGTGGCAGGCAACGTGGCAAGTGACAACCCGCAATGTGTGGCAGGCAACGTGGCAAGTGACAATCCGCAATGTGTGGCAGACTACGTGGTAAATGGCAATCCGCAATGTGTGGCAGGTGACGTGGCAAGTGACAATCCGCAATGTGTGGCAGGCTACGTGGCAAGTGGCAATCCGCAATGTGTGGCAGGCAACGTGGCAAGTGACAATCCGCAATGTGTGGCAGGTGACGTGGCAAGTGGCAATCCGCAATGTGAGGCAGGCTACCTGGCAAGTGGCAATCCGCAATGTGTGGCAGGCAACGTGGCAAGTGACAATCCGCAATGTGTGGCAGGTGACGTGGCAAGTGACAATCCGCAATGTGTGGCAGACTACGTGGCAAGTGGCAATCCGCAATGTGTGGCAGGTGACGTGGCAAGTGACAATCCGCAATGTGTGGCAGGCTACGTGTCAAGTGGCAATCCGCAATGTGTGGCAGGCAACGTGGCAAGTGACAATCCGCAATGTGTGGCAGGTGACGTGGCAAGTGGCAATCCGCAATGTGAGGCAGGCAACGGGGCAAGTGACAATCCGCAATGTGTGGCAGGTGACGTGGCAAGTGACAATCCCCAATGTGTGGCAGGTGACGTGGCAAGTGGCAATCCGCAATGTGGGTCAGGCAACGTGGCAAGTGACAATCCGCAATGTGTGGCAGGTGACGTGGCAAGTGGCAATCCGCAATGTGTGGCAGGCAACGTGGCAAGTGACAATCCGCAATGTGTGGCAGGTGACGTGGCAAGTGGCAATCCGCAATGTGAGGCAGGCAACGGGGCAAGTGACAATCCGCAATGTGTGGCAGGTGACGTGGCAAGTGACAATCCCCAATGTGTGGCAGGTGACGTGGCAAGTGGCAATCCGCAATGTGGCTCAGGCAACGTGGCAAGTGACAATCCGCAATGTGTGGCAGGTGACGTGGCAAGTGGCAATCCGCAATGTGTGGCAGGCTACGTGGCAATCCGCATCTGGTGGCAGGCGACGTGGCAAGTGACAATCCGCAATGTGTGGCAGGTGACATGGCAAGTCACAATCCGCAATGTGTGGCAGGTGATGTGGCAAGTGGCAATCTGCAATGTGTGGCAGGCTACGTGGCAAGTGACAATCCGCAATGTGTGGCAGGTGACGTGGCAAGTAACAATCCGCATTTGGTGACAAGTGACAATCCACATTTGGTGGCAGGCGACATGGCAAGTGACATCCTCAGGGCTCCCACTGATTCTGCAATATGGTGAGTTGAACCATTTAATTTTATATTACAATGTATTAATAGAAATAATGCGCTTCAATCATCCTGACACCATAACAACCATGGTGCCGTAATGATTGAAGCGCCAATACCAGCCATTTCCCATATAAATTGCCCCCCAAAAAACATATTTTATAGAAGTGCCCCTCCCGAGACTAGACTCTGGATCCGCCCCTGGTGATAACCCTTCCCTATGTTTTCCAAAAAGCTTAAAAATTGTTTTTTTGACTGGAGCTACACTTTAAAAATGTACCAGTTGAAAATTACAAACAGATTCAACTTAACACAACAAACCTACACAGTCCCTGTCTTGTTTGCACCGCCTGTATACTGCTGTTCTGAGTATATAGGGCCTGGGGGCCACACGCATTTCCTTTTTTTAATATGGGTACAGGGTTCCCCTTGATATGCGTACAAGACCCAAAGGGGCTGGTAATGGGCAGGGAGGGCTACCCATGCCATTTTTCTCAATGGTTTTCAACCATATTGCAGGAACCAGATATAACATTAAAACCGCAAGCAGTTTTCAATGATGTTATTTCTGTTTAATGTCATTTTGTGCAGGGACTGTTCTAAACACGGGAAACACGTGGCACTTCACAGGCATACTACAGACACCCCCCAGGCACCATATTTAAAGGAATATTTCAAATTTTTTTTTCACTTTAATCATCATTAACCACTTGCCGACCGCCGCACGACGATATACGTCGACAGAATGGCACGGGCAGGCATATGGGCGTATATATAAGTCCCTGCCTTCCCGCGGGTGGGGGGCCCGATCGGGCCCCCCCCGGTGCCTGCGGCGGTCGGTATTCGTTCGGGAGCGATCCGGGATGAGGGGGCAGCCATATATTCATGGCCACCCCCTCGCGATCGCTCCCGACGAATGGAAATCCTTCGTGACATCACTTCCTCTCCTGTAATGTAAACACACGCAGAGGAAGTGATGTAATCTCTCCTCGTGTCGGTATTTTTCGTTCCGGCACCGAGGAGAGAGGATCGGTGAGTTGCACCAACACGACACTTCACAGTAGAACATGCCAGGCACACTCACACCCCCCCTTTACCCCCCGATCACCCCCCCAATTACCCCTGCCCCCCCCCAGTCACAGTGACACCAATGCATTTTTTTTTTTTTTTTTTTGCATTGGTGTCATTTGTGACTGTAATAACTGTTAGGGCAGTTAGGGTTAGCCCCCTTTAGTTCTAATGTACCCCCCTAACCCCCCCAATAAAGGTTTAACCCCGTGATCACCGCCCGTCGCCAGTGTCACTAAGGCTGGGTTCACATTGCAGCGGTTTATGAGAACGGATGTGATTCGCACCGCACTGCAGTGCAAATCACATCCGATCTCTGCGATTCGAGTTCAGCCATTCGCCGCACCCGCCGCACCCGCCGCACCCGCCGCACCCGCCGCAAATTCGCACGGGACCCTTATTTTGGTCCGCAGCAGAATCGGATCGCATGGGTGTTCACACTATGCGATCCGAGTTTGCAGATCGCACTGCGATATGCAAACTGATCTGGGGGTGTCATTAACATTTCACTGACACTCCCAGCAGTTCGCATAGGGCAGTGTGAACTGTCGCCGGGAGGCATGCGATGCGGGAACCCGCCGCGGATTCGTGGCGTTCCCGCATCGCTCCAGTGTGAAACCAGCATAATAAGCGATCGTTTTTCTGATCGCTGTATTAGTGTCACAGGTGACGCTAGTTAGGCAGGTAGGTATTTACGTTCGCCGCAGCTTTTTATAGCGCCAGGGACCCCCATATACTACCGCATAAAGCCCCCTGATTGCCCCCTAGTTAACCCTTTCACCAGTGATCACCATATAACTGTTACAGGTGACGCTGGTTGGTTAGTTATTTTTTTATAGTTTCAGAGCACCCGCCATTTATTACCTAATAAAGGTTTAACCCCCTGATCACCCGGCGGGTGTCATTTGTGACTGTAATAACTGTTAGGGCAGTTAGGGTTAGCCCCCTTTAGTTCTAAGGTACCCCCCTAACACCCCCAATAAAGGTTTAACCCCGTGATCACCCCCTGTCGCCAGTGTCACTAAGGCTGGGTTCACATTGCAGCGGTTTATGAGAACAGATGTGATTCGCACCGCACTGCAGTGCAAATCACATCCGATCTCTGTGCGATTCGAGTTCAGCCATACAGATAGTATGGCTGAATTCGCGTTGCACCCGCCGCACCCGCCGCAAACTCGCACGGGACCCTTTTTTTGGTCCGCAGCAGAATCGGATCGCATGGGTGTTCACACCATGCGATCCGAGTTTGCAGATCGCACTGCGATATGCGAACTGATCTGGGGGTGTCATTAACATTTCACTGACACTCCCAGCAGTTCGCATAGGGCAGTGTGAACTGCCGCCGGGAGGCATGCGATGCGGGAACCCGCCGCGGATTCGTGGCGTTCCCGCATCGCTCCAGTGTGAACCCAGCCTAATAAGCGATCGTTTTTCTGATCGCTGTATTAGTGTCACAGGTGACGCTAGTTAGGCAGGTAGGTATTTACGTTCGCCGCAGCTTTTTATAGGGCCAGGGACCCCCATATACTACCGCATAAAGCCCCCTGATTGCCCCTAGTTAACCCTTTCACCAGTGATCACCATATAACTGTTAACAGGTGACGCTGGTTGGTTAGTTATTTTTTTATAGTTTCAGGGCACCCGCCATTTATTACCTAGTCTCACTAGTGTACCCGTAAATTTAGGGGTGTCTACTTTCCAAAATGGGGTCATTTGGGGGGGGTTTGTGCCATCTTGGCATTTTATGGCCTTCAAAACTGTAATGCCCTTAGAAAGCCTGAAGGCGGTGCTTGGTTTTCGGGGCCCCGTACGCGGCTAGGCTCCCAAAAAGTCCCACATATGTGGTATCCCCGTACTCAGGAGAAGCAGCAGAATTTATTTTGGGGTGTCATTTCACATATGCCCATGGCATGCGTGAGCAATATATCATTTAGTGACAACTTTGTGAAAAAATAAAATAAAATAAAAAAGTTTGTAATTTTCCCGCAACTTGTGGAAAAATATAAAATATTCCATGGACTCAACATGCCTCTCAGCAAATAACTTGGGGTGTCTACTTTCTAAAATGGGGTCATTTGTGGGGGTTTTGTGCCATCTTGGCATTTTATGGCCTTCAAAACTGTAATAGGTAGTGAGAAGTGAAATCAAAAATTTACGCCCTTAGAAAGCCTGATGGCGGTGCTTGGTTTTCGGGGCCCTGTACGCGGCTAGGCTCCCAAAAAGTCCCACATATGTGGTATCTCTGTACTCAGGAGAAGCAGCAGAATTTATTTTGGGGTGTCATTTCACATATGCCCATAGCATGTGTGAGCAATATATCATTTAGTGACAACTTTGTGTAAAAAAAAAAAAAAAAAAAAGTTTGTAATTTTCCCGCAACTTGTGGCAAAATATAAAATATTCCATGGACTCAACATGCCTCTCAGCAAATAGCTTGGGGTGTCTACTTTCTAAAATGGGGTCATTTGTGGGGGTTTTGTGCCATCTTGGCATTTTATGGCCTTCAAAACTGTAATAGGTAGTGAGAAGTGAAATCAAAAATTTACGCCCTTAGAAAGCCTGAAGGCAGTGCTTCGTTTTCGGGGCCCCGTACGCGGCTAGGCTCCCAAAAAGTACCACATATGTGGTATCCCCGTACTCAGGAGAAGCAGCAGAATTTATTTTGGGGTGTCATTTCACATATGCCCATAGCATATGTGAGCAATATATCATTTAATGACAACTTTGTGTAAAAAAAATAAAACATTTTTTTGTCATTATTCAATCGCTTAAAGGCAAAAAAATAAAATATTCAATGGGCTCAACATGCCACTTATCAATTTCCTTAGGGGGTCTACTTTCCAAAATGGGGTCATTTGGGGGTTTTTTTTACTGCCCTGCCATTTTAGCACCTCAAGAAATGAGATAGGCAGTCGTAAATTAAAAGCTGCGTAAATTCCAGAAAACGTACCTTAGTTTGTAGATGTGACAACTTTTGCGCAAACCAATAAATATACAGTTATTGACTTTTTTTTTACCAAAGACATGTGGCTGAATACATTTTGGCCTAAATGTATGACTAAAATTGAGTTTATTGGATTTTCTAATAACAAAAAGTAGAAAATATCATTTTTTTTCAAAATTTGCGGTCTTTTTACGTTTATATCGCAAAAAATAAAAATCGCAGAGTCAGTCAAATAGCTTTAAAAGAAAGCTCTATTTGTGGGAAGAAAAGGACGCAAATTTCGTTTGGGTACAACATTGCATGACCGCGCAATTACCAGTTAAAGCAGCGCAGTGCCAAAGTGTAAAAAGACCTCTGGTCATTTACCAGCAAAATGGTCCGGTCTGAAAGTGGTTAAAATCAGTGCTCCCGCCAAAACGGCCATTTTTAAAAACATTTTAGGCATTGACCCATGTCCCCTGGGGCAGGAGCCAGGTCCCCAAACCCTTTTTAGGACAGTATCTTGCATATTAGCCGTTAAAATTAGCACTTTTAATTTTGAACGTTCGAGTCCCATAGACTTCAATGGGGTTCTAAAGTTTGTTCGAATTTGGGGTCCGTTCGAAAGTTCTGGTGCGATCCGAACCGGGGGGTGTTCGGCTCATCCCTAATCACTAAGCTTTGATCAGCACGAACAGTGGCTTTGGCCTTCTTGAGAGAAGAGGCAGCCGGCTTTTCTCCCACAACACTGACAGGGACATAGGATTTCCTGCAGCAGCATCTGTGGAGGTGCAAAAAACTTCTCCAGATGAAGAGCTGACAACCGGATCAGAGGGTCCAAGACCTCTGCCCTACACCTGCAGCAGTTCCCGGGGCCCATGGTGGGTGAGAAGGCGATGGTCACTCCCCAACAGTTGGCCAGAGTGGATGATGTGTGGTCCTCAGCTGAAGTGCTAACAGAGCAGAGTGCTGCTGGCCTTTTCACACAACAATCAACTCTGCAGGAGCTCCAGGGAGAGAATGCAATTGGCACCTCACGACTGCAGCTTGAGCTGATATTGGTGGATGAGACTGCGGTCTCCACTGACAGCAAACCAGCAGAATGGCTGGCAACAGGGAAGAGTGCTGCTGGTCTCTGCCCTCAACTAACAGAAGATGGATACAGAAGGATATATATATGACAAGGCTCAGGTTCATGTTAATCTGAATAGTGAAAAAAGTGCCACATCCCTGTTAAGAATCAATAAAGAAGAAAGGGGACAAATTGTGAACAAAGGGACTGGAGGGTAACCAACCCCCGGGACTTTATCAACGGCACTAAATATAATCAATCAATATTTAAAATCAATTGTAAATTTTATTCAATGTACAAAAAAACATTATTTGAGACAAGTGACTTTCGTCTATTTTACATATATAGTATAAAATGCGGATATACAGAAATAGGTATATGAGCCTTCAAGACTACATAGGTTACCACATTAATGTATAATTCAAACTGCATTGTTTCTTTCTACATGTTTCGCTCAGATAGAGCTTCCTCAGGACAATTGCAGCGTATAATATTCTACAAAAGAACAAAATTGTATAAACAAATTAATGGATTTTGAAAAAAGATGAGGTAAAATATGCATAAATAAGTTTTGTTATGTACATAACCAAATCACAAAGGGTACAGAAAGCATTAAACAATATGGGTCAACACATTTTGATCCAATACATTTCGTGGCAGAGCTCCCCTCAAGACATCTTTGATGGCCAGAAAGGAGCATACCCACCACCCTCTACATAAAACATAAGGACATAAATTTGTAAGTCAGTATAGAATACCATGTTTGTCATTCAAGCCGGGGGACACATTAACCCTTTATCTGGGTGGCGTCCCACATATTCATAATCATAATATATGAGCAAATATCATTCTCCTCTAGAGAGAATGATAACAGGATTGAACTATGAACCAAAAAAAAAAAAAAAAAAAAAATAAGGATAACATTCTGAACATACAAATATTGTGCATGGAAACAGTTGTGCAAAAAAAGGGAAGTATCCAAAAGCATTAAATATAGGAATATAAACTAGGAAAGCAAGGCAGAACACAGCCTCTTACCTCATAAGTCTGATAAATTAAAATGCTTTGGAGCCGTGGCAGTTTGTCTGATTATTAAAATACAGACCAGTTATCTCATTATATTCTGTCATCAAATGAGCGGATCACGGTGAGGGCATCATTAGGGATCTCCCAATCAACCCCTCTAGGGATCTGCAGAAGCACAAGACATAAATATGTAATGGGCCAGTTCGAATAAACTATCAAATTGGCCCAATCATTACTCCGAACATACCTGGTAGAAACCTGATGGTATTTATCAATAGAGTAGAACCAGTTCAACAAGCCCAATCTCAGCAATCAGCCTGTATTGTCAGACATAGATTAAATAGAGTGTAGTTCAGGCACAGAAGTTTTCACAGTGCTGATCTCTAAAGAAACAGTAGAAAGAGAGAGAACACACATGTTCCCATTACTGTTTTAAGATTATCCCCAAGCGATCATCAAAAGTGATCTCCTCAAAGCCTTTCCTTTCTTACCTAATTAAATTGGGTAGTGTGTAGTCCAAGAGGTAAAAGTACTTCTCCACTCGTTCAGCGGCTCCCCACGTCAGCTCCCATCGCTAGTTCAGATGGGAGTGACAGGGACCCGCATAAATACCTCGTGCTTCCAGCCCGGCGGCGTCTGACGTCACCGCCGGGCTACGGGCACACCTATTGAGAGGATCGCCGTCCCGCGCATAGCGGTGTCAATTGCGCATGCGCGAGGGACGTAGGTCACGTCCATATCGCGCTAGCGGCCATTTTGGATTCTGGCAATAAAACGATTTTGCCAGGAAGTGATGCATCAGCCCCTGTACTCTGACGATGACCTATTATAAAGTCAGAGACATGCAGCCATGATGGCTGAAGGCCAAATGCCAGGATCTTATAATGGGATACATCAAGAATAGCGAGTATCCAGGAGTAAAGGTGAATCGACATTGTAGGTCAATCACCATATAGTCCTGATTTCAACAAGATGGAACAATGAAGGATACTCGCAGCCCAACGGCCGAAAATAAGGAGGGGGAAAGAACTCCCAATTAAAAATGGGGCGGGCTGACTATACCCCTAACCAGTTAGGAAGGGTGAAGAGTCAAAGCCCGCCCCGGGGTGCCCGTACAGACCCCCCAAGGGAAGTCCCCTGGGAGAAATCCCTTTCGAATATGACGTCCACCACCGTGATAAAAAAAAAAAAAAAAAAACCCCTACTAATCTTTATTATAAAAAAGGTTTGAAACTATAAGCATCATTGAGTCCCGGAGATCGAGTAGCTTTTAAATTAAATATCCATCTAGTTTCTCGTTGTAGGAGAGTTTGATTGTAATCACCCCCTCTTTCTCCTGGGGGGATATGTTCTAAAGGAAAGAAATGCATGAAATTATCATTGAATTGATGATATAAGCCAAAATGTCGGCTGATTGGAGTCTCCATTTTCTTCCCACGCACCAGGGACACATGGTCCCAGATGCGGTGGAAGAAGGGGCGTTTTGTCTTTCCAACATAGAAAGCATTGCACTGGCAGATCATAATGTACACAACCCCTACTGACTGGCAGGTCACAGCAAATTTGGGCTTAAACAAATGGCCGTTGGGCAGACGTATGGATTTAGATGCATGTAAGTATCTACAGAAGCCACATTTGTGGCAGGGGGTACAACCTGATTGTCTGGAACCCAACCTTACAGAGGAAGAAGAAAAATGGCTTTGTACTAAAGAGTCCCTCAGAGATCGCGACCTTCTATATGTGATACCCGGATATTCCGGGAGATGTTTGGCTAGAAGGGGGTCACCCTTCAGAAGGTACCAATATCTCTGAAGAACTCCCTTGATTTGCATATGTTGTTCATTATATGTAGTAATGAATCTGACCTCTAGATTAGTTTTTAGTGGTCTATGATTGTGTATTAAAGAGGCCCTATTCTGTTTCTTGGCTTGTGCATAGGCCCTTTTGAGGCATTTGTTACTGTAGCCTCTTTGACGGAGGCGCAACCTCAACTGTCTTGCCTCAAGAGCAAAATCCTCCTGACTGCTGCAATTTCGTCTTAGACGAAGATATTGTCCGTATGGGATACTCGCCACCAGAGGGGACGGGTGTGAGCTAGATGCATGTAAGAGTGAGTTTGCCGCAGTTATTTTTCGGTGGAGAGTGGATTGAACAGCCCCATCTCTGTCCGTAAAGATTTGCACGTCCAGGAAAGTTATCCTGGACAGACTCATTTCCATAGTGAAATTGAGGTTAAAGGAGTTTGTTCCCAATAAGTCCACAAACATCCTCAATTCATCCTCACTCCCTGTCCACACAAAAAAGATGTCATCTATGAATCTTCGCCACATCGGTATAAAATCGAAGAATCGTTGTAAATTCTCCTGGCGAAAGATCTGGCGCTCCCAGCCCCCCAGGTACAGGTTGGCGTATGAGGGAGCACATTTCGTCCCCATAGCAACCCCCTGCACCTGGAGGTAGTGGGAGCGCCCGAACATGAATATGTTATTGGTGAGGATGAAGTGTAGAAGATCGAGGATGAAGTTTCTATAGTTGGGAGGAATGCGTATATCCTCCACTATAAAACTTTCCACTGTCCGTACCCCCTGTTCATGGGGGATTGAATTATACAGGGCCTCTACATCTAGGGTCACTAGCCAGGTCCCCTCTGATAGCGAGATCCCATCCAGAGCTCGCAGCAGGTCCGAGGTGTCTCGTAGGTATGATGTTAGGTCCTCCACAAAGGGACGCAAAAAATCATCGACCATAGCGCTAGCACGCTCAGTCAAACAGCCTCTGCCTGATACAATGGGGCGGCCAGGAGGTTTCAAAGGATCCTTATGCACCTTGGGGAGGGCATACATCGTCGGAGTTTTAGGATTGGGGACATTCAGATATTCCCACGTTTTCTTCGTAATGGTACCTTCTTTGTAAGCTTTGGCAATTAATTTACCAAATTGGGTATTAATGTAACCAACATGGCTTGCTGGAACCTTGCGATACCAATGTTTGTTTCGCAAAAGGTCCAACACCATGTTCTCGTATTGAATCAAATTCATTATTACAAGGTTTCCCCCTTTGTCGGCTGGTTTTATTACAATGTCCGTGTTGGATTTTAACGTTAAGAGGGCCTCTTTTTGTTCCTCTGTAAGGTTGGGTTGTTGTGTACTTTCCCACTTGGTCTTAATTATTTCTTGGGTCACTTGTTGTACAAATGCCCATATGTTGGGATTGTTTTGTAAGGTAGGGAACCTATTGGATCGTGGTTTGTATTCTTTTAATGCATGCGAGAGGTGCGATTTTGAGGTTGCAGCCGGACGCTCCGTATCAGTATCCTGATCAGCGAGCAATACAGATGCTTCCTCCAGATCAGTGGAGTCAATGCCTCCCTCCTCCCATAATTCCATAAGGTCCTCTATGGCCTTGATTTCTGAAAGACTAAGGGCATCAAGTGATGTGCTAGAAAATGGTGAGTCCTGTTTTGGATTTGATGATTTATCAAAAATTGCCTTATAAAAAAGTTTCCGTGCAAAAAGATATGTGTCCTTGACCAATTCGAAAGTGTCAATAGGTTGTGTAGGGCAGAAAGAAAGACCCAATTTCAACAGAGAAATTTGGGCTTCTGTAAGTGAACTCGAGGAAAGATTAATTATTTCAAAGGGATTTTGTTGTGTCTCAAGTGAATTTGGTCTAGTGCTTTGGGAACAGGTTGATTGAAAATTGGGGCTGTGCGAAAACCCGAATCAGAGGCACCCATGGTCCGCCCCCCATCAATTAGGGGCGAGGCCATGGGTGCCTGTGGGTCGGGCATCAGGCTCGGGTGTGGAAGGGGTGAACTGTTTGTTTTAGTCGCAGAGGCCACTTTGGCTGCTGAGGCTCTTGTGTGAATAGAGGTGTTTGATATGTGAGAAATCGGTTTAGTTTGAGAAATACCTTCCTTCTCATTAGTACGTTTGGCATGACGTGTTTTCTTACTCGATGTAATATTTGCTGTGACCTGTGAGGAAGAAAGAGAGGAGGAGGAAACAGAAGAGTTAGAAGATATATCTGAATCTGTTTGTTCTACATTATGACTTCGTATTTTGCCTTGTTTGGGCAAAAATTTTGTTTTATAGTTTCGGTTGGAAGTCCAGTTATAGGCCTGATTATTGTCATAGGCCAGTTTGTCTCGCATGTACTTTTTTTCCTTGTTGGAAATCAGTGTAGCCACATATTGTTCTAAGTTGGATTTCAAATTGTGTTCCCGGTCCAAAAAAGATTCATGCGAGATTACTGATGTATTCTCGTCATATAGTTTCTGGATTTCATTGTCAGCAATGTTCAACTCATTAGTATAATGAGAACAAAGTATCTGCATCATGGTGGTAGAGCATTGCTGAAGATTAGCCTCCCATTGATGTTTGAAGGAGGATTCTATTTTGTAGATGGTGGGAAAAATCTGTATTCTTAGGCCCCAAGGGGACATCTCATCTTCAATATATTTTAAGAAATACTGTTTATTCCAAAATATTCGTGATTTTTTCTCAAGCATTCGCTGGAGTCTTAAAAAGAAACGATCCATGCTTAGTCCCCCCGTTGCCTGCCCTTGGGAATGATGAAAAGTGTTCATGAGACCATCAAATTCAGTGCCACAAAATTTAGCCATTTTTAAAAAAAAGAGAACGAAGGGAGAGAAAAAAAAAAAAAAAAAAAAAAAAAAACTAGGATCTAAAGTTTCAAGCCTGTCAATTAAAGTATCAACAATAGGTATTCTTAAATTAGAATACGTTTGTTGTAATAAATAATTGAAACCTTTCAAAGTTAGCCTTATCTATAATTGGTGACTAGGCGGATACCACCCTGGTTAACATATACAGAAGGATATATATATGACAAGGCTCAGGTTCATGTTAATCTGAATAGTGAAAAAAGTGCCACATCCCTGTTAAGAATCAATAAAGAAGAAAGGGGACAAATTGTGAACAAAGGGACTGGAGGGTAACCAACCCCCGGGACTTTATCAACGGCACTAAATATAATCAATCAATATTTAAAATCAATTGTAAATTTTATTCAATGTACAAAAAAACATTATTTGAGACAAGTGACTTTCGTCTATTTTACATATATAGTATAAAATGCGGATATACAGAAATAGGTATATGAGCCTTCAAGACTACATAGGTTACCACATTAATGTATAATTCAAACTGCATTGTTTCTTTCTACATGTTTCGCTCAGATAGAGCTTCCTCAGGACAATTGCAGCGTATAATATTCTACAAAAGAACAAAATTGTATAAACAAATTAATGGATTTTGAAAAAAGATGAGGTAAAATATGCATAAATAAGTTTTGTTATGTACATAACCAAATCACAAAGGGTACAGAAAGCATTAAACAATATGGGTCAACACATTTTGATCCAATACATTTCGTGGCAGAGCTCCCCTCAAGACATCTTTGATGGCCAGAAAGGAGCATACCCACCACCCTCTACATAAAACATAAGGACATAAATTTGTAAGTCAGTATAGAATACCATGTTTGTCATTCAAGCCGGGGGACACATTAACCCTTTATCTGGGTGGCGTCCCACATATTCATAATCATAATATATGAGCAAATATCATTCTCCTCTAGAGAGAATGATAACAGGATTGAACTATGAACCAAAAAAAAAAAAAAAAAAAAAAAAAAATAAGGATAACATTCTGAACATACAAATATTGTGCATGGAAACAGTTGTGCAAAAAAAGGGAAGTATCCAAAAGCATTAAATATAGGAATATAAACTAGGAAAGCAAGGCAGAACACAGCCTCTTACCTCATAAGTCTGATAAATTAAAATGCTTTGGAGCCGTGGCAGTTTGTCTGATTATTAAAATACAGACCAGTTATCTCATTATATTCTGTCATCAAATGAGCGGATCACGGTGAGGGCATCATTAGGGATCTCCCAATCAACCCCTCTAGGGATCTGCAGAAGCACAAGACATAAATATGTAATGGGCCAGTTCGAATAAACTATCAAATTGGCCCAATCATTACTCCGAACATACCTGGTAGAAACCTGATGGTATTTATCAATAGAGTAGAACCAGTTCAACAAGCCCAATCTCAGCAATCAGCCTGTATTGTCAGACATAGATTAAATAGAGTGTAGTTCAGGCACAGAAGTTTTCACAGTGCTGATCTCTAAAGAAACAGTAGAAAGAGAGAGAACACACATGTTCCCATTACTGTTGTAAGATTATCCCCAAGCGATCATCAAAAGTGATCTCCTCAAAGCCTTTCCTTTCTTACCTAATTAAATTGGGTAGTGTGTAGTCCAAGAGGTAAAAGTACTTCTCCACTCGTTCAGCGGCTCCCCACGTCAGCTCCCATCGCTAGTTCAGATGGGAGTGACAGGGACCCGCATAAATACCTCGTGCTTCCAGCCCGGCGGCGTCTGACGTCACCGCCGGGCTGCGGGCACACCTATTGAGAGGATCGCCGTCCCGCGCATAGCGGTGTCAATTGCGCATGCGCGAGGGACGTAGGTCACGTCCATATCGCGCTAGCGGCCATTTTGGATTCTGGCAATAAAACGATTTTGCCAGGAAGTGATGCATCAGCCCCTGTACTCTGACGATGACCTATTATAAAGTCAGAGACATGCAGCCATGATGGCTGAAGGCCAAATGCCAGGATCTTATAATGGGATACATCAAGAATAGCGAGTATCCAGGAGTAAAGGTGAATCGACATTGTAGGTCAATCACCATATAGTCCTGATTTCAACAAGATGGAACAATGAAGGATACTCGCAGCCCAACGGCCGAAAATAAGGAGGGGGAAAGAACTCCCAATTAAAAATGGGGCGGGCTGACTATACCCCTAACCAGTTAGGAAGGGTGAAGAGTCAAAGCCCGCCCCGGGGTGCCCGTACAGACCCCCCAAGGGAAGTCCCCTGGGAGAAATCCCTTTCGAATATGACGTCCACCACCGTGATAAAAAAAAAAAAACCCTACTAATCCCTGTCACTCCCATCTGAACTAGCGATGGGAGCTGACGTGGGGAGCCGCTGAACGAGTGGAGAAGTACTTTTACCTCTTGGACTACACACTACCCAATTTAATTAGGTAAGAAAGGAAAGGCTTTGAGGAGATCACTTTTGATGATCGCTTGGGGATAATCTTACAACAGTAATGGGAACATGTGTGTTCTCTCTCTTTCTACTGTTTCTTTAGAGATCAGCACTGTGAAAACTTCTGTGCCTGAACTACACTCTATTTAATCTATGTCTGACAATACAGGCTGATTGCTGAGATTGGGCTTGTTGAACTGGTTCTACTCTATTGATAAATACCATCAGGTTTCTACCAGGTATGTTCGGAGTAATGATTGGGCCAATTTGATAGTTTATTCGAACTGGCCCATTACATATTTATGTCTTGTGCTTCTGCAGATCCCTAGAGGGGTTGATTGGGAGATCCCTAATGATGCCCTCACCGTGATCCGCTCATTTGATGACAGAATATAATGAGATAACTGGTCTGTATTTTAATAATCAGACAAACTGCCACGGCTCCAAAGCATTTTAATTTATCAGACTTATGAGGTAAGAGGCTGTGTTCTGCCTTGCTTTCCTAGTTTATATTCCTATATTTAATGCTTTTGGATACTTCCCTTTTTTTGCACAACTGTTTCCATGCACAATATTTGTATGTTCAGAATGTTATCCTTATTTTTTTTTTTTTTTTTTTTTTTTGGTTCATAGTTCAATCCTGTTATCATTCTCTCTAGAGGAGAATGATATTTGCTCATATATTATGATTATGAATATGTGGGACGCCACCCAGATAAAGGGTTAATGTGTCCCCCGGCTTGAATGACAAACATGGTATTCTATACTGACTTACAAATTTATGTCCTTATGTTTTATGTAGAGGGTGGTGGGTATGCTCCTTTCTGGCCATCAAAGATGTCTTGAGGGGAGCTCTGCCACGAAATGTATTGGATCAAAATGTGTTGACCCATATTGTTTAATGCTTTCTGTACCCTTTGTGATTTGGTTATGTACATAACAAAACTTATTTATGCATATTTTACCTCATCTTTTTTCAAAATCCATTAATTTGTTTATACAATTTTGTTCTTTTGTAGAATATTATACGCTGCAATTGTCCTGAGGAAGCTCTATCTGAGCGAAACATGTAGAAAGAAACAATGCAGTTTGAATTATACATTAATGTGGTAACCTATGTAGTCTTGAAGGCTCATATACCTATTTCTGTATATCCGCATTTTATACTATATATGTAAAATAGACGAAAGTCACTTGTCTCAAATAATGTTTTTTTGTACATTGAATAAAATTTACAATTGATTTTAAATATTGATTGATTATATTTAGTGCCGTTGATAAAGTCCCGGGGGTTGGTTACCCTCCAGTCCCTTTGTTCACAATTTGTCCCCTTTCTTCTTTATTAACAGAAGATGGAGTTTCTGTGAAAGTGGATGGGACTTCGGTCTCCACTGACACAACCTCAGAAAATGGTCCAGCATGGAGACAGGAGGATGTCAGCCATGCTTTTCAAGCACTGGGGTATTTTTATCCAGCAAAAGTGGATGGGATTTCAGTCTCCACCTGTATACCCCTGGTATGCTGGCCAGTCAGGCCCAGATCCCCAACAGCAGTCAGTCCAGCCTGCCTGTCTACGAGAGAGGCAGAGGTTAGCTGGGTGAGTAACGATCTGTGTTTGGGGTACAGTGTGGGAATGGGCGTTGAGGCACTGGACCTATGGACTAACTTCAAAGTCAAGCCTTTTGGGGTCTCCTTCTGTGTTAGTCTTTTGCCGAGATGTGGGGAGATGTGTGACGGGAGTCACTTTGGGCAGGAGACTTGTGGAACCCACCTTTCTTTGGAGAGCAATCGAATCTCCAGCCCCCCCAGGCCCTCCTATGTGTAAGTCACCCTGTGACTATTAGGGAATCTGCACTAGTCAGACTCACTGTACAACCACACTGGGATGTTATGGGATGTACAGTATATGTCTGTAGATTAGCTCTGAGGGGGGATTTCTCCAACAGCCCCTCCCAAAGACAGTCTACTGATGAGAAGTTTGAATACACCTGTGTCATTCTACTGGTGGAAGTAAAGTCTAACCTGCAATGTGTCATTATGCAAAGAAGGGGGGATTGTCCCCTGAGTGTATATCTGTGTGTCTTTGTTAAAATAATCAGTTCATGTTCCAATTTAGCAGCCAAAATGAGTCCTGCCTAGTTCTTGGTCGCAAGTGACTGTAATATCTTATATCTATACTTAGACTGGAGGAAGCGGTATATGACGGAAGCAGTCAAGCGGAGTGTGGTACGTTCCATTACAAATCCTCTCTGGAATTGCTGGAGAGCATCTTAGTTCTGGAAAAATGGTACTGTATCTTAAGTTATGAGGGCATCCAATTACCAGTAGGCATACTACCCTTCAGGTAAAATCTGCTAAAGGTGAAGCAGGAGCAAAATCTTGTAATTTTCACAGGAAAGGGAAAGGAAAATATACTTTGCACTGCAAGTGCACTTGGAAGTGCACTAAAAGTCCTCTTGGAAGTAAAGTCTCTGTAGATCCAAGGGGGACATACAAGGAAAATAAAAAACAGCATTTTAGCTTGCACATGATTGGATGATAAAATCAGCAGAGCTTCCACTCATTTCAGATCTACCCCTCAGCTTTAGAGCGACTGTACTTCCAAGTGCACTTGTAGTGCAATTTCAAGTGGATTTTGCACTTGTAGTTTGCACTTGTAGTGCAAAGTGGATTTGCTTTTCGTAAAGAACCCCCATAGTCTTTTTGAAATGTACCTGCCTACTCACAAACAAACTGTCCTTTTTGAATAAAAACACATAGGAAAGTATTTTGGGAAAGAAATATCCATTTATTCTGGTTAACAAAATAAAGAGGTAGGTAATGCTGAAGAAACTTATGGAGTTTGTGAAGCCTTTTGCCCCTCAGATTTAGAGCGACTGCAATTTCAAGTGCACTTGCAGTGTAAAGTGGATTTGCCTTTCGTAAATAACCCCCATTGTCTGGTAAACCTTACAGGTCTACATGGAACAGAAGATGTGGATACAAGTAATATGTGCAGAAGGTGAAAACAAAGGAAATGGGTTGCACAAGTAATAGAGAACATTGAGGTTGTTTAATAATGCCCATGTAAGAAAGGGTGGAGGTGAAGAGAGCAGTGCAGATTATATTACAAATGTAATACATGTAAAAACACATGGAAAGTTAACAATGTTGTTTATACAGTAAGCCATTATCAATGCTCTGGTGATAAACACCTTAATGGCATAAAGAGGGTCTTAAAGATCAATATGTTGACAGAACATTACCACGAAAAATATACTTCTGGAGCGACATGTTCTTTTCAATATGTTACAAACAGCTTAAAAACAAGCCAATATCATTCATTCACAGCGAAATTGAAGAAAGCTCTTGCAAAGAATTTAGATCTAGTAAGTTCATTTTTAAGCATACAATAAAATTGGTTGCTCCTAAATTGTAACTCTTATTTTAGATTGCCATCACCTTACAATCATTTCTTTTAAGTATTATTGTTTTCTTTATCAATGGCACATTATTTTCATAATAATATTACAATAAGTATGATACATCTTAGTTTACCAATGCAGGCTAATGTTTCAAGCATAAGAAAATTAAATACGTTGTTCATCTGCAATCATGTATCTGTTACCTTTCAACTGTCATCATTCATCCTTAACCCCTTGCCGACCGCCTCACGACGATATACATCAACAGAATGGCATGGGCAGGCAGAGTAACTCCCCTCCTGTGATCTCGCCCCCCCCCCCCCACAGTGCCCGAGGCAGTCAGCATCGTTGCAGGAGCAATCCATCCTGAGGGGAAGGCCACTGATTCATGGCCTCTCCCTCATGATCGCTCCTGATGAATGGGAAGCTTCCTCTGCTTCTGAAACTGTAAGCAGAAGCAGAGGAAGTGATGTCATCTCTCCTCTTGTCGGTCTTTTCGTCCAGAGCCCGAGGAGAGAAGACATCACACAGTTTGCACCAACAGCACACTGACACCAGTACACATAGGCAAACAAATCACCCCACAATCACCCCCGATCACCCCATGCACCCCCTGTCACCCCCTGTCATAGTGGCACCAATAGCAGTTTTAATTTTCTTACTGATCACTGCATTGGTGTCATTTTGTGACTGTTATAAGAGTTAGGGCAATTAGCGGTAGGCCCCTTTAGGCCTAGGGTAGCCCCTTAACCCCCCTAATTTAACCCCATGATTGCCCCCTAGTTAACCCTTTCACCAGTGATCACCATATAAGTGCTACTGGTGATGCTGGTTAGTTAGTTTGTTTTTTATACCCGCCGTTTATTACCCAATAAAGGTTTAACCCCCTGATCGCCCAGTGAGTGATATCAGTTAGGTTTTAGGGTCAGTTAGGATCTGTGTCACCCCAGGCAGCATCAGAATAGTGCCAGTCCTGCTAACACCCACGCACGCAGTATACACATCCCTTAGTGGTATAATGTCTGAACGGATCAATATCTGATCTGAGCAGATCTATACTAGCGTCCCCAGCAGTTTTGGGTTCCCAAAAATGCAGTGTTAACGGGATCAGCCCAGACACCTGCTAGCACCTGTGTTTTACCCCACCTCCCAGCCCAGCCCAGACCACCCAAGTGCAGTATCGATCGATCACTGTCACTTACAAAACACTAAACACATAACTGCAGCATTTGCAGAGTCAGGCCTGATCCCTACGATTGCTAACAGTTTTTTTGGTAGCATTTGATACAGTTGCTGATAGCCTATGAGCTTTTTTACCTGTGAGTCTCACTACTGTACCAGTAAATTTAGAGACCAAAATGGCAGATCGAAGGTACACTAGTGAAGAGGCCTACACGTTTCTGAGCATGACAGATAGACGAGGAAGTCACTCATCTGTCAGATTCAGGCTCAGAATATGATCATGTAGACCACAGCAGCTCCATGACAGATAGCTCTGATAACGGAGTTGTGGTCCCTGCCAAGGTCAGGCATACCAGACCCCAATCTTCTTCTGCTGTTGTTGAGGTGCATGAACCGCAGGGCTCTCATATGGAGCAGAGAAGTACTAATAGCCCCTCCTGGTGAACTGGCAAGCACCAGCGGCCTAGTGCACCCTGGTCATACATCCAGCACTGCAGAATCACGTGGTGATGTGGTGAATCCCATAAGTACAGTTCAGCTGGCGAGGTGGCAAGCACAAGTAGTGTCCCGCTGCCACCAAAAAGACAAAGACAGGCCTGTCGTGCCCATAGTGTCGTTCCTGCAAAATTTGCCAATCCTAATTGGGAGCCCACCACTTCTGCAGCACCCGTACTTCCCCCATTCACTTGCAAACCTGGAATTCAGGTGGAAACAGTTGATTTTACGTCACTTGATTTTTATTCAATGTTTTTCAAGAAAGATCTGTATAGATCTATTGTGGACCAAAGTAATTTGTATGCTGGTCAATTTATCGCCGCTAATCCCCAGTCCTCCCTTGCCAGAGATTGGAAACCAATTACGGTTACTGAATTTAAGACCTTACTGGGCCTATACCTTGACATGGGCATAGTAAAAATTAGTATGTTGCGGTCATATGGTCCACTGACCCAATTTACCATATGCCTATGTTCTCTGCCTCCATGGCCAGAGCACGATACGAGCAGATCTTGCAGCTTGTCTTTCAAACAGTATCTTCCCAGCAAGAGTGCCAGATACGGGCCAGGATGTATAAGCTCTGTGACAGGGCCACAGGCTATACATATAGTTTTATGGTTTACGAGGGAAGAGATAGTCATGAGTCACTGAATAGGGATGAGCCGAACATCCCCCAGGTTTGGTTCGCAACAGAACCTGCTAACAGACCTAAAATTCGTGTGAACTTTAGAACCCTATTAAAATCTATGGGACTTGAACGTTTGAAATCAAAAGTGCTAATTTTAAAGGCTAATATGTAAGTTATTGTCATAAAAAGTGTATGGGGACCTGGGTCCTGCCCCAGGGGACATGTATCAATGCAAAAAAAACGTTTTAAAAACTGACGTTTTTCAGGAGCAGTGATTTTAATAATGCTTAAAGTGAAACAATAAAAGTGTAATATTCCTTTAAATTTCGCACCGGGGGGGGGGGGGTGTATAGTATGCCTGTAAAGGGGACACATGTTTCCCGTGCTTAGAACTGTCCCTGCACAAAGTGTAATTTCTTCAAGAAAAAAGTCATTTAAAAGCACTCGTGGCTATAATGAAGTTTTCGGCTCCCCGTATGAGTCATTGAAAGTCAATTTAATTACCAGGCCCTTCAGGTCTGGTATGGATATTAAGGGGAACCCCACGTCAAATAAAAAAAAATGACGTGGGGTGACCCCCAAATATCCATACCAGACCCAGACCAGATGACTTCATTCCTCTGTAGTTCATTCACATCTAGGGTGTTATTGTGTAAGTATACGCTACTATACTATAATTGTGACATAATGAACCATTTCTGAACCCGGGACTGATGTGTTGTACCTCTCTGATATAGTGAATGAACTTCACATAGCATAGGTTCAGTTGTGTCTTATCTAGTGCTTAATTTAACATAAGAATGGCATATACAGAGCTATAAAAATACTGTGAACCTTAATAACCAGTATCAAATATCTTGTCAAGTTCCATACTGCAGTATACAAAAAAAGTTCTAGTGCAATTTTTTTTTCATATTTATAGTGTTAGGATAGTGAGTGCAGCGGGTGCATTATTTAAACCCAGTGTCTGGTGGATATTAATTACATACACCATTTTCATGAAGGAAAATACACACAAGGAGACACAATTTGTACCCAAGGGGCCTGGTATGGTTTGGGGGGGGGACCCCCATGCTATTTTTTTAAAGCATTTTTCAGTTTTTCTGGTGCAGAAACTGACCGAAAACTGACCGGAACTGACTGTATTGGTGCAGAAAAAAACACAACTGCACAGAACTTTATCTGGTGTGAACTGGCCCTAAGGCCGCGTACACACGCGGGGACTGTTCGCCCAACTTTGTCCGCTGAACAGTGTTTCGGCGGACAGTCCGCTCGTGTGTGGGCTTTCAGCGGACAGTTTCAGCGAACAGTCCGCTGAACAAGGTTTTTCGGAAATTCCGAAAAACTGTCCGCTGAAACTTTGTTTCAGCGAACAGTCCCCTCGTGTGTAGGCTTGTTCGGCAAACTAAGTTCCGCGCATGCTCAGAAAGGATTTACACGCCGAAAGTTATAATGCAGTGTATAGGACGTCGTATTTTTCGTCCCGTCGTACGTGCCGTTCACGTCATCGCGCACGGTTTCAGCAAACTGTTCGTCCGTCGTGTGTGGCCATGTCCGTCCATGCTAATTTTGAGCGGACTGTTTGCCGAAACTGTTTGACGGACAAAGTTGGGCGAACAGTCCCCGCGTGTGTACGCGGCCTAATAGTTTTTTTTGCATTGATATATGTTCCTCAGGGCAGTAGCCGGACCCCCATACCCTTTTTTATCACCAATAACTTGCATATAAACCTTTAAAATTAGAATTTTTCAAGTTTGAGTTCCATAGACTTCAATGGAGTTTGGCGTTCAGGTCGGAACTTTTGCGATGTTCAAGAGTTCTTGAACTGGGGGTGTCCGGGTGTTCTCTACTTAAATACAATAAAATAGTATATTTGTATATGTATTATATGTATTTTAACAGTTTGATGTGTTCGCTATTGCGAGGCATATTTGAAGTCCCATTGTTTTTGGTTGAATTATATAATGTGTGCAGAGCAATTTGTTATCTTATTGTAGTGATTGGGCTTTGGGCTCCTTATTTATTGATCATGTAAAGACACAGCACACCAAGTATGTTGTATTTGTGTAGCATTTATAAATCATCAGTGTTTCTGGGGCTCTAAGAAGGCTTCTAGTACCTTGATATGTGAAAACATTGGCAATATATGATTAGTATGTAAAATCCAATATTACTTTGATTTTGTAGAAAAAACATTTTTTATTCTCACATAGTCTATTTGGGAGTGTTGTGTAGATCTGTTGCATCAATCTCAAACTTTTATTCACTCGTGTCATCAGTTGCACATGGTATAAAGTAAATGATAAAGTAATAATAATTTCTGGTTTATTAAAAAAAGAATAAGGCCTTGTTCACACCACAGTGTATGATTTTGGAGACACGCACCTGCACCCCACAGATTTCAAGTTGGTAGAAGCAGCTGGGCTCATGCAGATGCTGCATCCCAATCTACATTAATGGGTATTGCCTATATAGGAATGCACGGAAGACCTGTGTACTTTTCATCTATGTTGCAGCAGCTAACATAGTGTTAATAAAGTGCTAAATGCAAAAGTCTGAATTAGGATAGAATCTGGCAAGGTGAATGAAATATGTGAAATTATCCAAGTCCAATGTGTATCTTGAAGGAAGCACCAGTGATATTAAGCTAAGTTCATGCTAATCCATTAAGGTAGCCACCACGTGAGCCATCACAATTGTAAGAAATGCACTCATACCAGACTGAAATGAGTCAAATTTGCCTGTTATAAACACTTCACACCTGGAACATTCAGTTCACACCAATTGGTTTTAATATGTCAAGCTTGTTTTCTCTCCAGCATTAGTAAAGCAAATGGTTACCATATATAATCAAATAATCACACAAAATTACTGCACCCATAGACTTTTCACCTCCAACAGGTATCTTCTCATCTACCAGGACAGGTGTCTGGTGGTTGTCTTACTATCACTGGTGTTTGCTTCAAGATACAAATTGGACTTTGGAATTTCACATATTTTATTTACCTTGCCAGATTTTATCCTGATATGGACTTTGGCATTTAGCACTTTATTATCCCTATGTTAGTGTGGCAACATGTATGATATACATATGTCTTACTACCTACTTACTACCACACAGAAGATGTATTTATTATCACCAATCACACCAGCGCATTTTCTATTTTTGTTTGTTATACATTTTAGTATGTTCTATATGAATGAGGCTTAATTCCACTAACTGAACACTATTTTACTATTTTTCTTGAGCCCTCCTCTATCTTTGATTATCATGGAGACTGCAGCGCAAATATTCTAAAGCCATACTTTTATTTTGCTTATTTTTCTTTATTGAAGCCCCACTCTGGGATAAAAGTATTTTTTTTACCATTCCTCCCTCACATCCCCCCTTTGATGCATGCTACTATGCATTCTTTCTTCCTTACATTATGAAGCCAGACATACTTACCTCAGTCCCCCCTCCAGGTCAATCACTGTCACAGGTTCAGTGTAAGGGACCACTGATCCAGCACTGCGATACCCCCCCAGGTTCGCCGGTCCCCAGTAATGACATCATTCTCTTCTGGATCCTGAGTGAACCCCTCCCCTGGACATCTAATAGGAAGGGTCATAGAGGGACTGATGTGGACACCCGAAGAAGGACCCTTCTAGGAAGTAAACAGAAGAGGAGAATACTGGGATGCATCATCATGTGACCGCTGCTTAAGGTAAATAAAAAAGGGCTTTATGTTTTTTTTTATTATTTATTTAGAGTGGGTGGGAGGAAGGAGTGACTAGTGGGTAAAACCAATCCCAGTGTGGGGCTCTAACCTATCTGGCTAAATCAGAAGTAACAGCAACCCAGATACCCAGTCAGCTTTTCCAATTATAGAAAAGCTTGTTTGTTGCTTGGGTTAGAGTACTTGTGAACACTGAAGGCTGTTAACAATACTAAGTTCTGTTTGTAAGCTCTTCAGAGTTAAACATATTGTAGCTGTTAACAATCCGTCATGGGTATTTGGTAATAAAGTTGTTTCCAAAAATACTACTTAAAGCAAAACTTGTTGATATCAGTGTTGATCTCAAGGTCATAAGAAATTCTGCATTGTGTAATGTATCCATATATGTTATACTGGTCTTTAGTGAGTCTCTGCAATTTGTGATAGATTCAGATTGTATTTCACAATGTTTTCCATTGCAATATTGTTTAAATCCTTTGTTGACAGAGGCCATATGTCTTCCAACACTATGCTGTTTCCTTCTGCTCTGGAGGGATTACAAATTTGCATATATGTTATCCATTTCTCAAAACAAGATAACCAAGGACATGTCATTGTGTAATAGGATAGTGTAAAATATTGTTTTTTGCCAGCCTGCAGCCTGCTTTTTGACATTCTTCAGTGAAATGAAGTGATGAATACAGTGCACCACCATCAGTGATGCTAATAAGAATGTGTGATATTCAGCTCAATCACTCAAAACATACTCACATTAAAGACATATGTATGGAACAGACAACAAATTTGCCTTGCAACGATGACACTCCATAACAAATGTTTAACATAAAAGTATGAATATTTGCAGTTCTTAGAAGTACTAAAGCAAATGATGCTCTTGAAAAAAATCAGTTATTGCTTGAAAACTGATTTATTCTTTTTGCAAACATTTCAATTTTTTATTTCAACTAGTTCAAGGCAAGAGTCTCAAAGAATTTATAGTATGAATGTGTAGGGAAATATGTTCTGAACATGCCACAAAACTAAAAATATGAAAGGCAGTGGAAGTTATGACTTGCAGATTTTTTTTTAAACTAATTGAATATGGGCCCCCTTCAGAGCTCTGAATTGTTACCCCACACATGTACGCGATTACTTTATGCTTAGGGGACACAATGAGGAAAGTTTTTGTATTTTACAATATGTACAATATATAAAGGCAAAAATATTTATTTATTTTGGATGAAGGAAGGGTTGGAAACTATGTCAAGTTTTTTTTATTGCTGTCTGTGTCTCCAAATGTAGATTCACTTTTTCTTTTTGTCCTGTGAACATTGTCACTGAAACAGAAAGTCAATAAAAGAAAAAAAGTGGTTTGCTATTGTACATTGTTTGTTGCAATGTTCATTTGATATCCCTGATGACGTGCTCTCTTACATTTAAGGAATAAATCAATATGCTCCCTTCCTGTACAAATATAGATGCCACTGGCTGGCATAATTGTGTGCATCGCCTTGGTTCTAGGATTTTCACATACACATGGTGGGGGGCTCCAGGGCTTAAAACTGGTTTGAAGAAAAAAAAAACTTTGGATGGAATAAAGCCTCTATTTTTAGGCCCATATCTTACCTGATCCCCAGACAATATTAGTCTTAGACCCCCTTTTTTTCATGAACGGACCGTCTATCCGTTTTTCTTCCATCCGTCAACGGACGACAATGCATTCCTATGGGCAAACGGAGGACCATCCGTTACCATCCGTTAACCTCCACTTCCATTTTTATCAGTTTTTCAAAACGGATATTAACTGACGTTAACGGAAAATGTCCGTCAACTTTCGATCAGTTAAGATCCATTTTGAAGAAATCGTTTTTATTTGTTTATCTGTATGGGAGGAGCAATGCTTTCTGGGTAATTTCCTTAAAGGCACAGAAACTGCTGTAAACAGATACAAAAATGGATTAAAAAACGGATGTAAAGGTGTACATTAATGGATGAGAATGGATATTAACGGAACAGAAGACGGATGAAGAAACGGATATGAACTAATATGCTTTTAATGTGGCTAAACTGATGGTGCCTATGTGAAAGGGGCCTTAGCTGTCAATAGGCCTTTATACGAATGAGCCAACTGATGCTCAGGGCTGTGTCTCTCACTCTGTCTGGTGTGGGAGCCTGCTGCTGGGTGATAAGGCTGAGTGCTGATAGAAAACTAAAAATGTACAAGAGCTGTCTGTTTGTTTTGGCAAACCTATTAGGGAGGTGAGTACAAAATCTGGTGCAGCTGTGCACAGTAGGCAATCAGCTTCTAACTTCAGCTTGTCCAAATAAGTTTTGACAAAAAACAGGAAGCTGGTTTCTATGTAGAGCTGTAAATAAATTTGTAAATAAAAATGTCAGTATATAATTTTCAGCGATAGAAATAACTTGCTAAATTATTTCCTGTCTCAACATAAATAGTTTAAAAAATAACAGTAGTATACCCCTAACCACTTGCCTACAGGGTATTTTCACCCCCTTCCTGCCCAGACCAATTTTCAGCTTTCAGCGCTCTCACATTTTGAATGACAATTACTGAGTCATGCAACACTGTACCCAAACGAAATTTGTGAACTTTTTTTCAAGCATGACTCCTACAGGCTGAGGCATGATGGGACTTGTAGTTTTTCAACAGCTGGAGGGCCACCAGTTTGAGACCCCTGGTCTACAAGCTATGGTGCAAATCATTGAAAATGAATCACACCTGATCACACCAGATATACTGAAGACCATTTCTCATTCTCATTTCTTGAGACACTAACAAGTCAGGAAAGTACAGATACCCATGAAATTACCCCATTTTGCAAAGCAGACACCCCAACATATAATCTATGAGGCATAATGAGTCTTTTGAACTGTTCATTTTTTTCCAGATGTTTTTGGAAAATGTGAAAAAAAATGAAAAGGCATTTTTTTCCCCACAAAGTTGTAAATTTTTAAGACACACATAACATGTACATAGCAAAAATGACACCCCAAAATACATTCTGCTACTCCTCCTGAGTATGCTGATACCACATGTGTGAGACTTTTACAAAGCCTGCCCACATACAGAGGTCCGCCAGTGAAGTAGCACCTTCAGGCTTTCTACAAGCAGAAATTGCACATCTCATTTCTCAACCACCTAATACACTTTTGAAGGCCCTGGAGCCCCAGGACAATGGAAACGCCCACAAAATGACTAATGACAAAATGACCCCATTTTGGAAAGCATTTTGGAAAGCAGACACCCCAATGTATAATCTTTGAGGCATAATGAGTCTTTTGAACTGTTAATTTTTTTCCCAGAAGTTTTTGAAAAATGTGGAAAAAAAATGAAAACAAGTTTTTTTTCCACAAAGTTGTCAATTTTTAAGATATTTCCAACACATAGCATGTACATAGCAAAAATGACACCTCAAAATACATTCTGCTATTCCTCCTGAGTATGGTGATACCACCATTTGCTGAATTTGATTCACAATGGGAATTGGCATTTGAATCTGATGAGAACTCGCCGCTGCTCTCATCAGTCATGGAGAGGATCTGGAACGCCTCCTCACTTGTATAGAATCTTTTGGACACTTTTTCTGATGGGCTGTGCGACAGGTGACAAATGACACTCACTGATAGATGACAGATGATGGGTGACGGATGACGGTCCCTGGTGGGTGACAGGTGACGTGTGACGGTCACTGGTGGGTGACAGGTGATGTGTGATGGTCATTGGTGGGTGACGGGTTACAGTCACTGATGGCAGTCTCTGATGGTGACTGATAGGTGACAGATGAGGGTCACGGATGGGTCACTGATTATGGTCACTCATGGCGGTGACTGGCGAGGGTCACTGATGGGTGACAGGTGCACCGCTGATGGCAGTCTCTGACGGTAACAGGTGTACTTTGGGGGCACTGATGGGTGACAGGTGCACTTTGTGGGCCCTGATAGGTGACAGATGAGAGTCACTGATGATGGTCACTGATGGCGGTCACTGATGACAGTCACTGGCGATGGTCACTGATGGGTGACAGGTGCACCACTGACGGCAATCTTTGACAGTGACAGGTGCACTTGGTGGGCACTGATGGGTGACAGGTGCACTTTTATAAGCACTGATGTGGGGACTGTTTGGTGACAGCTGTAATGGGGGGGGGCAATGTGACAGGTTCTCTTTACTGTGGTGTTGGTGCAATACACTAAAATGCATAGATCGGTAACTCACTGCTCCTGGATCTTCTCTCCTCACACTGGAAACGGTGTGTGAGGAGAGAAGAGCCGGCAACAGCTAGTAACTAGTCTTTGTTTACATTTAGTGATTGGCTGTGAATGGATCACAGCCAATCACGTGGTAAACAGCCGCCAGCCATTGGCTGTTTACCCTTGTCAGTGATGAGCAGTGTTCCTGGGAACAAGCCGCCACCAACATGACCACGCTGCATGCTCCCAATCGCGAGCATGCATGGTCTAAAGCGGGAAATACCCATTGTGATCTGCCGTGACGTAATCGTGGCTGATCACATGGTCGACGGCCATGCCCAATGGCTGTTCACCCCTGTCTGTGATGCCATGTGTCTCCAGGGTACACCGCCACTGACAGAGCAGGGCTGCGTGCCCACGATCGCGTGCATGGCCTGTGTTTATCAGTCGCCGTCATATGACGATGTCCAAGAACAAGAGCTGCACCGCTCCACTGTCATATGGCGGTGGGTGGGCGGCAACAGGTTAAACACTTTATTGGCTAATCAAGAAAAAAAGTATTGTGCTGGTCTGAAGAAAAAAAACTTTATTATGTGGGCATAATTATAGCAAAATGTTTGCTAAAAAGTTAACACAAACATACAGATAAACCTCCTGCCTATCTATAAATTACAAAATCAAAGGAGATGGCTTACCATACCACTAAGAAGGTCCTAATAACATTTGTACAATATTTTAGGTCTATTTATAAAGGTCTTCACACAGGATTTATAAAGGCTTTCACACAAGATTTTTTGTCCATTTTTCTAAAGCGTTACAGTTGGACAAATGTTAGAATGGCCTGAGAGGGCTAAAGAATATGGCTCGAACAACAGGCCATGTGGCTGCCCCCCAGACAGATATAATATTTATTTATAAAAAAAAATAAAACATGTCATTTTAAGAAAAATGCACAGTAGGTCAGGCGGGAAAATAGGGTCAGGTAATACTGGAGTATAGGTAGGGAATGTCATTGATCCAACTAGGAAGGTTCAAAAGGTCACATGACCAGTGGGAAGATTCTGGAAGTGGGGAAAGGTTATATAAAGGGGTCCTCTGTGGGAATCTCCTCACAGCTGGTCAGATTACAGCAACAAACTCAGCTCAATTGAGCTATTATATTTAGTGTGACGGCTGTCCGGACCATGAAGACTCAAATTCGCCGAGAGCTGGAGCGAGCAGGGGACAGAGGAGGTGAAGAATGGCCGAGAAGATGCCTGGAGTTGGGGGAAGAAGAAGACGTACGGCGGGAGCAGGTGCCTGAAGAGGAAGGGACCAGCAGTGGCAGATGTACCTGGCTTAATTAACAGAAGAGGCAGACCTGTCACTCGCAGCTCTTGTCTCTGGCAGCAAAATCAGCACTGCCCACCACAACTCCCCCCCCCCAGACCTAAGGGAACCAGACATGGTGCCTCACTGGCGGCTTCCAGTGCGGGGACCAGAAGAACCAGCCTCACAGAGAAGAGGAGGAGGAGAACACTATCAGCTTCACCTCCCAGGAACAGAGGAATGTGGGCTCAGGTTTCAGAATCCACTGTGATGGCTGAGGAGGCAGTAGCTTCCACACAGAGCAACAGTCATTCAAGATTACCTCATACACAAGATCAAGTGATAGCTACTGTGACCACTGGAGGCTCAAGAGAGCAGCATCTTCTGAGTTCTCCTAGGCAAGCTAATGCAACAGCGGCATCTAGTGGTCAGTGTGAGTTGGCACAGGTTTTAAATAATAATGGGATTTTTATATACAGCTTACCTGTAAAATCCTTTTCTTGAGAGTACGTCACGGGACACAGGAGCTCATTACATAGTGGGTTATATAGGCACCTCTGGTGATTGGACACTGGTTAACCCCAATTAAGAAGAATTCCTCCCCTATATAACCCCTCCCATATGGGAGGCACCTCAGTTTTGTAGCAAAGCAATAAGAAACCACATAAAACCCAAGAGGGGTGGGAGCCCTGTGTCTCGTGATGTACTCTCAAGAAAAGGATTTTACAGGTAAGCTGTATATAAAAATCCCATTTTCTTGATCATGCATCACGGGACACAGGAGCACATTACATAGTGGGATGTCCCAAAGCAATGCTCAGATTGAGGGGAGGGAGACACAGATCATAATTATAGACCGCCAGGGACCGGAGGACCTAAACTTCAGCCTGCAGTACACTGCGCCCAAAGGCGATATCCTCTTGCCCTCTGACATCCACCTGAATCTGGTGAATGTGTGGACTGATGACCAAGTTGCAGCCTTACAGATCTTAGCCAGGGAGGCCTGGTGATGCACTGCCCAAGAAGCACTTACAGCCCTAGTAGAGTGCGCTTTCACTTGAAAAGGAGGGATTTTCCCTTTAACACTATAGGCTTGAGAAATAACCTGTCTAATCCACCTTGAGAGAGTGGATTTTGACGCCGCCTGGCCCTTCCTAGGGCCTTCCGGCAAAATAAATAAGCAATCAGTTTTCCTTATCTGAGCAGTTGCTTGAAGATATATACTGATTGCTCTAACCACATCCAAAGTGTGCAAAGATTCTTCTTCTGCGGACTGTGGGTCCGGAAAAAAGGATGGTAGGATTAGATCTTGATTCAAATGGAATCCCGAAACCACCTTAGGTAGAAAGGACCTGTTGGGACGCATGACCACCCGGTCCTTATGAATAATTAGATACGGCTCTTTGCTGGAAAGAGCTGCTAGCACTAAGAAAACCAATTTTGTAGTCAGGAGAACTAATGAAGCCAGATGCAAAGGTTCAAATGGTTGCCCCTGCAAAGCCGAGAGAACCAAATTTAGATCCCATGGGCATACCGGAGGTTTGACTGGCGGTCTTATCCGTATGGCCCCCTGGATGAAAGCCCGTACCAGGGAATGCGATGCAAGTGGCTTCTGAAAAAACACTGACAAGGCCGAAATCTGCACCTTGATAGTGCTTATGGCCAAATTCATTTCTAGGCCTGACTGGAAAAAGGCCAAGATCCTGCTAATGACATACTTTCTAGGATGCCATTCCCTGAGTTCACACCAGGAAACATATGCCCTCCAGATTTTGTAATAAATAAGCCTGGAGGCCGGCTTTCTGGCATTGACCAGAGTAGAAAGGACTGGCCCCGAAAGGCCACAGTATCTCAGAATGTGGGTCTCAGCAGCCAAACTGTCAAATTCAGACTGTGTAAAGCAGGATTTTAAATTGGACCCTGTGAGAGCAGATCTGGCCAGAGAGGGAGGATCCATGGCCTGCCTACTGCCAACTTCATGATCTCTGCGTACCACGGTCTCCTGGGCCAAGCCGGGGCTACTAAAAGGACCGATTTTGTCTCCCTCTTGACTCTTCCCAAGAACCGCGACAGAAGCGGGCACGGGGGGAAGGCATAAATCAGATTGTACTGATCCCAGGGAACTGTCAGAGCATCTGACCCCTGAGCAAGTGCATCTCTTGTCCTTGACACAAAATTGTCCAGTTTCCTGTTGAACCTGGACGCAAACAGATCTACGTCTGGAGTACCCCACCTGTGACATATGTTCCGAAACATGTCGGGGTGCAGAGCCCATTCTCCTGGGCACAACTGCTGGCGGCTCAGAAAATCCGCCTGTCAATTTTCCACTCCTGGAATGAAGACTGCAGAAAGACACGGAACGTGCTTTTCCGCCCAGACAAGTATGCGGTTCACCTCTTTTTGCGCAACCAGGCTCCTGGTACCGCCCTGGTGATTGATATAAGCCACTGCTGTGGCATTGTCGGACTGAACCCGAACAGGGAGACCCCGTAGTTTGTAAGACCACCTTATGAGAGCCATATAAACTGCCCGGATCTCCAAGACATTTATGGGCAATAGCTTCTCGATCACAGACCATTTCCCCTGCAAGCATGTCTCCTCCAATGCTGCTCCCCAGCCTGTCAGGCTGGCATCTGTCGTGATAATCTTCCATGGAAGAGGAAGAAAAGTTTTGCCCTTCAGCAAATTCTTGGTTTGTAACCACCAGACGAGACTCTTGCGTGTCCCTGGGGATAGACGCATAGGAAGATCCAAGGATTGAGGCTTCCTGTTCCAAGCCGCAAGGATGCATCTTTGCAGAGGCCTTGTGTGGAACTGGGCGAATGGGACGGCCTCGAAGGAGGCGACGATTTTCCCTAACAGTCTCATGCACAATCGAATGGGGGAAGATCTCCTGCCCAGAATTAGGCGCACCAAATCCCCAATGGCCAAGGCTTTTGACCTTGGAAGAAACACCTTGCCCTGAGCAGTGTCGATGATCATACCCGGGTATTCCAACCTGGTGGCAGGCTGTAGGGACGACTTTTCTAGGTTTATAATCCAACCTAGGTGTTCCAGGTGTTCTAGCGTTCTGGTAACGCTGTGGTTCAGGAACGCTACTGTTTTCTCCATGAGAAGCAAATCGTCTAGATACGCCATGATGGCTATACCCTGAGCTCTTAGGTTTGCCAGGAGAGGGTCCAGAATCTTTGTGAAGACTCGAGAGGCCGTAGCAAGCCCGAACGGCAAGGCCACAAATTAAAAATGGCGCTGCTCTACCGCAAACCTTAGATATTTTTGGTGTGCGGGGAAAAAAGGCACATGGAGATATGCATCCTTGATGTCTATTGATGCCATAAACTCTCCCCCTTGCAGGGAGGAGACCACAGCGCGAATTGACTGCATTCGGAAGGACCGGATGCGTAAAAACTGGTTCAGATCCAGGATAGGTCTGACACTTCCATTTGGCTTCAGGACGGTGAAGAGATTCGAGTAAAACCCTGAACCCTGTTCTTTTGGGTCCACTTCTACTATCACCCCCTGGGATAGTAAGTGATCTAAGGCCAGAAATAGCGGTTTTTGCTTTACTGGATCCCTGGGGATCCTTGACCTTAGAAAGCGAGAAGGTGGAATCTCCTGAAACTCTAGCCTATAGCCCAGAGATACCGAAGAGATCACCCACTTGTCCCTGATCTCTTCCCGCCAGGCTCCTGCAAACTGCAGGAGCCTTCCCCCCACACGGCTGAGCGGGGGCACCCCTTCACAAGGAAGCTTTTGGGCTCTGCTTGGCAGGCTTTCGCCCCCAAGTCTTTTTCTGCCCCTGGGCCCGGCCCTGAGCCTTTCCTGTAGAGCAGGGTTGAGAAGGCCGTCGCTACTGCTTAGAGCTTGATGCTCCTGGAGAGAGAGCACGCCTAAATGATGGACGCTTGCTCCTTTTGACTGGAAGGAGAGTTGATTTACCCCCTGAAATTTTTTGGACGAATTTGTCTAATTCTTCTCCAAACAAACGTTTCCCTTTAAACGGGAACCCAATCAAATGCTTCTTGCATGACAGCTCAGCTGCCCAATTCTTTAGCCATAGGGCCTTTCGCATGTGTACCAACAGGAGAGACAAAGGAGATGCTTGTTGGACAGAATCCAAAATCGCATCAATTACGAAACATAGAATTTGAGGTATTTCTGCATAATTCTCTACTTCCTCACTGGGAAGAAGGCCAATCATCTGCTTAACCTGTTCCTTGAGGAACTGACACAACCCCACGGCTGTGACTGTAGGTTGCACTACAGCGCCAGTCATGGAAAAGGAGGCTTTTAATAAAGTTTCCAGCTTCTTATCAGTTGGATCCTTAAATACCTGAGAATTATCCAACGGACAAGTCAGGTTTTTATTCACGCAAGAAACAGCCGCATCGACAGATGGGACCCCCCACTTCTTGGTGAAACTTTCGTCCAGAGGATAATGCATAGAAAACCTTTTAGGAGGAGCAAACAGTTTATCGGGATGTCCCCAATCCTCATACAACAATTTATCCATTAAGGGATGAATTGGAAAGGAATAGGCAGTCTGTGGGACTTTCCTGACTCCCAGGGAAGAAACAAAGGATGTAGCGACTTCAGCAGCAGGCATTCTGAATGTGGTATGCACCAATTCAGTATAATACTGCACCTGTTTTCTGAGTGCCTGGGAGGAGGGGACTCTCTCCTCTTCCTCTGATTCATCCGACTGCTCATGATCCCTGTCCCAAGGTAGGGATCTCTCCTCATTGTCAGAAGAGTCATCTGAAAGAGGAATCTCAGCAGAGGGAGGGGATCTACCCCTTTTCCTGCTATCTTTCAGGGAAGCAGAAATAAAATTCATTATTTTCCCTTCAAAACCCTCCAATGTAGCCCTAAGGGAGTCCTCAGTGACATACACCGGGGCTGACACATTAGGAGAGGCTGCAAAACCTGACAGGGGCACTGACTCATCCTGAGAGGCTGGCTCCAGTCTTGCAGGGGGGGAGGGTAACTTACAGGCATTTTTAGAACCCCTGGACCTAGGCGGTGATTTACCAGTGCCCTTGTTACCTCCCCCTGAGGTTTGCCTGGATCCAATCCCTTGGGATGCTTACTGCCCACAGCTCCTGTGTCTCCACTTACAGCCCCCTGACGCTCTGGGCTTTTTAAATCTGCCGCCTGGCACCTGCACAGTACAGCGCCGTGCACACTGACGTGCACGGCTCACAACCACACCCCCCTCCTCCATTAGGCCGGGAGCGTGCCCGGCACGCATGCACGCGGACCACGGAATCCAGGGGGGAAAGGGAAACTCCATCGGAGCTGCGTGGGACCCCCAGACTACTTGGGACCCCTGTATTACCTCTATTGTGGCAGGGATTGCAGTGGAGACGTGAGATAGCTGGAGAACCAGGCTTCACTGAGCGTGTGTACTGAAAAGGCATGTAAGTATGCATCAGGCTGCTCTTACTCCCTCTAGTGGTGGAAACCAGGTAAGACATACTACTACTCAATGAAGAAATCCATAATATATATAGGATTAACTTCCCTTACCTGTCCTCGCCGCAGGAATTGCTGAAAACAGTCAGATTCCAGCCTTCACCCATCACGGCGGGCAGAGTTGTGCCAACCTTCATGTTTTTTGGGGGTCTTTCTCAGAAGAACCTCCTACCTGGACCATGTAAAAGACTCTGCCAGAAACTTTCATGCCACTATGTAAATAGTACACCAAGTCTGGTTTTCCCAGAGCCCAGTCTTCCCATGGAGAGGACTTACAGGCCAAACCTCGTTTCTTCAGATGATGAGGCCTGGGTACCATATCATCTTGGGAGTCAAATATCGACCTGAGATATGGATCCGGTGTGTTGTAGCCCTTAGGCCCCCGCAGGGACCTGCACAGAGCTTTCTTCATAGCACATGTTTTACGTGACCAACCACCATAGACACTGGCGAAAAAACTGAGGTGCCTCCCATATGGGAGGGGTTATATAGGGGAGGAATTCTCCTTAATTGGGGTTAACCAGTGTCCAATCACCAGAGGTGCCTATATAACCCACTATGTAATGGTGTCCCGTGATGTATGATCAAGAAATAATGGTTTCTATTAACAGGCTTAATGACAGCATTAACACTCATAACAATGATAATGTTAATTACTCTAATGTATGGTTTAATGAATCTGGGAATAGGTGTGGAAATGTTTCTAATACTAATAGTACTTCTTCTATTTCAGCAATTAACACCAATAGCATTAATACTTTCCCAGCTGAAATTAATATTAATAATTCTTCAGTCCCTGAAGCCTGTCTAAAGGAAATTTTACCATGTAAAATGTCACCACTCGGGTATCGCCTGTCTGTTCAGGTAAAAGAAAAAATATGGAAAGGGCAGTCCATTGGCATTTTGTCCTTACTGCCCTCAGCAAAAGAGTTTATTAACAAGCCTGACAAAAAATCTGAGGATAAACCTGAGGAAGATAGGCATAGACCCATGGCAAGGTCTTTTCAAAATTGTGTACAGTCATTTAGCCTTTATGCCAGTGTGTTAGGAGAAAAACACACGGAATACTGTAGCCGTCTTTTTAAACACTTTGAGCATGGGCTTGAAGCATATAAAAGCTTTGGTGGTTTAGGCTGGTACCAGTATGCTCAGGCCCCACCCATTACTCAAATGTTTTAAAAGGAATACCAACACACACACAGGCAAAGAGATAACCATTCAAAAAGCTTGCACACCAGTGAACCTACAAAACATGCAGCAATGGTTGGAAATTTATCCAGATCAGGAGACAGCCAAGTTTTTAAATGAAGGTTTCTCCAGAGGTTTTTCTTTGTCGGTTTTTAAAGGTACGGGATGCAAATTGGTTAATAATTTAAAATCAGTATTACAATTTTCACACATTGTTAAAGGTTGGAAAAATAAATTAAAGAGGGTAGAATAGCGGGACCATTCAATTTCCCTCCATTTAAATTTTTTAGAGTATCTCCATTAGGAATTATCCCAAAAAAGAATCACAACTAATTTTGCCAAATACATAATTTATCCTTCCCGATAGGTGCATCATTAAATGAAGAGCTAGCATCCATCTCATACTGTACATTTGAAGAAGCCACTTGCCATGTCAGGGAATTTGGGAAGGATGTACCACTTGCAAAAGCAGATATTAAAACAGCATTTAGATAGCTTCCGATAAGCCCAGCTTCTTACAATTCACTTGGCATGGTTTTAAAATTTTACTACGACATGTACCTCCAAATGGGATGTTCAATTTCATTTGCTTATTTCGAAAAATGTGCATCTTTCATTCAATGGGTGGTTTCATTTGAATTCGGTCATAAGGTTATATTACACCACTCGGATGACTTCCTATTTATTGACCCTGCCCAATCTCCAATTTTGTCTATTTTTGATGGATTTAGCATAATCACAAAAAAATTAGGAGTTCCCTTGCTGAAGAAAAAACTGTGTTGCCCTCCATATCCGAATTCTTAGACATAAAAATAGACACGGAATTATTAGAAATACAGCTGCCATTTTTACATTTTACATGTGAAAAACGTTCGTTTTTATGTAAGTGTATTTCTACTAATTAAAAAAGCATTGAAGTTTTTTACACTATGGGAGGCTTCTTTTCTTTTTATATTACGAACGTGCACCTGGGTTACTTATGAGATTGTGGAGCGGCTACAGTGTATGGATCGTTCGTTCCTGAGGGATAAAGGATAAAGTGTTCGGTGGAAGCAAGGAGCTGCTGGTGGCTTGGTACTTTAAATGCTCCTTGTGCTTTTACCATCTGGTAAGCGCACTGCTTTGTCAGTGGTGGGACACTATAGCGATAAGGAAGTGTGGAATCACTGTGGTGAGATCGTTTTCCTTTTTTTGGATAACATACAGTTTTTATGGACTTTTCTTTATAAATTTTTTTTGATTTATATTATTTGGCGCTGCTCTTTTGTTCATTATTTAAATAAAAGCCACCAAGAGCATAGTTCTACTTCAACTATTCCTGTTGGTTGTAGCATTGGAAATATGGGGTGATAAATTTGCCAATAAAATAATTTTAATTAATTCCGATAATAAAGGAGTAATATACACAGTATATTGCCTATCAACAAAATCCCTTCTGGTAGTTACATTTCTTAAGTATCTGGTGTTTTTATGTTTAAACTTTAATATCTGGGTAAAAGCAAGACACGTTGCAGGTAAGGATAATCAAATTGTGGATGCATTATCTCGATTGCAGATGCAAAAATTCTGGCAGCTTCTGCAAAATGCGGTCAAGAAGCGACAGGTCCCAAACATCTTTGGAACCTGATCTAGGAATTCTGATGCAGCCAATCAAGAATTTGGTGGGCCGAATACATGGCTGCATGGCAGAAGTGGAATAAATTCATCAGGAAATTTGAGATGCCGTTCGAGTCTCCTTCAGAAACAAACATTCAAACATTTACACTGATGCAGGCAGAGCTATCCTATAGCCAGATCTCTAAGATACTGGCAGGGGTGTAATTTTTCTTTAAATTGCAAGGTTTTCCTCAGTGTACATCTTTCTTCTCTATAAAGCAAGTCATGATAGGTTATAAAAAGAAGGAAATTTGTAGAGTTACAAAAATTGTATGCTTTTCTGGTTTTGAGTCCATTTTATTTAAAAGCGCTTTTGTATTAGCATTTTTTGGTGCTATGAGAATATTAGAATTTTTACCCAGAAGCAAAAAATCGGTGTCTGGCCTGTTGAGCCATCGCGTATTGGTTCACAGGGCAGGACTTAATATATTCAGTGCACATTCCAAAACAGACAGATCAGGAAAGGGTGTATGGATTACTCTTTATAGTTGGGGAGCAGTGAAAATGTGTCCATTAAGAATGGTAAAGGAGTACGTTGCAATTAGACCATCTGGTGAAGGCTGTTTTTTGGTTCATTTGGATGGGTCACCCCTTACAGGATATAAATTTAACATGGTTTTAAAAAAATGCATGTTGAAGTTAGGGCTACAAGCATTTAATTTCACATTCACAAATTCCCATTCATTTAGGATTGGTGTAGCAACAGAAGCTGCAAAAATGGGCCTTGATGCAGCAATAAAAATAAAAGGAAGATGGGATTCACAGCGATTTAACATATATGTTAGACCTCATTGCTCTCCTTAATTTCTCTTAGGTAATAGAAGAATGATTTGGATCCTGAGCCACTCCTTTATATTTTGGACCAACAAAAGATCCAGGTTGCGTTGTTATACAGCTAATATGTCAATGGATCCTCAGAAATTCCAAGTTTTATGGAGAGGAATTTGTGGTCTGAAATGGTTAAATTTGTCTTTTTATCTCTCTACTTAAACTGAGAGAGCTGAATCAGTATCGAAGAATAAAGAAGGTGCTTCAAAAAAGTAAGTACTTGTCCCGTGTTCCTATTATGATTATTAACTTGCATGCTGCCCCATGTGCTTTTCTTTATGTGCTTTGGTCATGCTAATTTGTCTTATTAAAAGAAGTTTAGGACACTGTTGTCTAGATGTCTTTGAAACTTGAATGAATTGCAAACTTGATTCAGTGGAATGTAAGGAGAGGACACTCAGCAGCTGTTTACACATCTGGACTTAGGAGCACTGTGGGACACCAGAGCACATTTTTTAGGGTAACCCACACAGATGCTCCAGTGGATACTTGGGGTGTCTCCATCTGTGAAACTTGGTCAAAAAAAGGTAAGTATTCCAGCTTGGTTAAAAGGGGATTAATCATGTCTTTGACTTGGATCTCTGCCCAAACAGACAATTGTACACCACTTCAAAGCAATGTTTCATATTCCTATTTGTGGACTAAAATATCTGTGTTCTAAGTATACCCTTTGTTTCATTCTCATAGGGGAGAGGAGACTTGGACACTACTCAGAGGACACCAGGGACCTCTGACATTGCCAACCAGATTGGAAAATTAGCCAAGCCCCCCTGAGGATCTGGAGGAAGGAGAGGTGGAGAAAGTGGGCGAGATGGGCACCCCAACAGGTGAGTGTCTGACACCCCAGCTTAAGGTGATCTATGTATGCCTGCATATTTCTAAATACATGTTTTTTAAACAATTTTTAGGTGATGTGCTGGTTATGGAAGAGGAAGTGGTGGAACCTTTCACTAGGGCCAGTGCCCAAAGGCTCATCCAGGAAATAATGCAATGGAATGGGAAACTGACAATATTAGAAATAGACTAAACATTATGGAACAGCAAATGAAGAACATGATAAATGTGTTGGGGAGAATCAAATTTTTTTCCTAATCACATCCTGTTTTTTTATTTTTTAGATTCCCAAAAAAAGTTTTGTATTGTACATTTTAAAAGCCAAATTTTGAAGATGCACACAGTGTGTCAACATGTGCTATCTGCCATCAGGGGATCTCAATGCACGCGTTTTGTGGGTGCAACTCCTTCCTCATAACTCAAGTAGGTGAGAGGAAGGGGTTGCACCCCCAAAACATGTCCATTGATCCCCCATGATGGGAAATAGCACATGTTGAAATTACCCATTTGTACTCCCAATCTGTGTGTATCTTCAAAATTTGGCCTTTAAAGGGGTGACATCACCCCATCAGATTTATAGCAATATTAAGACTTTTTTGACACTATAATGTCAGATATTGCCTTCAGTTTTTATATGTTGAACTTTGTAAGTTTCAGAGTTGTGTATGTTATGTTTTGAAACATGCGTGTTTGTAAAAAAAATATTGAGAAAAAAAACAAAATTTCGTGTGTGAATGTGCACAGAGTAAAAATTTGGAAAAACAACACAAACATGTGTGGCTTCTTCTTTCAATGCTCAATACCAGCTTTGTAAGTAATTTTGTATTTACAGTGACAATGGGGCTTATTTACTGAAGGAAAATCCACTTGGCACTACAAGTGCACTAGGAGATCCTAGGAGACAGCCAAAAAGAAAAGCAAGCAATAAACAAAATTCTAGATTTTATTTGAAAATTTAGTTTTATTAATAAAAATTAGACATTGTCTGGCATTGCAATGGCCCCCCTACCCGTAAGAGAATTAACATATTTCTCCGGACTTCACGCGTACTTTGGCCCAGGCCCATCAGGGAATTGTCTGTAATAAGTCTAGCCTTAGGCCCAACAGAGGCTATATAATTCAGTGAATTCTTTCTTAAATAATTGTGCGGTATGCAGCAGCATAGGATGACATGGTTGATTTTGTAGTCTGCCATATGGATTGCCGTCAGAAACAGGCAGAACTGGCTGGCCATTATCCCGAAGGTACTCTCAATGACTCTTCTATCTCTGGCCAGCCGGTAGCTAAAAACCCTCCTCCCGGGGTGAGGGTTCTTTGGGGGACTGGCCTCATCAGGTGCTTGCCCAGACCGAAGGCTTCATCTGCAATAAAGATGACGGCGAGTCCTTCCATTATCCGCATCAGGTGGCAATGCCAGGCCACCGGTCTGGAGACACTGGTAAAACTCCATCTGGGCAGAGACTCCTCCATCCAACATCTGGCCATTCTTCCCCACGTCCACATAGAGGAACTCATAGTCTACCGATACTACCTCCATTAACACTACACTATTAAACCCCTTATAGTTATAATTGTAAGACCCCGAATGGGGTGGTGACACAATGTGGACATTCTTCCCAACTATAGCCCCTCCACAGTTGGGAAAGTCCCAACGGTCAGCAAAATGGGAGGCCACAGTCTGCAATTCCCGTGGAGTTGAAGGAAACTGTGGAGTCAAACAAGAAAAAAAATTATAAGTGCTTTTGCACATAACATTGCAAGCAGATTACACAAAAACATTCTAGCACAACATCAGTATAACATTTATTTTAAGGAGTATTTAAAAAGACAAAAATATAAGGCCCACTTATCAGATTCCTCACCCCCTCTGATGGTCCATTGATAAAATTTTAGGGGGAGGGTTTGAGGTGACTTTGGGAGCCAAAAAAAAAAGCCTCCAGCACTCTGCCTGAATTTAAGGACACACATAACATTTGGACACATTTTAGGGGGTGTTTTGGGGAAATCAGTGCAATGGAGCTGACAATATACATTGTTAAGAGACTAGGCTATAGGTGTATGTGGGCCCAGGATAGCATGCTGGGGAGGTTAGTGAAGGCAAATATGCATGTAGGCCAAAAAAGGAGCATTAAAAGATTGGAGCATGCATGAGGATAAAGGGGACATTCACAACATATTCCAATCATAGTAATTAGGGAATGATGAAATAAATACAATACATTAGCAAACATTTAATACATATAATGTGATCTTAAAGGAGAAAACTTACCTTAATATAGTCTTTCTGCAGGACCTGAATTATGGCAGAACAGGTCTCTGGAATAATGATCCCAGAGCCTGGGGGGAGATGCCTGTTGAGAACTTGAGGTCCTGCAGACTTCTCCCAGTCACCAAGTACCGCAATGTGGCCACTAGCCTCTGCTCCAGAGTGATGGCTTGCCTCATGCAGGTATCGTGCCTGCTGATATAAGGGGTGAGCAAAGTCAACAGATGGTGAAAAACAGGATCCTTCATCCTGAGATAATTCCTGAAATCATCAGGATTATTCTCCTGGATCTCCTCAAGCAAAGGCATGTGCGAGAATTGGTCACGCTGGAGTAACCAATTCTTGGTCCATGAACTCCTCCTAGCCCTGTTCATAGACTGGGCTCGGGTTAAAGTATGATCCCCAACACCAAGCCCCCACACAGCATGAACTCTACAATGAGTACGTACCTGCACCATGGTTTCAAAATGGTCGGCTGGTCAGAATGAACTTAACGAAACGCTCTGAAGAACAGCAAGGCTTGTGAAGAGCGTGCTGAAAATCATTAATGAGCGGACCAGAACGCACTGACAAACAGATACAAACTGACTACAAGCACTGAAAACCAGATACAAACCCACGAGCACAAACTGAAAAGCAGTAAAACGATCTGAAAAAGCTGGAGTCTGAAAAGCACTGTAACCAAACTTCTATGAAAACAAGATCAGCAGAAGGAGCCCAAAGGGTGGCGCACTGGGTCTTGAACTTTCTTTTTCTAGTCCCGATGTATGTGCTGTACGTCACCGCATTCTTAACAATTGGACTTTGGTGTGATTGTGTGTACGAATGACAGTTTCAGCGGAACTCCATCGGAACTCCGTCGGAAAAACCTTTGGAGTTTATTCCAACGGGAAAACCGGTTGTGTGTACGCGGCACAAAATTCAGCAGCTACACTTTTTGTAGCTGCTGACTTTTAATAAACACAAAAAATACTGGAACTCTGCTTTGAAGTTGTCTTTTAATCAGTGTTTAATAACTTAGAAATATCTGCTGTGTGTTTACATTGGACAGCTTGCAAGGCTGCCAAGATTCCGTGCTCCATAGAAAGCAATAGAAAAGGAGCTGAGATTTTACTGCTTCTGTTGTGAACATTTTTTTTCTGAATTGCAGAGTTGAATGAGGGCTTGTTTTAAAGTGTTTTTACAGCTTGAGCAAAATATGTTAATACCATAGGGTACATAGTCAGGGTACAGGTTTACTTTTGCATATGTCATTACATCCTTAATAACCCTAGACCAGTACATTAAAAAAAACTGTGTAATGTTACCCAAAGTACCTTCAAGTTTTTTTTTTGTATTGCTCAAGGAACAGAACATTTAAACACATAATTCTAGCAATCATTAGTCAAATGTCATTTTGGGTTAGGATTGAATCTCTGCTATAAAAAATTGTAAAAGTGGTAGTACGTCTCTCATTGCTCACAGCTACATGGCATGCCCCAATATCATGTATACCTTTCACTTATTTTTAATTGCTCTTGGCACCACAATATAACAATAAAAGAAGTAAAAAAAAAATTAAAAAAAATTAAATTGACAAGTAGAACAAAGATAACAGTGTTCTAAAGCTGATGCTGTGAGGGTGATTTACTAAAGTATTAGAGAATGTTCTCTCAAAAAAGAGTGAAAATGCATTTTAATTATTCATTTTTTCTAAAAGCAAAGTCCTGTTCATTATTTTAATTATATATTAAAATATATTATTTATTTTTTCTCCTGCACATGATTGGAAAACTAATATGAATCTTCATTCCTTTTGGAGTAAACATTATCAACCCCTTTAGTAGATCAGCCTCTTTGTCCATGGAGTTTCAATGTTTCCATTCCATGGGCAAGAATGGCCAAGAAATGTAAGGCCGTTTAATAGTACCAAGTGCTCCCTATGGTGCACCATGTAACACACATTATGATATTTTAGGATCATATAATACAAAGGGTTATGTAAATGGTCAAGGGGAAAAGAGGGCTAGACAGACAACTGTAAGGCCTGTGAGTATATGAGCTGCAGCTCCGCTAGCTGAAGTGTTTGAAGTATAGCACTGGCTGTACTTTCCGGCCCCTATTAAACAGTGATCCATGCCTAGGATACCAATAAAGGAAAAAATTCTCTTTTTATGGAGTTTAGCTTTAAGTTTTTGATACTGATACTAATGCTACGTGGAGCAGTATTCTTACACACTGCCTTAGGTTATGGAGAAAGCTTTTTTCCTTGTCGCATGCTATTAATACTGCCATCCTACTGTTTGCCCTCTTCATAATGTAAAGTGCTTTGTAACATAAAGTGGAGGTCCATGCAAAAACTAAAATCTCTGCATCTATTGACTCCAGAGATCTAACACTAACCTCTCTATCCCTGTAAAGAAAAAATGAGTATACAAACCTTTTTGGAAGCCGGTCTGACCTGCTCTGACCAGATGCAACGCTGAGCTCTCAGCTGTGGCTTTGCTGTGTGCAGGTGCAGAGGACACGGAGGACAACAGAAGCCCCATAGTACGTCCATAGGTGATGTCACTTCCCATTAATTTCACAGTAGTTGTCCTTGTCCGTTTTTTTCTGCAGAGCTTCCGCCGCTGGAGATCAAGTCGGAGCGGGTCAGATCGGCTTCCAAAAAGGTATATATACTCATGTTTTCTTTACAGGGATAGAAAGGTTAGTGTTAGATCCCTGGTGTCTATAGATGCAGGGATTTTAGATTTTACATGAACTTCCACTTTAATGATTATTTTGTATGATGTTTATCATTTGTCCTTCTTAAATTTTGCCTACCTGATCATGAAAAAACACAACAGTATAAAGTACACAAATAAACAAATTACATTGCGATATAACGCATCTCTGAATATGAATGAGTAATTCAGCAAACACACACAAAAGACCATTCATAGGTGTTAATTATGTATCAAATTATATGAGACAAAGCTTATAGAAATGAAGAACATTTCTGAATTACTTAATATTTCCTGTAATGAATAGTGGAAAGGACTTTTAATTTAGTTGAATATATTGATGGTTTGTGCAATAAACAAGGAATTACCTTATGTCAAAATAACAATACTGTTTTAATTTGATATGTACTGCAGTGAATTTTTAGCATCAGATAAATATTTTCACTCTAAAGCTGTTTTTCACATGCAGATGATCCAATACATTTATTGTTTGCCAATAGTACCACAGTTAATATTTTATATTTTTCAAGCACTGATAAAATACTAAGTCGCCTGGCACTGGCTTGGAAACGATAAAAGAAAATTTAAGTGTTATGAATATGAAAGAATTTGGACTGTAAACATAATTCGTTTTAGATATTTCCACTAATGTCTGTCGTATCTGATGGTGGCGCCTCACTAATGTATCTACATGCATATTTAAAACTACAACATCCCGTTTGTCTCTGTTTGTAGCAGAAAAACAGATGCAGATCATATTATATAGGGAGTACAGGATATGTAAGTGCATTAGAACTGTAATCTCTTGCATTATCATAGTTTGTTACATGGGATATTAAATATACCTCTCTATTGCAGTAAGTTAAAGTGATTTTATTTTTTGAGTATAATGGGAAGGAGGAGATGGTTTGACATTTTTCTTTTCTTTTCAAATGTTTTTATTGAGATTTTTAGCAGAGTTAGTTACAACAAGGGTTACAAAACAAAAAAAATAATATATAGTAATAAAAGTAACATAACACAGTATAATGTAGTGACAGGGTTTTCTCAGCACAATATAGCATATAAACAAATAATCCACAATAAAGAATAAAGTAGTATTCCCAAGTGTCTAATATTCATAGTCATAAAGGGACTCGAACAAGAGTTAAGCCGCGTACACACGGGGCGGACTGTCTGGCCAACTTAGTCCGTCAGACAATCCGACGTACAGTCTGTCATACTTTCGAATGAACGGACTTGACCACACACACCACTTTTTGAGCGGACTAATACGGCGTACTAAGTCCGCCATACTATCCGCCCTACTTTTGAAATGAACGGACTCGCCCACACACGCGGAGGAAACAGAAGACCCGGCAGAAGAACCGAAGAGGGGGACAAGACCCCCGAAGTCGGGAGAAGAGGCCGGCGGCGAGGAAGAAAGCCGGACTCCTCCGCTAGCAAAAGAGCTACAAGAAGATAGCGGAGGAGTCCGGCGAGAAGACCCCCGAAGACGGAAGACCCCCGGAGCTGTGCAATAAAGTATTTTATCTCGTGTGTTGTGTTTTTTCTGGTACTTTTATTTTACAGGTGAATGGGTAGGGGTACATTGTACCCCATACTCATTCACATAGGGTGGGGGGCCGGTATCCGGGGGCCCCCTTATTAAAGGGGGCTCCCGGATTCTGATAAGCCCCCCGCCCGCAGACCCCGACAACCAACGGCCAGGGTTGTCGGGAAGAGGCCCTTGTCCTCATCAACATGGGGACAAGGTGCTTTGGGGTGGGGGGGCCGCGCGGCCCCCCTTCCCCAAGGCACCCCCCCATGTTGAGGGCACGCGGCCTGGTACGGCTCAGGAGGGGGGCGCTCGCTCGCCCCCCTTTCCTGGCCGGCCGGGTAGCGTGCTTGGACAAGGGTCTGTTGTGGACTTGGGGGGGACCCCCACGCCGATTTTTTTCGGCGTTGGGGTTCCCCTTTAAGTCCATATCAGGCGGCGGGGCCAGCGACGTCTCCTTCGCGGGCCCCGCCTACCTGGAGACCCGGGCGGGAAAAGTCCGCTCATTTCAAAAGTACGGCGGACTGGCACACACACGGGCGGATTGTCCGCCGAAATGCGAGTCCGACGGACAGTATTACGGAAATTACGAAATACTTAGTCCGCCAGACTGCACGCTGAAAAAGTCAGCTGAAGCCCACATACGAGCGGAATGTCCGCTGAAATGTGTTTCGGCGGACTAAGTAGTCCGCCCGTGTGTACGCGGCTTAAGTCTCTTAGAATTTGTATAATAAAGTCCGTAATATAATTATTGTAAGATCTATAAATAGCGATATGGATAATGGCCACTTCTGGACCCCATGATACCCCTCACAGGGATCTATATGTGTCTTGGAGTACCTAGGCCAACATCCTAAAGGAAATTCAAACACAGTAGTTATCTTTTATGAAGGAAAATAAAGATCTATTCTTACTCCGCAGCTCAATTCAGATAAACAAACATGTGATATATTTGTCACTTTGTTATGAAATTATTTTTAAAGCCATCCAAAAAAAAATATTAAAACACACAGGAGTTCTTTCTTCTATATGAATCAGCATTATCTAAATTGTGGAAGTATAATTTTTGTACCATGTACTCCAAGGTTCCCATAGTTGTTGTTCCTTAATATATAGGGATTTGTCATTAGGAAATAACAATTCGTAGGAGTGGTGGAGTTGGGTTAATTCTATAACTTCTGTCATAGTAGGAAGAGAGTCAGTTTTCTATTTTCTAGTTATGGATAGTCTCGCAGCTAAAAGTATATGTGTTACTACTTTACGATTTTGTTTGGGAATCGTATGTAAATTCATATTCAGAATGGCTAGTTCTGGTGAAAGTTGAAGGACAATACCTGTTACGGAAGTGAGTAAATGGGAGATTGCCTGCCAGTAGTTATGTAAGCTTGGGCAGTCCCACATAATATGAAATAGGGTCCCCAATTGGGTACAATTTCTCCAGCAATTAGGTGACGAGTTCCCCTTGAATTTTGCTAGGATATGTGGAGTCAGGTATTGTCTTTGAACAATTTTTTGTGCCAGTTCCCATAGTGTAACACATGCAGTGGCCCTATATATGCTTCGTAGGGAAGCCATCCATTGTTTAATTGAAAAGTCTTGCCCCAAATCTTGTTCCCATTTAAGGAAGGAAGGTAGTTTGCTGGGTATGTTTTTTTCCCCTAGAATTGGGTATATTGTAGCTACTCCTTTCTGTGAGGTGGCATGGATATTGAGGAAAGACCATATTTTAACCGGGATTGAAGCTCTGAGTTGTGGATTGTGTAGCAGACACTTTTTTATTTGAATATATGTAGATCGCTCAGAATTCGGAAGCTGTAATTCATTACTTAACTGAGAAAAAGACTTTAATGAGCCCTGTTGGAAGAAGGAACCAAGTTTGATATCCCGACCCAAATTCCAGTCGTGTATTTGTACGCCAGGAATTAATGTTGGTATAATTGTTAGAGGAGGGTTTAACACCGTGATTGGAGTTTTATCCCATTTGTATGTGATGGTTCTCTGCCAAGAGTGTAGCGTCGCTTTCACCGTTGGTGGGTATTGAGCTGTAATTGTGGACTTAATTTTCCTACTAAGTAACCAGAATTGCATATTAGGCTGTCGTGTGATGTCTTTCTCAATTTGTCCCCATAAAGTTTTAGGAGTAGGCAAGAACCATTCTTGCAATTGGGTCAAAAGAGTTGCGTCATAATAATCCTGTAGATCAGGTACGGTCGCACCACCGGGATTTTTTGCCATTCCATAGATATTTTCCCAAACTGCTTTGTAAGGATTTAAAGTAGTATTTAGGGATACATATTGGAAGGGACCTGAGTTGATATAATAATTTTGGTAAGGTCATCATTTTGAAAGCTGCCAGGCGACCAGCCCATGTAAATTCGAATTTACCAAGTGTTGTCAGATCTGTTTCAAAATGTTTCTTAAATGGTAAAAAGTTTGTTTTAAATAACTGTTTTGTTTTGTTAGTGAGAGTGATTCCTAAGTAAGAAATCCCCTCATCTTTCCAGTGGTAGGGGTATTTATTAGACAATTTATTAGACAATAACTGCCTGGTTGTGTTATCTAATCCTAGGTCTAAAATATGGGACTTAGTTTCATTGATTTTATAATATGATGCTGCTCCAAATGTCGTTAGTATATTTTGGAGATTCGGGAGAGATGAAATAGGATCAGACACTATAAGCACTATGTCATCTGCGAACAGACTTATTTTACTATCTATTTGCCCAATTTTTATACCAGATAGTTTTGTGTCAGATCGTATACGTTCTGCTAGAGGTTCGATGGCTAAATTAAATATTAAAGGAGATAAGGGGCAACCTTGTTGTGTTCCATTCGAGATGCCAAAGGGCCTAGACATCATATCATTTGTGTATACTCTCGCTGAGGGGCCCTTATACAGTGCAAAAATTGCCGATAAAATATTTCCATGAAAGCCGAATTTTAAAAGCACTGACTGTAAATAGTCCCAATGGACCCTATCAAACGCCTTCTCTGCATCCAAAGAAAGGAGCAGAGAAGGCGTTTGATGTCTCTCAGTAAAGTGTATAATATCAATCAGACGTCTTGTTGCATCTGAAGATTGTCCACCTTTAGTAAAGCCAGATTGATCTTTGTGAATGAGGTCTGGTATGTAGTTCATCAGTCGATTCGCTATTGCTTTGGCGTATATTTTGATGTCAATGTTCAATAATGAAATCGGTCTGAAATTTTGGGGAGCGTTGGGATCTTTGCCTGGTTTCGGCAGTGTTATGATCAAGGCCTGAAGCATCTCAGCCGGAAATTCTGATTTGGATGCCGCTTCGTTAAAAAGTGAGCATAAGTGGGGAGCCAGTATATCTTGAAGTAATTTATAGTATTCTCCTATCATTCCGTCTGGGCCCAGAGATTTATTGTTGGGCAGGGAGTCTATAGTTCTAGCAATTTCTTCCACTGAAAATGGGATGTTAAGATCAGAGATTTGATCAGTAGTTAATGATGGGAGACTAATAGTATCTAAGAAATCACTTACTATCTTTTGGGTAGGTGTGGGAGTTTGAGAATCCTCTTTAAGATTGTAAAGGGAGCTATAATAACAGCTAAATGCATTCGCTATGTCTTGGGGGTCTTGCAATTTTTCTCTAGTAATAGGGTGGTATAGATATGGAATCTTTGATTTGGAATATCTGCCTTTGATCCGAAGTGCCATGTTTTTTCCTGCTTTGTTGCTAGTATGGTAATATTTAGCTTTAAGTTTTCTAGTATGTTTTTCAAATGTATCCAATAAAGTCATTCTGAGTTCCTGTCGTAATATTTGTAGTTTCGTTTTCAGTTGTTGTGATGGGTGACATTGGTTTTGGGAATCTAATGTTTTAATGTCAGCAGTAAGTTTCTCAATGAGTTTAGTTTTATTTTTCCTGAATTGAGCATTCAGTTGCATTAGGATTCCCCTACTAAATGCTTTATGAGCACCCCATAGGGTGGCGGAGTCTGACACCGATCCCACATTATATTTAAAGAATTCAGTTATTATTATTATTGTATAGCTGTAGCATAGGTAGGCATTTTGATAAGATATGCATTTGTTCTCCATAGAAAATGGGTCGTTTGAGAGTGTTTAGGTAGAATAGTCATACTAATTGGGGCATGATCAGTCCAAGTGATGGGTGCAATGTCAGACTCCCTCACCCGCTGCAATAACCACTTATCCGTAAAAATATAATCGATACGAGTATAGGTATTATGTACCAGGGAATGATATGTGTATTCACGATCTCCAGGATGATGGCATCTCCATACATCATAGAGATCGCTTTTATTCAAAAAAAATTTAAGTGCACAGTTGGTTCTGGTTTTGGGATTAGAAGTGTCTAGTTCTTGTTCATGTATTGTGTTGAAGTCTCCACAAATTATTAAGGCACCTTTTCGGCATTTACCTATTTTTCTCATCAGGCCATTCAGAAAATGGGATTGCCTTTTATTAGGCGCATACACATTTACCAATGTAGTAAGTGTATTATCAATGGTACATATTAATATGAGGTATCGTCCATTGGTATCTACAATAGATTCATGCAATTGAAAATTAACTGAATGATGTATGGCAATAAGTACTCCTCTTTTTTTCTGTTGGCCTGATGCTGTAAATATGTGAGGAAAGTTCTTACGGGTGCAAGTGGGAATAGCTCCTGTTTTGAAATGGGTTTCTTGTATACACAATATTTGACATCGCTGGGTGTTAGCCATTTGCCACATCGACGCTCTTTTTGCTGGATGGTTAAGACCATTAGTATTTAAAGATATTAACTTTAAACTCATAAAAGGATATTAATAAGATGGAAAAAGTAAGTACATACTAGCCTGATAATAGCTTTAAATTCTACTTCCATGTGAACAATCTGTAGTCTGAAATGACTATGAATGTCCAAAAATTTAGTGACTGAAAAGTTTTGATTCAAATTTTGTAGGTTCACAACATACCTGTCCCTTTGAATGCTATGAGTTGTGTATAGGATACTGTGAAGAAAAAAATAAAAGTAAAAGCACAAACAAAAATATAACCAAACATTAAACTTAACTTGCAGTGGTAAACATTTCAATGTATACTGCAACATTAGAATGGGGAATTAGTTCAAAGGTCAGCTGTTCCAAAGATTTAGTATCGCACGGCACGGCGGGCAAGCTGATAGATCGGTTTCCTATAGATAGGATTGTATTTTGACCGGATCTAGTCAATGAAAGCTAATGCCATTGTGGCGTAAGTTTCTCCGGATTCTTCTTAGCTCCGATAGGTGGAGTTGGTTCGGGGATAATACCCCATGCGTGAAGTAACTTAATGCCTTGTTCCACAGAAGTGATTGTATGGTAGGTGTCGTTCTTCTGTATCAGTAGTTTAGATGGTTGTTTCCAACGGTATTCAATTTTATGATTACACAGAGCTTTTGTAATCGTGGAAAGTTGTCTTCTCATATCTAGACAAGTCAGCATAAATCTGGATTGTATTATATGGTTGTGGAAGTTGTCCTAGATGTCGCACTTTATATAGGATTTGTTCTTTAACATGGTAGAAGTGTACTCTAAGTAGTACATCACGTGGTATCTGTGGAGGGAGAAATGACGGTTTCGGAATCCGATGGATACGATCAATTGTGAGCTCTAAGGCTGGTATAGCTGGCAGCAAGTTGGAGAATAAGTCAGTGGCATATTTTTTAAGACCAGACTGCTGTATATTTTCAGGGATACCCCTGATTTTGAGATTGTTCTTCCTTGAGCAGTCTTCTAAATCTGCGATTTTAAATTTAAGCCACTCTTTTTCAGCTTTATTTTCTTCATGAGCATCTATTAAATCATTAATAGTATTGGTCATGTCTCCCATAGAGTTCTCAATAGTGTGTACTCTTTCACCTAAGGAGTTCACTGCTTTGGAGAATTGACTTGTGAGTTGTAAAATATCCGTATGAAGCGAAGTATGTAAAGTTAATAGCATTTCTTTTAATTGGGTGTCCAGAATAGGCTGGTTATTAGTGGGGAATGCGGCTATAGGTGAAGCTATAGGAGTTATGACTGTGTTATGTTGACTAATATGAGGTATTTTATAGCTTACCTCCTGGCCTGTGAAATCCAGTTTGATACGAGTTTTAGCCGGGCTGCGACATGTAGGGCTGAGGTAATCTTCCTCATGAGGAGATTCCAGATGTGTTTTGTGAGGTGATTCTTCTAGAGCAGCATCAGGTATGTCAGTGTTTTGCGCTCTCCCTGAGGAGGCTGTTGCTGGTACAGCAGCTGTGAGAAGATCTGTGCCATCTTTTTTTCTCCCTCCTGCTGACTGAGAGGAGAATGACGTTAGTTTTTTCATTTTCCGTTCGTCTTTCCGCTTTTTTGACATCACCTTCGGATTCAGGAACTCTTCCGTCGTCTGTTCGTATCTTTTTTACCGATATTCGCTGGGAATTGTCGCTAATATGCCCGTTCGTGTCACGGAGCTCTCTCACAGAGCTTCCATTCAGCTCATGCGCTGGCCACGCCCCCATGGTTTGACGTTTTTAATTACATAAGGGGATTCCCCAGAGGCCGAGACTTTTTTAGGATCCTGGATATGGTATTGCGTCTGTGATTTTATGATCGAGGGGAGATAGACATTTTTGAGGAATAGGTCGATATATGGTTATTATGTTTTTGGAAAAGGTGGGACCTAATGTATTATTGTTCAGTTGATAGGTATCGGTACCTTGGTTATGCATGTTTTTATGTAAGATGTCTTCCTTGTTTTCTTCTGAAATAAAAAAGAATAAATATAAAATAAAATAAAAGTGATTCAGTGTAGCATGCACCAGAAAATTCAAGAGCATGACTTATGTGCCACTGCAAACCTGTTAAAAGTACAGCAAATTGCAGGGGCATGGCCAAGTGCAGCATGCAGTAGGATGTGTTTCCTGGCAGCTCCGCCATAGATCCTTTAAAATCCTCCTGCTTGTCCCGGCATCCTACCTTGTACCTGCTCAGGGGACACCTATATCGCTGCCGTCGCATCTCAGTTTCCTCCCCCTGGAGCCATTTCATTGCTGGAATGTCCAGAAGAGGACAAAAGTACAGCAAATTAGACAATATCACCAGTGCTAGGGTACTACAGATGCAGCAGCTAAATATCAACATCCCCTTGGGATATATGTATATACACATATTTTACTATACAAAACTAATATGTAAGGTAAACGAATAAAACTAGCAAATAGGTCAAATAACCATACATCAACTTAGTGCATTTGTGATCTAAAAGTCCAATAAATTCTCCACGTGTCAATAGAAAATTCACTAAAAGATCCTTAGTGGAATCCACTATGCACAAAAGTGTTATTTGAATGGTGCTCTTCAATAAAGTGCTGTTTAATATGTGCTCCCCAACCATACAGTGCTATAGTGCTCTACAACCACCACACCAGAGAGCTTGATTTCAAATCAGAGGATTCACCATCCACAGTTTGCCTGGAGCATCCACCTTTTAACTCATCATTGTTGGGGTACATTCACAGGTAAAGCATATGGAAGACAAAGGGGAATCCGTCATTGTGTTTTTCATTTTATTAAAAAACAAAAAACTCACGATAATACCTACGCACATTTAACAGTGCTATTCCTTGCACTAAGGTTATATTGCATACCATGAGGAAATAGTAATCCATTATTAACATTCCACCTCCTTCATAAAGCAAGTCTCCACACAAACATAGCTAATTACTGCTGTTCATTTTCCACAAGATATACTGGTGCTCCACTTCTGGGTGTACTCTATGTAATGTGTGATGACATAACTTTCGGTTGCAACCTGATGCTTTTCATCATTCTGACGTTATCAAGTGCCACTGTTGAAATAGCACTTTTGCATTCCAAGAACCACTTCTAGTGATTTTTCTATTGGCACATGGACACTTAATTGGACTTTTAGACTGGGTTCACTCCTATGTGAATTGGATGCTGGTTTCCCTGCATCCAAATTGCATAGCAGGAGAATGTCACTGGCCCTCGATGGAGCCGGGTTCACGTGTCTCCGGGGCAGCTGTGGAACGCACTGTGCGTCTTTGCCTCTGTTTAAGGGCCAAATTTAGGTAAATATTCTGCCCTGATTCGTCCCTGAAACAGGTCTAGGTGTGAACTGAGCCTTAGATCACATATGCACTAAATTGTTTTGTTTAATTATTTACCTTTAACAGTACTGCTCCAGTTCCCTGAGTATCCCATATAAAGATTAGCACATACTGCCCATAAATGGATCTAAATTCAGGAATTTCAGCAGTGACCAACCAAATATTGATCCATGTACGGACACTGTAGTTGTACAGAACAGTTCTGTACAACCTCCCTGCTGGAAAATATCCCCTTGATAAGAAATGCAGTGTCGGCAGCACTGATTAGTGTATTCTGAAAAAACAGTGGTATAGCCGTGCCTTACACACACGTTGCTTTGTGTTTCAATGTCAATGCGAGGCATTTTTCCTTACAACGATGCCTTTATTCCAAGTGTGAATTTGTGGGAGTAAGTGACAACTTGGAGACCAGGAATAGTGGTTGTGATATAATATTACCCAACAGAGTCTCTGTATGCACATTTAATTACCTGATTGTCCTGGATACACTTATGCCTTATGCCATAAGAGTGTTCCTTGTCGTTTAACTTTTTCTTTAAATAAATATTTGACACTATGAGAAGGCTCTTTCCTGTTTCCTCAGCATTGCATTCCTACACAATAGCAAAAGTGCATGCTTATTTGTCAATAGAATATTCATTAATAGAGAGTACAAGACCACATAGGGGAGCATGTTTGATTTAACATAGAAGAGATTACCTAAAATAATGGGATAGCACCAGAAATACTAAGTTGTACACGTTGGTGAATTTGTTTACTATTTTGGAATGCACATATGGGTACAGACTATTTTTTTATTTATTTATGTGTTTCATTTCTTACTAATAGATGACCTTATCTAATACTTTCACTTAAATCAAAAGTAGAGATATCATTGTGGTTAGGCTCAACAATTAAACCCTTATGCTCCGTACACACGATTGGATTTTCTGTCGGAAAAAATTTGGATAGTTTTTCCGACGGAATTCCGCTCAAGCTTGGCTTGCATACACATGGTCACACAAGAGTTCTCTGAACTTTCGACCATTAAGAACACGGTGATGTACAATACTAAGACGAGCCGAGAAAATTAAGTTCAATGCTTCAGAGCATGCATCGAATTATCTCCGAGCATGTGTAGGAATATTGCATGTCAGAATTGGTACAGACAATCGGAATTTCCGATCGTAACTTTTTTGGACCGAAAAATTGAGAACCTGCTCTCAATCTTTTGCTGGCGGGAATTCCGCCAGTAAAAGTCCAATGGAGCATAAACAATGGGTGGAATTTCCGACCAAAAGCTCACATTGTACTTTTGCTGGCGGAATTTCCAATCGTGTGTACGGGGCATTAGAGTTTACAGCATTATACTTTTGGGGGAATATGTTTTAATTTCAAACATTCTGTTTTTCAGCTAATTTGATTTTTTTCTGTCTTTTTTAATTACATTCCTTATCTTAAATGATTGCAGTTTTACTATCCCCAAACTTCATGCAGGTAAATACTAACCATTGCTTAAAGCGGACCTGCAGTCATTTTTTAAACTTTACATGTATTAAATATTATGCCTTTGTTGTTTTAACTTTGGATAGTAAAACATTTTTTTCTGCCAATAAATATCCTATACAGCCAACTTCCTGTTTCTTGTCCGGTAAGAAGTCTAGGCTTATGAAATCATGCACAGCTCTCTCTCACTCTTGTGAGAGTTTGCCAGGAAGGGAGGGGGGATGAATCATACAAGGGCCAATGAGAGCTGCAGAGCTGGAGGTGTGCCTCTGTGTAAATCCAGGAAGTGAACAGGCAGCTGCTTCCGCTGCCCACAGTTATAAATGACTCAGTGGAAGGAGATTTCTGCAGCATATTTGGCAATTGTCTGCAGCATATTTGGCAAGTATATAATCACAGTATTTATAAAATAATATGCAAAGTGGTTGGAAGGAAGCTTCAGAATGGTATAGATGTTCTTGTTACAAATTATGTGAGCAGACTGCAGTTCCTCTTTAAACTTTACTATTTAGCCATATAAGTATGCCCCTATTCCCAGAAATTGTGTTTCTGTGGATAATGCACTTTCTGCAGTATTTATTAATGTACTTTTAAAACATTCTCATTTTTGCTAATTTGATTTTATTGTGTTAATAAACTAAAAGCCTGTGCGTCTCTGAATTATTAAATATTTTCTTTCTGAAGCCACATCTACCATCATAGTATCCAATGGCTTATGGTGGATGATAGTATTCTTTCACAGCCATCCCATCTATGGTCATTAGCAGTTCTGTATTAAATCTAGAAAAGCATTTTGTTAACAGAGTATATGTAAGAAATATTAAAAAAAGTTTTAGAATACTTTTCTATAAGGAATATATACATTGTTATTGGCAACTTTACTTATTACAGGTTTAAATTAAACAATTTTATCAGTGTTTAGATTTAAACAGTAAAAAAGGTATTTTAATTTAAAACAGATTAAATTAATGGTAATAGTGGCATAAATAGTCAAGTTCCATTTTAAAAACATATGGCAGCTTTGAAATTATTATTTTTTACTTCATCATGCTATTAATTTTGTGTGTCTGTGGTGATAAACCCACAAAATCCTAGATAATCCTATAAGAATTCAGATGGAGCTGGCAACATCTATAAATACATTTAAAACTGCCATTATCATCTGGACACAATTGTAGCTCTTTTGTAAATTCTATTATAATATAATATGCATGCTGTGAAATGATTTTTAGTTTTTAGGGGATGCACTTTTGTCAAATTATTAACACTAGCTGTGAATAGAAAGTTCATGGAAATTTACACGGGAATCAATGCACTATAAAATTCACTCAGTCATAGATTCACCTGATTTGAGTCTAATCCATTTGGCAGCATAAAAAAAATGCAGCAAATAGCATATGATCCCAACATGGATGTTTAGTGATTTAAAAGAGTGTAGCAGGAGTAAGTGCTCTCTTTCTGAGTTCCCACATATATCCTCATAACCTGGAACATAAAACATAGTTGTTGAAATGTCTGGTTGAAAATATTTTAGGGGAAAATGGGTGTTTTATTAAAATGGGTGAGGGTCATCACTAATTTGCTTTTTTTTCATATTGGTCTGGTGGCCAGGGGACAGATCCAATGTGGTGCAGACTCTAATGTTGGTAAGGTCTTTGTTAACCTAGGAGATGGTCTTGACCGCAATCTCCTAATGGGGTCGCTTCTCCTTTAAGCTAACCACCTCTTGTGACAGTTTCTACAAGGGAGTCATCTTCTTTTTTCTTTTCTCTTTAAGTTCTGTGTTATGAGGGAGAGTTATATACATATGTATCTTATATGTGCATGTTGTAAGTACTCTGTAGCTCTGTGTGAATATATGCTAAATTAATTTTGTATTTTTTCTATACAGATATTGCATGTATTCTTTGGTGCTATATTTCACAAGAGTTGCAATATGAACTATTCCTTTAGCCTGGTATTCATATTATCAGCGAGTCTGCTTATTAATGGCTAAAAACAAGGCCTCTTGCACAGTTCCCATCCAAGCACCCCTGAACATTGTCACAGGGACTGCAGGGTACAGTGGGAAATCAGAGGTGCTGGGAATATGGAACCAAAGACTTGAACTTGGAAGCACTGCTGTCAAGTAAGAATAAGAACAGTGGTTAGGGCTCCCAGAATACACCAAGTCCAATAGAGATAAGAGCCAAGTCACAAGCTGAGTTTGGTAACAGTTCAGCAGGAAGTCTCCAAATTGTGAGCAGGATCAGGGCCAGAGATGAACAGAGGTTGGCAACATGCAGGCAATGTGGTACAAGAGTCCAGGCGGAGGTTGGTAAAAAAAAAGGTAGGCAGCAAACATAAAAAGCAAGGATTATCCAGAAGCAGGTTAGATGAAGTGGGGTCAGTAACAAGGTAAAGCAGGTTCACGATCAGGGATAACAGGAACTTAAATGGGTTGTAAACCCTCAAGGTTTTTCACCTTATGAGTGTTCATATGAGCAGGCATGATCCATTTGTCTTAACAGCTGGCCTTCACATAAACTGGCATAATTTACTTAGCCAAATGTTTTTGCTATAGATGTAGTAAAGGTGGTCCCTGGCATTGACTTATGAAGGGAAAAAAATGCATTCATTTTCAGTCTGCCAGTCAATCTGCTGCCAATTAGCCAAAATGTATGGATCAGGTGACTGGCTTTTATGTCTTTAAGTAGCGCATATCCATATCAACCAATCAGCTTAAACCTTTTACTAGTTTAGAACAGTCATAAAAATGAATGAAAACTGTCTGATATTGTTTTAAGCTTCTGAATTGACCAACATGTTGAAAATTCACTTGCAAAGGATATCCACCTCATTCACTAAGCTGAGGGAAAATCCCCTTGCAAAGTAAAAAGTTAATTTGCACAGTGAACAGCCAATTGCCTTTAGTAAAACAACCACAATATGTCTGGTTGTTCTGATAAACGAGGGCAGGCCATAGATCGGTGATGGCGAACCTCGACACCCCAGATGTTTTCAAACTACATTTCCCATGATGCTCATGCACTCCTCAGTGTGGTTGAGCATCATGGGAAATGTAGTTCCAAAACATCTGGGGTGCCAAGGTTCGCCATCACTGCCATAGATGATCTCCCCATCAACACGGTCAGTACTGATTGGGTAATCCCTCCGGTGGAGCTATTGGGTTCTCCAGGGGGGCAAGGGGAGTTGTTCCTGTCAAGAGAACACAGTGATTATTGCCAGGGGCTATAGCCACTGGTAATAAACACATGTAAAAATCCAACATGCTCGTTGTACCCAAGTTGATCAATAAATCGACTTGGGTACAATCAGCCTGGCCATAAATGTTTCGTACCATACATTGCCAGCTTAATTAAAATATATTTCTGATGTGTAAATGCTCATTAAAGTTACAATTATACTTTACAATTACACTAGTTTCCTAAAATATTTTAATCAAGTTATTCATACATATCCAATTCAATTCCAGTAATTATTATTAAAAAGACACATTTCTGAGTATAATTCATAATAAACAGAAAATTCCCAGGAACAGTATTTGCATGAAATTAGTACAATGGTGCCACAATATTCTGCTCAGCAGTGTAGCCTTGATACTCTGCAGAGATAATCTATTATTTTCTCTACTTTATTTGCTAAGCTCACATTGAATTCCTTATTAAGAAATAAGTTACTATGCAAGGAAACTAATTAAGCATTGTATGCAAGTATATATTTAAGATGCCATTTGGAAGTTAAATTGCAATAAGATTTGTTGTAAACAGAAACCATTTGGCAGTAGGATGCCTTTTAGTACTGCAAAATCTGCCAAGAATTATTTGCTTATCTACAGATTTTATGGGGACAACAGTATGCAAACAATATTTTATTGTTACTGAAAATGTAAAATGTTTGTATTTTCTTTTCATCACAATAAAGTATGTGTAAATTAATTCTGCATTATATATTATATGCTGAACATTAAATAGCAGTGGTAACACAGTTTAGCTTTTTTTTTTATATATATATACCTATTGTATTTATCTTAAGAACATTTTACAGGCATACCCCACTTTGAAGTACACAATGGGGTTTATTTACTAAAGCTGTAATGTGCAAAATAAAGCTCACTTCTGCATAGAAACCAATGAGCTTCTAACCTTGGTTAAGCTTTGGTAATAAAACCTGGAAGCTCATTGGTCTCTATGCAGAAGTCAGCCTGATTTTGCACTTTCCAGCTTTAGTAAATAATCCCCATTGTGTACTTAAAAGTGGGGTATGCCTGTATACTGTTTACCGAACAGTCCATGCGCGTGGTCTGACACTCTTCATATCTCTATTGAGATGGCTTGCCAATTATACATCATTAGCAGGGACATTTTTTTTATTTTCAATTGAACAGGCCCTAGTCTTTCAGTTCCTCAAATTTCCTCAAATAACTAAAAACATCAGTTGTACAGGAATCAAATGCAGGTTTGCCAATATTTGGTTGATTTCTTTCCATTTTAGACAAAAGGTTACATAGGTGAAGTCTAATAGCCTAAGTTATCCACAAAGTTTTTTTTTTCCATGAACCTTTATTGAGAATATCATGGGGATACAGAATAAGAAGAGTGAGAGGGAAGGTTATACATATACAGAATATTATACAGAGGTATATGCATATACAATTCTGTTGCCATACCAGTAGAAATATCTCAAGAGGTACAAGAGGAGAAAGACCTGTGTGATTAACAGTAGTGAACAAAATACCAATTAACCAAATCCAAATAAAGAAAAACAAGGCAGGTACTAACCCTTTTATATTCAGGAGAAAGTCGAACCAGGCAGTTGTATCGTATCTTCTCCCTAGGTTATAACCATTTACGGTTAGCCCTTATGTGCATAGAATGCTCATTTCAGGCACATCTATCAGGGTCAGGTCGGGTGGGGAGAGGTAAAAAAAAAGGGAGGGGGGAGTAGCATGGGGGGTTGGGGAGGCACCTGGAGAGGGGGGGAGGGAACGTGGGTAGGGGAAGGCATCAGTGAAGTACATGGAGTAGGTGGAGTCTAAATTTTGCATGAAGAGGGGGTGAGACTATCACCAACTGCCCTCTCCTCAGATAAAGAATTAATTGGGGGCACAACTTTATTCCTAAAGTGGAGGCACTCCTACAAGCTCCAAGTCCTAATTATTTAATGGCCAGGTCATGACGTCACCTGTGTAAGTTCCTTAAATAGCTGGGAGTTTTTGAATGACATCCAGAGTTCCCATATGGCAGAGTATATATCAACTTTGTCTAGGGTAATGTAGATCAGCTCCTCCATCTCTGATGTGCGTTTGATTCGCTTTATCCACTTAACTATTGAGGGCGGGGATGTCGATTGCCAATGCACTGGCATCCTAGTGGCATTGACCAAGTGATTACGATTGAATTTTAATAGCATTTTTTAGGGAGTTTTGTCTGGTGCAGAAGATATTGCGCTGGCTAAAAAGTATTTTTTTTTCTATTGTCTCATGAACCTTAAGCCAGAATAGCTACAGTTCCAGGCAGTTCCACCAGACATGTAGGAACGTGCCCCTTTCCTTACCGTGACGCCAACACTGATCAGATGCTGTGGGGTAATATTTATGAATTAAGTCTGGAGTTCTGTACCAGCGTGACCATATCTTGTACCCATTCTCTTGTATTGAAACCTTCAGTGATCCCTTATGAATATAGAGATTGATGCACTCCCATTCTTTCTCGTCTATCTCCACTCCCAGAGCAGTGTCCCAATACGTACGGTCTGAGCATAGCATTGCCTTAGAGTTTTCAAACAGAGAGTTTCAATCAGCTTCCAGTTTTTTTGTCAAAGCTTAATTAAACAAGTTGAAGTTGGAAGCTGACTGGCTACCATACAAAGTTGTACCAGATTCTGTGTGCACCAGTTTTAGTAAATCAACCCCATTGTCAAAGCTGCCAGCCAGGTCCTAGCACCACTGATGACTAATCATCAATTACTAAGAAAACCATAGCACTTGACCTCTGAGATGATTTAGGTCAATAGGAGGATGATGGATGATGTGATGCCTGTCCTTTTTCAGTTTATAGTACATCCATGCGTCCTGGGTAGTGATGGCCGAACGGTTCGCCCGGTGGTCGTTTCGCGGCGAATTTCGGCTGTTTGCGATTCGCCCGATCGGCGGACTGTTGCCGCCGTTCGCCCGGCGGACTTCCGTGTTTACTGTGTAAAAGAACTTTGACCTATGATGACACATCCATCATGGGGTACAGGACAGCCAATTGAGACATTACAGCACATGGACACTTGGACATTCCCCCTAACTTATAAATACACCCGATCCGGCGGCCATTTTACATTCTTTCCTATGTCACTATATGGAGAGGTTGCTGTGTGGAGCAGGGAGAGATTGCAGTGACCCAAATCGCTAGCTATTTGGTACACAAAAGTTCTTTTCAGGACTGGTATAGGTGTTAGGTGTAGTTCAGGATATAGGTTTGAGGCAGTGCAGTGCTAGTGATTGTTGCAGCAGCCTGAGTGTCTTTTGTCAGTTTAGAGAAAGGGACAGGACGGTGTGTGCTGCAGGGAGAGTCAGTTTAATCATTAGCTGTTACTATCAGGTCCACAAAAGTGCTATTCCAGTAACCAGTTATTGTTCCAGCAGCCTCTGTTTTGTCAGTTTATATAGGGACAGGCAGGAAGCTGTGTGTGAGGCAGTGAGGGTCAGTTTAATCAGTAGCTGTTACTATATTAGGTCCACAAAGGTTCTTTTCAGGACTGGTATCAGTGGTATGGTAACAGGCTTGCACACGTATAATATTCTTCCTTCCAAATATAGAAAGAATATTATATTTGACTGCTGCCCTTCTGCTGCAGTCTGCTAATCAGTCACAACCTACTTGTTCCACAAAGGTCCTTATAAGGACTGGTAAGGTCTAGGGTACTACAGTACATAGGGTTGAGTGAGGTACCGTCTGCTATTCTATAAGGACTGGTATAGGTCCACAATACATAGGGTTGAGGTGCACTACTGCTGACCGCTGCCCTATACTGCAGCAGTCCTTTATCAGTATAGGGACTGCCGTACAGTCTGCTAATCAGTCACACACAACCTACTTGTTCCACAAAGGTCCTTATAAGGACTGGTAAGGTATAGGGTACTACAGTACATAGGGTTGAGTGAGGTACAGTCTGCTATTCTATAAAGACTGGTATAGGTCCACAATACATAGGGTTGAGGTGCACTACTGCTGACTGCTGCCCTATACTGCAGCAGTCCTTTATCAGTATAGGGACTGACGTACAGTCTGCTAATCAGTCACACACAACCTACTTGTTCCACAAAGGTCCTTATAAGGACTGGTAAGGTATAGGGTACTACAGTACATAGGGTTGAGTGAGGTACAGTCTGCTATTCTGTAAGGACTGGTATAGGTCCACAATACACAGGGTTGAGGTGCACTACTGCTGACCGCTGCCCTATGCTGCAGCAGTCCTTTATCAGTATAGGGACTGACATACAGTCTGCTAATCCTTAAGGACTGGTATAGGTCCACAATATATAGGGTTGAGGTGCACTACTGCTGACTGCTGCCCTATTCTGCAGCAGTCCTTTATGAGTATAGGGACTGAGGTACAGTCTGCTAATCCCAACCTACTAGTTCCACAAAGGTCCTTCTAAGGACTGGTAAGGTATAGTGTACTACACTATATAGGGTTGAGTGAGGTACAGTCTGCTAATCACAACCTAAAAAGCACACCTTACTATATGCCCGTACCCTCCTGTTTGAAGAGGTTGAGCGGTGTCATATTTTTGGGGCCCAGCAGCAAGTTGCTGGTATCAGTGCTGCTGTTAGTGCTCTCTATCTCGGTGCTGGTGTCAGTGCACTCTATCACGGTGCAGGTGTCAGTGCTGTATATCACGGTGCTGGTGCTGGTGATCATCTCCTGCACCCTCTTTTTTGCCTACCCTGACCTTCCCTCGCCTCCATTGTCTCAAGAGTCCTGAATTGTCAGAATTTCACATATAAAAAAAGAATGCTTGTAGTTGTCGATCCCAGATTCACCTCATAAATGTGTTATGTCATTGGCCATGTGGTGGGACTATGTGTGCACAGCTAGTAATTATTTTGTGGCTGCAAATATGACCTGTAGGTTTGTAAAGTTCACCATCCCTGTGCTATGCTGACTTCCTCCTGGGGCTGCTTATTATGAGGGGCTCCCACCATCCCTGTGCTATGCTGACTTCCTCCTGGGGCTGTACCTCTGCTGTGCATATTATGAGGGGCTCCCACCATCCCTGTGCTGTGCTGACTTCCTCCTGGGGCTGTACCTCTGCTGTGCATATTATGAGGGGCTCCCACCACCCCTGTGCTATGCTCATTATGAGGGGCTCTCACCATCCCTGTGCTGTGCTGACTTCCTCCTGGGGCTGCTTATTATGAGGGGCTCCCACCATCCCTGTGCTGTGCTGACTTCCTACTGGGGCTGCTTATTATGAGGGGCTCCCACCATCCCTGTGCTATGCTGACATCCTCCTGGGGCTGCTTATTATGAGGGGCTCCCACCATCCCTGTGCTACGCTGACATCCTCCTGGGGCTGCTTATTATGAGGGGCTCCCACCATCCCTGTGCTGTGTTGACTTACTCCTGGGGCTGTACCTCTGCTGTGCATATTATGAGGGGCTCCCACCATCCCTGTGCTATGCTCATTATGAGGGGCTCCCACCATCCCTGTGCTATGCTCATTATGAGGGGCTCCCACCATCCCTGTGATATGCTCATTATGAGGGACTCCCACCATCCCTGTGCTATGCTGACTTCCTCCTGGGGCTGCTTACGGTGCAGGTGTCAGTGCTGTATATCACGGTGCTGATGTCAGTACTCTCTATCACGGTGCTGCCGTCAGTGCTGTATATCACGGTGCTGGTGTTAGTGCACGCTGCTGATGTCAGTGCTCTCTATCACGGTGCTGGTGTCAGATGACTTTATCACGGTGCAGATGTCATTGCTGCATGTCACGCTGTTGATGTCAGTGCTCTCTATCACGGTGCTGCTGTCAGTGCTGTATATCACGGTGCTGGTGTTGGTGCTTTATGTCACGCTGCTGATGTCAGTGCTCTCTATCACGGTGCTGGTGTCAGATGACTCTATCACGGTGCAGGTGTCATTGCTGTATGTCACGCTGCTGATGTCGGTGCTCTCTATCACGGTGCTGCTGTCAGTGTTGTATATCACGGTGCTGGTGTTAGTGCTTTATGTCACGCTGCTGATGTCAGTGCTCTCTATCACGGTGCTGTTTTCAGATCACTCTATCACGGTGCAGGTGTCATTGCTGTATGTCACGCTGCTGATGTCAGTGCTCTCTATCACGGTGCTGGTGTCAGATGACTCTATCACGGTGCAGGTGTCATTGCTGTATGTCACGCTGCTGGTGATCATCTCCTGCACCCTCTTCTTTGCCTACCCTGGTCCCTGACCTTCCCTCTCCTCCATTGCCTTCATGCGCTCCACAGTCCTGAATTGTCACAACAATTTCCCATATAAAAAAAGAATGCTTGTAGTTGTCGATCCCAGATTCACCTCATACATGTGTTATGTCATTGGCCATGTGGTGGGACTATGTTTGCACAGCTATTAATTATTTTGTGGCTGCAAATTTGACCTGTAGGTTTGCAAAGTTCGCCTCCCATTGAAGACAATGGGGCGCGCCGCGAACGTTCCGGTTCGCAAACTATCGGACGCGTTCGCGGTCCGCGTTCGCGAAACGTCCCGTCGGAAGTCCGTCCATCACTAGTCCTGGGCCTTGTCTGATCAGTTAAGAGTGAGGTGAGTCCTGTGTCATATGAGTGTGGATAACACTTTGAAGTGGTCAAGCTGAATAATTTACTCTGGAAGAATGAAGATATTGGTTTATAGACACTGTTTCTCAAATATTTTGATATAGTGGACTAAAGACTGGTCATCAGTTATAGATTGGTCTGTGTATGGGGTTCCCCATGACTAAGTCACTCTTTGACAAAAAAAGTCGGGAGGGAGACGTGCTGACGTCATCGCTGTCTAGGATGGGTGTTTAAAAGCCAGCCGGCATTCTTCTAATGAGCTTTTATTGGTTTTATTAATGTAAGTGCAATACTTTTTGATATAATAAATTGTTTTACTGGTTCACACTATGGCAAGTTCCCTCTTTTCATTGAGCTTGTGACCGCTGGGTGTTGATTTACTGATCTAATTGCGATTTCTTGGTTTGGCTTCAGCTCATCTATAGCCAATTCCTGCCATTGTCAGTTTGATGTCCGGATGCTGATCCTACAATACAAGGTTCTCACTGCTTTCCTTCTGGTAAGCGCATATGCTGTGTGGTGGAGGTTCACATGTATTGGTGGTTTGTCTGCACAAAAGGATCTTATTAGTCATCACCTTCACATATTTCACTGGACTTAGATATCATCTTCTATCTTTTCCTTGAATTTTGAGTACTGGTTATTTATCACAGAATATATATTTAATTTTAATACTTATTTATATTAATGATCAATTGATGTCATATAAATTTAATTTGTGTCATGATATGTTTTAGTGTAATTTTATTTTGCAGCTTTTTTTCTATTTTTGTTCATGGTGTATGTATATATCTTACAAATTGAACTGCAGCTATATTTTGTATATATATATATATATATATATATATATATATATATATATATATATATATATATTTATGGCCCAGAGCCCTCTGACCGATACGGATAAGGATGACAAACAAGGATAACACAAAACTCGCTTACTTGAACCGGACCTGAAAGTGTGCCCTGGCCTAACGTAGGGTATACCAAAATAAGGGGGCATACCCTTGATAGAGAAATGAGTAATAAATGAAATGAAAATGAAATGGAGTGAAATGAGTACTCGCCCGGGAGTATAATGCTTGAGAAATGCCCTGACAGGGGATGGGTGGGTGGGTATCGCGCACCGGAACCGACGAGGGAGCCAGGCGAACGGGCTGGTTATATACTCCACCGGGCTCCACCCATAATTCCAGGCCACCATACTGGCCTTTCCATTTATGGCCCAGAGCCCTCTGACCGATACGGATAAGGATGACAAACAAGGATAACACAAAACTCGCTTACTTGAACCGGACCTGAAAGTGTGCCCTGGCCTAACGTAGGGTATACCAAAATAAGGGGGCAAAAACATACAGGTAGGGAATGCCTTTATTGATTCGAGTTTGTTACTGGGTGAGCTTGACGAAGGCCTGGGCCATCTCTACTTGCGGATTGGGTATGTAACGGGCGAAACAGGCGGACTTCCACCTACCCAACTTTTTGATAACGTGGACCGGGACCCCTTGGCGGGAGGCAGTTGAAGCCGCTCCGATCCGAAACGAATGTCCGGAGTAGTGAGCCGGATTGAGGTGAAGGATGCCCAGGAGTATCCTGACATGCTCCATGAACTGGGCTGCGTTCAGTGGCTTACCGTGGAATGGCAGAAGCGGGCCAGTTCCTGGTTGATCGGCCAGAAGGGTCAACAAGCGGGTGAGCATGGCGACCGGGCACCAGCGGTTGTTAGTTTTATAAAAATGTATGTCCGTCCCCGGGCCAAGCTGCTGCGTCTTGGATACCGCTATATGCAGGATGAAATGGTCTCCGTGCCTGACCAGGTGGTGCTTGCATAGCGTGCGAGCTGAGGGGCTACTGGAGGTAAACTCGCCTGGCCGCAAGAAGCCGTAGAAGGCCAGGTGTATGGCTGCTTGTATAATGGTACTAGTGTGGAGTCCGAAAGGTGCAGTGGCCAGAATATCGGACATGTTTCTGAAAACGTCTCCTGTGATAGGCAGGCGTTTGAGGGAGGCCGCAGGCTGGCGTTTCTGGATGCCACGCATGACGGCCCGAATGGCGTGAAAAGTGAACAAGGAAGGTTCAGCGGGGTCCTGGAGGGACGTAAAATGTTGTACCCCGGCCAGGTATAGTCGGATCGTGTTGAAGGATAACGCCAAGTCCGAGTGGCAATGGGCAATGAAGGCCAGAACTTGCTTGACCCGGGAGGTCTCTGTGGAGTGAGATGTTAAGAAACGGTTGAAGGCCCTCCAGGCTGTTTGGTAGGCCTTGCGGGTATTGTCTGCGAGGGAGTGATTGATGAGTTGAGTCGCGGCTACTAGGTGAGGGGTTAATCCAGGGTCAGTTGAGACCAGTCCGGGATAACTGCTGACGTTGGTCCGGCTCCGGGCACCTGATCAAAAAAGGAAACTAAGTTAAAGCGGGAGAGGGCGTCCGCTGCCCGGTTACATTTACCGGGGATAAAGGCACAATGAACATTAAATTGAAACAATAACGAGAGCTGGACCAGTCGCCGCAGGAAGGACATAATCTCCAGAGACTTGGACCTGCCTTTGTTAATGATTTCCGCAGTGGCGAGATTGTCCGTTGAAAAGGTCACTGTTTGACCGGACCAACTGCGGCCCCACGTATGGGCAGCGGCTACGATGGGGTACAACTCGAATAGGGAGGACGTCTCGGTGAAGCCCGGAATAGCCAGTATCTGAGGAGGCCAAGGGGCTGCGAGCCAGAGGTGGCCAAAAATTGCCGCAAAACCCGTGGAGGCCGCTGCGTCGGTCACGACCTGCGGTGACGAGGAGGACACGGAGGGAATGAATAGGGACACACCATTCCAGGACGTCAGGAATTCCTCCCACATGGCAAGATCTGCTATAGCTGCGGGGTCCAGGCTGAGGATATGCTCCGGGTCTTGTGAATGAGACAGTAGGACTAACAGGCGTGATATGAAAGCGCGACCTTGAGGGATGATGCGCATGGCAAAATTAAGCATACCGAGAAGGGACTGTAGCTGCCTCTTGGTACAAGTTCTGGTGCGGGTGAAGTCCCTCATGACCGACCTGATGCGGCTTAGTTTATCCGGGGGAAGGCTGGCCTGCATAGTGCTGGTATTTAAGCTGACCCCGAGGAAGGTGATTGCCTGCGCAGGGCCCTCCACCTTGTGCTCAGCAATCGGGACGTCAAGGTTATCGAAGACCACCCTTAGTTTATCCAAATCCCCTGGAAGGGAGCCAGGTGACTCGACCAGCAGGAAGTCATCCAAATAGTGTATGACTCCCTGGCACTGGGCTACGTGCAGCAAGATCCATTCGAGAGCCTGCGCAAACGAGTCGAAGAGCCAGGGGCTACTCTTGGACCCGAAGGTCAGCTTAGTGGCAAAATAGTAGAGCTCCCTCCATTTGATGCCATGCCAGCACCAGAGAGTTGGATGGATAGGAAGGAGCTTGAAGGCGTCCGAGATGTCGGCCTTGGATAGCCATGTTCCTGTGCCTGACTTGAGAATGGCCTGGATGGCCATGTCTACGGACGCGTATTTAAGGGAGAACTCCTCAGAGGGGATAAGAGAATTAAGACTGGGGACAGAGGAAGAATAAGGCGCTGACAAATCGTAGACCAACCTAAGTTTATTTGAGAACTTGCCCTTGACAAGCCCAATAGGGCTGACTCGCCAGGTGTTAAATGGGGGCTTCGTGAAAGGGCCTATGATGAAATCCCGGTCTAGCTCCGCCTGTAATAGCTGGTCGATGGCTTGTACGTCGGTGGCTGCTGACCGCAGGTTCTGGCACTCGTGTGTGAGGTGAGGGAGGGAAATAAGTCCTGTATGAAAGCCCTGAGTAAAGCCCTGAACTAGGTAGGTGGCAAGTGAGGGGGTGGGGTGATTGGCGAGGTAGACACTGAGCCACGACACGTTGACCCGGCTTAGTCACTATTTTCTAGCCTGCTTGACCTCGCACATGAGCCTGGGATGAGCTCTATTACATCGTGAGCATACATGGAGCAGCCTGCACTGGCTGAAATTGCATGACCCGCTGTTATAGTTGTTACAGATGGCTGCGCCTCCCAAGGTCTTGACCGGGCGCCCCAGTTTATCTGTCTGCGGCAGGCGTGCCGGTGCTGGTAGGGCCTGGGCAGTACCTGAGGTCGATGGACCGTCTACGGGCGGGGTTGCCACTGAGCTGGCACACCAAGTCGCGGTGTGAGTAGCCGACTGGCAGATGGCACAAAGAGGAGACCGCAGCCCTGCGAAGTGTCGGCAGAACAACTCGGTGTCCAAGACACTCCAATCCGTAGGTATCTGAAATTGAGAGAGCCTGGCGGCCGCCTTAGCGGAGAAGGAGCGGTGATAGTCATAAAATGCAAAACCGCCGTATTTGTACCCCAGGTCAACTACTACGTGGAGGTAACGATCCAGTTCCTCCCTCCTGCCGGGGGAGGCTGAGCAGATGACATCCCTCAGCATGCCGAAGGCCAAGGTGAACTCGGTGACTGACAGCTTCCTGTCCAGCCTGGGGTCTTTGGCTTTGAGGACCACCGACACGTCCCCCCAAGTGTAAGCTTTATTTTCTGCCAGCTCATGAATGGATATCAGTAGCGAAGCCAGATTGACGTCCTTTCCCTCTAGGATGTCCTTCCTGATGTTGGCTGATATTAAATGGGAAGGGTACACTACTGGTGTACACCCAGGGGTACCTGCGCTGGTGTTCTCCACTGCTTGTGAAGTTGGTATAGGAGGAGAAACGACTGGGCGGGTCTCGAGGAGGGCCACCCGACTCTGAACTTCTGACATTGAGGTCGTCAGGGATGACACCAGCGTGTGAAGCTGCGTGATGGAGGCAGCGATGGAGCCCAGGGAGGCCTGCTGGGCACTATCCTCAACCGCGGCTGGGGGAGGGAAGAGGAGCCCGAAAAGCTCGGCCTTTCTGGCTGTAGCTGGGAAGGGTACACCCCTACGCCTCAACTCGGCCGTCAGCCTGGGGATGGTCCATGTTCTGAAGGACCTTTGGCTGCCGCTCTCTGAGACAAGAGACGGAGACAACGGAGCCGTGTAGTCCTCGCTGCCAGCCTGGGACATGGTGGCAAAATCCAGGCTTGGTGAGCTTATTAATCCCTGGGACCGGGTTTTTCTCCTATACGAAACCTAAGAGGGTGACATGGATTACAAGACTCGTAGGAGACTCCTAAGCAAACTTTTTTTTTTTTTTTTTTTTTTTTTTTTTTGAGAAGGGTACTACCGCTTGTGGGCGTTTCCCTTCCCGAAAATTCTCTTTACCTAAGGAGGCACCGTCCGACCCGGTGCAGGTTGGACCTACTGAAAACTCGACTGATCTGAGGAGATGAAGGTAAGTTTGTATGAGACTCCTATGCCTGCAGAGAGATGTCTAGCTAAATCGTGGAGGTAAGACTGGAAAATGTGAAGAAAGACATAACTGAAACGAGCTGCATAAATGAAACGAGCAGACAACCGAATTTAGAATAATGTGCATATGGCGACAGAGACGTGACTTGGTTGCGTCGTAGATGCAAAATTTCCTTTTCCCTTCCCTTGCCCGTTTTTTTTTTTTTTTTTTCTTTTTTTCAACGCAAATGCGCATAGAACGTGGAGCTTAAGCGGAGGTGGACCCGCCACGTGGAGCTCAGGCGGAGGTGGAGCCCGCCACGTGGAGCTCAGGCAGGGGAGAGGGGGGGGGATCTGCCGCGTGGAGCTCAGGCGGAGGTGGAGCCCGCCACGTGGAGCTCAGGCAGGGGAGAGGGGGGGGGGGATCTGCCGCGTGGAGCTCAGGCGGAGGTGGAGCCCGCCACGTGGAGCTCAGGCAGGGGAGGGGAGGGGGGGGGGATCTGCCGCGTGGAGCTCAGGCGGAGGTGGAGCCCGCCACGTGGAGCTCAGGCAGGGGAGAGGGGGGGGGGGATCTGCCGCGTGGAGCTCAGGCGGAGGTGGAGCCCGCCACGTGGAGCTCAGGCAGGGGGGGGGGGGGACCCTGCCACGTGGAGCTCAGGCGAGGGGTGAACCCCGCCACGTGGAGCTCAGGCAGGGGGGGGGGAGGGGACTTTGCCGCGTGGAGCTCAGGCAGGGGGGGGGAGGGGGGACCCTGCCACGTGGAGCTCAGGCAAAAAAGGGGGGGGTACTGAAATGAGGCGTGCAGCTGGGCGCACCAGAACGAATCGATGCATGAGGAATGCGATGGGATTCGGATTGGAGCGTAATAAGTGACAGAAATGATAACATGGTTAGAAATGGCAGAAAATGAAATGACCCGACATCACCGACTGACATGATTGAAGTGACTGCAATGATTGACATGAAAGGAAATGACATGATGGACATAGTACAAACGGTATGACATGATTTTTTTTTTTTTCTCTTTTTTTTTTTTTTTTTGGTTTTTGAACAACCTGAGATTGACATTGCCCGGACTGCTCAATTTAGCGCGACAAGCAGACGGCTGTGATTTCGAGATGGTTCGATCGGTTCGAACACAACAAAAGAGTCATTCGGTTTAGCAACGACGTGCTACGAAACGAAGTGCCAGTTGGCACGAACGACATGTACCGAAAAGGTGACAACGACTTCTACGAAGGAGGGGTAGTGACAGTGAGGTACCGAATACAAGTGTCGCGGTTAAGCCGTTCGTGTGACCTAGAGTGAGTGGTTCGTGAGTTCAGGAAACAGATTTACGTGACTTTAATAACACATGAAACGAAAAGGGTGCCGAAGCCCTACCTGCGACAGCCGGCCCAGACGTGTTGTACGACAACGGAAACTTTCGATTAGAGTATAGCGACTCAGACGGCGACCGGACGGACGCTGACGAACGACAAGGTTTTGTCGACACGAGGCGGACGAAAACGTAGGAACTCGCGAACCCGGCTCACTGTAAAGTCTCGTGGATAGTCGGCCCTTGATTTCTGACGTATCAGATATCGCGCACCGGAACCGACGAGGGAGCCAGGCGAACGGGCTGGTTATATACTCCACCGGGCTCCACCCATAATTCCAGGCCACCATACTGGCCTTTCCATATATATATATATATTGTTACTGTAATTTTTTTATTTTGGAATCTATAGTTTTGAGCGCGGTATTCTACTTCTTTCTTTATTTATGGGGTATTTTCCCTTGATGTGTTGTTTATTTTCTTAAATGCAATTTAATTTATTTGAATGCTACATTTTTAATACAATGTTTATTTGGGTTATTTTGATCAATTGCACACTGTATTGGTTTAGTGCTATACTTTTTGTATTTTCAGTTGAGAGATGTGAAAAAGTATGCTGAGTGTGCTGCTGGTATGACCAGTTCTTTAGATTTCCTAACTTCCCAGTAGTGATAGGGAAATCTCAATACCTATTCAAACATGGAATGCTCACTGCATAATGGAGATCTGTTCAATTAATGAAATGTTAAAGGGGTCCATTGTATTATATATTTTAAAAGATAGAAAGTTGCACCATCCACGTTAAATATAGTATTGGTTATCTCATTGGTTGTAGTCTACATACTCAATAACTAAGAAACAGGCTTTCAGGTGAACAAAAAAGGTGGCCAGAAACCCTATGCTATTTTTTTTCTTCTGCTAAATTTATTGGAATTATCCACCCAGCATAATAGATTTCTCAATTTCTAATGCACTGAATTTATCAAAATTGACTTATTACTGTTTCCCGCCACCATCTAAGTAATATTGGTTGTGGTGTAGTTGCTCTATCCATGAATTAAAATAAAAAAATAAAAGAAGGTAAAGAAGAATGATTTATATACCGTATTTATCGAGGTATAACACGCAACGGCGTATAACACGCACCCCAAGTTTAGGAGGGCATTTTAAGGAAAAAAGTTTTAGGAGGGAAATTTAAGGGAAAAAAAACTTACATTTAAATGCCCATCAATGCAGCCTTATCAGTGTGCATCTGCAGCCTTGTCCATCATTGCAGAATGATCAGTGTCATTTGCAGCTTGCCCAGCATAATTTGCAGCTTGCCCAGTGCTGTTTGCAGCTTTGCAGTGTCATTTGCAACTTGGCCAGCGCCGTTTGCAGTCTTGCCCATGTTTAAATTTCCCGCCGCCGAAAAAGACCGAGCGCCGCCGAAAAAGACCGAGCGCCGCCGAACAAGACAGAGCCGATTGCTCGGCTCCGCTCGTAGTCTTGCCTCCCTGCTGTTTCTCTAGAGAGCGCTGCCGAAAAAGACCGAGCCGTCTGTACTGTGTATTCGACTGGGCTCCGCTCGCAGTATGGGCGGGACTGCAAGCCGAGCCGAGCCGAGTACACAGTACAGTCGGCTCAGTCTTTTTCGGCAGCACTCGCTCCAGAAACAGCAGGGAGGCGGAACTACAAGCGGAGCCGAGCAATCGGCTCTGTCTTGTTCGGCAGCGCTCTGTATTTTTCGGCGGCGCTCAGTATTTTAGACTCACAGACAGTGGGGATCGGCGTATAACACGCACCCACGACTTTCCCCCAATTTTAAGGGGGAAAAAGTGTGTGTTATACGCCGATAAATACGGTACTTTGCCTGAAAATTTACCAAGCAAGTCTTATACAATAAAAAGTGTCCTAACATGTAAAATGAACCTGTTGGGGGCATGGGATGTGAGCTGCATATCATTTGAGCTCCTTTTTCTGGCCATCGCCTTCTGTACATCATCCTGTTGACACAGATCATCATTACACTGCCTCACTGCACTGTGAGTGTCCCTAGATCTATTTCAGCTGCCTGCCATGGATAAAATCAGGAAAAACAGCCTCCAATGCTGTGAAGGAGAAGCTGGCCACAAAGGAGACATATAATGGTGGCATGCTCCAGATCCACAAGATGCGCAGTTCCAAGACCCTAGAAATGTGCAATTCGTTTTGTATTAATAGAAAATTCATGCAAATTTCTGTAAATTCATACATTCGGGAGGATCCGAAATACGAATTGCTATGCTCTGAATTTTGTACGAAATACGAAATTTCGTTTACGAATTTCAGATCCAAATTCCGTTACAACGGAAACGTGACTAGTATTTTGTTGACCAATCAGAGGTTTTCTTCTGCTGCTTAGTGAGGGTTGGGAAAATTACCTTTTTTAATATGGGAGTGGGAGACTGGTACTTGTAGTTGATGGGAGATTTAGAATCAGACAAAATAAGAATTTTCGTTAATTACGATTATTCGTTATGATGAAGTTAAAAACCCAGGAAGTCAGCACAGCACAGGGATGGTGGGAGCCCCTCAAAATGAGCACAGCACGGGGATGGTGGGTGCCCCTCATAATGATAAATTCATCATAACAAGCATTCATAATTGTTACGAAAAGTTAATGAACCTAACAAAAATTTGTATTTCGAACAAATCCAATTTCGGACACGAATTATGAAATACAAATTAACGGCTAATACGAAACGGAACGGATCAAAACTAATTTATTGATGGCGCACATGTCTACAAGACCCTGAGAGGAGTCTTATGCCGCGTACACACGACCGAATTGTTTGGCGGACTTAGTCCGGCAAACAATCCGGCAAACAATCCGGCAAACAATCCGCCAGACTTTCTAACGAACGGACTTGGCCACACACGGACACTCCGAAAGTCCGGCGATTTCTAACGCGATGACGTACAGCACGTACGACAGGACTAGAAAAAGGAAGTTCAATAGCCAATAGCTTCCTTCTCGTACTTGCTTCTGAGCATGCGTCATTCTTAGTCCGCTGGACTAGCCCACTGGCGAACGGATTGTCCGCTGAAAGCCAAATTTTGAGTCAAAACTACTTTCTAAGTCTGCCAGCCTTTACGATGAAAAAGTCCGCTGGAGCCCACACACGATCGAATTGTCCGGCGGACAATTCGGTCATGTGTACGCGGCATTAGGCAAAATGAGTCTCCTCATTCTTACAGTCAGGACCAATGGTCACAAGAGCAAACAGACCTTGTAGGATCTAGCGAGGAGGATCAGAAGACAGATGAAGCACAGAAAACTTAGATGTTAACTCTCAAACATTTAATAGAAGCAATCCATTAATGTCAGGCTTGTCTGATGACCCAGATAGACACTGTCAGAATGGATTTATGATGCATTAAGCATGTTATGCAGAAAATGGGACACAAAGTATCTAATGCTGAAAAGGGAATTAACAATCATAAGGACACTGCTACATTTCCTTGCTGTTCAAAGAGATCTTTCTGAAGCTGAGTAATCTGGAGAATTGTCTCTGCAGGAATAATCTCAGATTCCTGAGGTTTCAAAAGAGGTCAAAATTCTAAGGATTCACTAAATACTCAGGCTTACTCAGGTAAGCTTGCCAGAAACCAGAAATTTACATCTGCTGGTGTCACCATCTAGTGCCCATTTTTTCCATTTTCTAGTGCCCATTAAAGAAGTGCAAGGATTCACTGGGGGGGGGGGGGGGGCACAAAAGCCCACAAGAAGAAGTAGGGGTACAATGAGGAGATATGCTTCCTGCTTTGTTCATGAAGTCCCATATCCTCAGTGTTTGAACAGTGAGAGAGGAGGTGGAGTCTGAGAGACCCCTGTAAGAATGGGGAACCCACGGGGCATATTCTACCCACCATTTACTTTTCCAAACACAGGGTTTGAGGCTTACATGATGCCTCCAACTGAGTATTCTGTTCTGCATTACGTGTGTAAATTGGGTAGAGCCAGACCTCCATCTTTCTTTTGTTTTTGTCAGGGTAAGATATGCTATTCTCAGATTAGCATTCTTCCATGCATATAACCCAATCAATAATCTCACTAGAAGAAAGAATTCCCTGGGGAGAGCAATAGGTGCAATTTGAAGAAGAATAGAACTCTAGGCAACACATTATTTTTTATCATATTAAATCTATTTTTCTACTATTATTTATTATCTATGGTTCTAGCCCTCTAGTTACTGTTTAATAAGCCATATAGGGCAGCACATTAGCTAAATGTTTAGCACTTCTGCCTGACAGCACTAGGGTCGCTGGTTCAAATCTCAACCATGATGCTACCTGCCTGGAGTTTTCATGTTCTCTCTGAGCCTGCATGGGATTCCTCTGGGTACTGTCAGAAACCATGAACCAGACTGAGACAGAAGTACAGTCAAATCCCACTTGTGTAATAATATATAAAAAGGTAAATAGTAAACATAGTCAAAACATAGCCAGAGTTCAAGAACCGGAATGGATGGTCAGTCAAACCAAATGTCAGGGAGCCAGAGATGAGCGTAGTAAAACAGCAAGCAGGATCTGGAGCCAGAAGGGATGTCAGCAAAGCAAGTCTTTAACAGGAATGCAGTCTCTGTGGTGTTGACCAAGGTGAAAGCAGAGATCCTCTGGGCTGGGCGGCTTAAGTAGGCAGGACTGACAAGCAGGATGTCATCAACAGGTGCATGGCTGTGGAAAGACAGAAGCTGGCAATTAGCTGATGGCTGAGTGGCCAGGTCGGAGAAGGAAGGGCCCAGCCCTTACAATACCCTCTCCCCAATGACCACTCCCCCTCAGAGGACCATCAGGCTTGAGGGGAAAACGTCTATGGAAATCATGTAGGATAACGGGACATGTAGGTCAGAGAATGAGACCCAAGAGTGTTCCTCTGGACTGTACCACTTCCAATGCACCAGGTATTGCATGCACCCACGGAACCTATGGGAGTCAACAATGGACTATACTTCATACTCCTCATGGTTTTCAACTTGTACAGAGTGAGGACGTGGCACCGAGGTGGAAGGTCTAATGTGTAAGCCACTGGGTTAATCCTGCAAAGAATACGGAAAGGCCCAATAAACCGAGTTGCGAACTTCAGAGAGGGAACACGAAGTCGGAGGTTGTGAGACAACAGCCGGCCCTGTCCCCAACCTGGTAGGAAGGCGCAGGCAGGCATCTGCGGTCAGCATGGAGTCTGTACCTATCGTTAGCATATTGCAAAGCATCCTGGACTTGTGCCCAAGTGGAATGAAGACCACGGAGCTGCTCCTCTAATGCAGGAATACTCTGCAGAAAAAATAAGTCAGGCAACATGGAAGGTTGGAAACCATAGTTCGCCATAAATGGAGACAATTGGAAAGCAGAATCTAAGGAACTATTGTGAGCAAACTCTGCCCACGGTAATAGGTCTGACCATTTTTTTATGATGGTCAGAAATATAGCAACTTCAGAATTGCTCCAAGGACTAATTGGCTCATTCCGCAGCCCCATTAGACTGCAGTCGATACACAGAGGAAAAGGCAAAGCTGAATTCCCAACTGTGCACAAAAGGCCCGCCAGGACTGGGACACAAACTGACTACCCCTGTCCAAGACAATCACCTTGGGTAGCCCATGAAAGCGAAAGATCTCCCAAGCAAATATGGAGGCCAGTTCCTTAGAAGTGGGCAACTTCTTAAGTGGAATACAATGAGACATTTTTGAGAACTGGTCAACCACCATAAGGATAACCATGTGGCCCTGGGAGTTGGGTAACTCCACAATGAAATCCATAGACAAGTGAGTCCAGGGCCTCTCTCCATTGGGTATGGGTTGTAGGAGGCCCACTGGAAGGTGTAGTGGAGTCTTACTCTGAGAACACATGGAATAGGCAGCTACAAAGATGGTTACATCAGCACATAGACTAGGCCACCAAAATTGTTGGGAAATGGCCCAAAATAGTTGATTCTTCCCAGGGTGGCCAGCAGCCTTGGGAGAATGGTAAGTCTGGAACATGGCAGTACAAAGACTCTCTGTGACAAAGCAGCGGTCACAAGGTTTCTCAGGAGGAGCATGGACCTGAGCAGCAAGAATTTTGGCACCCAAAGGAGAAGTGAGACTGGTGCGAACCGTAGCCAGAATATGATCAGGAGGAATCACAGGAACCGTAACTGACTCCATCTTGGAAGTGGAGGAAAATTGAGGTGACAGAGCGTCAGCCCTTACATTCTTAGTACCGGGTAAGAAAGAGACAATGTAATTTAAACTTTACAAGAAAAGAGCCCATTGAGCCTTTCTGGGAGAGAGGCATTTAGCTTCAGACAAGAATGTGAGATTCTTATGGTCAATAAGAATGAGAACCTGCACATTGGTACCTTTGAGGAGATGTCTCCATTCTTTCAGGGCTAAAATGATCGCTAATAGGTCTCTGTCACCAATCTCGTAATTGCACTCCACAGGTGACAAATGCTTTGAAAAGTAGCCACAAGGATGCATAGAACTCTCAGAGGTAGGACATTGAGGCAGAAGGGTGCCAACACCAGTCTCAGGTAACGTAGGATCAGGATGTGCCAACACAGGAGCAGAAACAAAAGGCAGCCTTGAGACTCCCAAAAGCCTTAACCAACTCTGTGGGTTACCGTCCTTTCTGGTCATATCAGTCAGGGGCTTGACCAGAGACGAGAAGTTACGAATAAACTTCCAATAATAGCTGGCAAAGCCCAGAAAACTCTGCCGAGGACAAAAACACACAGGTCTGGTGCACTGTAGGACTTCAGAACGTTTCTCTGGGTCCATCAAAAAACCAGCAGTGGAAATTTAACCTGTTCACAATGGAATTCGCACATCTCCAATTTACAATAGAAATTGTTCTCTCAGGTTTTGAAGCATACAACAGACATCTGTGTGGTGGCTCTCCAGGGACTTGGAAAATATGAGAATATCATAGAGATAAACCACCACACATAATTGCAAAAAATCACAGAGGACATCATTAACCCTTTCATGACTAATGCCACGTACACACGACCGGACTGAACTCCGAAGGAGTTTCCAACGGAGTTCCGCCGGACTTCCGTGGAAACGGACTTGCCTACACACGATCACAACAAAGTCCGCCCGTCTGGTACGCAGTGACGTACACCAGGTCTGACGAGACTATAAAACGGAAGTTCAATACCAAGTGCGCCACCCTTGGGGCTCCTTCTGCTAATTTCGTGTTTACCTCGTGTTAGCAGAAGTTTGGTGAGAGACGATTCGCGCTTTTCAGACTCGTATTTTTCAGAACGTTTAACTGCTTTTCAGTTTGTGCTTGTGAGGTTTGTATCTGTTTTTTAGTGCGTGTAGTCAGTTCGTCTCTGTATTTTGCAGGGCGATCTGCTGCGCTCGTTGCTGACTTTCAGCTCGCTCTTCACAGGCCTTGCTGTTCTTCAGTGACTTCTGTTAAGTTCGTTCTGCCAAGCCGACCGTTTTGAAGCCATGTTGCATGTATGTACTCGTCGTCGAGTTCGTGCTTTGCTTGGGCTTGGTGTTGCAGTTCATTCTTCAACCCAAGACCAGCCCGTGAACAGGGTGGGGAGGAGTTCATGGACGAAGAATTGGTTACTCCAGCGTGACCAGTTCTCTCACATGCCTTTGCTTCGTGAGATCCGGGAGAATAATCCTGATGATTTCAGGAATTATTTCCGGATGACGGACCCCATTTTTCACCGTCTGCTGGCTTTGCATGCGGCAAGCCATCACTCTGGAGCAAAGGCTCATCGCAACGTTGCGCTACTTGGCGACAGGGAGACGCCTTCAGGACCTCAAGTTCTCCACAGGCATCTCCCCCCAGGCTCTGGGGATCATTATTCCAGAGACCTGTTCTGCCATCATACAGGTCCTGCAGGAGGACTATATTAAGGTAAGATTTATCATTTAACATCACATTTTATTGTCTTTAATGTATTGTATTTCTTTCCTCAATCTCTAATTACCATGATTGCTGTGAATGTCCCCTTTGTCCTCATGCATGCTGTAATCTTTTAATGCTCCTTTTTTGTCTTTCATGCATATTTGCATTCATTAAACCTCACCAACATGCTATGGTAGGCCCATATCCATCTAGTCTAGTCACTTAAAATGTCTTTTGTCAGCTCCATTGTATTGCTTTATCCTAAAACCAAACATTTAATATTATTCCAAATGGTCTGTGTGTCCTTAACTGAATCCCCCCCCCTTAATAGTATCCCAAATGGTCTGTGTGTCCTTAACTGAATCCCCCCCCCCCACTTAATAGTATCCAAAATGGTCTGTGTGTCCTTAACTGGATCCCCCCCCCCCCCTTAATATAATTCCAAATAGTCTGTGTGTCCTTAAATTAATGTTGAATTATATATTGTATTTTTAAACCACTTCAACCCTGGAATGATTTTCCCCCTTCCTGACCATCAGCACTTTTTGCGATTTGGCAGTGCGTTGCTTGAATTGACAATTGTGCGTCCTTGTAACATGGCTCCTCTAGTAAATTATCGTCATTTTATTAGCACAAATAGAGGTTTTATTTGGTTGTCTTTGATCACCTCTGCTTTTTTGGTTTTTGCGATTAACCACCAACAAAACCAAACCCCATTTTTCAAAATATGCATTATTTTTCAGTTTTCCCTATAAGAAATATACCCCCAAAAATATATTAACCAGAATTTTTTGAACATCATTTTATGCTGATACGTATTCTTAAACAAATTTGTTGATAAAATGAATCGCAATAAGCGTTTATTGATTGGTTTGTGCAAAAGTTCTAGCGTATACAAAATATGTTCTAGCTTGATGCCATTTTTAATCTTCCAATTTTTGGAAATAGTAATGGCGGTGATCACCGATTTTTTTTATTGTGACTGCCACATTATGGCGGACACATTGGACAATTTCCATACATTTTTGGGACCATTGTCATTAATACAGTGATCAATGCTCTAAAATTGTATTGATTACTGTAAAAATGTCACATGCAGTGAAGGTGTTAACCACAAGGGGGCGGAGGAATGGTTAAGTGTGTTCTGGGGGAGTGTTTATAACTGTCTGGGGGATGGGCTAGCAGTGACATGACCCTGATCACTGCTCCCGATGACAGGGAGCAGACGATCGGTGTCCTGTCACTAGGCAGAAGCGGGAGATGCTGTTTACATCGGCATCTCCCCGTTCTTCAGCTCCGTGACAACAATCCCAATCGAGTCCGCGTGTTCCACAGCATGGTCACGGAGCTTGCGGCAGGCGTGCGTGCATTTTCAAGTAATGTATGGGGACGTTAATTTGCCGAGCCGAGCCATTATGCCAACATATATTTGCCAACAGCAATTGCCAAGTGGTTAAATAAGCTTTTATTAAAAAGGTTAGACTGATGTTTTTAAAGAATGTTTTTGTTGTAATGTACAATGTTTAATGTGCAAAAGTACTTATTTTGTTTTTTTATGCTTTGCCTCCCCAGTTTCCTTCATCGCCACAGGAATGGCAGACTGTGGCATCCCATTTTGCCACCCGTTGGGACTTTAACAACTGCGATGGGGCGATAGATGGGAAGCACGTCCACATCGTGCCACCACCCCATTTGGGGTCATACTATTACAACTATAAGGGATTTCACAGTATTGTGTTAATGGCGGTGGTGTCGGCACAATATGAATTTATGTATGTGGACGTGGGGAAGAATGGCCGGATGTCGGATGGAGGAGTCTTCGCCCAGACGGAGTTCTACCAGCGTCTACAGACAGGTGGCCTGGGATTGCCACCTGATACAGATAATGTGGAAGGACTCCCCTTCGTCTTCATAGCTGATGAAGCTTTCAGTCTGGGCGAGCACGTGATGAGGCCATTCCCCCAAAGAACCCTCACCCCGGAGAGGAGGGTTTTCAACTACCAGCTGGCCAGAGCGAGAAGAGTTGTTGAAAATGCCTTTGGAATAATGGCCAGCCGGTTCCGCGTTTTTCTAACTCCCATACACATGGCGGAATACAAACTTAATCATCTTGTCCTTACATGTTGCATCTTGCACAATTATTTAAATAAGAACTCTTTGAATTATATATCTTCATTTGGGCCTGAGGCTGGACTTGTTTGCGAAAATATGACAGGCCTGGATACTGGCCGTACTGGCTTGGCCCCCCAAAGTGCCCGTGAGGTTCGGGAAAAATATGTGACTTATTTTAACGGTAGGGGGGCAATTGCAATGCCACACAATGTTTAATTTTTAAAAATAAAAATAATAAAAGAAGATAAAATCAGGAAATGTTTTTCTTGCTTGCTTTTTGTTTGGGCTGTCTCCTATGTTATCCTAGTGCACTTGTAGTGCCAAGTGTATTTTTATTAATTAAATAAGGCCCATTGTCACTGGAAACACAAAATCACTTTTCCAAAACTGGTATTGAGCATTGAAAGAAGACACCACACATTGTTGATTATTCCAATTTTTAATTTGGCCACATTCACATGTGCCTTTTAATATTTATATGTAAAATATCTCATTTTTGTCTTAATTTTTTTTAGATTTTAAAAACATTTTATTTGACTTTTTTTTTATTTTTTACTTTCTTATATATTTTTTTTTTAAACTTTTTTTCGCTTTTTCGTAAAAATTTTGATAAATGGAACAACAATCAGGCCCAATATTTATAAATTTGGAAGTTCCAATCTTAAAACGGAAATGAAGAACATGATCGATATTCTGGAGAAACTGATTATATTCTCCCCAAAATATCGATCATGTTCTTCATTTCCTGCTGCATATTGTCAAGCCGATTCTTCATGAGATCCAGGCTAGTTCGCATGGCATCTATTTCCCCATTCCAGCCCATTATCTGGCCAATCAGCCTTTGTGTGCTGTCACTGGAAAACGGGGCCCTTTCCACAACCAGAACATCACCTACAATAGATGATAAAAAATGTTGTAAAAAATATGCAGTCATACATGGATTAAATCAAGATGGGGTGTCAGACACTCACCTGGTGGGGTGCCCATCTCCCCTACTTCCTCCACCTCTCCTTCCTCCACATGCACATCCACAGGGGGGATGGGGCTAACCTCACATTCATGCTGGCAAGGGCGGCGGTCCCTGGGATCCTGTTTTGTGAGTCTTTTCTCCCCTATGAGAATTTAACAAAACAAAAGGTATACTTAGCACACAGATATTTGAGGCCAGAACTAGGAAGATGAAACATTGATTAGAAGTGTTGTACAATTGTCTGTTTAAGAAGAGATGCAAATGTAGAAGATATGATAAATAAATTCACTTTGCAAACAACTACAATACTTACCTTTTTGGGCCAAGTTTCACAGATGCCCCCCCCCCCCCATGTATATCAAGGAACCCCTGTGTGGTTTACCCTAATAAATGTTCTCTGGTGTCCCACACTTTTGCTCATGAGTGCAGATGTGTTAACCAGCTGCCAAGTGTCCTCTCCTTCAATTCCACTGAATGTTATTTTCTAGTCATTGTAGTTTCAAACACATCTAAACAACAATGCCCTAATCTTTTTTTTATTAAGACAAATTACACCAAAAAAAATTGATGATTAAACCCTGTATCATAAACGATGTTTCACACGAACAACGAACGAGGGTTTGTTATGAACGATACGATTACTGTATCATTAAAACAAAAAAGTGTGGCGCTTAGGTGGCAACAAACCACATGAACCAGTAAAGAACTAATTCAAGTAAAGAAAATTACATACACTTCAAAAAAAGAAAATATGTGTAAATTCCGTTGTATATCAAGAGATCTTACTCCCAGGTGGAAGAGTGCATGAACCTCATGCACACAAAAGGTTAAGGTAAATAAAATTAATTTAACATATACAGTCCATCAAGTGAACATCTAACAGTCCTTGAAATGTGTAATATCAATCACAATTCCAAACTTGAGGTGACGTGAAAAAAGGAGAAATTCAACTTCTGATGTGTAGAATAATACCACCACCACCGTGATAAAGAAGGGGAGAGGAGGCTTACCAAATGACGCCTCTCGAGTCATATGGGCCTGTAGGTTAGCAAACCAGATAATCATACATCTAGTATGTAATCTCCAGCAAGTCTTCAGGTCATGAAATCATCCGTAGCGATCCTCCTATAGTGCTCATCCCACGAAAATAGGGGGCTTAGGTATCAAAGACCATGGAAGTAGAAAACTAGCATAGCGTGATACCGTTTTAACATCCAATTTATTAAAAAATAATAATAAAATTACACTCACATTTGGTTCAATCGTAATAACATAGTCAGAAAGTAGCGATGTCTGGAAGGGGGTCCACCCGACACGTTTCAACTAAACAGCCGTCCTCTGGGGCTTACTGTATCCACCAACATGAAATCAGCAATTTTACATTGTACAAAGGTAAAGAAAAGCATATGGATCAGTATGCAATAATCATAATAGGAACACACGACAACTACTTACTTTTTTTAAGAACTTTCTTTATCCTTCTGTACTGATCCGGCTCCCTCAATTTAAGGCCGGACCACCGTTTCCTCAATTGGTCTTTTGACCGTTGTACCCCAAAAAGATTGTGCAGGGTCTTTACAACTCTGGCCATGATTCTGGCCTTGCGCAAGTTGGGATGGGTGTATGGTCCATGCTTCCCATCATAATCCTTACTTCGCAAGATTGCCACCATCTCCACCATCTCTTCAAAGGCCATATTGGAGGCCTTAAATCCCCTCTTCCCGGATTGGGACGTTTGTGGCTCCGGGGATTCGTGACTACTGGAGTCATTAATATGAAGCACCTGTTGTGTTTCCGCCATGTTTCTCCTACTGCGCACCGTAGAGAAAAAGGGGCGGGAAATATTCTTGGAAAAGAACGTCATGGGCGGGCAACGCAGGCGTGGTTTTACGCATGCGCACTGTATATAACGCCAACATGCACATGTTGTACGTGCTTACGTACATTATGTGCGCACAAAAGGGCGGGAAAAAAGACTTGACCAAAAGAACGTCATGGGCGGGCAACGCAGGCGTGGTTTTACGTGTGCGCACTGTATATAACGCCAACATGCACATGTCGTATGTGCTTGGAGAAAATAGGAACGGAAGTTGTGAGCAAGGAAAACGAGGGTAAGTTAAGAAAAAACTCCCCAAATCAGTGGCATATACTGCTTATAGATTGAGGTCTATATTGGGCTAAGATTAGGAGAGTCTGGGCTAACATTATTGTTTTTGTCTTGTGTATTGTCTTTCAGAAAAATTAATAAGACATTTAAAGATCCAGAATTCTTGAGCCTATTTATAGATAAGTACAAGGAGCTGAAAAATCTGTGGCAAGTAAAGCACAGTGCTTACTATAATAAACAAGTAAGGAAGGCAATGCTGGAGAGACTTCTGGCATTTGTGCAGACTTGGATCCCAGAGGCAAACTTGGACTTTCTGGAAAAGAAAATTGGCATATTGAGAAATATGTACAGAAAGGAGCAGAATAAAATCCTTCAATCCATCAGATCAGGAGCATCCGCAGATGCTGTATATGTACCCAGGCTGTGGTACTTTGACAAACTGCGTTTTCTTGACAACCAGAGTGAGGCCAGGGAATCGCTTTCAACCCTTCCCTCCACCCTTCCCTGCAGCATTCCCTCCACCCTTCCCTCCACCCCAGCAGAGGCTGATGAGCAACCTGAGCCTTCCATCCTGGAAGAAGCGGATGCACCCAGCTTGAGCCAGGTATATTGTTACAATAAATATTTATTGTCATAATATTATTGATGTTAACTAGATGTTATGAATGAATGAAATACTTGTATAGCGCACAATGCGAACTGAATCGCTTCTAGGCGCTGTTATAATTTAAACAATATTATTGATGTTACAAAAAAAAAGATTTTGACATATCAATTTACAGTAGTGGCCAAAAATGTTTGTCACCAGCAGAATGATACTCTTTTATATGTATTAACAGAATTTTAAAGTCATGAGCTGAAAAATGTTTATGATTGATGAACAAAAAACTAAAACTATGTCCCTTTTTTATACACAGGATGAGCTCAGCCAGGAGGAAGTTGTGGAAAGTGGCAGGCAGGAGGAGGCTGGGCCCACTGTCAGCCAGGAGGTGGCCGGGCCCAGTAGGGGCCTCACCCAGTCGCAGGTGCCTCCCCTCCGTCTTCAGGCAAAAAGGCCCAAGAAGGGGACGGTCACACAGGAGAAATCACTGCGCCTCATTAGAGAGGCTACAAATGTCCTTAGGAGCCCCCCCCCGAAGCTGAAGAGGCCTATGGCTGCTATATAGCCAGCCAGTTGCAGTAATTAGAGAGGGGCCAACGCCTCCAATGTGAGCGACTCATTTTCTCGGCCTTTCAGAAGGGGCTGAGTGGCGAGTTAACTGCCACAAGCGAAATTTTGGATCAAGTTTCTCCTGTTCCTCCTCCTCCTCCTGCCACAAGTACACCACTAGAGACACAGCCTCACAGGAAGGCTGCAGAGAAGTCTGCAGGGAAGGGTGCAGTGAAGGGTGGAGCGAAGAGAAGAAAGTGATGACCTGGCTTCAGTCTGGTCTGACCAAAGACGCAGCCTGTTGTACCACAGCCTGGGGACATATATACCATCTGCTGCTGCTCTTGATCTCTGGGATTCATGGACCAGATTGTGCTCCCCATTATATGTACTTCTCAATATCCCAATTTTCTTTTCCACAGACTTTAATGTTTGCCCTGGGGCCAAAAGGCTACATAAATGTCACAAGTTTCTCCAGTGTTGCCTTCATCTTTATTTTTTGAACCAGAATAAATAGATTTTTTTTTTTCAAAATATACTTGCCTATGTGTTTTTAGTCAAATACATTCCTAAAAGACAATGTGAAATGAACAAGGGACACCAACCTCCTTGAGGTTCCAAAAAATAAATAAATATGTTATTGTGGTAACTTGGCACCAGAATAAAAATAAAAAGGTTATTGTGGTAATGACACACAAAAAATAAAAAGGTTATTGTGGTAATGACACACACAAAATAAAAAGGTTATTGTGGTAATGACACACAAAAAATAAAAAAATAAAAAGTTTTTTGGTGTTAACTTGACAGAATAATTAAATATGGAGATCACTAGAAAATAATTTGGAAATAATTATACTAAAAATATGGATGAAAGAAAAAAAAAAGAGGACTACCAAAAAATATTTTAAAATACATTATTACTGAGATGGGGCTTTAAACTAAAAACAATATCATTCATGAGATGAGGAGAAAAAATCCAGAAATGTGTTTGTGAGAACTCTGTGTGAGTGAATATGAGCAGCAAAGCAACTTCGTTCTTCTAGCATTATAAAGAAGATGCGCTGCATTTAAACGAGCACAGAATTTGAAGCATGGCGAATGTGCTACTTCCAATACGAACTGGAGTTTTACAAGACCGAGCACTTCTGTCTTGTACTTGCTTCAGAGCATGTGTCGTTTTTGGTCTGTCGGAACAGCATACAGACAAGCGGATTTCTACATCGGAACTGGGTCCGGCGGAGTTCCTTCGGAAAAATTTGAAACATGTTCCATTTCTAAAGTCTGTCGGATTTTTGCAAATCAAAAGTCCGCTGCAGCCCACACACGATCGAATGGTCTGCCGGAATTGTTCCGTCGGACCTTTGATGTTGAAAAGTCCGGTCGTGTGTACGCGACATTAGACTTAGGAATCATAGTAATAGATGCCTGTAGAAATTTTGGTCAGAAAGACCCATGATTGAAAAGGTCATTGAAGGCAAAGCAAGAATGTCTGAGAAGCATTTTTGTAGTAAAAGGCAAAAAAATAAAAAATCCAGTCCAGGTCTCTTGTGTGGCTTAAATTATTTAATAGCTGCAGGAACCACCGTTGCTGAGATGGGGGTTACTGAATCCAGGCACTTGAGGTAGGGACTCTTGAGGTAGGAAAATTATGGAAAAAAAGCATCCCCCACCATCTCAGAGAAGGTATCTTTGGAGCTATATAGCTTAGCCAGGTGCTGATTAAAGAGCTGGACTATCTTAGGTGGACAACTGCTGAGCTTGTGTCTTTTAACTCAAAGTCTGTAGGACTTATGGGACATATCACAGCACCGCAGGCACTTGAGGTAGGGAGACTTGAGGTAGGAAAGTTATGGAAAAAAAGCATCCACCACCACCTCAGAGAAAGTATCTTTGGAGCTATATAGCTTAGCCAGGTGCTGATTAAAGAGCTGGACTATCTTAGGTGGACAACTGCTGAGCTTGTGTCTTTAACTCAAAGTCTGCAGGACTTATGGGACATATCACAGCACCGCAGGCACTTGAGGTAGGGAGACTTGAGGTAGGAAAATTATGGGAAAAAAAGCATCCACCACCACCTCAGAGAAGGTATCTTTGGAGCTATATAGCTTAGCCAGGTGCTGATTAAAGAGCTGGACTATCTTAGGTGGACAACTGCTGAGCTTGTGTCTTTAACTCAAAGTCTGTAGGACTTATGGGACATATCACAGCACCGCAGGCACTTGAGGTAGGGAGACTTGAGGTAGGAAAATTATGGAAAAAAAGCATCCACCACCACCTCAGAGAAGGTATCTTTGGAGCTATATAGCTTAGCCAGGTGCTGATTAAAGAGCTGGACTATCTTGGGTGGACAACTGCTGAGCTTGTGTCTTTTAACTCAAAGTCTGTAGGACTTATGGGACATATCACAGCACCGCAGTCTAGTGGTTAATAGGGAATTTGTTTGCTTTAAGATAAAATACATGCTTTGTTTGTCTTAGGGCTTTTTTAGCTTTATCCACCAAGAGTAAATTCAGGTTGCACTTAGTCTCTTCTAATGTTAATTTATTTGGTCTAGACAGGTCGAGTTGAAAAGCTCATGCCTTTTCCGTGCAATAACGCTCAAGGAGGATAAGTTTGACTTTATGTTTTTTCTTAAAGGAAGGCTCTTTTAACTTGTTGCTACAGCTGCATTCGTCTTTCAGCCCTAACATGTTATACATTTATCAGATGTCTTTACTTTTTTTTTCTTCAGGTTTACTCTTTCCTGGATAAAAAAAAAAAAAACAGCAATTCAGTTCAATGCTTACAGCAAGCATGCAAATGCATATATTAAGCAGTAAACATTCCTGTTAAGGGGAGAAGGAATTTCCGAAGATCCAATTGTTAACACATAATCTAAAGCCTATTTAAAAGGCATAATTGATTTAAATTGATGTTCACACTGATTCCATATGCCTTTAGTCTCATATTTTACTTCCCTTTAGTTCTGGCATTAAAGGTCAGGTTTAACAGCTAACTGGATACCTACACTGTGATGAGTTAAGCTGGCAATGCAAGTTGGGAAATTAATATTTCCAAATGATCAACTCTTAGGTGACTGCTTCTTTATATTACATGCACCTCTAGAGCATATTGGATGATCTATTTATCTCCAATAGTTGATTGTACATGTACAGAGGTGCCAATTTTGGTTGTTAATCAAGTGACATGTAAGACAATTAAAACCCCCTATTATAGGGTTGCAAAGAGGTATTTTGTGATCTTACACTCTTTAATTTCCTTCAGTTTCAGTTTGCTGGGCGCCAAGATGTTTTTCATTGTTTTGCACACATCTACTGTAAATGTACACATTGTTTTTTTTAAGTTGTGTAATTTTTACACGAGGCTCTTGTAACGGGATATGCCAGTGTGATCTTAAGCTGTTTTTAATTTTGCTGTGTTCAGCATTGTATCTCACAACTAAATTACATCCATGTTCTAAGCCCTTGTACACACGGTCGGAAATTCCGACCACAAAATCCATCAGATTTTTTCTGACGGATTTTGTCTGAAACTGGTGTTACATACACACGGTCGGACAAAGTTGACGGAAAATCTGATAGTTCGGAACGTGATGACGTTTGTTCGTTACGATGGGACTATGTTCAGGCTAGTAGCCAATAGCTTTGGTCTTGTAATTTGATCTGAGCATGCATGGCACTTTGTACGATTAGAATTCTCTACAAACAATCGGACAAAGTCTGATCGGATCATGTTGTTGGAAAATTTTATATCCAGCTCTCAAACTTTGTTAGTCAGACATTCCGACGGAAAAAGGCCGATGGACCCACACATGGTCGGATTATCCGACAACATGGTCCGATCGGACATTTTCCATCCGAATGTCCGACCGTGTGTACAAGGGCAAAGGGGTTTGTTTGGTCTCTAGGATCTGCTCTAGTTTTTGAATTGTGCATCAAAGTGTTGAGTTATTGTTTATATTTAATATTTTTTTGTCAGTTTAGCTGATTGAGTGTGAAATTTTTTTTTCTAATATGCTAGAATTGCCCACACAGTATATTTGTTTTTCAGCTTTTGAGATGACTGCTTTGAAAGTCAATAAACCCATTGAAGTCAACTTTCTTTGAAAAGGTCCTTGTCTGGATTTTATTATTGTCTGAAATTAGGATTTGAAGGTCTAGAAAATCTATCGTGTTGGTACAGTGGTTTGGGGTAAAGATGAACCCTCCCTCGGCGTGTTTAAGACTCTTAATGAATTTTGGAATGTCTGTGGCCTCCTTTCTATATGATAGTTAGGTCAACCTTTTATATAAGATAATGTGGTTGATTTACTAAAGGCAAATACACTGTACACTTTGCAAATCACAGTTGCCCTCTGCGAGTGCAATTGTTCCAGAGCTTAGTAAATGAGGGAGAGCTCTGCTGACTTCCATCATTCAATCATGTGCAAGCAAAAATGCTTTTTTTTTTTTTCTTGCATGTGCTTGGCTATTCTTTGCAAAAGTGAAGTGTTACTTCATATACTAAGTTCTAAAGCAACTACACTCTGACGCAACTACACTTGTAGAGTGCAAACTGCACAGCATATTTGCCTTTAGTAAATCAACCCCAATGTCAGTGCCATATGGAGTGTCTAGATAGCACAGACAGCTCAATGTGAACTTAGTTCCTATCACCATGCATTTGATCTTTATATAGCATTTCTTCTCAAAAGTAAATACATTGTGAGTTAAATAAATTGTGTAATATCCAGTTTTCTTGGACATAAGAGGATCGCTCTAGCTTGAGATTGCTTTCAAGCTATAATGGTGAGAGATGTTGGTGTAAAGTGAGGTCACATCTAAAGTGATGCATTAATATGAGCTTTTCCATAGCACAGAAGATGGGAGTTGCAACAATTGTATGACGCCACACAAGTAAGATGGTAAGTTTAGGATATAAATGGAAATCTATAAATTGAGATAAACTTAATGTCAAAGAATGAATTCCAGAAATGTTTGGTCTGCCCAGATGGTCTATAAGTGATTTGTGAATGTTTGAAAGGTGATAAAAAATAAACTCAGGTGGAGATTTGAAAAAATGAATTTCTACTTTTTGCATACTGTTTGATATTGTTTACTAAGGCAATATTAACATGACAATCATATTAGTAGTAGTAGTTTATATCATGTAGAATCCTGTAGAATCTTGTAGAATCTTGTATGCTTCCCTGAGTTAGAAATGTTTATCTTGGAAAACAATGCCAGCTCCTTTATCCGCACTTCTTATCCAATGTACACACGACCAGACTTTTTGACAGCAAAGGCCTGACAGAACGAATCTTTCGGACAATTCGATCGTGTGTGGGTTTCATTGGACCTTTGCTGTCCAAAAATCCAACAGACTTTAGAAATAGAACATGTTTTAAATCTTCCTGCCGGAACTCCCAGTTCCTAGCGGGAAACCCTTCATCTGTATGCTGGTTCGATGTACCAAATATGACGCAAGGGCAGCTACAGCACCTGCCTGTGAGAATGTTTTGCACTGGTTCTCGGCTGCAGGGTTCTGTACATCTCGTTAAATTGGGGTTTGCTATGAATAGATCTGGCGCTATACCTATATATGGAAGTATGTCTCCAGGGACTTAATGGTGTAATAATTCGAAGCGTTACTTTAACCTAATTTGTAAGTGACAATGTGCAATGTGCTGTTCTAGTATGAAATATATAAATAAAAAATGGAAATTGTTTAAATAAGAATATTTGCCACAATAGATATTTGCCAGCGTGCTGGCTAGAAATAGAAATATGTGCAATGTAAGACAAAAATTAGTGATCACTTCTTAATGTCTAAAAACATATAAGTACCCAAAACATGTACGGTGCTAGTGCTAGTTCTACTAAGTATTTTAGTGACAAATATGAAATGTAAACACAAAATTAACCAAACTTTAAAGTTTCAAGTGCACAAATGTGACGGTAAAATATAAGCATGCAGTAATAAAATACACAGTAGATATGTGATAGATGTCAGTACATCTAGTGGAACGTGCCAAAAATTGGGGGTGAAAAAAAGGGGTAAGAATAAAAATTCAATATTTATCCAAAAATATATAAAAAGGTAAAAAGAGATAAAAATATAAAAAAGGGCAAGAAGTCTTTGGTGCAGTGCAATTAATGGGGTTTTTCCGTGGATAGGAGGAGGGAATGTGATGGATCCAAATCTAATCTTCATGCATTGTGGACACTTCTAGGTTGTACTCTCACCAGAAAAATAACCCCATCCGGGGAGGATCAGCCTTCACAGTATGAGCTACTGTGTCGCTCTCTGGCTTGCTTCTGATGGACTGCTGGAGATCCCTCGTTAGGGAAATAACGAGGGATCTCCAGCAGTCCATCAGAAGCAAGCCAGAGAGCGACACAGTAGCTCATACTGTGAAGGCTGATCCTCCCCGGATGGGGTTATTTTTCTGGTGAGAGTACAACCTAGAAGTGTCCACAATGCATGAAGATTAGATTTGGATCCATCACATTCCCTCCTCCTATCCACGGAAAAACCCCATTAATTGCACTGCACCAAAGACTTCTTGCCCTTTTTTATATTTTTATCTCTTTTTACCTTTTTATATATTTTTGGATAAATATTGAATTTTTATTCTTACCCCTTTTTTTCACCCCCAATTTTTGGCACGTTCCACTAGATGTACTGACATCTATCACATATCTACTGTGTATTTTATTACTGCATGCTTATATTTTACCGTCACATTTGTGCACTTGAAACTTTAAAGTTTGGTTAATTTTGTGTTTACATTTCATATTTGTCACTAAAATACTTAGTAGAACTAGCACTAGCACCGTACATGTTTTGGGTACTTATATGTTTTTAGACATTAAGAAGTGATCACTAATTTTTGTCTTACATTGCACATATTTCTATTTCTAGCCAGCACGCTGGCAAATATCTATTGTGGCAAATATTCTTATTTAAACAATTTCCATTTTTTATTTATATATTTCATACTAGAACAGCACATTGCACATTGTCACTTACAAATTAGGTTAAAGTAACGCTTCGAATTATTACACCATTAAGTCCCTGGAGACATACTTCCATATATAGGTATAGCGCCAGATCTATTCATAGCAAACCCCAATTTAACATTCCCCACCCTACCAGGTGGATATTAATAGAGGCAGCTCCTACCTATTTTACCTCATTTTATTTTATTTTTATATTTTATATTTACATATAAGCTCCATAGCGCAACCTACCACCCTTATTCCTCTGTACATCTCGTGCTTGCTGCAATAGGAAAAACTAATTTTCCTATTGCAGCAAGCGCGAGATGGAGGCGACAATGTCCCTTAGGTCTGGTATGGATTTTAAGGGGAACCCACTACACCATAAAAACTGCGTGGGGGTCCCCCCAAGGTCCACACCAGAACCTTATCCGAGCACGCAGCCCGGCCAGTCAGAAAATGGAGTGGGGATGAGCAAGCGCCCCCCCTCCTATACCGTACAAAGCCGCATGCCCTCAACATGGGGGTGGGTGCTTTGGGGAAGGGAGGTGTCCTGCAGGTGTTTTATTTTTTCCATAGGGCATTAACAGTTCCCTTGCCCTTTCAACTTTGAGATCCAAGTCATTACAGATGTTTGATCTTTTAGCTTTGAGCCTCTCCATTATATACCTTTAGAACAGAGTTCTAAAAATGTATACCATTCTAAAGTAAAGGAAATGTTGATAAATTGTATGTATGTAAGCTTTTAAGAGGGTCATGTCTGATGGCTGTTTTTAATAATTATTCTATACAGTGGATAGTTTTCAGTGATATTAATATATGGTTCAGTATGTCTTGAGAGGTGTTAGTTTGGCTATTTAGGATGTTATTCCTGTTCTTTTTCTAATTTGAACTGGAAAAGAGAACATTTCTGTGCATTCATTTATCTTTTTTTTATTTTTTTACAATAAATACTTTATTTATAAATTTTAGCAGCATACAAAAAGCGAGAAAGAAGAAATAAAATAATAATAATAAAAAAAATAATAGAAAAAAATAAAGTACATTAACATAAAACACCCCCCTCCCCCTCAGGGCAGACCCTGTGCACAACACAGTGTGTGTGTATATATATATATATATACAGTACCTCACAAAAGTGAGTGCACCCCTCACATTTATGTAAATATTTTATAATATCTTTTCATGTGACAACACTGAAGAAATTACACTTTGCTGCAGTCTAAAGTAGTGAATGTAGAGCTTGTATAACAGTGCCAATTTGCTGTCCCCTCAAAATAGCTCAATACACAGCCATTAATGTCTAAACTGCTGGCAACAAAAGTGATTACACCCCTAAGTGAAAATGTCCACATTGGGCCCAATTAGCCGTTTCCCCTCTCTCCCGTGCCATGTGACTCGTAAGTGTTACAAGGTCTCAGGTGTGAATGGGGAGCAGGTGTGTTAAATTTGGTGTTATTGCTCTGACTCTCATACTCTCATACTGGCCACTGGAAGTTCAACATGGCAAAGAACTCTCTGAGGATCTGAAAAAAATAATTGTTGCTCTACATAAAGTGACTTAGGCTATAAGAAGATTGCCAAGATGCTGAAACTGAGCCAAGACCATACAGTTATTTAACAGAACAGGTTCCACTCAGAACAGGGCAAGCCATGGTCGACCAAAGAAGTTCAGTGCACGTGCTCAGCGGCATATCCAGAGGTTGTCTTTGGGTAATAGACGTATGAATGCTGCCAGCAATGCTGCAGACGTTGAAGAGGTGGGGGGGGGGGGTCATGCTGTCAGTGCTCAGACCATACGCCACACATTCATCCCGGAAGGCAACCTCTTCTAAAGATGATGCACAAAAAAACCCACAAACAGTTTGCTGAAGACAAGCAGACTAAGGACATGGATTACTGGAACCATGACCTGTGGTCTGATGAGAGCAAGATAAACATATTGGTTCAGATGGTGTCAAGCGTTCGTGGTGGCAACCAGGTGAGGAGTACAAAAACAAGTGTGTCTTGCTTACAGTCAAGTATGGTAGTGGGAGTGTCATGGTCTGGGGCTGCAGAGTGCTAGTGGCACTGGGGAGCTACAGTTCATTGAGGGAACCATGAATACCAACATGTACTGTGACATCCTGAAGCACAGCATGTTCCCTTCCTTTGGAGAATGGGCTGTAGGCTATTCCAACATGATAACGACCCCAAGCACACCTCCAAGATGACCACTGCCTTGCTAAAGAAGCTGAGGGTAAAGGTGGTGAACTGGGCAGCCTCTGTGCCCATCATATGCAGTCTATGCCCATCATATGAATCCTCTGTGCCCATCATATGCAGCCTGTGCCCATCATATGCAGCCTCTGTGCCCATTAGGGATGGGAGAACGGTTCGGCCCAGGCATAAGTTCAGGCCGAACTTTCGCTGTTCAGACTTTCGATGAACAGCCAAACAAATGGGTCGTTTGACCGTTTGTTCACCCTCCCTGAACCAACCACAATGCAATATAGCGCTGAACACTGCATTGCAAGCATAGCACTGTCAGAGTCATGATTGGACACTGTCATCATGGCTTTATCCAATCATGGCTCATTCCCGCCCCACAATATAAAAATATTCTTTCAATGGAAGCCATTTTCAGTGTGATTTCAGCATGGAGAGAGGTAAAACAGGGCTCTGTTCAGTGCTATTAATTGGTTAGTGTGCTATATTGTGCTATTTTGCTTCAATTGTCAGTATAGAATATTAGATTAGTGTCAGTCTAGGGATGTGAGTGTGGTGAGGAGGACCATTATTCAGCTTTCCATAGTGTGCAGCTAGAGTAGGTACAGCTCGGATAGGTTCAGTGTAGTGTAGTGAGACCATGTCAGTAATCTTTACATTAGTGTATAGCTAGAGGAGGAACAGTTCAGATAGCATCAGTGTAGTGACAGCTGAACACCATCTATTTGATTTTGTTACTACCAGTTTAATGCCATTTACTTCTGTGAGCATTACTGCCAGTTTAATACCATATAGATTTGTGTGTGTTACTGCCAGTTTAACGCTATATACCGTATTTATCGGCGTATAACACGCACCCCAAGTTTAGGAGGGAATTTTAAGGAAAAAAACTTTTAGGAGGGAAGTTTAAAGGTTAAATAAAACTTACATTTATATGCCCATCAGTGTCAACTGTTGCCTTGTCCACCATTGCAGCCTTGTCATGCAGCCTTATGCAGCCTTGTCCACCATTGCAGCCTTATGCAGCCTTGTCCACCATTGCAGCCTTATGCAGCCTTGTCCACCATTGTAGCCTTATGCAACCTTGTCCACCATTGCAGCCTTGTCTATTTAAATGGTCTCTTTTTTATTTTTTAAAAATGCTGCCGCCGAGATACAGATATGTGCAGCTTTCGGCCATTCTCGGCAGCAGGCTCGGCAAGAAGAACCGAAGAGGGGGACAAGACCCCCAAAGAGGGGGATCAGACCCCCGAAGTCGGAAGAAGACCCCCAGACGGAGGCGGTGACGAAGAAGAAAGATAGCGGAGGAGTCCGGAGAGAAGACCCCCCAAGACGGAAGAAGACCCCGGAGCTGTGTAATAAATTATTTTTAACCCTTGTGTGTTGTGTTTTATTTACATTTTCTTCACAGGTGAATGGGTAGGGGTACATTACTCATTCACATAGGGTGGGGGGCTGGTATCCGCAGACCCCAACAACCAATGGCCAGGGTTGTCGGGAAGAGGCCCTTGTCCTCATCAACATGGGGATAAGGTGCTGTGGGGGTGGGGGCCGCGCGGCTCCCCTTCCCCAAAGCACCCTCCCATGTTGAGGGCACACAGCCTGGTACGGCTCATGAGGGGGGCACTCGCTCGTCCCCACCCCCTTTCCTGACCGGCCGGGTTGCGTGCTCGGATAAGGGTATGATATGGACCTAGGGGGGACCCCCATGGCGTTTTTTCGGCGTAGGGCTTCCCCTTTAAGTCCATACCAGGTGACGGGGCCAGCGACATGTCAATTTCACCGCCGAAGGCGGCAACATTCATTTCCTTCGCTAGTCCCGGGTACCTGGAGGCACGCTCAAAATGAACAGACTTTTCTCCGTGTGCGGGAAAGTCCGTTAATTTCAAAAGTACGGTGGACTAGCACACACTGCCGTATCGTCCACCGGACTGCGAGTCCGGCAGACAAATTTTGAGTCAAAACTACTTTCTAGGTCCGCCGGACTTTTCGGTAAAAAAGTCCGCTGGACTTTTCTGCCGGATTGTTTGATCGTGTGTATGCGGCATTAGGCCACCTCAGCTTTTTCTCCCCATGCCAATGGCTGATCATTAAGGATGCATGCACTGTATTGTCGCTATTTGAGGAGGCCACAAGGAGGGTGAGCCGTGACAGTACATGCATCAGTGACACAATCCCTGTTGTGTTCCTACTGGAGCAGACTCTGCATGGCAATATGGACAGAGTACTGAAGGCAGCGCAGCAAGAGGAAGAGGGGGACTTCCTTTCCTCTCAAGGCCCACTTTATCAAGACAACATCATTCCTTTGTCACTGAACACACAGGAGGAGAGGGGAGGAGGATGAGGAGGAGGATTCTGGCACTTTCATAGGCTTCGAAGAAGAGGAAAACATGCATCAATCTGTAAGCGATGGGTTTCAAACCCCAGGACCCATGGAAGTAGTACGTGGCTGGGAGGAGGAAGTTCCAGATGCTGCCATTCTCAAGCCTCTGCAAATTTTAGGAGCATGGGCAACCTCATGCTTCAAAGCCTGCGAAAGAATCCAAGAATACGTGGCATAAAGGAGAAGGATGATTACTGGTTTGTAACTCTCCTTGACCACCGTTATAAGGGGAAGGTCTCAGAACTCATGACATCCCCACAGAGTGAAGAAGATAAAATCTCTTGAGGACACATTAAAGAGGATTTTATTAAATGTTACAGGTTACAGTGTCATGGAAAACATTGTTTTTAGTCTTCTGTTGGTCAAGAGAGGAGCATTTAGTCCTCAAGGCCCAGGGCTGTCAGCTTCCACATCCCATCGGCAGCGTCTGCATCACATGGTGGACGATTACCTCAGGACCAAAACGGGGTCGGACGCATATTTTTTGGATATGTATTATAGCAAAAAGTAAAAAAATTTTTTTTTCAAAATTGTTGCTCTTTTGTTCGTTTATATAAAAAATAACAACTGCAGAGGTGATCAAATGCCACCAAAAGAAAGCTCTATTTGTGGGAAAAAAATTCTGTAAATTTTTCTTGGGTACAGCAGTGCACAACCACGCAATTGTCAGTTAAAGCGACGCAGTGCCATATCGCAAAAAAATGGCCTGGTCATTAAGGAGGCAAATCCTTCTGGAGCTGAAGTGGTTAAATAACGACTCTGATTAAATAACTTACTTTTATTTATATGTATTACAAATTTACTGCTGTCCCCTTCAATATATTCCCCATTTCCACTAATACGTGCTACAGTCTTGTTTTCCACTGGTTGAAGGCATGGAGAAAATCCACTTCTGTCAGCTTTCAACACATCCACAGTTTCTTCTTTACAGCATCAACTGACTCAAAATGTGTCCCTTTAAGCACTAATTTAACTTTTTGGAATTCATTCTCACGTCCCTCGCTGAATCTTTAGTGCCACTCAAACACACGCATACAAGAAAGGCTGTCATTCCCATAAGCTGTAGTAAGCATTTGAAAACATTCTCTTTTCATAGTCTAAAAATTTCAAATTGACACGATGTTCAACTTTTAAACTTAGCATTTTTTTGACACACTACAGAAAACACAACCAAACTAAATGGCCACTCACAATCAACTGAATTTCATAGAGTGTTGCTGCTTGTCATGCAGGTTCAAACATGTTCAAGGTCACCACACATGCAGTTGTAACCAGTTCTGCCTGCTTTGTTTACTAGGTAGGATCACAGCCTCATTATTTAATAGGCACACCTCGTATACCTAAAGATGGTGAATAATATTTAATAGTGATGGAAAATTGTATGGTTACTTATCAAACCACTGTAGCCAAAATCCAATGATCTTTTATAGAGTCCCTGTTTCCATTTCTTGAGGTGATGTTCAGGAGTCTAAAGCCTCATACACACGGTACTAATGTTGGCCAACCACACATCTGATTTTTGTCAAAAGGGCATGTGCCAGGATCTTGTCTTGCATACAAACGGTACACAATTGTCAATCAACAAGGAATGCAAGGAATTTCAGCTCTTGAGCACCACCCTTTGGGCCCCTTCTGCTAATTTTGTGTTTGGTGAGCATTGATTCTAAGCATGCTTGTTTGTACTTTTCTGACTTTTGTGTGATGTATTTGTGTACTGGCCATACGAAAATCTGACATCAAACCATTGTCCGCCCACAATTAACTACCCTGCCATCCATCATTTGTTGTCCAAAAGTTGGACAATTGTCAAAAAGAGCGTACTAACGGTAAGATTTTAGGACAACAGTCTGCTGTCAACAGACAATCCCCTGCCAACAACTGTGTGTAGGAGTTTTATTGTATCATGTGGTGATCCTCTGTGACCAGTGGTTGTTTTCATCCTTGACAGCTTCATCTTAAAAAAAGGAGATGTGGAGAAGTTTCTGAAAAGCAGAGGGCAGGAAAACAGCTCAAAGAAGGGGCGTAGCCATGTAAGTATGGTAGGATGAGATTCATCCAGATATAGGTGGGTTCATCAAAAAAAATTATGCATATGAGTACTTAAATCTGTAGGGTTAGTTAGTTAAGACCATACCCTCATACCTTAAGGATACTCGTGAAATGATCAGGTTACTTGAGAGTGTGGAATACCAAGAAGATTTGCTTTTAGTAATGGCTGAAGTATCGGCTTTGTATACATCCATTCCTCTAGCTTTGGGTCTAACTGCAGTTGAGTATTTCCTGAATAAGGGTTCCTCTTTATCCCCCATACACAAGAATTATATTATGGATCTGTTAAAATTTGCGACGGAAAATAATTACTTCTGGTTTCAAAACGTGTTTTATTCCCAAAATCAAGGGAGTGGCTATGGGGGAAAAATATGCCCCCAGTCTAGCCAATTTGTTTATGGCCCAATGGGAGGAGGATGTTGTCTATGCTTACAAACGACCTGAATTAGTCCTATGGGCTAGGTACATAGACGACATCCTCCTCCTGTGGAAAGGGCACCATGCATCATTGCAGGTATTTATGACAATAAATGCTAACAATAGAGGTATCATTCTCACTTTTGAAGCAAGTGTTAGTTCCATTAATTTTTTGGATCTGAAGATTTCAGTCATTAATCAACAATTAGTTCTACAGACCTACTTCAAGACTACCGACCGGAATGGTTACATTCCGGTCGATAGCTGTCATCATCAACAATGGTTACGATCTGTCCCTAAGGGGCAATTTATGTGTCTTAGACACAATTGTTCGCGTACTGAGGACTTTGTTATTCAGGCTTCTGTCTTGAAACAAAGATTCTTGGAAAAGGGATACAGATCTAACACATTGGATGATGATATTCGAGCAGTACAATGCATGAACAGATGCTCTTTGTTGGCTGATAAACCACGAGCCAAGGATGGAGATCACTTCAGATGGTCTTTTTTCACAACCTTTTCTATTCAACATAGGAAAGTTGGAAAGATTCTGAATAGACATTGGAAGGTGTTAAGCGAGGACAGAGTGCTGGGACCTGTGTTGCCTGATGGGGCTGGTATTATTTTTAGGGGCACCCGTACAGTGAGGGGTGAGATTGCTCCCAACACAGTTTACCCTCCAACTAAACCAACATTTTTCTTTAATTGTAAAGGCTTTTTTCCTTGTAAGAAGTGTAATGTGTGTGCGCATAACGTTATGAGGTGCAAGACTGACACCTTTGCATCCAGCGTAACAACAGGGATATACAAAATTAGACACTTCACAACGTTTGCGACCAAGTATCTCGTATATTTAATTACATGTCCATGTAATAAACAATATGTTGGCGGTATGAAGCAGACTTTCTCTGTGCGTGTCAATGAACATATTGCTAAAATTAAGAAAGGCTGTGATAAGCATACGGTCCCCCGCCATTATTTAGAGTGCCATGATAGAGACCCTAATGGCACCCTATTTCAAGTGATAGACAAATTTGTCCCTCACTGGCGGGGTGAACCTAAGATTAGGGGCGTTTCACGCTTAGAAACATATTGGATATATGAGCTGAGGTGCTACTCGTTCTACGGCATGAATGTTGATTGGGACATCAACAGTTTCATAGACCGTGGGAGAGTGGTGCCTCGGCCCGTATTCCTTTGTTCTTTTCCCCTTTTTCATTGCACTCACTCTGAGGTTATACGATAGTTATGTCTATAATGGCTTTAGCATGATGACATTCTTTCATATCTTGAAGTTGTTCGCATGCAATGTTTTTTTTTTTTTTTGCTAGCATACAATTACATTCGTTGATAATGTTAGCTATATTTATTGATTATTTCTGACTCTGGATTATTTTTGACTCTGGAATATTGAAGGATTATTCTATTACTATTTTTTGTATACATTATTCTGGTAGTTGGAGTTCCGCCTTAGGATGGATCCCCACTCCGGAATTGTGGTATCAGATGTAGATGGGTGAGATAAGTATGTCTAGGTTAGAAAGAGGGCAGCCTTCTCTTCCAGGTACATATTTTTATTTTTACCTTTATTTTATTTTTTTGTTTTTGTTTTTTTTATTTGACTGTAGCAGATTACTGATTGCATTATTAAATTAATTCAGGCATTTTGACCTTTTCTGGTTTGAGAAGGAGGCTTGGTAAGTGGTCCAGGCTCACTTCCTGCGGCAATTCCTCTTACCCTTTGAGTTTCACATTGAGGTGTGGAATGCAAACAATAGGTTTGCTTCCTCCCCATTGAAAGGTATGTAGAGAACGTGTGACCCCAGAAGTGGTGTGTGACTACTTCCGGTTTCACAATGAGGCTTGGAATGCAAACATTGGTTTCTGTTCTCCTCTGTATGTAATGTGCTCTATCACCCGGAACCGGAAGTGACGTATGATCACTTCCTGTTTTCAGATAGAGGCTTGGAATGCAGACAGCGTTTTGCTTCCTCCTTTGTGGATTGCATGGAAACAAATGTGACAGTTTTGTGCAAACTTGGATGGTTAGATTTGCTACCCTTACGTATAGACGGCAAGATCTGGCTTTGTGGTATAATCTTTGATAATAGATCATTTATGTATTGGAGTTGATTACCATTTCCGGTTTTCTGGTATTAACCCCGGTGGAATGCACGCACGGCCGCCATTTTGGATCTGATGGTTACCTGCCCTCAATTATTTTCTTGAGATGGAGTGTTTAACCATTCATTGTAAGGTGAGATAATGTTGGCTTGGTGCTGGTACTGTCAATGCGTGCAGCGCTGTGTGCACACACATCAAGGGTTAATGGAAGAGGTGTTGGAGGAGGTGTTTTCTGACAGGTGGGAGACATTGATTAATCTGTAAAGACTTATATATATGGTAGTAATATGGGGGGGACAGGTAATGCCCCAGTAGAAGGCTTATTAGTCGAAACGCGTCGGGTAGCGTTTCCTGCTCCCCACATTGCTCTTTTTATCGTTCATTTTTATTGGATCACGTGATTCTTTTTGGATATTTTTTATGTCATTTTTTATATGTCATTTGGAATTTTTTTCAAATAAAACCTTTAATGGTGGAATTTCACTATGAGAGGCATTGTGTCCTTACTTTTTGTTTATGGTGAACCCGCTCTGAGCTCCTAGCTGACCGGAACCTTCGAGAGAGAGTTGAAAACCCTGGAGATCTGAGGTGTACCGATCCTGAAGTGGGCAGCGACTATTCGGATGGTGATCCATGACCTGATGTATACGAATGGTGTGTGACGCACATAAGCCTGCATGACACATTTACTATACAGTAGTTTGTGTCCACCATTTTCGGTAAGGGTATCCGTTTTCTATAATATTTTCTGGCTGTGAACGGAAGGCTATACATAGTTCATACCAACGGAATATCTGGACTCACGTTTCACATTATTTTGTCATAGCTGGACTTTTTTATGCTCATATTGTTAGTTCATTGAAGCACATTTTCTGTATTCCTTATTAGACTGCACAACATGTGATATGTGTGCTGACCTTTTAAGTTTGATTTTACTACGAGATCATTTGGTGATTTATGTCTAGGTTTTTTACATTTTTTGACATTATAGCGCTACATTGTTTGTTATCATTTGCAAGACACCCTGACTGGAGTCAACCAACCTGTGTGCAGAGCATGAGGAGAATATAATTGTCTCTAAACACAGGGTGATCGGGGCTCAATGCTTGTTGTGAGTCTTCTAGGGAGTCCTGTAGTGATGAGCTATGGGATCCTCGTGAATATAGTATTTTAGATGGCTGGACCCATAAATAGTAATACAGATTCACACCTAAACCTGGACGAATCTTATCCTACCACACTTACAAGATTCTCCCTCTCTGCTACTTTCCTTCTTCCTTCTTTTTCTGCGCTCCAATTTCTGCACATCATCTTCTTCATATTTATCTCCAAGCACAGGTAATATAGAGTTATTCATCTCTAATAATTTAGCAGAAACAAAGCCATTGGGGTTTATTTACTAAATGCAAATCCACTTTGCACTGCAAGCGCACTTGGAAGTAAAGTCACTGTAGACCCAAAGGGGATATGCAAGGAAAATAAAAAAACAGCATTTTAGCTTGCACATGATTGGGTGATAAAATCAGAAGAGGGTTCCCTCATTTCAGATCTACCCCTTAGATTTAGAGTGACTGCACTTCCAAGTGCACTTGCAGTGCAAAGTGGATTTACCTTTTCGTAAATAACCCCCATTGTCTCTACAGGTTAGTGATGCATTTCTGTCCTCCATGCATGTGAAATTGGATTAAAGGTTTAAATAATTAGGAATTTATATGCATCTAGATTCATTGTCTGTTTATATCTTTTTAATTGTATTCTTCTCCTATATTGTCTAGCAAAGTATTATTCTGACTGTGCAAACCATAACCTAAAAATTCCCACTATTATCACATTACTATAATGAAGGCTACCACATTTAGTGTAATATACTTTTGAGCAAATCATTAATGTAACATTATCTATTAATCAAACATTGAGATGGATATGCTTTCATAATTCACCTCATCAGTTATTTCAGACACACTTACATTTTCTGAAAAAAAAAATGGAGCATAAGCAGTCTAAACAGACTGCCTATGTTGATTCCATATCATAGGTCAACAACCAAATCATCATCTTCATCTCTAGCCTTCATCTGTGTAGAAAGACAGTGACAGATGTACAGAAAGAACAAATGTATCCTTCACATGGGGAAAGTGATTAACAGATTTGCCTCACCTGTTTTAGTCTGTGTGAGACCCAAGATAGCAGTACCCAATGGAGGAGTTGCTGGATACAGTCTTGGCCTGAGTTTGTTTTCACTCATTATGCTCCTATAAATGTATGTAAAGTGATGTAAACATCAGCAAAGGAAAGGGTTGCTTTAAACACTAGATTCAGCTAGTCTTACAATAGCCTTTATCAGCTATACTTATTTTTATTTTTTTACAATATAAATGTTATAGATGTTGTTGAAACAGAAAAGCTATTTTCAAGTAACAAAATGAAGTGTCAGTGACACAGATAAGTTACACAGAACGTGTAGTCACCCTTTGCAAACTATTGGGAAACATTTCATTCCTGTTTGTAACTGCGGCTGTAATTTTTTGGCTCCTAAAAGGCGACTAAAGAGCAATAGGCAGGATATTATAGGAAGCACACAAAGATAACTAGTATTGTACATTGCATGTAGGAGTTCATGTTGGGTTAACACCATAACTTGCAATTGCTTTTACAATTGCCTTTGTCTGTGAAGAAAATTACTAACTCCAGGGGCTTTGAAAACTGTATTTTGTTAAACCTTACAGCTATCTATTTTTATATACTTATTGGATTTTTTTTTGCAGGCAGTTGTGTACGTTTAAACATTAAATTGTTTGTGAAAAAATATGGTCTGCAAACTTCTTTTTACAGTAATTGTATTGCTTTTTTAATTAAAGTGGTCAAAATATATGGTGTATCAAATGAACAATGCAATGTATTTTATGCATATAAATCACTTTATTTGCATAAAAGTGATTTAATAAACTCAGGTACACACAGTAATATTCCTCGGTCTTTTTCTGCACTAAAGATGAAGGATAAAGCAAAAATAATGAAATTTCGAAGAGAGCGTAAGAACACTTTTCTGTGCAATATGGAGTTGTCAATACTTAATAGAAAGAAATTGGACATCATAGAATTGGATCATGGATACACTATTTTGGATAATTTTTACATAAATTTTTAATAATAGCGACTCTGAGATACCTGGGAATAGAGCGAGACTTGATTTGGTTTTGGACACTTCTGTTTACTGCAGTCATCCCAGTTAAAAGATGAATTATGATTCTCATGATGTGCAAGTACATGACACTAATTAAAGTCCCTGTCACCATAGTGGGGGAACATTGATACTGTGTATTATTTTAGTTTATCTAAACCCCCCAAAAAATAGTAATGCACTGAAGCTTATAAGTCTTTGGTGACAGCATTGTTTTTCTTTTTTGAAGCTTGATTCCCTCTATTTAAAAGCTAAATTCCATGTATGGATTTTTATGCATAGTGACATTGGTCCAACATTCATGTTTCATATCGGGCCGATCTCTGTAGAAGCAGAGAATCACTATAGTAACTATGGTCAACTACGTGATCCTTGCTGTTTTCCTGATTCCAGAATGTTCTCAATGAATGCAAGGTGTCCTGTGATTGGACAAGTAGGCGATTGTAACATTACACTTACAAGAACACTTTGTATTACATGAGAAAATGTAATTCTCTGAATGGCACTTATACTGAGTGAGTGTCCCCCCCCCGTGTGCACTATGCAACAGGGCAGTCACTCTGCACTGAATCCAGTAGACAGCAAGGATCACTGTAGTAGTGGTGGCTACTACAGTAATTCTCTACTTTCACAGGGATCAACAAGGTATGGAATATGCATACCTATGTTGGTCTATGCTGGACCAACTGTAACTATGCAAAAAAAAACATACCTGGACTCCAGCTTTAACCACACACCGACCAGCGCACGACAATGTACGTCCTATTTTTGAAGAGGGGTATCTCGTTAACGGCCGCAGCTGCTGCCACAACCGAGATATCCATCTCTTCAGGCACCGGTCGGCTGTACGATAACGGTGGTCTCCGCGGTGGATTCGCCGCAAGATCACCGCTATCAGTGGCGGGAGAGGTGTCACCCCCCCTCCCGCCGCCCTCCCGCACCGTCCGCTGCTTACCGGAGCTGTCGGTAGCGGCGGAGACGATCGGGTCCTTTCGTTAGCTGGGTATGGAGACGAGTGAGGCTAAGATGGCCCCCACTCGTCTCTATACCATAGGAGGGCGGAAGCGACGTCAAAACATCACTTCCACCCATACCTCTAAGGCCTCATGCACACGAGACGCAGATGAAACCTCTGTTAAAAAAAAGCTGAAACGCGCGTTTAGAAACGCGCGTTTTGCCGCGTTTGCATGCCGCGTTTAGACGCGTTTAGACGCGTTTAGACGCGTTTGCGTTTAAACGCGTTTATAAAGATAACATCATGTAGACCCTCCCCAAGCTCTCAAAGCATTTTTTTTAACTATTTCTGCTATTTTGATCAGAGTGAGCAGCAGCAGCATAGAGAGCAGTTGTACACTTGCATTTGCCGTGTCACTTGCCACGGCACCTGCCACAAGTTGTGGATTGTCCACTTGCCACGTCACTTGCCACAAGTTGGGGATTGTCCACTTGCCACATCACCTGCCACGTCACCTGCCACAAATTGTGGATTGTCCACTTGCCACGTCACTTGCCACATCACCTGCCACGTCACTTGCCACGAGATGTGGATTGTCCACTTGCCATGTCACTTGCCACGTCACCTGCCACGTCACTTGCCACATCACCTGCCACGTCACTTGCCACAAGATGTGGATTGTCCACTTGTCACATCACCTGCCACATCACCTGCCACGTCACCTGCCACAAGTTGTGGATTGTCCACTTGCCACGTCACTTGCCACATCACCTGCCACGTCACTTGCCACAAGATGTGGATTGTCCACTTTCCACGTCACCTGCCATGCCATCTGCCACAAGTTGTGGATTGTCCACTTACCACGTCATCAGCCACATCACCTGCCACAAGTTGTGGATTGTCCACTTGCCACACCACTTTCCACGTCACCTGGCACGTCACCTGCCACAAGATGTGGATTGTCCACTTGCCACGTCACCAGCCACATCACCTGCCACAAGTTGTGGATTGTCCACTTGCCACGTCCCTTGCCACGTCCCCTGCCACGTCACCTGCCACAAGTGGATTGTCCACTTGCCACATCACTTGCCACATCACTTGCCACATCACCTGCCACAAGTTGTGGATTGTCCACTCGCCACGTCACTTGCCACATCACCTGCCACAAGTGGATTGTCCACTTGCCACGTCACTTGCCACGTCCCCTGCCACAAGTGGATTGTCCACTTGCCACGTCACTTGCCACGTCACCTGCCACAAGTTATGGATTGTCCACTTGCCACGTCACATGCCAGTCACCTGCCACAAGTTGTTGATTTTCCACTTGCCACGTCACCTGCCAAGTCACTTGCCGCGTCACCTGCCAGGTCACTTGCCACGTCACTTGCCACAAGTTGTGGATTGTCCACTTTCCACGTCACTTGCCACTTCACCTGCCACGTCACTTGCCACAAGTTGTGGATTGTCCACTTGCCACATCACTTGCCACCTGCCATGTCACTTGCCACAAGTTGTGGATTGTCCACTTGCCACGTCACTTGCCACAAGTTGTGGATTGTCCACTTGCAATTGCAATTGTTTAAAATATTTTTCTAATGGTTTTTCATCATTTGCAATCATTTTTGAGATTTTTAATGTAAAAAAAAAGGTCACCTTTAAAAACGCATATAAACGCAAACGCGGCTAAACGCGGGTGCCGCGTTTAGCCGCGTTTAGCCGCGTTTTGCGTCTGAAACGCAGAAATTTTTGTTTCTGAACGCATTTTTTTGCTTCTGGAAAAACGAGATTAAACGCAACTGCATATAAACGGAAAAAAACGAGACTGTGTGCATGGACACATAGGATAACATTGAATGAGTTCAGGTGCAGTTGAAAAAACTGTCCAACTGCATCTGAACGCGCGTTTAACTGCGTCTCGTGTGCATGAGGCCTTAAAGGTATATTTTTTTAATGTCATTTTTTCTTTATTTATTTTTTGTTGCATTTTAGTCCAAATATGAGATCTAAAGGACTTTTTGACCCCAGATCTCATATTTAAGAGGACCTGTCATGCTTTTTTCTATTACAAGGGATGTTTACATTCCTTGCAATAGGAATAAAAGTGATCCATTTTTTTTTTTTTTTAAAACAGTGTAAAAATAAATAAAATCAATTAAAATAAATAAGAAAAAAAAAGGTTTTTAAAAACACCCCGTCACAACGAGCTTGCGCACATAAGCGAGCGCATACGTGAGTAGGCCCGCATATGTGAGGTATCGCCGCGATCGGTAGAGCGAGAGCAATAATTCTAGCCCTAGACCTCCTCTGTAACGCAAAAAATGCAACCTATAGAATTTTTTAAATGTCGCTTATGGAGATTTTTGAGGCTAAAAGTTTGACGCCATTCCACGAGCGGGCGCAATTTTGAAGCGTGATATGTTGGGTATCAATTTACTCGGCGTACCATTATCTTTCACAATATAAAAAAAAATTGGGCTAATTTTACCGTTGATGCCAGCATGAAAGTAAGGGATATATGCAAAGATTCACCATTCCAAAATAACGACCTCTCCCAAAATCAGAAAATCAGCTGTCTACATGTTTCACACCAGACATGGTGCTTACTCATAGCTGAAAGCAAGGGGTAATGACAGTGCAGGGCTCTGGTTGCAACCCCCCCCCCCCCTCCCTCCACTCCATGCCTATTCCCAAAAAGTTTAGGGATTTTTCACAGAATCCAAGGTATTTTGTGATTGTAGGACAAGAGAGAAATGAGCACACTCCCTATATTTTACAAAATGCAACTATGTATTACAACTGGAACTACACCAAAAACATCTTTACCACTTGGAGTTAGTTGGTGCACAAAAGGATTAATGGGCTTGTGCTTCTCTTTCCGGTCCAGATACTCCACACTGACTCATGATTTTAGGAGGCAAGATGAAAGAAAGCTTGCAGCTGGTGATGGTAAAGCTGACTGTGTGTAGAAGACACATTCTGCTGGGCCCAATCCTTATCACTACAGTAGTTCTTTACACCTGTTCCTCATCATCTTCACATGTATCAGACCCTGCTGCCAGTAGCATTTCTAAAGATTTTTTTTTTAAAAAGCTGTGGTATAAAGTTCTCCTTGTCAACCCTCACATTTTCTATTTGCACCACGGGCGGCACAGTGGTGTAGTGGTTAGCACTCTCACCTAGCAGTAAAAAGGGTCACTAGTTTGAATCCCAACCAGGACACTACCTGCCTGGAGTTTGCATGTTCTCCCTGTGCCTGTGTGGGTTTCCTCCGGGTACTCTGGTTTCCTCCCACAAACCAAAGACATGCAGGTAGGTTAATTGGCTTCTGTCCAAAATTGGCCCAAGTATATGAAAGGGGATCTTGGATTGCGGGCTCCTTGAGGGTAGTGACCAATGTGAGTGTGTAATGTACAGGGATAGGGACAATTGTGGACACTCACTCAGGGTGGACTGGTGTCTTTATTCAACCTTACTAACTATGAAACTATGAAACCACAGGCAACACAACCATCACTGTTCATAATACAGATTTTTGAAGCCTAACTCCAGGCACATCCCTACTCTGCCCTCTCCCTTGCATGTTATTATAAACATTTTTTGTATTCCTATCAATTTTGTCAGCTGTCGTGTGGCTGGTCAATCACCGAAGTTAATTGGAGTTCTCTTCCTTCTCTTCTTTCCTTTCATAGTGGGTAGTCCTTACCGCTGCACTAATGGCACTCACATAGTGATGTCCGAACATCATTTTTGCAGCAGCCATGTGAGCTCAAGCTGATTCAAGTATGGTCTTCTCGATTAAATGAATTTTGAACTCAATTCCTGGGAGCACTGTGGGTATGCCACACAGTGCTCCCAGGAATTGAGTTCAAAATTTATTGAATCTAGAATACCATACTGGAGGACATGGAAGATAGCATTGGCACATAGAAAGGGTGAGTATTCCTTTGGAAACATTTTCCAATTCAGGAGAAAGAGGAGCCAATGCATGCATCAGTGACACTGTCCCTCAAGTCTTCCTGCTGGAGCACACGCTTTGTGGAATCATGGACAGGACACTTGAAGCAGAACAGTGGGAGGAGAAGGCTCAAGGCCCCCTTCATCCAAATCTTCTTGATCCACGTTACAAGGGTAAAGTTGCAGAACTCAGCCTACCTTTGCAGAAGGAGCAGAGGATGAAACATCTTCAGGAGGCCTTGAAAAAAGGTTTGTGTAATGCATTTCCAGACCCTGGGAGGTTACCATTTCTTGGTGCTGGACAAAGTGTTGCTGAGGTTTTGTTTGGTCAGAGGAAGAACTGTGGAGACGGTGGCCTGTTGACCGATACCTTTATACAATTTTTCAGTCCTCAGCGCCAAGGTCTGATTCAAGCAACCATCACCAATGTCTGCATTATATGGTGCAGGAATATCTAAGGGCAAGAGCAGACTTGGAGACCATTCCAACAGAGCATGCACTGGGTTACTGGGTTTTGAGGATGGACCACTGGCCAGAACTTGCTCAATATGCAATTGAGCTACTGGCCTGTCCTGCATCCAGCATGCTTTCTGAATGCACATTCAGTGCTGCTAGAGGGTTTGTAATGGATCAAAGAGTGCATCTGTCCACAGACTCCATTGATAGGCGTGAGTCATAAAAATGAATCAGTCTTGAATCAGCAGCTACAGCAGGGCCCGTTGCTGCTCCCAACAAGAGTATCTGTTAGGGGTTACAGTGTTGTGGCACCACCACCCAAGGCCCAATTTTTCTGCCCCTGTTCAGCAGGGGCATGTAATTACAATTATTGATATAATATTTCAATGCAGGGCCCGTTCCTACACCCATGAAAAGTAACTGAGGGCTTACAGTGTTCTGGCACCACCAAAACCAAAGGCCCAATTTTTCTGCCCCTGTTCAACAGGGGCATGTAATTACAATTTTGCTCTAATATTTTACAGCAGGGCCCATTCCTACGCCCAACAAGAGTATCTGTGAGGGGTTACAGTGTTGTGACACCACCACCACCCATGGCCCAATTTTTCTGCCCCTGTTTAACAGGGGGATGTAATTACAATTTTTGATATAATATTTCAACACAGTGCCCGTTCCTGCTCCCAGCAAGAGTAACTGTGAGGGGTTACAGTGTTCTGGCACCACCAAAACCAAAGGCCCAATTGTTCTGCCCCTGTTTAACAGGGCCATGTAGTTACAATTTTTGATATAATATTTCACAGTAGGGTCCGTTCCTGCCCCCAACAAGAGTAACTGTGAGGGGTTACAGTGTTCTGGTACCACCAACATCTAAGGCCCAGTTTTTCTGCAGAGTATATAGGGCAGGCCGTATAGTATATATACTGCTGTTCAGAATATATAGTGCCTGGGGGCCTGAGGGACCCCCACACCATTTTTTTAAACATTCTGGTACGGGGTTTCTCTTAATATCCATACCAGACCCGAAGGACCTGGTATGGATTTTTGAGGTGGGATATCCACGGCATTTTAAAAAATATATATATTTTTGGTATTTTTATCTATATTGTTGGGATCCGACAATACATTACAGCTGCGAGCAGTTTTAAATTACATTTTTTCCTTTAGAAATGTAATTTTGCTCTTTTTGTGAAAAAAAAGAAATGTAATTTTGCTATGTTACTGTTATAAACATGGGAAATATGCACTACTTTACAGGCAATCTAATGACACCCCTCAGGCTCGATATATAAAGGAATATTTCATTTTTATTGTTTAAGAAAAGAATGAGCAGAGCATACCGTATATACTCAAGTATAGGTCGATCCGAATATAAGCCGAGGCCCCTAATTTACCATAAAAAAAAACTGGGAAAACTTATTGACTCGTGTATAAGCCGAGGGTGAGACATGCAGCAGCTACTGTTACAGCTTAAAAGAGTGGAAAAGAGGGTCAACAATGCCCATCTGCAGCTGCATACCTCCCTGTGTCCATCCCTGTGTCCCTCCCTGTGTCCATCCCTGTGTCCATCCCTGTGTCCTGTCCATCCCTGTGTCCATCCCTGTGTCCCATCCATCCCTGTGTCCCGTCCATCCCTGTATCCATCCCTGTGTCCCGCCCCTCCCTGTGTCCATCCCTGTGTCCCGTCCCTCCCTGTGTCCATCCCTGTGTCCCGTCCATCCCTGTGTCCATCGCAGCCTACCTGTGCCAATCTGCAGCCTCTTTGCCTTCTGCAGCCTCTGTGTGCCATGCCGCACCTCTCCTCCTCGTCTGACAGACGGCGGCCATTCCACTGCTCAAAAGCCACGCCTCTCTGTCTGTGATAGGCGGAACACTCAATTTCCCAGCAGTCAGTGTTACGCCTATCATGGACATCCTCTCATCCTCGTCTGTAGTATGAGAATGAGCGGATGTCCGTGATAGGCGGAACACTGACTGCTGGGAAATTGAGTGTTCTGCCTATCACAGACAGGGATGCGCGGCTTTTGAATAGTGGAATGGTCACCGTCTGCCTACCTGATCTGCGTGACTCGAGTATAAGCCGAGGGGGGCACTTTCAGCCTAAAAAAAGGGGCTGAAAATCTCGGCTTATACTCGAGTATATACGGTATACCTTTTTAGGTTAACAGAAACAGAGTGCTGTAACTGTCTGTGCATCCAGCTTTCCCTAAACTCAGCTAAGGAATTACATTTTCCATCAGCAAGATGTTTATGGCAACCCGTGTCTCCATCCACAGTACAGCTTCTAAATAAACCTCTTAGTAGAAGGGATGACACAGGCAGTGATAAATCTTTATGCTTGACCAATCCTCTACTGTATGAAAATTTAAAAAATGACATGACACAGCTTGGGACAAGTCCCTTATTAAAAAATAAAAAAAATAAAAATGTCCCTCGAAGTCCATTAATCTTCTTCTCCTCTCGCTCTGACGGGCCGAATGTCGCCACGATCCACCTCCACTGGAGGCACCCACGTAATGATCGTCCTCTCAGGTGACAGTTCTTTTATAACTGAGGGTGTGGCCATATGGTGATGCCCCCGGATGACTTCGCCCCCTCTGACGTACGAGGCGGATGGAAGCGGATTGGAGGCAGTGTGTGGCTTTTTTTTGGTCCATTGGAGCGAGAGAAGAAGAAGATGAATGGACTTTGTGGGACATTTTTATGTTTTTATTTTTAAAAAAAGGACTTGTCTCAAGCCGTGTCATGTCATTTTTACAATTTTCACACTTTTTTGGGGAAATGGTAGCCCCGTTACCATTTCACACAGGGGGGAGGCCAGGATCTGGGGGTCCGCTTGTTAAAGAGGGCTTCCAGATTCCGATAAGCCCCCCGCTCGCAGACCCCCACAACCACCGAACAAGGGTTGTGGGGATGAGGCCCTTCTCCCATTCAACATAGGGACAAGGTGCTTTGGGGGCTACCCCAAAGCACCCTCCCCATGTTGAGGGCATGTGGCCTGGTACGGTTCAGGAGGGGGGTGCTCTCTCATTGTCCCCTCTTTCCCTGTGGCCTGCCAGGTTGTGTGCAAAGATAAGGGTCTGGTATGGATTTTTGGGGGGGCCCCTAAGCCATTTTTTTATTTTTGCACAGGTTTCCCCATAAAATCCATATCAGACCTGAAGGGCCTGGTGGGGAATTTGGGGGGACCCCCAAGCAATTTTTGTTTTTAAATTTTGGTTTTGGGTTCCCCTTAATATTAATACCAGACCCAAAGTGCCTGGTAATGGACTGTGGGGGAATCCCATGCTGTTTTGTTCAATGACTTTCATGTGTATTTCCGGGACCGACAATTCATTACAGCCACTAGTAGTTTTATATGACTTTTTTTCCTTTAGAAATGACATTTTGTGCAGGGACTGTTGTAAACAGAATAAACATGTGCCACTTTCCAGGCATACTATAGACACCCCCCAGGTATGAAATGTAAAGGAATATTTCACTTTTATTGTTTCACTTCAAGCATTATTAAAATCCCTGATCCCAGAAAAAATGTCAGTTTTTAAACCTTTTTTCTGCATTGATAAATGTCCCCTGGGTCAGGACCCAGGTCCCACAAAATACAATGCATATAAGCCTTTAAAATTAGCACTTTTGATTTCTCCCACAGACTTTTAAAGGGTGTTTCGCAGTTTTCGAATTTGCCATGAACACACTATTCGGCAAACAGACGAACACCCGATGTTCGAGTCGAACTTACGTTCGACTCGAAAAATCATGCTCATCCCTAGAATTAACATCTCACTCCATAGCAACCCTATATACAAGGAGCAGGTCATATCTGAGATCCAGTCCTTTTTTCATGTGAATTCTTCTACTGTGACTAATGATGCTGTTCTATGAAAAGCACATAAGGCATGCATTAGATGCCTTTTTGTGAAACTAAGCACCGATGAGAAACAGAAGCCTTCAGATTTAGCCACTCAATTATACAACAACATTTGAGACTTAGAGCAAAAACATAGGACTTTACTCGTTGAGCAAACCGAAGCTCAGTTTCATAATCTGATATGCAAACTTACTTTACACCTTCAACAGGGCACTACTATTTAAATAGGATCCCTACTGGCTAAACAACAGAAATGCCAACGTCAAGTCGCCTGAGGCCAGGTGATGAATGCACACCACTGGGGGTTAGGAGTGCACCGCTAAGGTTGGTTCAAGAAAGTGGCTCCATCTGATCACTGATACAGGCCAATCAGGAAGCTAGATCATAAGATTCCCCAGGGTGCAGAGTCCAAGAATCAGTAGGTATTCAACAGAGCCTGTAGTGGTGAAGATGGGTTTGGCTGTAGCTGACTCCAAGCCGCGGCCCCCGGGGTCTCTCAGCTCATGCTCACAGACCAGCTCGGGTGGACAGAGCAGAAGCAGCAGTTCAGGGTTAAGAACAGGATAGTCAGGAGAACAAGCCAAAGTCAGGGCAACTAGCAGACAGGTTTCGTCAAGCAGGCACGCAAAAGGCGGTACACTGAAGTCAGAGATAAACATACAGCAGGACACCACACAAAAGCCTAGACACAACTATTTCTTGGGGAAAACTGACTTGTAGTGCATTGGGTTAAACAGCATTTCCTATTGAGAGGCTGGGGTGGAGCCATGCCGAGAGCTCTCACAGTAATTTTTTTTGCAAATATGGATTTACTTACAGTACAGTCAATGATGATCTGTACTTGTACATGATTTTTTCTTTCTTTGAGCTAAATAAAGAAATACAGTATTTAAAAAAGCTTTCCGATTATTGATGGAAACCCATAGTCTCAGAGCATGAGTTGTGAATGGAGAAGTGGATTCTGAAAGAGCCCTATAGGATTGGTGTATCCAGGGAATGTTTGTGAGGTCTCTAGCCACCATACAGTTTTCAAGAGCTACTCAGCATTGCATTTCACATGTTGCCTCCAGCTGAGCAATATAGTTTGGATTATTGTTTTGAAATAGGTGTGCAGATTTGGAAGACTAATACCGCGTACACACGACCAGACTTTTTGACGGACTTGGTCTGGTGGACTGAATTCAATCATGTGTGGGCTCCAGCGGACTTTTCTTCCCCAAAGTCCGGCGGACCTAGAAATAGAACTTGCTTCAAATCTGACTCGGCTTTCTAGCGGACAATGTGTGATAGTCCAACAGACTAAAACCGACACTAGGGCAGCTATTGGCTACTGGCTATAAACTTCCTTATTCTACGTCATCATGTTCGAATCCATCTGACTTTTAGAGTGATCATGTGTGGCCAAGTCTGTTCGTTTGAAAGTCCGTCGGATCTCAGCTGCAAAGTCCGTGGGATTGTCTGCCGGACCAAGTCCATTGAAAAGTCCGGTTGTGTGTACGCAGCATTAGGCTGTCTTCCTCTTTAACCCAAGTGAGAATATGGTATGCTATTCAGTTTTTTGTAGTTACAGACTAATAAATAGAAAGATCCCCTAACAAGGAGATCACAGTACCCCCGGTACAGCGGGACTTTTAAGGCAGGCCAAAATATAAGTAAAAAATATATTACAAATTTATTCACAAAAATAATACACAAAATCGTTTTACAGGACAGTATAAAAATCGATACATATACAGTGCCTTGCGAAAGCGGCCGAATGGAGGTAATGCCGAGTAAACAGCATTTCTCCATTCTGCCTAGCAACTAGTGACGCTGATCTCTGCTCCATGTGATTGGAGCAGAGATCAGTGTTCACTAAATGAAAGCCCAACCCCCCCACAGTTAGTAACACACCCCTAGGAACACTTAACCCCTACACTGCCACCCACTGGTTAACCCCTTCACTGCCAGTGTCATTTACACAGGAATCATTGCATTTATATAGCAGTGATTACTGTATAAATGACAATGGTCCCAAAAATGTGTCAAAAATGTCCGATGGGTCCCCCACAATGTTGCAGTCACAATAAAAATCGCTGATCGCCACCATTACTAGTAAAAAAATAATAATAAAAAATTATTAATAAAAATGCTATAAAACTATCCATATTTTGTAAACGCTATAACTTTTGCGCAAACCAATCAATAATCGCTTATTGCGATTTTTTTTACCAAAAATATGTAGAAGAATACGTATCGGCCTAAACTGAGGGAAAATTTTTTTTTTTATATATTTTTGGGGGATATTTATTATAACAAAAAGTAAAAAATAATGCGTTTTTTTCAAAATTGTCGATCTATCTTTGTTTATAGCGCAAAAAATAAAAACCGCAGGGGTGATCAAATACCACCAAAAGAAAGCTCTATTTGTGGGAAAAAAAGGACGTCAATTTTGTTTGGGAGCCACGTCGCACGACCGCGCAATTGTCAGTTAAAGTGACGCAGTGCCGAATCGCAAAAAGTGGTCTGGTCTTTGACCAGCAAATTGGTCCGGTCTGAAAGTGGTTAATAATGTTCAGAAAGTGTGGAAAAAGTGTACTGTTAACCTAAATGAATGAATAATGAAATTCCAGAAAACTTATAAATCTTGTGATCCAAACTAAAAAGAAAACATATAAATAAATACCAAAGTATGACGGACAGTATTACGGAAATTCCGAAATACTTAGTCCGCCAGACTGCACGCGTACACACGGGCGGACTGTCTGGCCAACTTAGTCCGTCGAAACACATTTCAGCGGACAGTCCGCTCGTGTGTGGGCTTCAGCGGACTTTTTCAGCGTGCAGTCTGGCGGACTAAGTATTTCGGAATTTCCGTAATACTGTCCGTCATACTTTGGTTTCAGCGGACAATCCGCTCGTCAGTAGGCTAGTTCGACGGACTAAGTATGGCGCATGCTCAGAAAGGATTTACACGGCGAAAGGTTGCATTGCTGTGTATTGGACTTCCTATTTCTAGTCCCGTCGTACGTGCTGTACACGTCATCGTGCAAGCTTTCGACGGACTGTTTGTGCATCCGTGTGTGGTCAAGTCCATTCATTTGAAAGTAGGACGGACTGTCCGTCGGATTGTCTGACGGACTAAGTTGGCCATACAGTCCGCCCGTGTGTACGCGGCTTTAGGAATAACTCACTTAAATCTGTCCAAACCAGAGTCTAGCAGACATCCCGGTATGATAAAGTTTGGAAAATTAAATCATAAATTATAATATAATAAATAACTATAAATAATTATACCAAATAATAATATAATAATAATAAAAATTATTCAATAATGTAATCAAATCAAAAACACTGAAATTTGCTCAGTTACAGAATTGTCACTGTCATTACCTTTCAGTATTTGATGACGGATCTCCCCACAAATCGCTATCGCTCAATTCTGCGAGTGATCCTAATTTATTATCGCTGTTTTCTAGCTGGTCTAAAACCTCTTTTGATGTAAAGGGACAGTTCTGGTTGCTTTGGACAATCTCCATTTTCCAGGCAGAAAGAAGAGTTTTTAGATTATAAAACTGCATGCAGGACACTGGGCAGACCATTAGGGACAAAAGGGATGTGAAATAATTACATACAGTAATGTAATCTGTAAGATTACATTATACTGTATGTAATGTGTGTGTTTTACTTATTGAATTTGGCGCCGTTCTCCATCCCCGTGCGTCGCAACGCTCGTAGGGAACGGAGCTCGGCGATGTGATACATTGAGCGGAGGACGAGTGCAGGTTGACATTGCTGGATCAAGGGGATAAGGTAAGTAAACTCATCCTGGATCCAGCGATGTGATGCTTCTGGCTCGGGGTTACCGCTAATGGTTCTGAATTTTCACCCCAAGCCAGACTCGGGAATACCGACAGGGGGGTTAAACTGTGCAAATCCACAAAATATGTATCATGTCACATAAATAATTGCTTATATAACACGTGCATTGTGCTTAATCCACAAATGTGAAATACTGAAAAAGCAGAAAGAGTACCAAGGTAACAAGCAAACGGATTATTAATAAATATATAAATAAATACGAATAATGTATTTCACCCATACATTTTTTCATCTTTATTTGTATATGTATACATTTTTATAAGGGAGTCTGTCTATTGTGGGGCACAGACATTGTTTTGCTGGAGCTGCTGCCCCCCTACCTTGTCCACGAATGGTGGTAAAGGTGCTATCTGCTCTGCCTCTCCCTGCAAACTCTTGAGCCGACATATTGGCTGTCTGTGAGGAGCTCTTCCCATGCTCTGTGAAGAAAGAAGAGAGAGCCCAGTCTGATGCTGCTGCTGCCTTATGCAGCGTAGAGGGGGGTTAACTTACAGTTAAGGCTGTAAGTGGACCGGGAGAGCGGCAGCCGAGGTAACACATTTATTATAATTTTATTTTTTTACTTTTTTTATATAACTTCACTGCTATCACAAAGGGTTGAGAAACCCCCATGTGATAACATTGGGCAGGTGACAGATTCTCTCTTAATGGAGACTTGGAATGGAATTTGGGGTCTAATAGACCTCAATGTCTCCCCTGTCTTCCAAAGCATGTAACCAAGCAGAGATTTGCTTGGTTATATGCCTTCCTATCTGTATCAGTCAGAGAATGGTGGCTCTGAAACCAGAAGTAACTAAATCTTTATTGCTTCTGATTTAATGCTGGGCAGGGAAGATCGAAGAACACATTATTTTTGGTCTTCTCCTGCCTGCTATTTTGAAGCCCTCTAATGTGTTCCCATATTCCCGGTAAGAGCTGGAGGGGGACCATGCATCCCTACTGTAAAAATGGTCGGTGGCCATACAGCCGCTGGATTAGGTTTCACTTTAAAGCCATGAGTCAGCTGAGAAAAACAAGCACAATGTGAGGGATAAAGCACAGGGCTGCTTTATCCCTCACTCTTTGGACATACGTTGTACACCTAAAGAGCTGAACGGTTAAAAAAAGTTAAACAAAAAATAGTACATCTCCGGGATACATGTCATTTCCCTGTGTATTATCCCTTTGAATAGGCTGCAAGTACAGAAAAATACAAGTTGATGTGTAAGAAATATAGCATGCTCCTAAATTCCTCTTTTTTTTTTTTAAATATAATTTTTATTAGAATTGAACAAGTAGTACAAATAACATTGCAGTACAACAGTATCAAAATACATACATTCGTTATCCTGTCGTATCGGAATCAACCCAGAGTAGATTAAGTACAAGGGTAACTATGCAGATATTCAAAATACAGGCAGTTACTAGCAATAGAGATGTTATCTTATTGCTAAATTATCTGAAGGGACATTGGATCTTCCCCCCTGGACACCCCTCACGGGAGCAATGCTGTGACCAGGAGGAAAGTCCACCCCTCTAATGGCAAATAAAATACTATTCATTTAGTACATTAGGTTCAGCTATAGGAAGAATATCATAATACGTATGCTTGACAACATAACTATAATGCAGAGGATAGCAACGTTGACGCTTCTGTATTCGGACATCTGCGATCGGTTTTATAACACTGCTCTCTTACGGTAATGGGAGGATATTATGGTGGTTGACCCATGTTGACCATGGGAGCCATACCTGTGAGGTGTATTGTTGGGTACCTTGGCAGCGTGCTATCGTTTGTTCGTAAGTAAAATGTAGGTGGGTCAGTTTCACTACTTCTCCCACCACAGGTGGTGAAGAATTTTTCCACATTCGAGTGATACACAGTCTGGCTGAGAGTAAGACATGTAGAATCACGTGTCTGACATGTTTGGGATACATTTCTAGGTTTAGAGAAAGAATTGCCCGGCCAGGCTGTGGGGTTACTGGTACATGGGCTATGTCAGAGAGTAGTTGGAAAATTGACTCCCAAAAGGGTGTCAGCTTGGGGCAGCTCCAAAATGTATGAAGCATGTCCCCTTTGCCGCCACAATGTCTCCAGCATCTGTCGTTCTGGGATGCACAAAATTTTGATGTCCTCGTAGGAGTCAAGTACCAACGCTGTATTATCTTAATATTTAGTTCCCAAAGATTGGAGCATTTGGTAACTTTAAATGCGGAATTATATGCTGTAGCCCATTGGTCCGAGTTGTACGTATGGCCTAGGTCTGATTCCCATGCAAGCAGCGAATTGTTTTTAGTAAAAACATCTTTCTGTTGAAGTATGTTATAGAAAAGGGAGATGCCTTTACTGGTAGTAGGTTGGGTCTTGAAGAATTTCCAAGCGGGGTGGGGTAGTGTGCAAGTCCACTTTGGGGTAGTGAGTAGGTAGTGTCTCGCTCGAAGATATAGGTAGAAGTCAGTGTCAAGTATATGAAATTCCTCTTGCAGGTTATGAAAGGTTTTAAGTTTGTTGTTGGCGAAGAGATCATTAATATATAGGATGCCACTGTGTTGCCATTGGTTAAAAGAGATTAGGTCTATCTTATAGTGCATTACTTGTAAGGGGATTTGTATAGCAGTCTTAGTAGGGTATGTTTGTCCGAGACGAACAAATGTTTTCCAAACTTGGGCTGTAGCAACCATCGTAGGGGGAATATGTGAGTACAGCGGGGAGGGTCTAGGATTAGATAGGAGCCATGCAGAGAGGTTCTTCCCTGGGGTATGAGAGGCTTCAATTTGTCCCCACTCCGTAAGTGGAGAGGATGAGAACCAATCTTTAGTTTGGGTCAGTATTGATGCCATATAATAGTCCTGAAAGTCAACATATCCAGCGCCCCCAGCCCTATGGTGTTTGATCAATTTTGTGTGTGCACTTCTGCTCTTTTTTCCTTGCCACATGTAGGAGGATAGTAGGGACTGTAGGGATCTGAAGTATTTGGCAGGAATGATTATAGGGAGTGTTCGGAATAAGTACAGGATTTGGGGGAGGTGCATAATTTTAAAGGCCGCTAGACGGCCCATCCAGGACAGTTCGAGAGATGCCAGCCTTCGCAGATCCTCCTGCAGTTTGGATTTAAAGGGAATGAAGTTATGTGAAAATAGTTCTGCTGTTGTTTTGGTAAGTTGGACTCCGAGATAAGATATGCTTTTATCTGCCCAAGTGAATGGCGTTTGTTGCTGTAAAATCAAGCTAGTAGTGGGATCCACTCCTAGATTCAGTATGCAGGATTTAGTGTCATTGACTTTGTAGTAGGAGACTTTACTGAACAAGGCTAGCGTCTCTCGGACCACCGGAAGGGAGGTGTGGGGGTCGGAGAGCATGAGGATTACGTCATCCGCAAATAAACTGATTTTATGTGCTCGGTCTCCTATGGTAATGCCTTTAATTAAAGAGTTTGTGCAAATTGCTTGTACTAGCGGTTCCATAATTAGATTGAATATTAGGGGGGATAAGGGGTGCCCTTGTCTAGTGCCATTGGATATAGCGAATGGGGAAGATAGTGCTTCAGCAGAATACACTTGGGCTGAGGGGGAGGAATATAGTGCCATAATAGCGTTGAATATTGGACCAGTAAAGCCAAATTTTTGCAGTGTAGAAGACAGGTACCCCAGTGTACTCTGTCAAACGCTTTTTCAGCGTCTAGGGACAAGATTACAGAGGGGGTACCTGAGCTCCCTGCGTGGTGAATAATGTCAATCATCCTTCTAGTGGCATCAGAGGATTGGCGGCCTTTTGTGAAGCCGGATTGGTCCTTGTGTATAAGATTGGGGATGATGTCAATCAGTCGATTGGCTATCATTTTGGCATAAATCTTGACATCTACGTTTAATAGGTATATAGGGCGGACTTGCCCACACACGGCACTTTTTCAGCGGACTAAAGGCCCATACACACGGTCGGACTTTTTGGCAACAAACATGCAAATTAGCTGTTTTGGAGCAACATCCGACTGTGTGTACGCTCCATCGGACAAACTTTTTCTGTTTTCATCGGGCTTTTGTTGGCTGTGCGAACGGACAAACTTTCTGGCAACAAAAGTCCGATGGAGCAAAGTCCGACCGTGTGTATGCAAAAGCATCGGACTTTTGTACAAGGTACAAACACGCATGCTCAGAACCAATGCAAAAGATCAGACTACAATACAGAAGTTCACCAAAGGTGGCGCTGGAGTCATTGAACGTTCTCTTTTGAAGCGGCGTCAGTACGTTGTGACGTCATTACGTTCGTGTTTGTTGTCAAAAAGTCCGACCGTGTGTATGCAATACAAACTTGTGGACCACGCCCTTTGTACAAAAGTCCACGGGAAAGTTTGTACAAAGTCCGATCGTGTGTATGGGGCTTAATACGGCGCACTAAGTCCGCCGTACTATCCGCCCTACTTTTGAAATGAACGGACTCGCCCACACAGGCAGAGGAAAGTCCGCTAATTTCGAGTGCGTCTCCAGGTAGGCGGGGCCCACGAAGGAGACGTCGCTGGCCCCGCTGCCTGGTATGGACTTAAAGGGGAACCCCAACGCCGAAAAAAATTGGCGTGGGGGCCCCCCCCCAAGTCCACAACAGACCCTTGTCTGAGCACGCTACCCGGCCGGCCAGGAAAGGGGGGGGCGAGCGAGCGCCCCCCCCCTTCCTGAGCCGTACCAGGCCGCGTGCCCTCAACATGGGGGGTGCCTTGGGGAAGGGGGGGCCGCGCGGCCCCCCCACCCCAAAGCACCTTGTCCCCATGTTGATGAGGACAAGGGCCTCTTCCCGACAACCCTGGCCGTTGGTTGTCAGGGTCTGCGGGCGGGGGGCTTATCGGAATCCGGGAGCCCCCTTTAATAAGGGGGCCCCCGGATACCGGCCCCCCACCCTATGTGAATGAGTATGGGGTACAATGTACCCCTACCCATTCACCTGTAAAATAAAAGTACAAAAAACCCACAACACACGAGATAAAATACTTTATTGCACAGCTCCGGGGGTCTTCTGTCTTCGGGGGTCTTCTCGCCGGACTCCTCCGCTATCTTCTTGTAGCTCTTTTGCTAGCGGAGGAGTCCGGCTTTCTTCCTCGCCGCCGGCCTCTTCTTCCGACTTCAGGGGTCTTGTTCCCTTCTTCGGTTCTTCTGCCGGGCCACCGCGCCTTCTTATAGCTCTTTTACAGGCGGTGGCTTGGTCTTCTGTCACCACCGCCGCCTTTCGTTCTTCTGTTCTTCTCTTCTTCTTCTTCAGATGTTGCCTCGCCGAGTCCTCCGCTCACAATGACAGGGAACGGGCACGCGGCGACTTATATAGGGACAAGGGGCGGGGTCTTCGGTGGATGTCACATGGGTTCATGGGTTTTCTCCGGGCGGGAAAAGTCTGCTCATTTCAAAAGTACGGCGGACTGGCATACACACGGCCGGATTGTCCGCCGAAATGCGAGTCGATTGGAGTGTAACACGGCATTCTAAGTCCGCCGTACTTTCGGGTCAAAAAAGTATGCCGGAGGCTACACACGGGGGGATTGTCCGGCGGACTTCAGTTTGCCGGACTTTTCCACCCACTTGTTTGATCGTGTGTACGCGGCATAACTGTTCCTGTGAAATGGAAGGGAGTTTAATATGCTCTAAGAATTTATTTATTTCCTCCTGCGATGGTTGCACAGTATGCTTGTCGTCTCTCAGGTTATATAGATCCTTATAATAGGACCCGAACGCATTAGCAATCTCATGGGGTTTTCAGGATTTTTTGTTTGGAATGAGGGTGAAACAGGAACGGAATTTTGGATTTGGTTTTGTACCCTTTTATTCTCAAGGCCAGTAATTTTCCTGCTTTATTACCCGTTGAATATGTAGACACTCTAAGTTTGGTGAGGGTTCTCCCATAGGCTTCTAGTAGTAGCGAGCGTAGCTCGTGGCGTAATTTAAAAATTTGTGTTTGGAGTGCAGGGGAGGGGTTCTGTTTATTTTGGGATTCAGTGGATTCAGCTGACACTTTTTGTAACAGGCATTTATCAGCAATAAACAGGTCTATGCGTGAGTAGGTGTTGTAGCGCGGTGAAAGGTACATATAGTCGCGTTCATTCGCGTGACAACACCTCCACACGTCGAACATTTCATTTGAATACAAAAATTTGTTTAGTTGGGCATGGCTTGGCGCGTGGCGGACATGGCAGCTTGAGTGCAGAGCTCCGGAGAGACCTCGGCTGTTTAGCTGCCTCCCGCACACTTCCACCCGGATCATGAGTAAACTTGGTGGCCGAACACCGCGCACTAGATCCCGCCGGACATCTGAAGCATTTCGGGGCCGGAATATCTCGGAAATCTTCCGCAGTCAACCCAGGACGCAGCCGGAGGCTACAGGCCCCAAGATGGCGCCGCCACGTGCGTCGGAGGATTTCAGTGAGGACTCACAGTCGGCGCCTGAGGATAACGGTAGGGGATCTGCACACCCCAACCTCCCACTAACCTATGCTGACATGGCCATTATAGCGGCGGACATAAAATCTTCTTTCTCCGCGGCCATCACGGACCTAAAATCTAGCCTGGTGGTTTTGAATGATCGCATGGTGGCGGCTGAGGCGGCAGGGAAAATGAGGGAGAAGGCCATCCACCGGTTGGATAAGGTTACTCTCACACACTCCAATCACTTTATTGATATGAATAGACACCTCGAGGATCTCGACAATAGGGGCAGAAGGTGCAACATCAGAGTGAGGGGGGTCCCTGAAACAGTGGAGACTGACCAGATTGTACCTGCACTGAGGAGGGTGTTTAACAGCCTGTTAGAAAGACCGGAGGACACTGACATAGAATTTGTCAGAGCACACCGAGCTCTGAGGGCCAGGGGACCAGATAACATGCCCCCTCGTGATGTTATTTGCTGCCTGCAAAGCTTTACCCTGAAGGAGGAGATTATGCAGAAGGCACGCAGGAACGACCAGATTGTATTCAATGGGGAAACCATAATGTTATTCCAGGATCTCTCGCAAATCACCCTGAAAAACCGGAGGGCGTTGCGTCCCCTGCTGGACAAGCTCCACGCTAAGGAGATGAGGTATACCTGGCGCTTTCCGTTCGCCCTGCTGGTGACCCATAATGGCAGACAGTACACCTTGCGCTCTCCAGAGGACTTGCCCGAGTTTTGCCATGCCCTACACCTAGGTCAGGTTGACCTCCCAGAATGGTACCAGGAGTTCCGCATACCCCCCCTGAAAGGAGCCCCCCTGACTCACCTTTGTCCTCCCCGGAGAAAAGACTACCTAAAAAGGCTAGGCCCAATCATCATGGGGGTGCTGCAGCGGGCACCCCGAATAACGGCAGAGCACACATCTCCAGAGTGCGTGATGATGCATACTGAATCCACCTGAGTTTACTTTGACCTCGTACGCAATGTTTACCAAGCTTCATGCCCACCCATCCCAAGCCCGCTCTTCCCTCCTTCCCACAGCTACTACCCTTTGAACCTGCCTGGCATGCACACGGCTCCATGTCCAGTTTGCCTCACAACAGCAACATGGTGGGAGACCTGGACTGGGCGAACTTTGGGGAAAGGTCTTTTCAGCATGTACTCGCGGGACAAGAGTAAGACCACGTATGAGGGGTGGGATCCACGAGTGTTAACTGGGTTTTTATTTTTTATTTTTTATTTTTTGATAGTGGATGATGGGCGCCATGGTGTGGTGTGAAGGTTGGTCTTCAATCAGCAGCCCTCTTTACGGGGGGCCCATGTTCGGTTCTTTTAGTTACATGTTTGTCATCCTGCTACACTAGAGACTGTTTGAAAATGTTCGGCCACCCAGCTGTTAATGGGCAATGGTGCGGGAGAGCTACTTTAAGCACATTTTCAAATGAGTACTTTAAGGCCGAGGTTCTCCACCCTCTCATGCCAGGTGTTTTCCTTTGTTTTTATTTTTTCATACTCTTTTAGTATTTGGTGACACCGGCCTGACAGGTGTGCAGTTCGATGGCTGGTTCTGCCGCCCGCCTCCCTTAGCTCTCTACGAGTGGGGCAGACGGAATTGCTTGAATTCTGTCGGTCCCACGACTTGAAACCTTTGCGCAGTATATTTACTGTATAGGTTGTACACTGATATCTTGTCTTATCTTGTCTTGTCTTTTCTTACTTCACCCTACAGCTTCCCCTTTTTTTCTTTTCTTTTTCTTCCTTCTCCTCCTACTTTATCTCTATCTGCGTAGGGCTAGTTTTTGAATTTCAGTGGCTGAAGGTAGTGTTTTATGGTTCAGGTAATGAACATCAACGTCTTCCTACTGTTAATTACATTTTGCATTGCCTTTATATACAGGTTTTACTTATACGAGGGTACAGCTTCCAATGCCATGGCGTACTCAACATTGGGTCGTAACCCTATGGTGATCTCTCATAACGTACAGGGCCTGAATATTCCAGAGAAGAGATCATCTCTTCTTCGGGAACTCAAGAAAGGTAGGCCACACTTCGCCTTTTTACAGGAGACTCACTTCCGGACGAACAATATACCCAGACTTACCGACGCCTTTTTCGTTGAAGCCCACCACGCCACGAACGCGCAAGCAAAAACTAAGGGGGTGTCGATTCTTATTAGTAAAGATGCTCCCTTTACAATGCTAGACAAAAGGTCAGATACGGAAGGCAGATTTCTATTTCTCAAAGGCTACTACAAGGGGAACCCTGTCACTTTGGCTAATGTTTACTTCCCTAACAAACTTCATTTATCCTTTTGTAGGAAAATAGTGAGGGACTTGGAGGGGTTTGCTACTGGTTGCATAATCTTGGGGGGAGACTTTAACCTTCCCCTTAACCCCCTGACGGACACCTCCACCGGCAAATCACACGTTTCATATAAAATCTTGAAACAGATAAAGGGACTCCTACACTCCCTGCACCTACTGGATTCTTGGCGAGTCCTTCACCCGGAGGGGAGGGACTACACTTTCTTTTCTGCCCCGCACATTAAATATTCTAGGATAGATTATTTATTTGTCTCTCGCAGAGACGTACATTTATTGACCAGAGCAGCAATAGGAATTCAAGGCTTATCTGACCATGCTCCGATCTCCCTTACACTCAGGCAACAATACAAGTCGAAACCCTTAACTTGGAGGTTGAACTCATCACTCCTGACAGACCCTACACTCCTGCCAGAAATATCCTCCCAAATACAGGAGTTTTTTACACTTAACTCTACGCAGGATATGGATCCTCTGGTGGTGTGGGAGGCCCACAAATGCACACTTAGGGGGGTTCTCATGAAGATGGGCTCTCAACGCAAGAAGGGCAGGGAACAGGAAATTACCGCCGTAGCGAACAAAATCTCGAAGCTCGAGACCTTGCACAAACAATCTTTATCCACACAGACGGCGACGGACCTTCTAGCTGCCAGAAAACAATTACACCAGATTTTAGACGCTACGTCGAAGAGATTTTTATTTTTTCGGCGGAAACTTTACTATGAGCACGGAGATAAATCGGGCAAGTTTTTGGCGAGAGCACTGAAAGGTCCGCGCTACAGGAATAGCATATCAGGAATAGCTAATCAGCAGGGCAAACTTGACGTGACGGATGAACAGATAGCTAGGCATTTTCAGACTTATTATACCAAACTATACAACCTACCGCCCCAACATAGACCCAAAGACTTGACCGGATCCAGGATCCAAGCCATACAGGACTATTTATTTAAATCCAAATTACCTCGGATATCCACGGAGGACTCCGCACTTCTGGAGGCCCCGGTGGATGAGACTGAGGTTCATAAGGCCATAAAGGATTTGAAATCAGGGAAGAGCCCCGGCCCTGATGGCTATACCGCAATTTACTACAAAACTTTCATTAATACTCTGTCGAAGCCACTAACAAAAGCACTGAACTCCCTCTCATCTCCCAGAGAAATACCGCCAGGGTTCCTGGAGGCACATATTACTGGTCTACCTAAACCGAATAAAGACCCGACACTATGCGCCAATTATAGACCAATTTCCCCTTTGAACCTAGACGTCAAACTTTTGGCTAAAATTATGGCAACTAGACTACTACCCTTGCTCCACACCATAATTGGACCGGAACAGGCCGGATTTATGCCGGGGAGGGAGGCCAAAGACAATGTGACAAAGGCACTTAACCTCATACAGATGGCCCATGAGCGAAATATCGAGGGCCTTCTCCTCTCTACCGACGCGGAGAAGGCCTTCGATAGAGTAGCATGGGATTTCATGCTGACTACTTGCAAATTTATTGGTCTGGGCCCACAAATGATGTCATGGATATCTACTTTATATAGAAACCCTTCTGCCAAACTCCGCGTCAATGGCTCCTTCTCTGGCACGGTCCACATATCCAATGGCACGAGGCAGGGATGCCCCCTGTCACCCATCTTATTTGTTATCTCCCTAGAACCATTCATTAGACTACTGAAGATGAACCCTGACGTCACTGGCTTTCGGACAGACGATCTTCTGTTTTTCTTAACGAATCCCTGTATCTCCATTCCCAACTTATTGCGAGAATTTTCAATTTATGGTTATCTCTCTAACTTAAAAATCAATCTCACCAAGTCGGAAGTCTTAAACATTAGTTTACCGAGCCACTCAGTGGAGATGCTTCGGACCGACAGCCCCTTTCGATGGGTGACTGAGGCACTCCAATATTTAGGTGTGTGGCTGACCCCTTCACTTGCCCGGGTTTTTGAAAAAAACGTTATACCATTGCTCAAGGTCATTGAGAAGGACCTGAAGGAATGGCACCCAAGGAACTTTTCATGGTTTGGCAGGGCTGCCATATGTAAAATGAACATCCTACCCAAAATACTCTACTTGTTTAGAACACTTCCAATTAAGATCCCGATACACTTCTTCAAAAAATTGCAGGAAATTCAGACACAATTTGTGTGGGCGCATAAAAGACCCCGTTTAAAACACTCTCTCCTGACCTTGCCCAAGGATTGTGGAGGGATGGGTTTGCCTGACTACAAACAATATTATCAAGCTGCGCACGTAGCAAGAATTATTGATTGGCACTGTCACGGGGGAGCTAAAGATTGGGTGGCACTAGAAGATGAGCTGAGCCCTGTTCCATTGCGATTTCTTCCTTGGGTGCCAGAATCCGGATATCCGAGAGCGTTAAAACAACATTCTTTAATTCACACCACTCTTTCAATCTTCCATCGGCTGGCCCTTCACAACACAACATTTTTTTCCACATTGAGCCCACTCACGCCTTTATGTGATAATGCCGACTTTCCACCAGGTATAGGAGTGCACCTCTACCGGTCCTCCAATCGCCACACACCTCTCCTCGCGAAACATTGCTTCCATAATGCTCAGATGATGGACTTCACAACTTTCAAATCAGCAAACTCATTACCTCACTTGACACACTGGAATTACCTCCAAATTAGAAGTTACACCAACAGGCCAACATATAGAGGACACTTTATGAGAGATCTTACGGAAATAGAAAGAGTGTGTTGGGAAGGTAGGCAAACTCCCAACACTACATCTCTTTCGTACGCCTGGCTGCGGAATACAGGGGAGGGGCGAGTGGAGAGACTCAGAGAACAATGGTCCGAGGCTCTCGGGATTGAACTCTCTGATGGTCAATGGGGGAAGGCATGTGTCCTGGCACATAAATGCTCATTGAGCACCAGAACACAGGAAACATCCTATAAATTACTTACTCAGTGGTACGCCACACCAGCGAAACTACACAAATGGTTCCCTCAAACTTCTGATGTTTGCTGGCGCTGTCAGAAGGAAACTGGCACACTCCTCCACATATGGTGGCAATGCCCCCCCATTCAGCAATTTTGGAACTCGATACGGGGGCTGATCAGAGCTATAACTGACACATCCATGAGACTTGACGCGGCGTGTTGTCTCCTGCATGTCACCACCTTCTCCTTACGACGTTATAAGAAATCATTGACTAGACATTTATTGAATGCAGCCAAAGCTTTGATACCACGCTATTGGAAATCGACGAGCGTCCCTGCAATCAGGGATTGGCTCTTTCAGATTGGGGAGGTGTGTGACATGGAGGAGACACTAGCCCAGTCTACTGACATGGTGGAGAGGTACCACACTACGTGGACACCATGGTTCGCCTTTCGGAGCATGCAAACCTATGGAGACCTGCTTGCTGGGAACTACAATGGAACGTCTGAGGGCTGATTTATTTATTTCCCTTGCCTGCTAAGATACAGCCACTGGAAGATAACGATAATGATAATAATACTACTACGACATAACTTTTCTACTTTTCTATCCTTTGTTCACACTTCTCTAGATCTTTCTCTTTTCTCTCCTCTTCTTTCTAAAACCATCCCACGTCTATTCTTTCTCTCGGTGGGAAGGGAAAACAAAAAAATTTGAAAACTGTTACCAAACTGCATAGATAACAATATTTGAAGAAATCAATAGTTCTAAGTTGAGGTATTGCAGTTATTTGTCAGATAACCTTACTCTCAGGAAGTTTATGCCTCAGTTGCCTGTAATCCATTTTTTCTTGTGTGTTCCTGACAGTCTTTCGAATGTACCTTATGTATTAAGACTATCTCTGGCTATAATTGTTCAACTGTACTTGTATTTCATTTGATCGAATAAACTTGAAATGTTAAAAAAAAAAAAAACATTTGTTTAGTAGTGAGGCAGTTCTCTTGATCCCAGCAGTGGAATCTATACCATAATCTGGTACGAGATTAAAATCCCCACACCACAGTAAATTGCCCCTTCTATGAGTATTAACTTTTTCCAATAGGTCCTTTAGAAAGGGTATCTGACGATGGTTCGGTGCATACAATGAAACCAATGTGTATTGGACGTTGTTGAGTGTGCAAACCAAAATGATGTAGCGACCTTCTGTGTCCGTGATGCAGTTCTGTAGTTGAAAGAGGACTGTGTCCCGTACATCGATTATTACACTACGTTGTTTTTTTGGAGTAGGAGGATTGAAATACATGAGGAAATGCTTTGTGTTGGCACCGGGGTGAGGATTCTTGCATAAAATGCGTTTCTTGGACGCATATTAGATCGCTTTTGAGCAACAAGGCCGTTTTCCATAGCGCTATGCGTTTGGCCGGGTGGTTTAAGCCTTTCGCATTAAGGGAGACTACAGTAATTGACATTGTGGTACCAGTGGGTGAAACAAACTGATTGGTGCATTTACAGTTGGGAGAAGTAGGGCAGCCGACGTCAAGGAGATCGATTCTTCAGGAGTTGAGGAAAGAGTCCAGGTAGACTGGTAGATGCAGGTTCCGCGGCGTCGTCCAGAAGCTTGATGTATGAGGCGAGATTGGTGCTATTACTCTAGGTAGTGCTCTATAGATACAATTCAAGGTGAGAAAACAAGGTAACAGGATAACTTGGTGCAAAACAAGTGAAAATAAGAAAGAAAAACAGAATAGCATACGGTGCTGGAACGTGTACTGTGAAGAACAAGTCAGCAGTGTTTATCCCTAATGGGCGCTGACTTAACCAGGGGGAAAGTTCGGGCTCTAAGGTCAATGGAGGAGACGGTCAGCCGGACCGGATTCTTTAGGTAGCTCCATGTGAGGGACGGAGAAAAAAATAGGTAGCAAAGGTTTATTTCATCTGTGGGTGATAGCTCCTGTGGAGAGATCGTTGAGGTGGGGAGCTATGTCTCCTGGGTGCTGCAAAATTGCCACTCGGTACCTCCGGACTGATGTCCTATGAATGTAATAGTTTCATATCTCCTTCAACTGTGGAGATGGTATGAGGGATTCCATTGTACAGGACCAGGACAGTGGCCGGATGGCGCCATTTATAGACGATTTTATGGTTTATGAGAGCTTTAGTGATGGATTACTACTGTCTGCGCATTTGAAGAGTGTGCTGTGATAGGTCAGCAAAAAGTTGAATGTCTGCATAAGGGGCAGGTAGTGTAGTGAGGGTTCTAGCTCTAGAGAGGATTTGTTCTTTCGCTTGGTAAAAGTGGATCCTTATTAGCACATCCCTGGGAACTGTGTCCGCCAAGTGACCCGGTTTAGGGATCCGGTGAATGCGGTCTATAGTGAGTTCAATAGGTGTCAACTCAGGCAGCATAGTAGAGAACATGGTGGTTGCGTATTTGTGCAGGTCAGTGGGAAGGACCGTCTCCGGTATGCCGCATATCTTGATATTATTGCGGCGGGAGCGGTCCTCGAGGTCCGCGATTTTTGATTTGATCCAGTCAGTATCTTCTTTTTGGGCCATACATGTGTCAACTAAATCATTAACAGTGTCCGCACATTCCCCCATTTTATCTTCCATATAATACACCCTGTCCCCCATCTGTCGCATGTCTGTAGTAAATTTGTGGATCAAGGATGACAGGTTGGTCATGAGGGACGATTGTAGGGAAAGGAGCATGTCCTTCATGGTTGTATCAAGGACCGGCTGTCCTGAGGTAGGGAAGGCCACTACGGAGGATTGCAGGGAAGATATGGCGTGTGAGTTGTGCAGCTCAGTACTCACTGTGGTCTGGGCCTTGTCCGCTGTATCCAAGCGCATCCGCGCTTTAACGGGGCTCCTGGAGGACGGGGAAACCGGCGGTGAATTGGTGAAGGAGGATGGTAGTGATTCCCCCTCTGTATCACCAGGATCACTGCTGGGAAGATCTTTATAGGCTGAGGATGGGCGCGCGGCGGTCCCGCCGGCGCCATCTTGGCTGTGCCTCTCGCGCTGGAAGGAGAGTACCGTGAGCTTCTGGAGGTTTTTCTCCTCCTTTCTTTTGCGGGACATCGTGGCGGAATGCCCCGGGACCTCTCCGGGGGTAGATACTGGCTCGCTGGGTGCGGCTGGGGTCTGTATCGCTCTGGATGTCCGGCCGGCTGACAAGAGCTCTTGGCTTAGGCTGCCATTCCGCACGCGCGCAAGCCACGCCCCCCCTAAATTCCTCTTTGACATGACAACACAGCTGTGAATTTCTAAGGATGTGGTGTCAGCAATGCCTACCTTATTTCTTGATTACAAGCAACAAATACCTCCCTTCAGCTCCATCTAAAGGCCTAGTAATGAATTGCTATGTGCTGCTATTTATAGAGGATAAAGTTCCATGGCCGTGGGACTACAAGCGCCAGTGGTTTCATCAACATAAGTCCATGTGGATTGAATTAAGGAGTACAATAAAAAAAAAACGAGTAGAGGAAAATGTTTATTGTACTCCTTAATTTAATTCACATGGATATTCCATGGCTATAGCATTTCATCCACTATAAATATCAGTACATAGCAATTCACTCCTAGGCCAGTAGAAGGATCTGTAAACTCCAAACACGTAGTTTGCCTTCCTTCCAGCTTTCTCTTTCTCCCAGTGACATCACTTCCACCCATGTTTTCCATGTTGGTTTGTTGGAACTTACTGGCTTCCACAAGGCATCCATGCTGTCTCCGCCACATCTACAGTTGACATGATCCCTGACATGATCCCTATGCTGCTAATATACCGATAAGTGATCTTTTGCTCCATTTTCTGTGAGTGCTCTTAATCCTTGAGAACAATTATTTTAATACTGCACTTAGGTGGTGTTTTACTGTTCCCTTCTTACATCTTGGTACAGAGGTGGCCAATACTCTGAGGATGGCAGCCGCCGGTGCACACTATAATGCTTTTTAATATCTATGGACTATTGAATTTTATGGACTTTGTAGACAGTTTTTTTCAACCCCAGTCTCTACCAGTGCATTATGTACTAAAGTCATTCACTCACTCTCCATGCGGCAGAATTTTTCCATTATTAAATTTGTGAAAGAAAAAGCTTTACTTTTTTGTCTGAAGTTTGGGGAAAACAATATATTTGTTATTATAGAATATATATTTACACAATTGAGTTGTAGTGCTACTCCTGCAGGGGCCGCTGAATTTAACTGGTTCTTTTTCAATCAATACATGGGCTGCCAGCCACTTATGCTCCAATAAAAAAATGCTGTCATTTTAAGCTGTATTGCTGATAAACGTGAACAGAAAGAGGGGTGCATGGTGGTATGAAATACTCCAGAACACAGGAGGACACACTTCACTAGGCTAGGCCTCTCTGTACAGTCTGTATGTCAGGGACAAATGGACCAGAACTGAGACCCTTTAAGAGCAGGCTGAGTGGGAGCTATCACTGGCACTTATATTGAGTATCTTGAGCTCAGATTAGTACTCACAAAGCCACAGGACAGATGAACACTTCCCAGGTTCCACCAGACATCTCTATGTCACATGACAACTGCACAGTTCCTAGCTTCATCTAGGCCCTCTGCTGGATAGCTTCCCGCTTCCAGCTTCCACTCTTCAGTGACAGAGAGTTTATATAAATGAGATACTTAGGACTAACTTCCCCATCTCTGCAACAGCTGGGACCTTGATGAACATCAGCAGCCTCTAATAGAACTACCCCAAAAGAGACCCAGCGGAACTTTTCTAGCAGGACAAGAACCCTGGCTTCTCCAGACCCAGAATATTTATATTCACACCGGCCACCTACTGGACATGCCTCCCTAAGCACAATACAAATTCAAGCTGCCCCCTGACACTTTACAATTCCTATGTTCTAGAAGCTTCCAGAAAGCAGGGAGAAACAGTTGCACTTGTTACCTGTGGGATCCAGAACAGCCCAAATAAATCAATATCTGCTCCAATGTTTATGGATGAGCCAAAAAACAAACAAAAAAAACTAAATTAGGCTAACATCCTAGGGGCCTATCTAGGAGGGTCCTACAGAGTGTTCTTAGGAGACTGGGTGTGCAATTGCTGCAGTACCTTTTTCAGTACATTTTTGTGATTATGATATATAGCTTAACTTTTGTGTTTTTAGTTTGGAACCAAATAAAAAATAACATTGTCAGCATTGTTGGTCAGTAACAGAAGCAATAAAAAGAATATGTGCACTGTAGTGGTTACTTTTCAAGAAAATGTTTTTATGATAGATTCTTTATCACTGATGTTGATTGTTTTTGAATTAGATATAGAACATAGCTCTGAAGATGGTAACTGCTGTGTTGTGCAATGTGCCTGTTCCTTATTGACTAGAAAGGTAGAAAGAAGTTGGGAGAGCATGCAAAGCAGCAGCATGGATCCTGACAAATAGCTAAAAGTTAAAACCTTTTAGAACTCTTTCTATATGTTTAAATTCTGTCTAGTACCCACCTCATATACATTTCCTTATGTGCTCACAGCAATACAGATAGTAGTAGTAGGTTATATAGTACAGCACCTAGTCTAGGCAGCAGAATATTATATAATCCCTCCAGGCAGCAATTAATGTAAAAGTCTCTCCAGGAAGCAATATATTTTTAAAGAATCTCTCGAAGCACCCATAAGCATTTTCATATGCCCCTACAGGTAGAAATAGCATTAATATTCCATAGCTCCCCCATACAGTAAATAACACTTTGTGCCTGCTTTGCTGCTGTAGTCTTGAGCTCCTTCTTCATATCCTCCTGTCCTGTTTGTTGACAATGTGCTTGAGTACTGTGTGCTGTTTGGAAGTGGGAAGATGGTCAACACTCATTTCACAGAGTAGTCACGAATGAAACAAGTATGGGAGAGAGGGTGGACTAAGACTAGGTTGTGCCTGAAAATAACAGCATATGGGTAGGAATGCCTTAAAAGTACAGAAAACGATGTAACTAGTGCACACATGATAGACAGGAGCAGTGCTCAGTGTTGACAGTGCTCCCCTCCTCTGCTAATATACCCAATAACATACCTCATGTGCCTATTTGTCAACCACGTCTTGGTTGTTCCTGTATTTGAGCGATTTTATTATTTTCATTTTAAAGCACCTGTCATTCCTGAATGGAAGGATAAGATTCAGCTTACAGCAGGACCAACATACTTGATAATTTGCAGAGCAATAGCAGAAGATTGCTTCATAGGTGTGTAAAAGTGGAATTAATGCCTTGGAGATAGTGATAATATGACAGGAAACTCTTGACGGTATACATTTGTGATACAATAACAGTTGTTTTCTTACCCGGCCTAAAGATAAAAGAAATGTATAACTATGATTTGTCAGTTTCAGTGTGCTTCCTGAAAAATGTCTTACTTATGATTTGCTGTAATGGACTTGACATTTGGATAGCACAATAACATAACGTTTTGCATTATGCTAGAGACAGAATTAAAGAGAGAGTGTCATACTCTTGCAGTGGTGTGAGAGCAAAAAAATGATATATGAGCAATAGCAACTTGCAAATAGGGAAGGCCTAGTACTTAATGTAATTTAATCATGTAATAATAGTTCATTGGGCAACTGAAGTAAGGTGGGCACCTGAAACACTTACTATCTTCTTAAAGTGGATATGTACTTTTGTCGATGATTTGTATATAAATAAATATGCTTGATGTAAATAATTCTATTAAATGGACTTTGGTTCAGTAGGTTCAACTGTTTGAAAGAAATGGAAAGTTTCCCATGGGGTTTTTAGAAGCAAATATGAGTCAAAAAGGTTCATAAAAATTACTGATTTTATTTATGAAATGGAAATTGGACATCAAAGTGATACATAGACAGTTTGGACTAGGAAAGAAAATCAAACATTGGATAATACCATGTGGTATGAGTGGTAAACAATATGCATCAAAGGATATAACCTCACAGTATTATTGAATTATAGTTATACTATCCAATGTTAGGAAATGCCTCATTTCGACCTTAAAGGTTATGGTCTTCTTCAGGGGTTCTTACATTTCTATAAATACATCAAAAAGGACAAGTATCAACATTACATAATATGATATACAATCACATTCCATTGTGCATTATCATGTCTTAGACTTAGTGATCATACTATATTTACCCTAAAGCAGCTCGCTTATCCAGAGACTTCTCTTTATTAAAAACATAAAAGGAGACAGAAGGTTCCCCTAGCAGTGATCCCGGACCCTGCTGGAGAAACTCCCCTTTTATCTAAGGGCCTAAGCTTCTGCCCCCAAACTTTTTCGATATGTTCGAATTGGTTATGGATCTGCATCTTTTTGCTCGAAAACTACTATTAAAATGTCAATATGAATCCACATCAAATGAAACAGACACCACAGATTGGTCGAAAAATACAATGAGAGAATTGAAAGCTTTGAGGGATTTGACCCTGTTATTTCAAGAAAGCAATTCAGAGGATCTTATCGATCAACTGGATCTAGATAAACTATTCGAAGAGGTAAATAAATCTACCCAGAATCCAGTGACCCTTTTTAAAAAACCTTTGACTAAATTCCCGCCATTGCTCATTAATCTGAGTGTAGCTACATTCATGAGACAGGCATTGAAGGATATTGCTAAAATATCCTGTAGTACTAACATCCCTCAAAATGTATCGGTCGAGGAAAATAAGGCACTAGAATCCCTATGTATGAATAATTCAATTGTAGTGAAGCCATCGGACAAAGGAGGCAATGTTGTCCTGATGGACAACTTAATGTATAAAAAAATGTGTCGCAGTATACTTGATAATAGGTAATGGTACAAAACCATCCATATTAGACACATAGAGAAATCTAACCGGGCCGTCTATCATCTGATTGATAATGCCTATAGAAATGGGACAATCAATAAATATCTATATGAATTTATTAGAACTAAGCATCCTAGGATGCCCAGTTTCTACAGTCTCCCTAAAATTCACAAAAACCCTATTCAACCAACAGGGCGACCAATAGTGTCTGGCAATGATGGGATTACGGAGAATTTAAGCAGGGTGATCAATTAATTTCTTCAACCCTTAGTGGTAGCTTTACTGTCATTTACAAAAGATACCATCCACTTTTTACAGGCTATAAATGAATTAACCCCCCTGGCGGTATTCCCAAGTCTAGCTCAGGGAGGAGATTTTGTACCAAAAGCGGTAACCCCGAGCCAGACTGAATGCAGGGAGACTTTACTTACCTTGTCCCCTGGATCCAGGGATGTCTCCCCCCGCTGTACGAGCGAGCCATGCTCTGCTCGATCCATCACGGAGCCGAGCTCCGTTCCCTGCGAGCGTTGCCACGCACGGGGATGGAGAACAGCACCAAATTCAAAAAGTGAAACACACACATTACATACAGTATAATGTAATCTTATAGATTACATTGCTGTGTGTAATTATTTCACATCCCCTTTGTCCCTAGTGTTCTGCCCAGTGTCCTGCATGCCGTTTTATATTATAAAAACTGTTCTTTATGCCTGGAAACTGGAGATTGTCCATAGCAACCAAAACTGTCCCTTTACATCAAAAATGATTTTAGACCAGCTAGACCAGCGATAATAAATTAGAATCACTCGCAGAATTGAGCGACAGCGATTTGTGGGGAGATCCATCATCAAATACTGAAAAGTAATGACAGTGATAATTCTGTAACTGAGCAAATTTCAGTGTTTTTGATTTGATTACATTATTGAATAATTTTTATTATTGTTAGATTATTATTTGTATGGAAAGTGGAAGAAGATATTGAGCTATGGATAAGGCAAATATACCACTGGTATGAGCTGCCTCTACCTAATATTACCGCCCAATGGGTGAAATAAGTTTGGTGAAGAGAGGGAAGTAGATTTGGCGCTATACCTTTACAACCTAGACAATGGTAACTGATGGAAACTGTTGTGCTCCTTATAGTTCACCTTATATATCGTGCTTGGCCACGCCGCACACTCTCCAGAATCAGCTGTAGCTTTGGCGTTTTTATATTTATGTAAATGTGAGTACAACTTATTTATTTAATAAAGAATCTTTTATGGAAACGGTTCACACTATGGATACTCTTCTTTTCCATTAAGAACTCAAGTGAATTGCTCCCAGCAGATGACAAACGAACCCCCCAGAGAACCATCAAACAGGGACACAGGGGCTGACACTGTGGAGGCGATACTACCCCTGCAGGGGCAGGGTGTCTGGTGAGGGCAATATTAGTATTTGTCACATGCACTGGGAAGATCTTCATTAGTGGTCACACATCTCCTGCACAAACAATTTTTACAATCTTTGGGACTTTTGGAAATTCTTACTAGTGCTTTCTTGCATTTATATAACCGAGTATTTACTGGTGGTTAATGGGACGGCTTTACTTTTTTGTATTATTTGTTATTCATTGCACTATTTGTAATTTTTGATATACGCACTTATGTATAAGATTTTTGCAGTGTGATCGTAAAGGATATTCACTCATATATATTGATTATAAAACGTATTATTATATTATTATTATTTTTTTTTTTTCACAAGTGTTAACATCACACTTTTATTTAATTCTCACTATTCTGATTTTTCTTTTTCCTTCTTTGTATTGTGGATTCACACACTTAGCCCTTGTACACACAGTCAGAGATTCCGTCGGAATGTGTCTGATCGGAGCGTTTTGTCGGATATTCCGACTGTGTGTGGTCTGCATCGGACTGTTTCTGTCGGAATATCCGTCGGACCAAATTTTCCAACTTGCCAGAAATATATTCTGACAAAATGCTCCGATCGGACATACTCCGATCATGTGTAGCCTACTCCGACGGACAAGGTGCCACGCATGCTCACATTTAAATTCCGACACGGAAGCGCTCGTTCAGGTAAAACTACTGCTCGTAATCGATATAGAACATTCGTCACGCTGCAATGTTAAAAATTCTTTCAATAAGCGCATTCTCTTTCTTTACAATGCTGCAAGAGGGAACTTCTTTTGATGCTCATAGTCACACACACTTCTCCCGAACGTATTTCCTGACTATTTTTTACTAATTTTGGCAATACAATTTTTGGATTCGTCACATCTACGCAATTTTATATTTTGTTATTTTTTTTTTGGCTGCATTTTTTTTTGTTTTCCTAAACATCTCCTTTTTTGACAGTTTGCTCATCTTTCCATTTTTTGGGGTTTGTTTTGTGTGTAACATTACCACAACAACATTATTATATTTTTTTGATTTTCTTTTTTAATCTACAGGAGGTTGTTTAGTGTTGGTACCCCTCGTTATTCATTTCACTTTTTTTTGGGAAATGTACCTGCCTGCTCACAAATAAATTGTCCTTTTGGAAGGAAAACACATACGCAAGTATTTCTTTTTTTTTTCCATAAAATGTTTATTAATTTTTCAAAGAAAAAATATGATAACAAGCTGGACTTAATGTACTAAAAAGGCAAAGTACAGATCATTATCACAGACAGTTACAATGAAAACAGTAATACAGGTGAACAGTCAAACAGAACCTTGAATCAGAGTTAGGACCTGAGGTGAACTTGTACCTACATCTCTGGCTCGAACTTAAAACAGTTCAATTCCCCCTACGCCTCTTCCCTTTTTCTTTTCCTCCCCAAGATTGCCATTTTAGTAAGTGTTAAGGGGTGTCTTTTCAGGGGCAAGTCTTGTGTCTCGGGAATGTTCAGTCATCTGTAGATGTCGGTCTACTTCCCAGAGACCCAATGTAAGGTTGCGGTGAGGGGGGTAATACATCAGCTGGAAGTGAGATGTAGGGGACCAGGAAGGGGTTCACCTTGTCAGTAAGTAGCCGTCAACCGTTCGTGGGGATGGGTGTCTGCGTCAAAGGTCGACCACCTATGAGGGGGGATAGTGGGGGTGTAAGGAAAAGAGGAGGGGGGTCAAAGAGAGGACAGCGGCTAGGGAATAGGGGGTGGGTGGTGGAGGCATAGATTCGGAAGGGGATCTTCTCTCCGGACTCCCCCAGTCGCCTATGTGCAAAATGAAGAGGGGAATCGACAAATCGGTCTGGCCTATATAACCTGGGACCGAGCGAGTGGTTTAAGTCAAGGCAGGGTCACTCTCCAGATCAGACGGGTGTTTGCCCAGAAGGTGAAGGGCCAAATGGGTTGACCCCGGAGTTTAAGGAGCCGTAGTTTCGAAAACGTGTCCATTTATCCCATATCTGTGCGAATTTGTGCGGGGAGTCTCTAGCAATATAAATGAGTTCCTCCATCTCTGCTATCTTTGCTACCCTATTTAACCAGTCATTTGTCGCAAGTATTTCATCAAACAAAAAAAAACTTTATTTTGGTCGCAATAAAATAAAAAGAGGAATGCAGCGCTGGAGAAACTTGTTACTTTGGTGCAGCCTTTGGCCCCCTAGGGCAGACATGAACAAATTAGAATAAGAAAAATTGGTGGCCTGAGGAGTACATATCTCAGGGAGAGAAGTCTGGTCCAGAAGTCCTAGAGATCAGGAAAATCAGATGCCATCTATGTCCCCAGGATGTGGTTCTTCAAGAGGCTGCATCTTCTGGCAGACCAGACTGAACCCAGGCCATCACTCTCTCATCTTCCTTAGGCACTTCCTTCCAGGCATCCTTCGAGGCTGTGGCTGGGCTCCGGGAGTTGTGGCAGGAGGAGGAGAAGGAGGGCATTGGTCGACCTCCTGGCTGCCACTTGCCACAGCCTCCCCCCCGACTGAGGTCTTCCTGTGTATGAAAATGGGACATAGTTTTACTTTTTTGCTCATCAATCACACCATTTTGAGCTCATGACTTTTGCAAATTGAATATTACCAAATAGAACAGACTAGCATTCTGAGCCCAGCATTTTTCATTCTCGTCCCAATAATTTTTGGTCACTACTGTCTATTGATATGTAAACCACTTTGTTAAATCACAACTTACTGATCAATAAGAACATCTAGTTAACATCATTAAATGTACCACAAGAAATATGTTCAACAATGCAATACCTGTCTCAAGCTGGGCCCCACCACATGTTGCTGCCTGGAAGGCCCAGGTTGGACGTTGGAAGCCTCAGCTGGGGGTGAAGGATGCCTTGAAGGAAGACTGGAGAGTGGTGGCCTGGGTACCCCCTGGTCTACCAGAAAATGCAGCCTCTGGAAGTAAACCATCCTGGGGTAATAAATGGCATCTGGATCTCCTGATCTCAAGGACTCCAGGTGCTTCTTTCTCTCCCTGAGATATATACTCTTCATTACACCAATTTTCCTAGTCACATAGGCCATGTCTGCCGTGGGGACCATGATCCGCACCAAAGAAAGAAGAAAATCCGCACCAAAGAAAGAAGTTTCTAAAGCGCTGCCTTACTCTTTCTTCTGTCGTAATAAAACTGGCTGTCCGCGCCTCACTCTGTTCCCAGATTGTATGGATGACACACGCGTGTTGCGTTTTATATACAGTGTGCATGCGTGAAACTCCACTCGCCCCTGACGTTCTTTCTAGACTATTCCCCACCCCTTCGCTTTCGGCGCAATGGGGAGAGCACATGGCAGAGAGAACGCAGGTGCGCAATCACAGTTCCACTAACGAGGAGGAGGGTGAGGAAAGCCCGGAGCCTGAAACGTCCCAATCCAGGAAGAGAAGATTTAAGGCCTCAAATATGTCTTTTGGAGAGATGTTGAAGATGGTGGACATATTGAACAGGACCGACTATAATGGGAAGTATGGACCTTACCCAAACCCAAATATCAGAAAGGCCAAGATCATGACTAAAGTTGTGAAGAGTCTTCATAAGAATTTTGGGGTACGCCGATCCAAGGATCAACTGAGAAAACGCTGGTCAGACCTGAAACTGAGGGAGCACCATCAGTACAGAAGGATCAAGTGTGTTCTTCAAAAAAGTAAGTAGTTGTCGTGTGTTCATATCATTATTCTTGCTTGCATACTGCTCCATGTGCTTTGATTTCATGTAGTGCAGTTTAAAATGGCCACTTTCAAGTTCATGGTTTCATTCGTTCGTAAGAAACATCGTTCTGCAGGGAAGTATTCCAGCTGAACAAAGTGTCCCTAATAATGTTCTCACCTTGGAGCTCGGCCAAAGAAATCAATTGTACAACACTTCCAAGCAATGTTTCATATTCCTAATTCTGCCCTCTGTGTGCTAATTATTCTGTTTTTACATTCTCTCAGGGGAGAGAAGACTCAGCAAGTATGAGGACACCAGGGACCACACCCCTCCCAAAGAAGGCCAAATACCAAAACCAGAAGCAGAGGAGCAGGAGGAGGAGGAGGAGGAAGGAGAGATCACCAAATTGTCACCACAACAGGTGAGTGTCGGAGAACACAGCTTTCGCTAAGCTCATCAATGTATATCACCATATTTTTAATACATGGTGCGTTTTTTTATTTGTTTTGTAGGTGATGTGGAAGAAGAATCCTGTTTTACCAGTGAAAGTGCCCAGATCTTGATTGGGGAGATAATGGGGTGCAATCGGGATTTGGAAAATATACAGCAAAACATCAATGATGTTAAAAATACAATGAAGAACATCATTGATGTTTTGGGGAGAGTGTGAAACAGCCCAAACTAGCTAGGGTTTTAGTTTTGCTATTTTAAAAACAACTTTTGTATTTTTAGAAAATCCAAATTTGGAAGATGCACAGAGTGTGTAAACATGCGCTATCTCTCATCATGGGGGATCAATGTACGTGTTTTGTGTAAAGTGGCTGAGATATAGGGGTTGCAGCCCCAAAACATGTACATTGATCCCCCATGATGGGTGCTAGCACATGTTGACACACTGTGTGCATCTTCCAAATTTGGATTTTACAGGGGTGATACCCCATGTGATGAAGGCAATATCAGCCCAGTTTGTACATACTCATGTCTGATATTGTCTTCACTTTTCAAAGTTGAACTTTGTAAGTTTCTGTGTTCTGTATTTTACGCTTTGATACATGCCTGTTTACACAAAAACACCAAGTAAACAAAAATTAGCTGAAAGAATGTTTTTGATACACACAATTTGTTGGTTTGTTGTAAAAACCTTTTCTAAACGCACATGTGAATGTGCTTGGATTAAAAAGTTAAATTATCATCAATGTGTGGCTTCTTTTTTCATTGCACCAAAGATGTATTTGGAGTAAAATTTTGGATTGCGGTGAGAATGGGTGTAATTTACTAAAGTCAACTCCACTTTGCACTCCAAGTGCAGTTTCAGGTGTACTTTTGCAGTGCACTTGTAGTGCATAGTGTATGTGCCTTTAGTAAAAAACACCCACAGTGATGTGTTAATTTGGACAATCATGCCATTTTCCTGCCATGGTGCTGAAAATTAGCACGATTTTGCTCAGTAATGCACTACATACATTAGTTAACAAAAACAAGGTGTGTGTAGCAGACCCACAACATAATAAGATTATCTGAGGAAGAGACTGTCTCCTCATCTCGTTCTGAACTTGGGTTTGCACTGTTGGTGAAAAAGGCACAACAAGAAAAAACCTAAATTTACCTAGGAGACACCTAAAACCAAGCCAAGCAGTAAATGAAGGAATTTCAAAGAAAAATTTATTGAGAAAATGCCTCTCAGACATTGTCTGGCATATCAATGGCCCCCCTACACACAAAGTAGTCCATGTATTGGGTTCTAACCTCACGGGCGCTTTGGGGGGGCAAACCAGGATGAGCAGGTTCAAGGCCCGTGAGGTTATCATAATTTTCAAGCAAGTCTGCTTCTTGTTGGCCAACTGAGACCGCATAGTTCGCAGAAACTTTTTTAAGAAAATTGTGCAGAACACAGCACGCCAGCACTATGTGATTGAGTTTGTATTCCGCCATGTGAATAGGCGTTAGAAAAAGGCGGAACCGGCTTGCCAGTATACCAAAAGTGTTCTCCACCACTCTTCGGGCTCTGGACAGGTGGAAATTAAAAATCCTCTGGTCTTGGGTGAGGGTCCTCATTGGGAAAGGCCGCATCAGATGGTTCGCCAGGGCAAACGCCTCATCCGTGACGAAGACGGACGGGAGTCCTTCCTGATTCTCCTCTGGGGGTGGCAAGCCCAGACTGCCACTCTGGAGATGCCAGTAGAACTCCGTCCGTGCAAACACTCCACCATCCGACATCCATCCATTTTCCCCCACGTCCACATACAAAAACTCATATGTCACAGACACCACTGCCAACATCACGATACTATGAAACCCCTTATAATTATAATAGCACGACCCCGAGTTGGGTCGTGCTATTGGTTGGGTGGTTGGGTTGGTTGGGTGGTAGGACGATGCGGACGTGCTTCCCATCAATTGCTCCTCCACAATTGGGAAAGTCCCAATGACTGACAAAGTGGGAGGCCACAGTCTGCCATTCCTGTAGTGTTGATGGACACCGTGGAGTGAAACAAGAACTAAAATTAGTAATTTAAAAAATCAACATTGCAAGCAGATTAGACACAAACATTTTTAGCCAAAATGAGTCTAACATTTTGGGAACTGAGTATTTAAAGCCTAAAGTCTAAGGTCCCCTTATGAGAGTCATCACCCCCCCCCCCCCATCCCTCCCCCACCCACACACACACACACACACCTATTTAATTTTATTGCTTACTTATGTTCATATGTTTTTTGATACAAGCACGATATATAAGGTGAACTATAAGGAGCACAACAGTTTCCATCAGTTACCATTGTCTGGGTCCCTATATTATTATTTTGTATAATTATTTATAGTTATTTATTATATTATAATTTATGATTTCATTTTTCAAACTTTATCATACCCGGGATGTCTGCTAGACTCTGGTTTGGACAGATTTAAGTGAGTTATTCCTAAGAATTACAGGACTACAATATAAAACGCCAAATTTTCATGCAAAATAATGCTACCCCTTTCAGCACCTAAAATCTGAAATAATCATACCGCCAGGGAGGTTAAAGCGTTCTGAAAATTAGATTCTGGTTAAAATAGATGTGGAAGTCCTTTACTGCTCAATGCCACATGGGAAAGGACTTTTGGCCATCCAAAACATTTTACAACAGGGTTCATGCTATGACGATGCCCTCAATGATTTCATTTTGAGTGGACTTGACCATATTCTTAACAACAGCTATTTTTGTTTTGACAGCTCCCACTACCTCCAGGTGCAGGGCGTAGCGATGGGGACATGTTGTGCCCCATCCTACGCCAATCACTTTTCAGTGATGAGGACCTCGTATCTGAGCCATATTACCACATGGCTCAAGTACATTGATTTTGGCTCAGGTACCTTGATTCATCATCTGGGAAGGCCCTTAGGAAACATTGATTACATTTTTTGACCATATAAGAAAAAAACAGTCTAAATTTAAGATTTACTATGAACTATGATGTTAGATCCCTAACCTTTCTAGACGTAAAGGTAGAGAGTGATGCACAGGACAACTTAACTAGTACCCTGTATGGGAAATGTAGATCAGGGAACACTGTTTTACATGGGGATAGCTTCCATCCAAGTCCCTTGAAGAATTCCATTCCATACGGACAATACCTCTGTCTGCGGAGGAACTGTTCTAATGAGACACTATTCAAAATGGGAATATAAAACAAACTAAAACGTGCGCCAATGGAGACCTATATGTAGAGCAATTAGTTAAGACCACAGCAGCTGTTGCAAAGGTACTTGACCTTAGAAATGAACGTATAAGTCTTAACAGCGCTCATGGAAAAAGTATTGAATGTGAATATACAATAAAATGTAAAGTGCAATAAACAAATGCTAAATTGTAAATAATAATAATGTGAAAATATGCAATGTTCGGCTCCTACAATTCATACAGCTCTCTGCCCATACCTCCATATGAGCTGTCATTTACTGAGCTGCAGAAAATGTCAATGGAATATGAGGATGCTGATCAGTTGTAGAAAACGGGACTTGTCTTTTATTCATTCACAGATCACTGTCAATGAAAGACACAGCTGTGCAAATGAAGCCCCACAAAACTGTGCTAATTTTAAATGTGACAGTGGCTGCAGGGGAGAGGTAACCCCACCTTTCATCACAGAGGGGCCCAGGGGGTGCAGTGGCTGGTGTATAGCAACATGTTATATGCTACACCTTAAATACAGTTGTAACATGTAAGCCCTTGTACATACGGTCGGACATTCTGACAACAAAATCCGTCAGATAAATTACGACGGATTTAGTCCGGAAGTGGTCCGGAAGGGGTGTTGCATACACATGGTTGGACTAAGTTGTCGGAATTTCCGACTGCCAAGAACGCGTTGTCGTAAGCCGCGTATGATGGGACTAGAAAAGGGAAGTTCAGCACCACATCCGGCACCCTTTGGGCTCCTTCTGCTGATCTCGCGTTTATCGTGTGTTAGTAGAAGTTTGGTTAGAGACGATTTGCGCTTTTCAGATTTGTGCTTCAGATCGCTACTGCTCTTCAGCTTGTGCTTGTCGAAGCGTATCTGTTTATCAGTGCATGTTGTCAGTTAGCATTTGTTGGTCATTATGGACTATATCTTGGTATATAGTACGCTTTGATTTTCAGTGCTTATTGTCCGCTCATTTCTGGTTTTCAGTTCGTTCTTTCAGGCCTTGTTGTTTATCGGTGCCTTCTGTTGTCCGTTCTGACCAGCCGACCATTTTAAGCCATGTTTCATGTACATACTCATCATAGAGTTCGTGCTGTGCAGTGGCTTGGTGTTGGTCTTTTAGCCTTGACACAAGCCCAGTCCATGAACAGAGCGAGGAGGAGTTTGTGGACCAAGAATTGGTTGCTCCAGCGTGACCAGTTCTCGCACATGCCTTTGCTCCGTGAGATCCGGGAGAATAATCCTGATGATTTCCGGAATTATCTCTGGATGACGGACTCCGTTTTTCACCGTCTGCTGGCTTTGCTGTCCCCTTATATCAGCAGGCAGGATACCTGCATGCGGCAAGCCATCACTCCGGAGCAGAGGCTCATCGCCATGTTGCACTACTTGGTGACAGGGAGAAGTCTTCAGGACCCCAAGTTCTCGACAGGCATCTCCCCCCAGGCTCTGGGAATCATTATTTCAGAGACCTGTTCTGCCATCATACAGGTCCTGCAGAAGGACTATATTAAGGTAAGTTTTCTCCTGTAACAACACATTCTATGTACTTAATGTTTGCTAATTTATTGGATTTCTTTCCTCATTCCCTAATTACCATGATTGCAATATGCTGTAATTGATATGCTGTGCCCCTTTGTTCTCATGCATGCTGGAAGCTTTTCAAGTTCCTTTTTTGTCATTCATGCATATTTGCCTTCACTATCTTCCCCAGCATGCTCTTCTGGGTCCATAAACCTATAGCCTAGTTAGTCACTTAGCAATGTATTTTGTCAGCTCCATAGTATTGCTTTCCCCTAAATACCCCCTAAAATGAGTACAAATGTTATGTGTGTTCTTAAATTCATGCAGAGTGACAGATTTTTTTTTTTTTGGTGGGCCTAACTCCTTAGAAACCCCCCTCCCCCAACTGCTAAACTTTGCCAAACCCAATACACACTATACCTACCTTTTTTCTGGTCCGGTTTATGGATGAATTCACCAAAGCATGTAGTGCAAGGGCCTGCCTCAATACTTTCAAATGCTACTGTTTAAAGTTTTTTTTTCTCCTATTATTATCTTGATAGGTAATAGCAGAATGTCAAAATGTGCTTCCATTTGTTCCTTTTTTTGTATTATGACACTTCTTACCTGTCCGGTAGGCTGCCAATAGTGTAAGTAAGGAGGGGCTGGCCAAAGTATCACACATTATTTCTGCATTGAGCTCTCAATGAAGTGGTTTCCATTTCTTTCAATGGACCATCAGATGGGGGTGAGGAATCTGATAAGGGGACCTTATACTTTTGGCTTTAAATACTAATTTCCCAAAATGTTATACTGACCTTGGCCAAAAATGTTTGTGTCTAATCTACTTGCAATGTTGATGTGAAAAATGAAAATTTTTCTTTTCTTGTTTGACTCCACAGTTTCCTTCAACGCCACAGGAATGGCAGACTGTGGCCTCCCACTTTGCCAGCCGTTGGGCCTTTCCCAATTGTGGAGGTGCAATAGATGGGAAACACGTCCGCATCATCCCACCCTCCAACTCAGGGTCCTACTATTATAATTACAAGGGGTTTAATAGTATCGTGATGTTGGCGGTGGTGTCAACAACGTATGACTTCCTATATGTGGACGTGGGGAAAAATGGCCATATGTCGGATGGTGGAGTGTTCGCGCGGACGGAGTTCTACTGTCATCTCCAGAGTGGCAGTCTGGACTTGCCACCTCCAGAGGAGAATGTGGAAGGACTCCCTTCTGTTTTCGTTGCAGATGAGGCGTTTGCTCTGGCAAAACTTCTGATGCGGCCTTTCACCCCGAATCAGAGGATCTTTAATGTGCAGCTGGCCAGAGTCAGAAGAGTAGTGGAGAACACTTTTGAGATAATGGCCAGCCGGTTCCGCCTATTTTGACTCCAATACACATGGCGGAATATAAACTAAATCATATTGTGCTTGCCTGCTGCGTTCTGCACAATTTTTTGAAAAAACATCCAGCAAACTATGTGGCCTCAGTTGGCCCTGATGCAGAATTGCCAGAAAATGTGAACCTCATGGCCCTTGAAGCTTCTTGTCCTCGCTTGCCCCCCCCCCCCCCCCAAGCACCTGCGAGGTCAGATCCAGATATGTGGAGTACTTTGTGGGTAGGGGGGCCATTTATATGCCAGACAATGTCTGAGAGGCATTTTTTTGATACATTTTTCTTTGAAATTCCAATAATCTTTGTTTTCATTTACTGCTTGGCTTTGTTTTAGGTGGCTCCTAGGTTTTATTTGGGGTTTTTTTTTTCTACAATAGTGCAAACCCAAGTTCAGAGCGAGATGAGGTGACAGTCTCTTCTTCAGATAATCTTATTATGTTGTGGGTCTGCTACACACACATCTTGTTTTTGTTGATAATATATGTAGTGCATTACTGATAAAAATATTTTCCGCACCATGGCAGAAATATGTGGGGTCATGAATATGGCGTGATTGGGGAAATTTAAACATCACTGTGGGTGTTATTTACTAAAGGCAAATCCACTATGCACTACAAGTGCACTGCAAAAGTGCACCTGAAACTGCACTCGGAGTGCAAAGTGGATTTGCCTTTAGTAAATAACACCCATTGCCACAGAAAACAACAACTTTACTACAAATACTGCTTTTGCACATTGAAAAAGGAAGCCACACATTGTTGTTGATAATTGAACTTATTACTCAAAGCACATTCACATGTGCATTTAGAAAAGGGTTTTACAACAAACCAACATATTTGGTGTATATAAAACATTATTTTGGGTAACATTTTTATAACTTGGCGTTTTTTGTGTAAACAAGCATGTATCAAAGCATAACATACAGAACACAGGAACTTACAAAATTCAACTTTGAAAAGTGAAGACAATATCAGACATGAGTATGTACAAACTGTGCTGATATTTCCTTCATCAGATGGGGTGTCACCCCTAGTGTCACCCTTGGAAAAGCCAAATTTGGAAGATGCACACAAATTGAGAATCATAAAGTGGCCAGTTTCCTCCTGATCCCATGCCTAATGTCAACATGTGCTATCTCCCATCATAGGGTATCAATGTACGTGTTTTGGGGGTACAACCCCTTCATCTCAGCCACTTTAGTAGCAAGGAAGGGGTTGCACCCACAAAACACGTACATTGATTCCCCATGGTGGGAGATCACACATTCTGACATTCTGTGTGCATCTTCCAAATTTGGCTTTTGTAACATTTAAAATTTAAAATTTAAAATTTTTAAAATTTAAAATGGATGCTAGCTATTTTTGGGTGTTTCAGATTCTCCCTAAAACATCAATGATGTTCTTCATTTTTTGTTGAACATCATCGATGTTTTTCTGGATATTCTCTAAATCGCGATTGCACCCCATTATCTCCCCAATGAGGATCTGGGCACTTTCACTGGTAAAATGCGATTCTTCTTCCACAACATCCACATCACCTTAAAAAAAAAAAAACACCATGTATTATAAATATGCAGGCATACATTGATTAGCTTACCTGAAGCTGTGGTCTCCGACACTCACCTGTTGTGGTGCCAATTTCGCCAATTTAAAAAATCTCTCCTTCCTCCTCCTCCTCTGCTTGTGCTTTTGGTATTTCCCCATCTTTGGGAGGTGTGGGGTCCCTGGGATCCCTATGCAATATTTAGCATACAGATATTTGAGGGCAGAAATAGGAATATGAAACATTGCTTGGAAGTGTCGTTCAATTGTGTTTTTTTGGCAGAGTTCAAAGGTGAAAACATTATTTTTGACACTTTCTAAAGCTGGAATACTTACCTGTTGTGTGAACAAATGTAGTCAAGTGCAAGTTGGCAAAACATCGTTTTTGGAGTGGGCTAATGAACGATGTTTATTACGAACGATTGAACCCATGAACATGAAAGTGGCCATTTTAAACTGTACAACATTAAATCAAAGCACATGGAGCAGTATGCAAGCAATAATAATAATATGAACACAGGACAGCTACTTACTTTTTTGAAGAACTCGCTTGATCCTTCTGTACTGATCATGCTCCCTCAGTTTCAGGTCTGACCAGCGTTTCCTCAGTTGATCCTTGGATTGTTGTACCCCAAAATTCTTTGAAGACTCTTCACAACTTTAGTCATGATCTTGGCCTTTCTGACATTTAGGTTTGGGTAGGGTCCATACTTCCCATCATAGTCGTTCCTCTTCAATATGTCCACCATCTCCAACATCTCTCCAAATGATATATTTGAGGCCTTAAATCTTCTCCTCCGGGATCGGGACATTTCAAGGGGCGGGCAGAGTTTCATGCATGCGCACTGTATATAAAACGCAACACGCGTGTGTCGTACGTATGATCTGTGAGCAGAGTGAGGAGCTGACTTGTCGATCGTTCACACAAACGTACAATTTTAACTTGGTACATCACTAGCCTATACTGCTTCTATATAGGCCTATGTTGGGACAAGATTAGGAGAGTTTAGCCTGACATTATTATTAGGGTTTGTCTTGTGTTGTGCCTTGCAGACAAGATGGATCCCTTCAAGGAATCACATTTTATGGGGCTATTCATTGATCTGCTCACGGAGCTGCCCTGCCTGTGGCAGATGAACAACCCCTTTTATAAGGACCTAAGAAAGAGGAAGGCAGCGCTAGAGAAACTGCTTGGTTTGGTGAAGATCATGGTCCCCACGGCAGACATGACCTATGTGAAGGCCAAAATTGGTGCCCTGAGGAGTATATATCTCAGGGAGTGCAAGAAGTTCCAGAATTCTCTGAGATCAGGAGATCTAGATGCCATTCATGTCCCCATGATGGTGTGCTATGAGAGGCTGCATTTTCTGGCAGACCAGGGGGAGCCCAGGCCACCACTCTATCGTTTTCCTTCAAGGCTTCCTTCACCCCCAGCTGAGGCTTCCAATGTCCAACCTGGGCCTTCCAGGCAGCAACATGTGGAGGGGTCCAGCTTGAGACAGGTATAGCATTGTTGAACATATTTCTTGTCGTATATTTAATGATGTTAACTAGATGTTATTATTGATCAGTAAGTTGTGATTTAACAAAGTGGTTTACATATCAATAGACAGTAGTGACCAAAAATGATTGGGACAAGAATGAAAAATGCTGGGCTCAGAATGATAATCTGTTCTATTTGGTAACATTCAATTTGCAACAGTCATGAACACAAAATTGTGTGATTGATGACTAAAAAAATTAAATTATGTCCCATTTTCATACACAGGAAGACCTCAGCCAGGAGGAGGTTGTGGCAAGTGGCAGCCAGGAGGTCGACCATCACCCTCCTCCTCCTCCTCCTCCTCCTCCTGCCACAACTACAGGAGCCGAGCCACAGCCTGGAAGGAAGCCTGGAGGGAAGTGCCCAAAGAATACCAGAGAGTGATGGCCTGGGTTCAGTCTGGTCTGACAAAAGATGCAGCCTCTTGTATGACCACAGCCTGAGGACATAGATGGCATCTGCTCTTCCTGATCTCTTGGACTTCTGGACCAGACTGCTCTCCCTGAGATATGTACTCCTCAGGCCACCAATTTTGCATTTTCAAATTATTTCATGTCTGCCCTGGGGGACAAAGGCTTCGCCAAATTGACCAGTTTCTCCAGAATTTTCCTGTTTTTTTGTTTGACAGCTAAAGAAAGTTTTTTTTGGTTCAAGAAATACTTGCCTATGTGTTTATTTGTGAGTAGGCAGGTACATTTCAAAAATACAAAGTCAAATTAATAACAAGGGGCACCAACACCAAACAACCTCCTCTAGATTAAAAAAGAAAACAATAAAAAATAATAATGGTGTTGTGGCAAGTTGACACACAAAACACACCAAAAAAATTATGAAAATGAGCAAACTGTCAAAAAAGGAGATCTTGATTAACCACTTCAGCCCCGGACCAATTAACAGCCTAAGGACCAGAGGTCTTTTTACAATTTCGCACTGCACTGCTTTAACTGGTAATTGCGCGGTCATGCAATGTTGTACCCAAACGAAATTTGCATCCTTTTCTTCTCACAAATAGAGCTTTCTTTTGGTGGTATTTGATTGCCTCTGTGATTTTTATTTTTTGTTATATAAATGGAAAAAGACCGAAAATTTTGAGAAAAAAAGATATTTTCTAATTTTTGTTATAAAAAAAATCGAATAAACTAAATTTTAGTCATACATTTAGGGCAAAATGTATTCAGCCACATGTCTTTAGTAAAAAAAAATGTCAATAAGCGTATATTTTTTGGTTTGCGCAAAAGTTATAGCGTCTACAAACTAGAGTACATTTTCTGGAATTTACACAGCTTTTAATTTATGACTGCCTATCTCATTTCTTGAGGTGCTAAAATGGCAGGGCAGTACAACCCCCCCCCCCCCCAAATGACCCCATTTTGGAAAGTAGACACCCCAAGGAAATTTCTGAGAGGCATGTTGAGCCCATTGAATATTTTTTTTTGTCCCAAGTGATTGAATAATGACACACACAAAAAAAAAAAAGTTTACAAAAAGTTGTCACTAAATGATATATTGCTCACACATGCCATAGTTATATGTGGAATTGCACCCCAAAATATATTCTGCTTCTTCTTCTGAGTACGGGGATACCACATATGTGGGACTTTTTGGGAGACTAGCCGCGTACAGCACCCCGAAAACCAATCACTGCCTTCAGGATTTCTAAGGGTGCAAATTTTCGATTTCACTCCTCACTACCTATCACAGTTTCGAAGGCCATAAAATGCCAAAATAACACAAAACCCCCCCAAATAACCCCATTTTGGAAAGTAGACACCCCAAGGAAATTTCTGAGAGGCATGTTGAGCCCATTGAATTTTTTTTTTGTCCCAAGTGATTGAATATTGACACAAAAAAAAAGTTTACAAAAAGTTGTCACTAAATGATATATTGCTCACACATGCCATAGTTATATGTGAAATTGCACCCCAAAATATATTCTGCTGCTTCTCCTGAGTACGGAGATACCACATATGTGGGATTTTTTGGGAGTCTAGCCGCATACGGACCCCGAAAACCAATCACTGCCTTCAGGGTTTCTAAGGGTGCAAATTTTTGATTTCACTCCTCACTACCTATCACAGTTTCGAAGGCCATAAAATGCCAAAATAACACAAAACCCCCCCAAATGACCCCATTTTGGAAAGTAGACACCCCAAGCTATTTACTGAGAGGCATGTTGAGTCCATGAAATAATTTATATTTTGCCACAAGTTGCAGGAATATAAAAAAATTTTTTTTTGCACAAAGTTGTCACTAAATGATATATTGCTCACACATGCTATTAGGAATAAGTCAAATTACACCCCAAAATAAATTCTGCTGCTTCCCCCGAGTACGGGGATACCACATGTGGGGGACTTTTTGGGAGCCTAGCCACGTACTGGACCCCGAAAACCAAGCACTGCCTTCCGGATTTAAATATAAAACGCTACCAAAAAAAACTGTTAGCGATCGCAGGGATCAGGCCTGACTCTGCGATCGCTGTAGTTATGTGTTTAGTGTTTTGTAAGTGACAGTGATCGATAGATACTGCACTTGGGTGGGCTGGGCGGAGGGGCAAAACGCAGGTGCTAGCAGGTATCTGGGCTTATCCCGCTAACAATGCGTTTTTTTGGAACCCTAAACTGCTGGGGACGCTAGTATAGATCTGATCAGATCAGATATTGATCTGTTCAGATTCTATACCACTACGGGAGGTGTATGCTTTGCGGGTGGGTGTTAGTGATACTGGCACTAACCTAGCACTGCCTGGGGCGACGCAGACCCTGACCCTAAAACCTAATTGATATCACCCGCCGGGTGATTACCTTTATTGGGTAATAAATGGTGGGTGCCCTGATGCTATAAAAAGCAAACTAACTAACCAGAGTCACCCGTAACACTTATACGGTGATCACTGGTGAAAGGGTTAACTAGGGGCAATCAGGGGGTTCAAATTTTTATTAGGTAGTATATGGGGGTCCCTGGCGCTATATAAAAACCTGACGGGGAACCTAAATAACTAACTCGCTAACCAGCATCACCAGTGACACTTGTACTGTGATCGCTGGTGAAAGGGTTAACTAGGGGCAATCAGGGGGTTAAAACCATTATTGGGTAGTATATGGGGGTACGTAGCGCTATAAAAACCTGGCGGTGAACCTAAAAAAATAACTAGCTACCTAGCGACCATAGTGACACTAATGCAGCGATCAGAAAAATGATCGCTTAGTGACACTGGCAAAAGGGGGTGAAATGGTTAACTAGGGGCAATCAGGGGGTTAAAACCATTATTGGGTAGTATATCGGGGTACCTAGCGCTATAAAAACCTGGCGGTGAACCTAAAAAAATAACTAGCTACCTAGTGACACTAATGCAGCGATCAGAAAAATGATCGCTTAGTGACACTGGCAAAAGGGGTGAAAGGGTTAACTAGGGCAATCAGGGGGTTAAAACCGTTATTGGGTAGTATATCAGGGTACCTAGCGCTATAAAAACCTGGCGGTGAACCTAAAAAAATAACTAGCTACCTAGCGACACTAGCGACACTAATGCAGCGATCAGAAAAATGATCGCTTAGTGACACTGGCAAAAGGGGGTGAAAGGGTTAATTAGGGGCAATCATGGGGTTAAAACCATTATTGGGTAGTATATCGGGGTACCTAGCGCTATAAAAACCTGGCGGTGAACCTAAAAAAATAACTAGCTACCTAGCGACACTAATGCAGCGATCAGAAAAATGATTGCTTAGTGACACTGGCAAAAGGGGGTGAAAGGGTTAACTCTAGGGGCAATCAGGGGGTTAAACCTTTATTGGGGGGTGGTAGGGGGCTACCCTGGACCTAACACTAACTGCCCTGACAGTTTTTACTTTTACAACTGACACTGAATGCAGTGATCAGTAAATAAATGATCACTGCAATCAGTGACACTGTGACTGGGGGGGGGGGGGGGGCGGGGGGACATCGGGGGCAATCGGGGGGATGATCGGGGGGGTTTGTGTGCCTATGTGTTATTTAGTGTCAGTGTAGTGTTTGGTGCAGACTTACTGTGTCCTCTCCTCGTAGTCCGGTCAATAAGACCGCCCCGAGGAGAATGACATAACTTCCTCCCTGCCTGTGTATACAATACACAGTGGGAGGAAGCTTCTCATTCGCCAGGAGCGAAAATACATTTTCTGGTTGTTTTTTTTAACCACTTAAGGACCGCCGCATGCCATTGTACGTCATTACAATGGCATGTACAGGCACAAGCACGTACATGTACGTGCTTGCCTTCCAGCGGGTGGGGGGTCCGATCGGACCCCCCTCCCGCTGGATGCGGCGGTCCGGTTCGCTTCAGGAGCGATCCGGGATGAGGGGATGGCCCCCCACCCGCTGGAAGGCAAGCACGTACATGTACGTGCTTGTGCCTGTACATGCCATTGTAATGACGTACAATGGCATGCGGCGGTCCTTAAGTGGTTAAAAAAACAACCAAAAAATTTAAAATTAAAAAAAATATAAAATGATTGGCGAGATGTGACGAATTAAAATATTGTATTCATGAAATGAGGAAAAAGAATAAAGAAATATGTTTTGAAGAAGTGTGCAAAACAACTTCATTCTTGTAGCATTCTAAAGAAAAAGAGAATGCGCTGCATTAAAGAATTTTGGTAGTTTTACCCGACCGAGCGCTTCCATCTCAGAATTTATTCTGAGCATGCGTGGCACCTTGTCCGTCAGACTAGGCTACACATGATCGGAACTGACGCGCATCGGATCATGTTGTCGGAAAATTTTATAGCCAGCTCTCAAAATTTGTCCGTTGGATATTCAGACGGAAACAGTCCGAAGGAGCCCACACACTGTCGGATTATCCGACAACGCGGTCCGATCGGACATTTTCCGTCGGAATGTCTGACCGTGTGTACAAGGGCTAACATGTTGCTAAAGGTGAACTTATCCTTTAATGTTAAAAAATGTTTTTGTGCAAAGTTTGAATCATTTTGTATATACATATATATATATATATATATATATATATATATATATATATATATATATACAGTCATGGCCGAAATTGTTGGAACCCCAGAATTTTTTTTACAGAAAATCAAGTATTTCTCACAGAAAAGTATTGCAGTAACACATATTTTGCTATACACATGTTAATTCCCTTTGTGTGTATTGGAACAAAACAAAAAAAGGGAGGAAAAGAAGCAAATTGGACATTTGGCAATTTGTCACACAAAATTCCAAAAATGGGCTGGTCAAAATTATTGGCACCCTTTAAAAATTGTGGCTAAATAAGATTGTTTTAAGCATGTGATGCTCCTTTAACCATTTGAGACCCGCGCTATAGCCGAATGACGGCTACAGCACGGATCTCCTTTTCCGGGACTACGTCTATTGACGTAGTCCCGTGCACGAGCGGCCTGAGGGGCGCGCACGGCGCGCTCTGTAAATCGGCGAGTCTACGAGAATCGCCTGATCACCGATCCGTGCAAGGGGTCGATCCCGACCCCTTATCACGTGATCAGCTGTCAGCCAATGACAGCTGATCATGTGATATAAAGGAGCCGGTAATCGGCTATTATTCCTCCTCGCGCTGACAGCGCGAGGAGAAAAAAAAAAAGCCGATCACCGGCGGCCGTGATCGGGACATCAGTCCCGATCACGGCCAGCCCTGCCAGTGCCCACCTGCCCCCTGCCAGTGCCCACCGGCCCCCTGCTTTGCCTGCCTGAATAAAAAATGTGTCCCCTCTGTCAGTGCCACCCAGCAGTGCCCATAGTGCCACCCAGCAGTGCCCACAGTGCCACCCAGCAGTGCCACCCAGCAGTGCCCACAGTCTGCTTCAACAAAGGTGCTGCACTCCAGTGCCACATATCCGTGCCCAGCAGTGCCGCCCATCAGTGCCCATCAGTGCCCATCAGTGCCGCCCATCAGTGCCCAGCAGTGCCACCTATCAGAGCCACCTATCAGTGCCACCTATCAGTGCCCATCTATCAGTGGTACCTATCAGTGCCCCTTAGTGCCACCCATCCGTGCCACCCATCTGTGCCACCCATCCGTGCCATCTTATCTGTGCCCGTCTTTGCCCATCAGTGTCGGCTTATCTGTGCCCATCGGTGCCGCCTTATCTGTGCCTATTAGTGCCGCCTTAACTATGCCTATCAGTGCCCACCAGTGCAGCCTATCAGTGCCCACCAGTGCAGCCTATCAGTGCCCACCAGTGCAGCCTATCAGTGCCGCCTCATCAGCGCACTTCAATGAAGGAGAAAAATGACATGTTTGCAAAATTTTATAACAAACTATTAAACATGATTTTTTTTTTTTGCATCTTTTTTTGTTTGTTTAGCAAAAAATAAAACTCCCAGCTGTGATTAAATACCACCAAAAGAAAGTTCTATTTGAGGGGAAAAAATTATAAAAATTTCATTTGGGTACAGTGTTGTATGCCCGCGCAATTGTCATTCAAAGTGCATCAGCGCTGAAAGCTGAAAATTGGTCTGGGACTGAGGGGGTTTTAAGTGCCCAGTAAGCAAATGGTTAAACTCATCTGGGGCAAGTAACAGGTGTGGGCAATATAAAAATCACACCTGAAATCAGATAAAAAGGAGAGAAGTTCACTTAGTCTTTGCATTGTGTGTCTGTGTGTGCCACACTAAGCATGGACAACAGAAAGAGGAGAAGAGAACTGTCTGAGGACTTGAGAACCAAAATTGTGGAAAAATATTAACAATCTCAAGGTTATAAGTTCATCTTCAGAAATCTAGGTTTGCCTTTGTCCACAGTGCGCAACATAATCAAGAAGTTTGCAACCCATGGCACTGTAGCTAATCACTCTGCCCATGGACGGAAGAGAAAAATTGATGAAAGGTTGCAACACAGGATAGTCTGATGGTGGATAAGCAGCCCCAAACAAGTTCCAAAGACATTCAAGCTATCCTGCAGGCTCAAGGAGCATCAGTGTCAGCGCGAACTATCTGTCGACATTTAAATTAAATGAAATGTTATGGCAGGAGATCCAGGAGGACCCCACTGTTGACACAGAGACATAAAAAAGCAAGACTACAGTTTGCCAAAATGTACTTGAGTAAGCCAAAATCCTTCTGGGACAGATGAGACCAAGATAGAGCTTTTTGGTAAAGCACATCATTCTACTGTTTACCAAAAACAGAATGAGGCCTACAAGGAAAAGAACACAGTAACTACAGTGAAATGTGGTGGAGGTTCAATGATGTTTTGGGGTTGTCTTGCTGCCTCTGGCACTGGGTGCCTTGAATGTGTGCAAGGCATCATGAAATCTGAGGATTACCAAAGGATTTTGGGTCGCACTGTAGAGCCCAGTGTCAGAAAGCTGGGTTTGCGTCCCAGATCTTGGGTCTTCCAGCAAGACAATGACCCCAAAAATACATCAAAAAGCACCCAGAAATGGATGGCAACAAAGCGCTTGAGAGTTCTAAAGTGGCCAGCAATGAGTCTAGATCTAAATCCCATTGAACACCTTTGGAGAGATCTTAAAATTGCTGTTGGGAAAAGGCGCCCTTCCAATAAGAGTGACCAGTTTGCAAAGGAAGGAGTGGTCCAAAATTCCGGGTGAGGGGTGTAAGAAGCTTATTGATAGTTATAGGAAGCGACTGATTTAATTTATTTTTTCCAAAGGTTGTGCAACCAAATATTAAGTTAAGGGTGCCAAGAATTTTGACCAGCCCATTTTTGGAATTTTGTGTGACATTATGTCCAATTTGCTTTTTTTATACCCTTTTTTTGTTTTGTTCCAATACACACAAAGGGAATAAATGTGTATAGCAAAACATGTGTAACTGCAATACTTTTCTGTGAGAAATACTTGATTTTCTGAAAAAAATACTGGGGTGCCAACAATTTCGGCCATGTCTGTATATACAGTATCTCACAAAAAGTGAGTATATACCTTACATGTTTGTGAATATTTTATTATATCTTTTCATGTGACAACGTTGAAGAAATTACACTTTGCTACAATGTAAAGTAGTGAGTGTACAACTTTTATAACAGTGTAAATTTGCTGTCCCCTCAAAATAACTCAGCACACAGCCATTAATGTCTAAACCACTGGCAACAAAAGTGAGTACACCTCTAAGTGAAAATTTTCAAATTGGGCCCAAATTGTCAATATTTTGTGTGGCCACCATTATTTTCTAGCACTGCCCTTACTTCTTGGGCATGGAGGTCACCAGAGCTTTACAGGTTGGCATCGGAGTCCTTTTCCACTTCTCCACGACAAAATGACAGAGCTGATGGAAGTTAGAGACCTTGCGCTCCCCCATCTTCCATTTGAGGATGCCCCACAGATGCTCAATAAGGTTTAGGTCTGGAGACATGCTTGGCCAGTCCACCACCTTTACCCTCAGCTTCTTTAGCAAGGCAGTGGTCATCTTGGAGGTCCGCTTGGGGTCGTTATCATGTTGGAATAGCCTGCAGCCCATTATCCGGAGGGAGGGGATCATGCTCTGCTTCAGTATGTCGCAGTACATGCTGGCCTTCATAGTTCCCTCAATGAACTGTAGCTCCCCAGCACTCATGCAGCCTCAGATCATGACACTCCCATCTCCATGCTTGACTGTATATGCAAGACACACTTGTCTTTGTACTCTTCACCTGGTTGCCGCCACACACGCTTGACACCATCCGAACCAAATAAGTTTATCTTGGTCTTAGCAGACCACAGGACATGGTTCCAGTAATCCATGTCCTTAGTCTGCTTGTCTTCAGCAAACTGTTTGTGGGCTTTCTTGTGCATCATCTTTAGAAGAGGCTTCCTTCTGGGATGACAGCCATTCAGACCAATTTGATGCAGTGTGTGGCATATAGTCTGAGCACTGACAGGCTGACCCCCCACCCCTTCAACCTCTGCATCAATGCTGGCAGCACTCATACCTCTATTTCCTAAAGATATGACGCTGAGCAAGTTCCCCTTATCTTCTTTGGTCGACCATTTTGAGGTCTCTTCTGAGTTGAACCTGTCCCATTAAACCGCTGTTGGCCTTGGTCACCGTGCTGCAGCTCAGTTTCAGGGTCTTGGCAATCTTCTTATAGCCTTGACCATCTTTATGTAGAGCAACAATTTTTTTTCATATCCGCAGAGAGTTCGTTACCACGAGGTGCCACGTTGAACTGCCAGTGACCAGAATGAGAGAGTGAGAGTGATAACACCAAATTTAACACACCTGTTCCCCATTCACACCTGAGACCTTGTAACACTAACAAGTCACATGACACCAGGGAGGAAAAATGGCTAATTGCGCCCAATTTGGACATTTCCACTTATATTACACTTACACTTACACTTATATATATATATATATATGGAAAAAATGTTTTTCCTTTGCTTTGATGTATCCTTGCACACTTGGTTGAAATAATTATCTTAAATTGGTTTCCCATCCTAAGCCCTTGTACACACGATCGGAGATTTCGACGGAATGTGTCCGATCGGAGCGTTTTGTCGGATATTCCGACTGTGTGTGGTCTGCATCGGACTGTTTCCATTGGAATATCCATCGGACCAAATTTTCCAACTTGCCAGAAATATTTTCCGACAAAATGCTCCGATCGGACATACTCCGATCATGTGTAGAGAATTCCGATCGGACAAAGTGCCACGCATGCTCAGATCAAATTCCTACATACAATCTATTGGCTACTAGCCTGAACGTAGTCCCATCGTAACGAAATTACGTCATCACATTCTGAAAGATCGGACTTTCCGACAATTTTGTCCGACCGTGTGTATGCAACAGTTTCGGACAAGATCCGTTGGACAAAATTCGACGGACAAAATCCGACGGATTTGGTTGTCGGAATCTCTGACCGTGTGTACAAGGGCTTACAGGGGACATGTCAGTCTTAGCAAAACAAAATGTCACTTTCATCATTGCCTTCTTCACCAATAAGTAAAACGAGAGCACATTTCCCTACTGCTTAGACGCAATTCCCCACTGCTTAGGTGCAATGCTTGACACTGTTACAACTTCAAGTCATAATGATCCACCTTGTAAAAAAGAAAACGAAAAAAAGGGAAGACTTTCAAAATAAGAACTGGTCAGTTCTCAGAAAGTTTAGACAAAACTGTTAAATGTAAAAGTAATACTTTTTATTGCAGTCCAGGTAATGTGGAATGTTGACGGAAGGGCAGTAAGAGGTTGTAGGGAGGAGGGAGCTGGAATGAAGAAGATGCATAAACCAGGTCCCTCAGAAATGGCTGAAAACACCTGCTGTATCTAAGGATTTATATTTTATAGTTCATACAAAGTGGACCTTTCTAAGAATAGTCCAAAGGTTAGAAAGCTTTAAAATATCATGGGCACAGAGTGTTGGTCAGGGCTGGGTTTCCCAAACAGGCATTGCAGGAGTGGGAGAAGAAAGGAGCCATGGTCGGTGGTTTAGAATTATTGCTTTTTAAAGCTAACTGAGTGACAAGATATCAACTATAACTACATTTCTTGATATAAAGATACCCACCATATCACATTCCATGAACAAAACTGTACATTAAATGCAGCAATCAATATATGGAACATCAAGACCGTACAAATACGTCTCAATAATTACTTTCAGGTAAATGTTGCATCAATAGTGCAAAATGTGTATGTTCTATTGTTTTTAAGCCGACAATTAAGCCATCCGGATTTTTCATTTGTGTGTTGTTTTATATGTTTTCTTTAGTTTTGCATAAAGTACAAGGGGTTAGATCCCATTTCATGTTTTTTTTTTCATGTTTATGTCCCTGATGTGGAGAGATAAACCATTTATTTGTCCTAGTTGCCATTGTTACCAGAGCTGAAAGTAATGAGGACATCCAAAGTTTTGAGTTTTACCAATAGAGGCATATAGGGGGAATATTTCAATGTAGATACGGTATTTGTTTTGGTGACAAAAAGGAAATAAACCTAAACTTTGTAAAGACTATCTCTCACTCCTTGCATCTACAGGGCAAAAACTGAATGGAAATCTATTAAATGGGACACAAACAGTAAAATCCCAAATGAAAAAAAAAAAATTACAAAAGATTTGTTGTGTTACACAGCAACGAAAAAAGGTGACCCTTATGAAGGCAAATATAGTTCCTGATCTGCTCTAAAACAAGTGTAATTTTTTTTGCATGTATACATTTATAGAAAGGAAGGGGGGTTTAATTAAAATACATAATTATTCATACATCATCAGTTTAAGATATGAAATGCAAATGCACTTCGTAAACTTAGAAAATGGCTTCTAATTTTGAAAAGGTCACAGTTTTCAAAAATAATGATTATTTTTCTCTCATAACTCTGACGTCTTAGTACGCCATTATTAGGTTGCAACAGGTTAACAAGAATCTGTAAACATAAGTGACATCTAACACATTTGGACTAAGCTTGTATTTAATGCTTATTTATAAATTGTAAGTGTGCCAGGCTTTTTGGTATTGTGGGAGAATTACCAGTGGACAAATTGAGAGTCATGTTTACTATTAACCAGGCTATAGATGATAGATTTTCTTTCCTGCAAGCACAGGTTGCAGGAAAGAAAATCACTTGATTCGCCCATCAACACAGCCAGTGTTGATGAGGGAATCCCTCTATCCCTCTCGTGAAGATATTGTGTTCTTCCGGCTGGGGGGGGCAGTGAACTGTCTATGCTGGGAAACACAGTACCGTATTTATCGGCATATAACATGCACCGGCGTATAACACGCACCCCAAGTTTAGGAGGGAATTTTAAAGAAAAAAACTTTTAGGAGGGAAGTTTAAGGAAAAAAATGCCCATTAATGCAGCCTTGTCAGTGTCATTTGCAGCCTTGCATTGCAGCCTTGTCAGTCATTTGCAGCCTTGTCAGTCATTTGCAGCCTTCCATTGCAGCCCTGTCAGTCATTTTCAGCCATGTCAGTCATTTGCAGCCTTGTCAGTGTCTTTGCTGGCTTGCCATTTAAAAATGGCACCGCTGAGATACAGAGTGGATGTCCTGTGTATCTCGGCGGCGCTCGGTATCTCTCGGCCATTCTCAGCGGCTTTCGGCTATTTTCGTCCACACTCGGTGGCTTTTGGTCGCACTCGGCCATTCTCGGCAGCTTTCTGCTTTCTGAAAGCCACTGAGAGCGTCCGAAAGCCGCTGAGAACGGCCGAGTGCGGCCAAAAATAGCCGAAAATAGTCGAGAGCCGCCGAGAACGGCAGATAAGCTGACAATCGGCAGGGGATTGCCGTATAACACACACCCACAATTTTCCCCTGATTTTAAGGGGAAAAAAGTGCATGTTATACGCCAATAAATATGGTAATTATTGCTAGTGGCTATTGTAATACAGTAATTGCGTCTTAAAAGTCTGACATGCTGGTTTACCCAAGTACAATCAGCCTACTCATACATGGTTTGAATCTTGGCCGATTCCTGGCCGAGTTTCAAAACGTCTATGGCTGGCTTTAGAGGAGTAGTAATGAGCATTCTTATGTTTGACCTTTAGAAGTTAATTTACTAAAGGCAAATAGGCTGTTCACGTTGTAAGGGAAGTTTCAATTTGTAAGGAAATGTTCCCCAAAGCTTAGTAAATGTGGTGAAATTTCACTTTGCAAAAAGACAGAAAATGTAAGCAAAAGCATTTTTGATTGCACATAATTAGATGATGGAAGCCAGCAGAGCTTCACCTCATTCACAGCTTCACCTCATTCAACCCCTTAAGCCAACTATAGACGGTTCGAATTTTGGCAGGTTCAGCAGGAAACGGCTGAGATTCAAACCATGTATGGGCAGGCTGAATGTAACCTAAAATCTTTTGTCAATTTTATATGCTGTCCCTTTGACATGTATATGTTAAGTATTCATGAGGTCAATACTATGTATGTGTGTGTATACATATTACACCTTTTCTACTATGTGCAATATTGTTATGTATTGTCAGACTTCATATGCCAACTAAATATACTTTCTAATTATCTCACCCCCACAAATCAATAGCCTCATTTAAAGTCCTGCCTTCCTTTTTTTTTGTACCTGAACCAGGGATGGAGGCACAGACCGTGTGCTTCATTTAAAGTCCCAAACTCCCCCCCTATTATTCTATATCGGCTAAATGTACCCAAGTTGATTGCTCAATCAACTTGGGTACTACCACCCTGCTGGATTTTATATGCGATTATTGCTAGGGGCTGTTATAGCCATTAGGAGTAATCACTGTGTTCTCCTGGTGGGAAAGAACACCCCTGCCATGAGAACACAATGGCTCCATATGAGGGATTCTCCTGTCAACATTGTCTGTGTTGAGGGGGATCGAGCAAATTTATTTTCTGCAACCCAGAGTTTTTTTTAAGTCGATTATATACAACATATATTATTTTTGCAAGAATCCTTGTGGAGATTTACCCGCAGCTGTTTCCTATTCACAGAGTAGGAGGGTCAGTGAGACAATCGACAATCCCCTGAACAAGTAAGTATGGTTATCAGAAAACACTTTCAAAGTTAGAAAAACTATTTACAAAATGGCTTGTATAAGTTATGCAAATATTTTAATAAACATGTGCTTTTCATTGAGGGTTTTCTGTACAACAAAGATAAACATGTAAAAAAGCTATAAAGTTTTATCCTGGATATCAGCCAAATACAATGTTCTCATTGCATGCTAATTTGGATCAGGCTTAAAGGTTTATATAATGACGGTCTACTAGACAGATGGTAGTTGTCTGCATAACACATAGCATTAGACAAAGTGGTGTCAACCTGTCAGAGTACTGTTTCTCTTACAAATGATGTCTAGATGCTAATAAATAGTAGTAATCTTGTTTTTAATATGGTTTTAATGAGGTATGTTAACCACATCGTCAGGAAAATTTAGTTGAAGCAATGGGTTTGAACTGATGAAGCCTGTAGGACAAAACATGTAGTGTGCTGATCTGCTGATCATTTGTAATACAGTATATCATCAATTAAAAACAGAATAGAACCATAAACCCATATTTAATCTATCCTTTTAAAGAAGGTAAAATTTGCTCTAACATAGAAGAAAATTTGTGGTTGTAAACTTCAGACATAAAACTCAACAAAGCACATCTCTCTATACTGTGTATGTATCTCTATCTAAAGCACAGAGTGTCATTCCTCTCTGCTTCCTCATTCCTCTGTTATCTGTATGATTCATTTCTGACAATGTCTACAATATTAACAATGTTTAGGTATCAATGTGTGTCTGCTCCTCCCAATTTTGGGGTACACTGATTAGGCCCGACCTGCAGGTTTTAGTAATTCTTCAGTTACTAAAGCAAAGTATGCCAGTGGCAGAGAAAAGCAGACAATCTGGCTTATCTTATCGTTGAAAAATAGGAAATGGCTTTGTTTTGTTAATTTTGCTGACTAAAATATTTTCATCGACAAAATTAATACTATTTTAGTATACTAAAATATGACTAAAACTAAAACAATTGAGATGACTAAAATATAACTAAAACCAAGACAAATGAGATGACTAAAATAACAACTAAAACTAAAATGGCATTTTAGTCAAAAGACTAAATTATGACGAAAACTAAAATGGCATTTTAGTAAAAAGATTGACTAAAACTAAATTGAAATTTGACATCAAAATTAACACTGCACTACCACTTAAGAATATATAAGGGACATCTACAAAGCTTCTAAAAGAAAACAAGAAAAAGGCTTTTCTTATTTTTTTTTCATTGATATTTAATGTTGGTAATATATTATTGTTATTATTATACAGGATTTATATAGGGCCAACAGCTTGAACAGTGCTTTACAACTAGAGGGTAGACAGTACAGTTTCAATACAATTCAATACAGAAGGAATCAGAGGGTGCAGGTAATATGTGCAATGGCATTACAGTCAATAGAAGTCACAGTTTTTTGTTTTATTATATTCTCAAGTTGTACTTCTACTTTTTAAAAGTAATATTTTTGTTTGTTTATTAAATTTGGTTTTATTTATAAAGACGTTATATATCACAACGGCTAAATCTGTGTTTGTAGTGCAAGTTCAAACCTCAATACTATAAATAATAATTTTTAGATTCTTACCCCCAGAGTATATAATGAGTTAGGCAATTCTAAAGAAATGCTTAAATAATGCATTCAAATTTAACTAAACCCATTAGATTTTAGTCAATTAAAGTGTACTGGAGATTTTAGTCGACTAAAGCTAAAACTAAAACAATTCAGATGAGTAAAATACAACTAAAACTAAAATGGCATTCTAGTCAAAAGATTAAAATACAACTAAAACTAAAATGGCATTTTACTCAAAGGACTATAACTAAAACGAAATCTAAATTTGACATCAAAATTAACAAGTTTGTACTACAGTTCTTTCTTCTTCTTTTTTTCTAAATATGTTTATTGAGATATACATTGTTTTACTACAAAAGTATAATAAATAGGTATTTAATACCCATATGAAAAATAAGGCCTCTTTCACACGGGGAGGATCAGTAATGATCCGCCCCGTGATGATCCGCTCGCTCAGCGGGGATCGCTCCGTTGTCCCCGCTGAGCCGGCGGCAGACAGGGCGGTCTCCGCACACTGTGCAGGGACCGCCCTGTCAGCTCTCCGCTCTCCTCTATGGGATTGGATGAGCACGGCCCGTCTGTCTGTGTTCATCCGATCTGCTCGGCAGACGGACAGAAAAATAGGATTTTCCTCCATCTGCAGAATCGGACAGTTGCGGAGGCGGACAATAGCGGGTGTCTGCGGATGCTCATCCGCAGACACCCACTATCCCATAGGGATGAATGTATGCCCGTATTTCATCCGCAAACGGATGGATGAAATACGGACATACCATCCGCATGTGTGAAAGGGGCCTAAGGGTTTTGTGAAGTCAGTTCTTTCTAATCAACGCCTAAAATTATTGTTAATTATTAGCAACATATAAATAATATTATTATTAGATTATTTATCTTAAACTGACTTATATTAATTAATTATCTAGTATAGTATATGTAGGGAAATTGATATCTTATCTTGTCTGTGGCACAACACAATTTTTATGTCTTTAGAATTATCGAAGAAAGTAACAACCTAAAAACTGAGCAAATACTTCTCCTGGCAGAACATATTCCAGTGTTTATGAAGAGTATGTCAACACTGACACAGAGATATAAATTACTGAAAATAACACAATCTGTTGCACTGGAAGTAATTGAGACAGACATTACACACTCCGTTCTTGGGAAATAGCTATTTTTAAAGTGGTTTTGGAAAATAATATAGTATGAGAACAGTTTTCTCATTTCTGGCTACAGGTTTGTACTTATAGGGTGCAAGCTAAAATTGAGGATAGGCTCCCAAAACATGTAAGCATTTTAAATTACCCATCACATGGATAAATAATAACCCTGATTGATATGGGTGTTATTACAAGAAATAAGGCGAGTACTTGCACATTTTTCACAAATATCAATATTCCCACAAAAAGATTTAAAAAGAAAATAGGTTAAAATTGTCTGTTCAATGTCTACATAATTCCCATTTAGTTTTTTTCTGAATGCACATCCAGAAAGGTGTTCAGAAGAAAATATTATATGGACAATATGTTTTGCCAAGGGTAATGTTTATTTTCTTAGTTTCCTTTTTTGTGTTATATTGAAGAACTTAGGCTTGTAAGAATATGTCAGATGTTTAAATGACGGCTACAGCGCGGATCTCCTTTGCCGGGACTACGTCTATTGACGTCGTCCCATGATCGAGCGGCCTGCGCGCCCCTTGAGGGGCGCGCGCGGCGCGCTCTGTGATCGGCCAGTCTATGAGACTCGCCTGATCACCGATCCGAGCAAGGTGTCGATCCCGACCCCTTATCACGTGATCAGCTGTCAGCCAATGACAGCTGATCATGTGATACAACGGAGCCGGTATTCGGCTATTATTCCTCCTCGCGCTGACAGCGCGAGGAGAAAAAAAAGAACCGATCACCGGCGGCCGTAATCGGGACATCAGTCCCGATCATGGCCAGCCCTGCCAGTGCCCATCTGCCCCCTGCCAGTGCCCACCTGCCCCCTGCCAGTGCCACATGAATAAAAAATGTGTCCCCCTGTCAGTGCCACCCAGCAGTGCCCATAGTGCCACCCAGCAGTGCCCACAGTGCCACCCAGCAGTGCCCACAGTGCCACCCAGCAGTGCCCACAATCTGCCTCAACAAAGGTGCTGCACCCCAGTGCCACATATCTGTGCCCATCAGTGTCATCTACCAGTGCCCAGCAGTGCCGCCCATCAGTGCCCAGCAGTGCCACCTATCAGAGCCACCTATCAGTGCCACCTATCAGTGCCCATCAGTCCCATCTATCAGTGGTACCTATCAGTGCCCCTTAGTGCCACCCATCCGTGCCACCCATCTGTGCCACCCATCCGTGCCATCTTATCTGTGCCCATCTTTGCCCATCAGTGCCACCTTATCTGTGCCCATCGGTGCTGCCTTATCTGTGCCTATTAGTGCCGCCTTAACTATGCCTATCAGTGCCCACTAGTGCAGCCTATCAGTGCCCACCAATGCAGCCTATCGGTGCCCACCAGTGCAGCCTACCAGTGCCGCCTCATCAGCGCACTTCAATGAAGGAGAAAAATTACCTGTTTGCAAAATTTTATAACAAACTATTAAACATGATTTTTTATTTTTTTTTGCATCTTTTTTTGTTTGTTTAGCAAAAAATAAAACTCCCAGCTGTAATTAAATACCACCAAAAGAAAGCTCTATTTGTGGGAAAAAAATTATAAAAATTTCATTTGGGTACAGTGTTGTATGGCTGCGCAATTGTCATTCAAAGTGCATCAGCGCTGAAAGCTGAAAATTGGTCTGGGCATGAGGGGGGTTTAAGTGCCCAGTAAGCAAGTGGTTAATAAACTTTCACTAACTCTCAACACAGATGAGCAGGAATATGCTGCCCAGTTCAGGTTGAGCATATAGAGAAATTCCGTCCATTCCACTTGCTTTCCGGAAGTGCGTTTCTGTGGTTGTTGACACTTCTGCCACTTGGAATGCACGTGCGGTCTGTGGGATGCGGCTTGCGCAGACGTTGGTTTCCGCTGTGTGGACCGCTTTCATAACTTCCGTCAATTTACTTGATTTCACTCCCTATATAAGGCTAGCGCTGTACGTCATGGCCACGTTCCTGAAGATGCACAATAGTGACGAAACATTGGGCTGACTGAGGGACCAGTGACGTGCTAGGAGTGAATTGAGGAGTGGTCTCCACCTTGTCGGTGGGAAGCGCTGGGCACTTTCTTTTCTATATGCCTATACTGTATTAAACAAATGTGAGTTTATATTTATTGGGTTTTATGGAATAAATTGTCTTGATTTTCATGATAACTGCTCAATGAGAATATCTCTTTTGTTTTCATACATGATGATCATGCTATTGATTTGGAGTACACCTGTTCAAATAAGGTTGGGCTGAGATCTATATGCGTATTACTTGGTGATGTTTTTGGATGAGAGATCTTCTGTTGGATTGGTGAATCAGTCTTAGGAGAGGGAGGAACCCGGGACCTGACAATACAAGGTTTTGCTTTCTGTACGCAGTTTATGTACTGACGGTAAAGCCGCGTACACACGGGCGGACTGTATGGCCAACTTAGTCCGTCAGACAATCCGACGGACAGTCCGTCCTACTTTCGAATGAACGGACTTGACCACACACGGATGCACAAACAGTCCGTCGAAAGCTTGCGCAATGACGTGTACAGCACGTACGACGGGACTAGAAATAGGAAGTCCAATACACAGCAATGCAACCTTTCGCCGTGTAAATCCTTTCTGAGCATGCGCCATACTTAGTCCGTCGAACTAGCCTACTGACGAGCGGATTGTCCGCTGAAACCAAAGTATGACGGACAGTATTACGGAAATTCCAAAATACTTAGTCCGCCAGACTGCACGCTAATAAAGTCCGCTGAAGCCCACACACGAGCGGACTGTCCGCTAAAATGTGTTTAGACGGACTAAGTTGGCCAGACAGTCCGCCCGTGTGTACGCGGCTTCAGAGTCAGTGTGATTGGGTTCTGGTGATGGTCTCCTTCTTTTATCTCTCTGAAGAGCACAGATGGACTTTTTCAATCATAAGGACATCTCTTCAAGGCACTATATATGAACTTTTGTTTGTATTAATTATTATTTTTCAAGTGCTACACCAAACCTTCTGAAAATTTTTTATTGTATCAGCAGCTACTATCTATAGTTACATAGTTAGTAAGGTTGAATAAAGACACCAGTCCATCCAGTTCAACCTGAGTGAGTGTCTTTAATTGACCCTATCCCTGTATATTACACACTCACATCGGTCCCTAACCACTTACAGACTGGACCATTTTGCTGGTCAAAGACCAGACCACTTTTTGCGATTCGGCACTGCGCGCTTTAACTGACAATTGCGCAGTCGTGCGACGTGGCTCCCAAACAAAATTGACATCCTTTTTTTCCCACAAATAGAGCTTTCTTTTGGTGGTATTTGATCACCCCTGCGGTTTTTATTTTTTGCGCTATAAACAAAAATAGAGCGACAATTTTGAAAAAAACGCATTATTTTTTACTTTTTGTCATAATAAATATCCCCCAAGAATATATAAAAAAACTTTTTTCCCTCAGTTTAGGCCGATACGTATTCTTCTACATATTTTTGGTAAAAAAAATCGCAATAAGCGATTATTGATTGGTTTGCGTAAAAGTTATAGCGTTTACTAAATAGGGATAGTTTTATGGCATTTTTATTAATAATTTTTTATTATTTTTTTTTTTACTAGTAATGGTGGAGATCAGTGATTTTTATTGTGACTGCGACATTGCGGTGGACACATCGGACATTTTTGACACATTTTTGGGATCATTGTTATTTATACAGTAATCCCTGCTATATAAATGCAGTGATTCCTGTGTAAATGACACTGGCAGTGAAGGGGTTAACCAGTGGGTGGCAGTGTAGGGGTTAAGTGTTCCTAGGGGTGTGTTACTAACTGTGTGGGGGCTGGGCTTTCATTTAGTGAACACTGATGTCTGCTCCAATCACATGGAGCAGAGATCAGCGTCACTAGTTGCTAGGCAGAATGGGGAAATGCTGTTTACACGGCATTTCCTCCATTCAGCCGTCCCGTGAGATGATCGCGGGTATGTCCGCGGCGATCGAGTCCGCGGGACCCGCGACTAGACTCACGGGGGTCCCGACCGGCACACGAGCGCCTGCCGGCGGCGCGCTCGTGGTGGCAGGGCGGCATTGAAGATTGGACGTACCTGTACGTCAATATGCCTGCCCGTGCCATTCTGCCGACGTACATCGGCGTGCGCTGGTCGGGAACTGGTTAAGATATGAGATATATATGTACTACATGTTATCATTCTCACATTACAAAATTTAATTTTTGATTGCATTAAGCTTATTTCACTTCAGTTGCATAATACTATATCTTTTTGAAACTGAAAATGTGCTACTGTTATTACTGTATTTGATGTATGCTATTTCGATACACAATACACATTTATGGAAAAAAAAAAAGATAAACAGCAAATGCAAATTTACTTTTCGTGACTAGATAGACATGACCAAAAACTTGACCATGAACATGATGTATAATTTTATCAAAATAAAATATGATACACTTGGGGGGTTAAGTACATTATACCTGTGGTTGGACAATGTGCATAATTCCATGGAATAAATCTCTGTTCATTTGGTAACATGCCATCTCCACTTTGTTTTTTCCATGAACACTGAGTGCAAGTTCCACATTTGTATATATTGTACCTTTTGTGGTGCAAGGATCACTTCTCTATATGTCCCCTAACCTTGAACTAAGTCATTGATGTTAAAAGCATCCATACCCTTTGTGTGAATGCAGGTGCATGGTGGGAAATTACCTGACCACAAATGGTTGTGCCAGCACTTATGGTTTCCTTTCAAGTTCAGTTGACCTTGGTTCAGACCTAACCTAAGCTCATCCCTACTGTGCACTTGTTCCATGTAGGATGGTATTACCTGCTGTGGTCATAGCTAGGGAATGATCTTTTTTTACTCCCTGATAGGGATGGGCGAATGGTTCTGCCCAAGCATACGTTCAAGCTGAACTTTGGCACTTTGCTTTACTTTTACTTTGGTGAACAATGAACATTATGCAGTGTTTGTGGCAAATTCTAAATCCGCGGAACATGTTAAAGTCTATGGGACACTAACATGAAAAACTAAAAGTGCTAATTTTAAAGGCTTATATGCAAGTTATTGTCATAAAAAGTGTTTGTTTCCTGGGTCCTGCCCCAGGGGACATGTATCAATTTAAAAAAAAGTTTTAAAAATGGCAGATTTTTCAGGAGCGGGGATTTCAATAAAGCTTAAAGTGAAGCAATAAAAATGAAATATTCCTTTAACCACTTGCCGCCCGCCCTATTACAAATTGACGGCGGCAAAGTGGTTTCATAATCCTGATCGGCCGTCATATGACGTCCTCAGGATTATAAGCCGCTGCGCGCCCCCGGGGGCGCGCATCGCGGCGATCGTTGTTGCGGGGTGTCAGTCTGACACCCTGCAACTATGATCTCGGTAAAGAGTCTACGACGGAGACTCTTTACCACGTGATCAGCCGTGTCCAATCACGGCTGATCACAGTGTAAATAGGAAGAGCCGGTGATCGGCTTTTCCTCACTCGCATCTGTCAGACGCGAGTAGAGGAGAGCCGATCGGCTTCTCCTCTGACAGGGGGGGCCTGTGCTGATCGATTATCAGCACAGCCCCCCCGAGGAAGCCCACACTGGACCACCAGGGACGCCACCAGACCACCAGGGATGCCCAGGATAAGGTATGCCACCCTAGACCACCAGGGATTCCAGTCAGTGCCACAATGGATGCCAATCAGTGCCCACAATGGATGCCAATCAGTGCCCACAATGGGCATCACTGATTGGCATGCATTATTGTTTGGCACTGATTGGCATCCATTAGTACAGTATATTATAATACAATGCTGCCTATCAGTTCCCATCCGTGCCGCCTATCAGTGCCCATCCATGCCACCTATCAGTGCCCATCCATGCCCACCTGTGCCGCCTACCCATGCCCACCTGTGCTGCCTACCCATGCCCACCTGTGCTGACTACCCATGCCCACCTGTGCCGCCTATCCATGCCCATCCATGCCGCCCATCCATGCCCATCCATGCCAGCTATCAGTGCCAATTTGTGCCACCTATCAGTGTCCATCTGTGTCGCCCATCAGTGCCACCCATCAGTGCCGCCTATCAGTGCCCATCAGTGCCGCCTATCAGTGCCACATATCAGTGTCCATCAATGCCACCTCCTCAGTGCCACTTCATTGGTGCCACCTCATCGGTGCCCATCAGTGCCGCCTTATCATTGCCCATCAGTGTATCCCCATCAGTGCCCATCAGTGAAGGAGAAAATTTACTTATTTACAAAGTTTTGAAACTGAAACAAAAAAAAACTTTTTTTTTTCAAAATTGTCGGTATTTTTTTATTTGTTTAGCAAAAAATAAAAACCGCAGAGGTGATCAAATACCACCAAAAGAAAGCTCTATTTGTGGGAAAAAAATGATAAAAATTTCATTTGGGTACAGTATAGCATGACCGCGCAATTGTCATTCAAAGTGCGACAGCGCTGAAAGCTTAAAATTGGTCCGGGCAGGAAGTTGTTTAAGTGCCCGGTATTGAAGTGGTTAAATATCGTGCCTGGGGGTGTCTATAGTATGCCTGTAAAGTGGCACAGTTTTCCCGTGCTTAGAACAGTACAGCAGCAAAATTACATTTCTAAAGAAAAAAAGTCATTTAAAACTGATCACGACTGTAATGAATTGTTGGGTTTCGGCAATATAGATACTCATTGGAAAAAACAGCATGGGTTCCCCCCAGTCCATTACCAGGCCCTTTGGATCTGGTATGAATATTAAGGGGAACCGCAAACCAAAAAATGTAAAAAGTTCCGTGGGGGTCCCCCCAAAATCCATACCAGGCCCTTCAGTTCTGGTATGGAAATTATGGGGACCCCTGCACCAAATTTTAAAAAGAATGGCATAGGGGCCCCCCTCAAAATCCATACCAGACCCTTCAGGTATGGTATGGGTTTTAAGGGGAATCCTGCATCAATTTTTTTTTTAAATGGCGTAGGGGTCCCCCTAAAACATTCATACCAGACCCTTATCTGAGCATGCAACCTGGCAGGCCACATGAAAGATGGGCAATGATAGAGCGGCCCCCCTCCTGAACCATACCAGGCCACATGCCCTCAACATGGGGAGGGTGCTTTGGGGTCTAACCCCAAATCCCCTTGTCCCCATGTTGATGGGGACAAGGGCCTCATCCCCACAACCCCTGTCCGGTCCGGTAGTTGTGGGGGTATGCTGGCACGGAGCTTGTCAGTTAAAGCGACTCAGTGCCGTATTGCAAAAAATGGCCTGATCCTTCTGGTCCTTAAGTGGTTAAAGAGGCCCCATCAGTCTTTTTTTCTATTACAAGGGATGTTTACAGGGACAGTGTAAAAATAAAAAGGAAAAAAAAACATTTAAAGCACCCTGTCCCTCCGAGCTCGCACGCAGGAGTTAATGCATACGCAAGTCACGCCCACATATGTAAACGGTGATCAAACCACACATGTGAGGTATTGAAGTGATCGTTACAGCGTCAGCAATAATTCTAGCCCTAAACCTCCTGTGTAGCTCAAATCTTGTAGCTCAAAAAAAAGTTTGTCGCCATTCTACAAACAGGCTCAATTTTTAAGCATGACATGTTATATATCAATTTACTCGATGTAACATTATCTTTCACAGCATAGAAAAAAATTGGGCTAACTTTACTGTTTTCTTATCTTTTTATTCAAAAAAGTGTATTTTCTTGTTTAATTGTGTTTGTAAGACTGCTGCGCAAATACGTTGTGATGTAAAGTATTGCAACAATTTTCTAGCAAAACAGCTGACTTTAATTTGTAAACAACAAATGTCAGATATAGGTTCAGTCCTTAAGTGGTTAAGTGTATAACATTAAAAAAAAATGCCTATAATTCCATTACCTATTTTAGTAATGAACTGTCTAACCCTGCCCTTTACATGCTTAGTTGCTTTCTGGTTTTGGCACTGTACATGAAGAAAATTGAGTACTGTCCGTGATACTTTTTTTATTTGCACTAACATACAATTTTTCAGGACAAGCTTTTGGGTATGTCCCCTTCTTCAAGGCCCAAGCAGTACTGCTTGCAAAGCTTGTCCTGAAAAATTGTATGTTAGTGCAAATAAAAAAAGTATCATGGACAGTACTCAATTTTCTCTGTCACAATTGCACTAATACGGCTACAATCACATTAAATATGGCACTGTACATAAAATCAGAGCCACTAGAGGTCAGCCAAATGACAACTTTAAAGCGGAGGTCCACCCTAAAGTGGACCTTCCGCTCATCGGAACCCTCCCCCCCTCCGGCGCCACAATTGCCACCTTTCAGGGGGGAGGGGGGTGCAGGTACCTGTACAGCACAGGTATCTGCACCCACTTCCGGGATAGCTCTCTGCGGAAAGGGGCGTACATTACGCCCCTTTCCGAAGGTCCCCCGCTGCCTGCTGGGAAACACACAGATCCCAGAGGCAGCGGGTCCATTCTTATTGCACAGCACACACTCATTTTGATAATATAATTATTATTATGGAATGTATGTCCTTTTCTTAACCACTTCAGCCTTCGGCTGCTGAATGACCAGGCAATTTTTTGCAATTAGGCACTGTGACAATTTAACTGACAATTGCGTGGTCATGTGGCACTGCACCCAAACAAAATTGATGTTCTTTTTTTTCCCCACAAATAGAGCTTTCTTTTGGTGGTATTTGATCATCTCTGCATTTTTTATTTCTTGCACTATAAACAAAAAAATAGCAACAATTTTGAAAAAAACAACACAATATTTTGTACTTTTTGCTATAATAAACATCCCCATTTTTTTTTTTAAAAAGCTACATTTTTCTCAATTTAGGCTGATATGTATTCTTCCACATATTTTTGGTAATAAAAATCGCAATAAGCGTAGGTTTGAGCAAAAGTTATAGTGTCTACAAAATAGGGGATAGATTTATAACATTTTTATTATTATTTATTTTACTAGTAAGGGTAGCGATCTGCGATTTTTATTGGGACTGCAACATTTTGGCGGACACATCAGACACTTTTGACACATTTTTGGGACCATTGGCATTTATACAGCAATCAGTGCTATAAAATGCTTTACTGATTACTGTAAAAAAAGTCACTGGCAGGGAAGGGGTTAACACTAGGAGGCGATCAAGAGGGATATTGTTTTCCCTGTGTGTATTTCTAACTGTAGGGGGAGGGGACAGACTTAGAGGAAATTACACATGATTTCTAGCTATTAGGAACTCACGATCTGTCTCTCTTCACAGAACAGAACAGGGATTTGTGTGTTTACACACACACGTCCCTGTTCTGCCTCTCGTGCCCGCAATTGCTTGTGGCCGCTGGTCATCGCGACCATCAGGCACGAGCATCGTCACCCCCGCAGTGCTATCCCGCTTAAAGGAGCCGACATATAGCTACGATGGCTCATGGATCGTGCCGACATGCCGCAGTATAAAGACGGCGGCTGGTCGGCAATCAGTTAAAGAACAATAATTGTTATCAAACGGTTATGGGTAAAGTTCAACTTTAAGTGAGAAAAATAGTAGCCACTTCTTAAGGATTATTTGATAACATAGTCTCTGGTTAAACAAAACACTCAAGTAGGACTAAGCGAGCACAAATGTGTGAATGAGGTCTATATAAGGCTTCAAAAAACTGAGTTTTCCAAAGTGTTACTACATTCTTCAGCAAAATTGAAATGTCAGGGGGCATTTTTTTCATGTAAAACAAATTTAGTGCCACAAAGTCCAGCCTCATACTACAAAATCACCTGCATTTTACTGAGCAATTAGGCTCTGATTAATGCCCAGCTAGGAAATGTATGAGTGGGCACGAGTCACTGGATTTTAAAGGCAAACCATAATGGTTTTCGAAAAACTTTAACTATTACCTATAAGTTTATATATTTTTAACCTGGTGATTTATAATTTATTTATCATATGTGGACAATATTTGATTTACAAATAAACATTTGATACAATACAAATGATTCCCAAAACTCTATGTGTTATCCAAATTGACAGCACAGCAGCAGTTTTTCCTTCATTCAGCGTTTGACTTGTCAAAATTATCAGACACAGTCAGATGCTGCTCTGACTCATTCATGTTTGTGTGCAAATGCTACTGAGCTATGTAAACACCATGATTTATTCATCAAAGGAGCTAAGGAGAGTCTGTAAACCACGTGAAAATGTGTTGAGAGCTCCATATGCTGACTGATAAAAATACTCTTAGGATGCAATATTTCATATTTACTTAACAAATAAATAAACTTTACAGAAGAGGATTGTCGGGAGATTTCTGTAGGTTTACCTGTTCAGTGGTACTATCTCTCTTATCTTGTTCCTGCTTTATTCCAAGAACGCACTTCTTGCCAAAGTGTTACAATCAGAGACAAAAAAGAGAATAGACACAGTGGACAGAGTATGGCTCAATCTTTTATCCAGAAGAATTACAACAAACAAGTCATGTCACCATGTTATGCCTTGCTGTCACTGAAATGTATATAACACCATGATTTTGCTTGAGTTCCATGCTTGAGTTTTAAACTAAACCTGACTTTACACTGATGCAAGGTCAACATTTCCACAAAGCATAAACAATGCATCATAACCACTTAGTATCACCAATAATCCCCAGTTCATTTCTGGATTCCTTTCTCTCCTTACGGTTGGAAGATCGGAACTTTGCTCTCTGTGGAACTCATTATATGTTGTGTACAGTGCCAGAAGAAAAAAATGTAGTAGCTGGTAACACAGTCTGCTAAGGCAACATTTGACCTGATTTTCCAAATATGAGCTGAGAGATTACAACAGCATATACGACTGTACACACTATATTATAAATATTGGTACACAAGAAATTCATTGATCGTACTACATTTGAATGACAAAGTATATCTATTTTATTTCCATCTTGAGGTTATCACACTAAAAAGCTATACAGTATATTAAGTTTGGCTTATCATGAATTAGGTCTGTATAATGATAGCAGCCTTGTTTTGGCTTTCTCTACAGGTAAACAGAATCTTTTTTTTTAGACATTGTGAGTCCACACAACAGTTCAAGCTTCAAACTGATTGAATACAGTTTCATTGTGCTTTCAGCGTTAAAGGAGAATTATGGGCAAATCTCTTTTGGTCATACTTCTTATTGAAGCTACAGGAGTGCACCTAGTTCTGCACTACTGTGACCCATATTCAGCTGACAGCAGGCTAAAGTCCACTGTCGGCTCTGCAGGGATCTCAGCAATAATGTTGGGATCCACTCAGATGCCTGACAGCCGAAAACCTAAACCAGCCACCCAAACACCCCCTCCCCTCCACAGTCTGCTGTTCCATACAGAGCTGGAGCGCTGGAGGGGCAGAGCACAGTCACCACTCTGTGCTCAGAACAGACCCGTGAACTGAGAGATCAGTGGCCTTTGATTGCCTAATTCTCTGTGTAAAGAGCTGGTCAGCAGCTCAGATCGGTGCTGCAGTCATCTAGGTAAGTATAAATGTTTGGGTTTTATTGATTAAGCACTTCTCTTTTAAATAAACATGAGAAGCATTTCAAGCATACAAAACAACTTAGACAACCCTCCCTCACCAAAAACACTGGCTGAGTTTGCCAAACCTCATGAAAACTTTGGACACAGGCCTCTATGTCTGTGAGTGCAACATTAGGCTAATGACAATTCCCCCAAGGGACATGATATTTATGACACTATTGTAAGGTTCTAACAATTGTGTAGTTAGTGGTATTTTACAGAATATGCAGAATTTAAAATGATATATACAGTGTATATAATATATAGGGGGGCACCATCTATCAATATCAAAGTACTGGTAAAGGAATATTAAAAACAAGGGAAAAAAGGAATAAAAAGTATATCGTTTTATATATATTTTAATACTTAAAAGAAAATATACAGTATAAGGAACAAACGACTCACAGAGCGTCAATAGCTAGCTTGCTCCTGTTTCCCCTGGTGACGCGCTGTGATGCAAAACACATTGGGCGAGGCTACGAACATGTGACATCATCAGTGCCCTCTGTCAGTTGTCAGTGAGGCCATCCATTATCTGATTGCCTTGAGTCTGCCTGAACAATGTGAGTACCTTTTCTGGTTTTAATAATAAAGATGTACTGTGAGTCCTTTGTTCCTTTTCCCTGTATGATGACTATTTGAGTTCACTTTGGAGTTGTGCCGATTACTACATGATGCTTTTATACTGAGACCCTGCCGGTCATACTTACATACATACCTGATTTGGAGACTCCGACTGAGGATTTGGGGCTCCCTATGCACTGTTGATCTCTGTAATTGGGGATCACATCCGTCTGGTAAGAGGCTTTATGGTGGTGGTGGGCACGCATGTAAGGTGCACTTCCTAGTCTCTTCATGTTGCTTATTTCTAAGTGGAATCTTTGTGAGAAGATCTATCTCACAAAGACGTTCTATCACAGTTGTTCTTTTACAATATGGACTGACCACTTTTTAAAGCAGAGTTCCACCCATTTAAAAGTCAGCAGCTACAAAAAGTGTAGCTGCTGACTTTTAATAATCAGACACTTACCTGTCCCATGGTCCCATGGTGCAGACTCATGAAGCCCCCCTCCTCTCCCTCTCCTGTCCGAGGCGCCGACATTCTAACTGTGGGTGCCTGGGGACCAGCTAAACGGTGTTCCTAAATTATCATTGTGCCTAGAGAGAGTGGAACCATACTATGTGAGTGATATTTTGTAATGTATTTTTAAATAAAGTACAGTGCCGTGCAAAAGTATTCGGCCCCCCTTGAACTTTTCAACCTTTTGCCACATTTCAGGCTTCAAACATAAAGATATAAAAATTTTATTTTTTTGTGAAGAATCACCAACAAGTGGGACACAATTGTGAAGTGGAACGAAATCTATTGGATAATTTAAACTTTTTTAGCAAATAAAAAACTGAAAAGTGGTGCGTGCAAAATTATTCGGCCCCTTTACTTTCAGTGCAGCAAACTCACTCCAGAAGTTCAGCGAGGATCTCTGAATGATCCAATGTTGTCCTAAATGACTGATGGTGATAAATAGAATCCACCTGTGTGTAATCAAGTCTCTGTATAATAAATGCACCTGCTCTGTGATAGTCTCAGGGTTCTGTTGAAAGCGCAGAGAGCATCATGAAGACCAAGGAACACACCAGGCAGGTCCGTAATACTGTTGTGGAGAAGTTTAAAGCTGGATTTGGATACAAAAAGATTTCCCAAGCTTAGGATAGGACAACAATCAGTCGTACACTGCACAAATCTGGCCTTTATGGAAGAGTGGCAAGAAGAAAGCCATTTCTCAAAGATATCCATAAAACGTCTCGTCTAAAGTTTGCCACAAGCCACCTGGGAGACACACCAAACATGTGGAAGAAGGTGCTCTGGTCAGATGAAACCAAAAGCAACACAGCTCATCACCCTCAACACACCATCCCCACTGTCAAACATGGTGGTGGCAGCATCATGGTTTGGGCCTGCTTTTCTTCAGCAGGGACAGGGAAGATGGTTAAAATTGAGGGGAAGATAGATACAGCCAAATACAGGACCATTCTGGATGAAAACCTGTTGGAGTCTGCAAAAGACCTGAAACTGGGACGGAGATTTATCTTCCAACAAGACAATGATCCCAAACATACAGCAAAATCTACAAAGGAATGGTTCACAAATAAACATATCCAGGTGTTAGAATGGCCAAGTCAAAGTCCAGACCTGAATCCAATCGAGAATCTGTGTTTTGTTTTTTTGTGCTATAAACAAAAATAGAGCAACAATTTTGAAAAAAATGCAATATGTTTTACTTTTTGCTATAATAAATATTCCCCAAAAATATATAAAAAAACATGTTTTTTTCCTCAGTTTAGGCCGATAAATATTCTTCTACATATTTTTGGTAAAAAAAAAATCGCAATTAGTGATTATTGATTGGTTTGCACAAAAGTTATAGCGTTTACAAAATAGGGGATGGTTTTATAGCATTTTTATGAATATATATTTTTTTACTAGTAATGGCAGCGATCAGCGGTTTTAATTGTGACTGCTACATTATGGCGGACACATCGGACATTTTTTACACATTTTTGGGACCATTATATTTATACAACAATCAGTGCTATTTAAATGCACTAATTCCTGTGTAAATGACACTGGCAGTGAAGGAGTTAACCACTAGGGGCGGGGAGGGGTTATGTGTGACGTGTGTTTTTTTACTGTTGGGGGTGTGGCTTGGCATGTGACGTCACTATAACAGGGAACAGACGATCAGTGACAGTCACACTAGGAAGCACGGGGAGAGGTTTGTTTACACATACCTCTCCTCGATCTTCAGCTCTGTGACCCGATTGCGGGACACCAGCGGCGATCGGGTCCCACGGCCACGGTCAAGGAGCTCAGGACCGGGTCGCGAGCTCGCCGCCGGCGGCGCGCATGCGATTCACGGCTGGGCACTTAAAGAGCAATGTACCTGTACGTTTATGTGCCCAGCCGTGCCATTCTGTCAACGTTAACGTGCAGGAGGTGGTCCTTAAGCAGATGATCTGAGTTAAAAATACCATCTTTTTATTTTTTTATTTTTTTGGATTAGTACATGTTTCCCATGGCAATGGCCAGATACCTACTCTCTTTTTAACAAAAAACTTTCAAATTAGCATTTATAAGATCATAAAATAATTGCAAGATCCACCTCCCATAAAATTTGAACTATTTGCTCTATTTGATCATCTCTAATGTCAAATTATCTTTAACAGGTTGTTGTTCTCTAGCAGCTTCTTGCAACATAATAGTAACCTCCAGCAGTTTCTGAAAACATGTCAGTGGACCCTCTTGGATTCTAATGGTTTGGCAAAATATTAAAGGCCTCTAACAGCTCTAATGGGAAAAAAAGGAAATGCATCTGTGCTGACATGTTCCTATACTCTACCTGTTGTCATTAAGCCTTTCCAATGCACAATGACATCGGTCAGCTGTACTTCCAGGGTACATCTTGCTGTAAAGAAAAGTGATATAATATGGTCTGTGCTTTGATTATATCGATTATTGGAGGTTTATATTGCAAATGCGGAGGTGTTATGTTCACGTTTAACATTTAAAGCCAATGTCTATCACAATTCCTTTTATTCTGTGCTGTGCTGTCACACATATATCTTTCTTTCTAAATATATTGGAAATATATTTATCTTTCATGTGGGACAGGAGGTCTCCTTCTACTTCATGCAATGTAGTATTTGAAAAGGGGGACTTAAGATAATCTCTATGTAAGAACTTTTTTAAATGTAATGAGAGGTTATGTCATTCATTTTTAAGCTGATGAGCTGATGAGCTTTCAGATAGTTACTAGTATGGATTACATAGTTACATAGTTGAATAAAGACAATAGCCCATGAAGTTCAACCTGTGTAGGTATGTGTGTGTAGAAAAATTATTTCCCATATCCCAGTATATTGTTTTCACTAAGATGCATGTCCAAGAGTCTTTTAAAACAATCCATACTTCCTGCCAACTACACTGACTGTGGAAGAGAGTTTCACACCATTACCGCCCTGACAGTGAAAAACCCCCTACACAGCTTAAGGTTAAACCGCTTCTCTTCCAGTCCAATGTGGCCCTGTGTCTTCCTACACTCCCTGGGACTGAAAAGTTTCATACTTATGCTGGGATCACCGTTAAGTTATTTGTATATCGCTATCATAGAGTATCTCCTCTCAAGCGTGTCTTCTTCAAGGAGAATAAATTTAGCACTTGTAGTCATTCCTCATAATTGTAGTCCTCCAGTTCCCATATTCATTTTTTTTTCCAATTTCTTTATTTTTTCTCCTTTTTTTCCTTTTAAACAAGAATGGAAACTTACATAAACAGTCTTTCCAAATGTTTTACATTGCATTTCCATACACAGACATAAAATATATCAATTCATTATATTTCCTTTGTCTCAGGCTTTCCTTATATTATAGTGTATACATCCAAGGAAAGAGCTAAATTGACAAATTAGGGAGGTAATATTTGGGGTCGATAACGAGGTAACACATCCCTCTAAATTCGGCCCCCCATTACCTATGTCTGACCCCGGGTTGGCGCTATTCCCCAGCCAGGCCAAGACACTACTGCCATCTTCTAGTTTCTCATCTCCCTCCCTTAATTTCCATCCTTGTTCCCCAAAATTAACAAACAACCCACAAAACCCCCCCCCCCACAAATCAAACAAAAAAATACAAAATAAAACAAAAAAGAACCAAACAAGAGAGGGGAGGGGAGAGGGGGGGGGCAGCCCCCCCCCCCCAGTTCTCAGCTTCATCCCCTAAACCCCCCTCCTCTCCTCTAAATCACATCAATCTGTTTTTCCCTTCCTCCGAAGAGATATAGCAAGTCCATGGTGTCCAAATTTCTAAGTAGGTTTTTCTTCTTTTCCTGGCTGTCCATACTACGTCTTCCATCCTGTTCACTTAGTCTACATTCTTAAGTCACATGCTCACATTAGGAGGTTGTATCTGTTTCCACCTAAGCGTTGTGCATGCCTTGGCTGTGTTTACCAAGTGACACAGGATAGAATTCCTGTATGTTTCTCTTGGGATCTCTGACAAATGTAAAAGGAATACTGCTGGGTCCTCACGTATTTGTACCTCACTGAATTTCCCAGCTCTTTATGACACCTCCAACACTCACTTGATATATGAGGGGAATATTTGTGAAGTTTTTCTGGTGTTCTGTACCATTGCGAAATGATTTTATAATTGGTTTGTTGTAATTTTGTACATGTTGCTGTTTTGAATATGGATTGTATCATGTTTTCTTCTTTTCCTCGGAAAAAGTCCTCCCCAAATCTATTTCCCATTTCCGAAAAAAAGGTAACTGAAAGTTCTCTGGGGGTTTAATCAATAACACGTACATTTTAGAGATTACATGCATAATTGTCTCCTTTTGCATACAAAGTTTCTCAAATGGCATATAGCCATGATCTAATAACTCTGGCACTGTCTCTGTACTTAAGAAATGTCCTAGTTGCGCCGCCTGCCAGAAATCTAATTGGAAGGGGCCTTTTTTTATCCATAAGCTCCTGCATTGTTGGCCATTTGCCCAATTTTATGAAATGCGAGGCTTGATATATTCCTCTTTTAATCAGTGCATCAAAAGGTCCTTTCTGTATGCCTGGTATAAATCGTGGATTACTTAATATAGGGACCAGGGGGGAATTCTGTGTCGATAACTTATTCTTCACTAAAAGGTTGTAGCATATCTGTAGTGTGGGTCCTATTGTAGGATGTAACTTCGTATCCAATGTCAGGTTTCTATAGCACCAAGGTGCTCTATGTAATAGCTCCCTGCACTGTGCCTGCTCTAAATTAGTCCAGATTTTCTGGTCTCCGTGTCGACACAGATCCAATAATCAACCTAGATGTACTGCCTGATAGTATTTATACATGTCCGGTGTTGCCAGTCCCCCATATTGTTTCGGTAATGTCAATAATGTTCTCCTTATCCTTGGTTGTTTATCTGCCCATATAAATTTCATAAATAATGTTTGGATAGTCCTGAAAAATTTCCTTGGTATTAAAATTGGGGCTGCCTGGAGGAGGTATAGGAGCTTTGGCAGAATATTCATTTTAATTATATTATTTCTTCCAAACCAGGAGTATATTCCCCTATTCCATCTCTCCAGGTGGCCACGTACTATTTTTAATGCAGGCAAAAAATGTAATTCATATATTTTATTGGGATCTGTTGCAATAATTATTCCTAGATATTTCAGATCTTGATCCGCCCAATTAAATTTATAATTTGATTTTATTAGTCTCATCATTTTCTTTGGGACTGCTACCATCAAGGCCTCTGACTTGGAACAGTTTATTTTAAAATAGGATAATATTCTGTGAAATTGTCGGATTCGATAGTGTAAAAAGCATATCATCTGCGTATGCTGCCACTTTATTATGCATCCCTCCTATAGTTATTCCTTGAATATCCCTGTTCAGCCTAACGCTACATAACAGTGGTTCGAGGGTCAGCATGAATAACAAAGGAGACAGTGGACATCCCTGTCTTGTCCCATTTGTTATCGGGAAAGATGAGGATACCACTCCGTTTACTCTTACTTGAGCTGTAGGTCTTTCATACATGCTTGCTATCCAGCCTATCATTTCCCCCCCTAGCTTTATATGTTGAAGGACCAAGAACATAAACCCCCATCCTACCTGATCAAATGCCTTCTCTGCTTCAGTTCCTAAAAATACGCAGGGGGTCTCAGTAGAATTGGCTATATGGATTAAAGCGGGAGTCCACCGGGACTCCGCGTTTTTTTTTTTTTTTTAAAGCCAGCAGCTACAAATACTGCAGCTTCTGACTTTTAAAATAGCGACACTTACCTGTCCAGCGCGCCCGCGATGTCGGCACCCGAAGCCGATCTCTAGATCGTCTGTAAGGTGCTGCCACCGCCATCTTGGGTATGGGAATCAGGAAATGGAGCCTTTCGGCTTTATTTCCCGGTTCCCTACTGCGCATGCGCGAATCGCGCTGCGCAATAAGGACGGTCCCCGCTACCTCTGGGATCTGTGTGTTTCCCAGCAGGCAGCGGGGCACTTGCGGAAAGGGGTGGGCACTTGCGGAAAGGGGCGTAATCTACGCCCCTTTCCGCAGAGAGCTATCCCGGAAGTGGGTGCAGAATACCTGTACTGTACAGGTATCTGCACCCCCCTCCCCCCTGAAAGGTGCCAATTGTGGCGCCGGAGGGGGGGAGGGTTCCGATGAGCGGAGGTCCACTTTAGGGTGGACCTCCGCTTTAAGTTCAAGGCCTTGATAGTATTATCTCTTGATTCTCTTGTTGGGACAAATCCCACTTGATCTTGGTGGATCAGAGAGGGCAAGTACTGTTCTATCCTCAAGGCTATTATTTTACTGAATATTTTCAAATCTGCATTCAGTAAAGATATTGGCCTATAACTTGCGCGTTGCTTCGGATCTTTGCCCTCTTTCTGTATCACTGTAATTGTAGCTTTAACAGTCTCTGAGTGAAAAATAGTTGTGTCTCCTATTTCATTAAACAATTTAACCATGTAGGGGCCTAATTCCGGCATGAGTGTCTTATAATACTGAACTGAGAATCCATCTGGGCCCGGTGCTTTTTCCACTCTTTGCCTGTTTTATCGTATTTTGTACCTCAGCTAGTGTGATTGGCGATTCCATCTCCTCCCTTGCAGTACTCGTCAGGCTCGGCATTCCACTTGAAATTAAGTATTCATCTATACTTGTCTGATCCAATGCCTTCAAATTCAGATTATAAAGTGAGGTGTAGAAATCGCCAAACACATCAGCAATCTGTTCTGGCATCCGCACATCTTCCTCATCTTTTTTCCTAATTGTAGGTATGTATGTCTTTGTATGTATTTCCCGTAACGCTCTCGCCAGTTGTTTTCCACATTTATTCCCTGATTCATAGCTACATTTACGTTCTATCTGAATTGCCATTTTAATTTAGTTGCCCTTCTCCGGACTCTCTCCAGCTCCAGCACATCCTTTCTGAGGATTGTGGCAGTCTGAAATTCTCAGCTTTCATTTACTTATATTAACTTATTAAACATGTTTACTTACAGGAAGTCTGACTTTTCTTTTTTTTTTAACCTGTTCATTTAGGTAAACTCAGGTTTCTTGAGTCTATTTATTTTATATACTGTATGCTCAGACTTATTTACCTTTATTTTTTTATTACTAGCTTTTTTTATGTTTGTGGAGTACAGCGGTTTAGAGATACATTTCTGCTGTTTGTGTGTTCTGTTGAACTTTTCGTAGTACCATAATTGTAACCTTAACTTTACATTGACTGGTATACAACATGTATTATTTACATATTTGAGCATACCCCCTATATTTTAGTTTCTTTTAAAACCCAAGTGAAAGTTATTGTAAATCTCTTAAAAAAAAAAAAAAACAACAAACATTTTTTGCCCAGAGCAGGTAAGCATAACATTTTTGTTGTTTTTTTTTGTTTTTTTAAAGAGATTGATGGGGTTTTCTCTCTTTTTGGATTCCAGGAATCTTCTCCTCTGTCTTGCTTCTTGGGATGATGTATAGTGAATAAATATAAATGGTATATTACTTTTAATAGATAGGGAGGAAATACATTTAAGTGCATTATATAAACAAATGTGTGCACTTTAAATGTTGGGGTGGTGGTCTATAAGAGAATGTGAAAGTATTACATTTTTCTTTTTATACAAATAAAAAATCTACTTGATTTAAAAAAAAAAAAGGACTTCCAATTCTGGCACCGCATAGAGTAGCTGTCTCCTCCGCAGCTCCTGCAGCACAACTCACTAACCTGCATAAAAATACTGCCCGGACCTCCGCTAATCGCCCGCAGCTATCCTGGGTGGCTCCCCCTTTCTCATGGACTGATTTCTGGAAAAAAACGGGGCGCAATTGCAAACAGTTTAGTAATCACAAGACACAGAGGTCTCGGCCCTGTCCTCTAACATGGCAGAGGCACCTGAGATGGAGCTGAGTGCGGCTCTGCCCCTCCTTCACAGCAACAGGGAGACAGTAACACAGAGTGCATTGCCCAAGCTGTAGCTGCGCTTCTCACTCCCACAATAGCAGCCTCGGTAGAAAAGGCTGTGAATGCATGGAAGAGGCAAATTAAAAAGACACTTGAGGAACATGCCTCCAGGTTAAATGAAGCCAAGCATCAGCTCTCAAATATAGAGGATGATCAAGCGCAAGCCACAGAGCAATCGCAGGACAAGACTATTCAATATATAATCCAGAAATTTGAAGATTTAGAAAATAGGTTGAGACACAGTAATCTGAGATGTGTGGGTATCCCAGAATCGCTGCAAGCATCAGATCTTGCAAAATTCTGCACAAGGCATGTTCCAGAAGCTTTAGACCTTCCAGTTCCCTGCACAGTGGAACGGGCTCATCGCATACAGACATAGACATTAGGCCTTTATTTCTTCTAATGTTATTTCTATACAGAGTTTCACCACGGGCCTCACTGACTAAAGCTGACTCCCTCCCTCCTCAGCAATCCAAACCTGCTGAAATTTGCCTTTCACTTACCAATCAGGCAAATCCAGGCACCATCAATTGGGTTTGTGACTGGGAACTGGCTTTGACAATGAACCCATATGGAAAAAATCAAAGTTCTATAAATGTTCGGTATTTTGATTTCCTTCCCTCAATGTCTTCTCCCATTTCATACACCCCTACCTCTTACTATCATCCACAATTCTGGTGCCCAGGCAATAGTTAATTCGCACAAAGTACTGACACCGATACATGCCAGTATGAAAGGTCCTCCTACCCTGGTAAAATCTTATGTCATTACTACACCAGCCCAAACCCTTCCTCCAAACTTCCCCCCATGAAAATTATCTCATGGAACGTTAAAGTGCTCAGGTCCCCCATTAAGAGACTTAAAAGTACTATGTCATCTTAAGAGGCTAAAAAGCAACATTGTCCTAATACAGGAATCCCATCTGACCTCTTCTGATTTCCATTGCATGAAAAAGCTTTAGGTGGATACTGTGTTGGGATCCAATGCTGTCAATACAAAAAATAATACAACCTAAACTATCCCTCTTTGACCACAAAAATTACTCAAGAACTGGAAAACTGGATGGATATACCTTTCGCTTTTGGGGAGATGCCACTTAGTAAAAATGGTCAGCTTTGCCCACCTACTATACCCACTTCAAACGATTCCCTTTATAGTTTTGCCTTAACAAAACTATACCTCCCCAGAAGCGAAGGGGGTATCAGCCTCCCCAACATCAGGGCATATAACTTAGCCTGTCTTCTCAGAATAGGTCTAGACTGGATATCGCAGGCTTCCTTCTATTCAAATTATCCCATTGAATCATTAATGGCCCACCCATATTCTTTGGTGGCCCTGCTACAGTGCAAATGGAAAATCTCCATTCCTCCAACACAATCTCCTCCTGCAGGACACATCCATAGCCTGGAGGGAAGTAAGAAAATACATGAAGCTCTCTACATTCATTTCTAGACAACTACCTATTCAAGGCAAACCCATCTTCCCACCTGGGATGGAACTTTCTCCACATGGCACATGGCAACAAAAGGGTCTCACCAAATTCTTCTCCCTCTGTGATATGGATTCAGGTCTACCCCATGACTTTACAGCCGTAGCAAAAGATTTTGCCCTACCAAAGTCCCATGCTTTCTTCTTTAGGCAATGTATCAGTTTCATTTGTGCTTCATATAGAGAAACCTACATTTCTCGGAACCTCATTTCTCGGAACCTCAAGGTTCAGAGAAACTTTAACAGACCGTCTACTCCAAGAGGGTTCATATACCATCTCTGACATCTGCAAACCCCTGATCCGAAAAATCACTCCTACTGTTGCCTCCTCCTCAGTTGCTAACTGGGGCAGAGACTTCCCGGACACAGAAATAGTTGACAAAATAATGCAAGGCTACAACAAGACCCTGCAGCTGACTCCTAACAAATCTTGGAGAGAAACACAACTGAAAATAATTCACCGCACTTATATACCCTTCCTATCAAATAAAAATGATCATCAATCAGCCACCTGCCCTCTATGCCACCAACCAAGACCTTCCTTGACCCATCGATTCTGGACCTGCAATTACAACTCCTCATTTTGGGACGAAGTCATGTCATTCATATACAGAATTACTCTGCTACAACTCCCAAAAGATCCTTTGCTCTTTATGTTTGGATATTGAGACAAACAACTCCTGACGTGGTCCTCCAGTACTAATTTGCAACACAAAGACTGGATCCTGATCTGCCTCTTGGTGGCACAGAGATTCATCTTGAAAAACCAGACTTCTTCTCACTGCCCAAAAACCTTGCAGATCAAAAGGGAACTTAACCACAAAGCCTCCAGTTCACGTCTCTACTTAAGATGGTGGGCCTTCATGGTCTCAACACTGAAAGCATCTTTTCCTACTACAAGGGCCTCCTAACACACTATAACAAAGACAATATCTCCTGAACAATTGCCCCCAATAGGCCTCATGGTTCTGAAAATTATGAACTAAATCCTTCTACTGTGCCAGTAAATTGGTCGATAACATTTAGCTCTTGCCTAGAAACCCAGGCATACGTGCAACTTTCAATGAAGTGGGTGTAAACCCCCCTCCCCCACCCCCTGTTGTTTTCTTATTGTAGTTTAGTATCCCTCCACAAAGGATCCATCCAGTTATCAGCTGCTCAGTTTCTCCTCTGTAAGATATGTTGTTTTATCGCTCAGGTTCTGCATTATTCTATGTAATCATCCCCTAGTAGAAAATGTACAAACCAGGTGACGTATGACTTTGTTATGTCACTTTACTATACCTTGTAATGCTACTTCTTTCAATAAAATCTATTGCAAAAAAAACTAAAAACTAAACTAAGAATAGATATAGGTTTCCTTACTCATTATCCAACAGTTTTATTACCCACAATGTGACTGTCATACCCACCCCCCTTAGTCTATAGCTCTCCCTCCATCTTATCTTACTAACTATGCTAGTTATATTATCATTGCCATGTACATTTGTGTGTGTGTGTGTGTGTTTTTTTCCCTTTCCCTCACAGATTGCCTTTTTTTAACATTCTGCTAAAACCTTTGTGAATTTAGCACTGCTCGGAACCTTGAAGAAGGGGACATACAACTAGGTATGAGCCGAACACCCCCCGGTTCGGTTCGCACCAGAACTTGCGAACGACCCCCGCGTTCGGTACGAACGTTAGAACCCCATTGAAGTCTATGGGACTCGAACGTTCGAATTGGAAAGTGCTAATTTTAACGGCTAATATGCAAGATAGTGTCCTAAAAAGGGTTTGGCGACCTGCCTCCTGCCTCAGGGGACATGGGTCACTGCAAAAAAAAGTTTTAAAAACTACCGTTTTGGCGGGAGCACTGATTTTAATGACGATTAACCAGTTGCCGACCGCCGCACGCCGATGTACGTCGGCAGAATGGCACGGGCAGGCATAAGGGCTTACATGTACGTCCCTTGCCTCCCGTGGGTCGGGGGCCCGATCGGGCCCCCGCCCGGTGCCTGCGGCGGTCGGTTTTCGTCCGGGAGCGATCCGGGACGAGGGGGCGGCCATTCATTCATGGCCACCCCCTCGCGATCGCTCCCGACGAATAGAAATCCCCCGTGACATCACTTCCTCTCCTGTAATGTAAACACAGGAGAGGAAGTGATGTATTCTCTCCTCCGTGTCTGTATTTTTCGTTCCGACACGGAGGAGAGCGGATCGGTGAGTTGCACCAACACTCTACACACACAGTAGAACATGCCAGGCACACTCACACCCCCCCTTTACCCCCCGATCACTCCCCCAATTACCCCTGCCCCCCAGTCACAGTGACACCAATGTCATTTTTTTTTTTTTTTTTTTTTGCATTGGTGTCATTTGTGACTGTAATAACTGTTAGGGCAGTTAGAGTTAGCCCCCTTTAGTTCTAATGTACCCCCCTAACCCCCCAATAAAGGTTTAACCCCGTGATCACCCCCCGTCGCCAGTGTCACTAAGGCTGGGTTCACATTGCAGCGGTTTATGAGAACGAATGTGATTCGCACCGCACTGCAGTGCAAATCACATCCGATCTCTGTGCGATTCGAGTTCAGCCATTCGCCGCACCCGCCGCACCCGCCGCACCCGCCGCAAATTCGCACGGGACCCTTTTTTTGGCCCGCAGCAGAATCGGATCGCATGGGTGTTCACACCATGCGATCCGAGTTTGCAGATCGCACTGCGATATGCGAACTGATCTGGGGGTGTCAGTAACATTTCACTGACACTCCCAGCAGTTCGCATAGGGCAGTGTGAACTGCCGCCGGGAGGCATGCGATGCGGGAACCCGCCGCGGATTTGCGGCGTTTCCGCATCGCTCCAGTGTGAACCCAGCCTAATAAGCGATCATTTTTCTGATCGCCGTATTAGTGTCACAGGTGACGCTAGTTAGGCAGGTAGGTATTTAGGTTCGCCGCAGCTTTTTATAGCGCCAGGGACCCCCATATACTACTGCATAAAGCCCCCTGATTGCCCCCTAGTTAACCCTTTCACCAGTGATCACCATATAACTGTTACAGGTGACGCTGGTTGGTTAGTTATTTTTTTATAGTTTCAGGGCACCCGCCATTTATTACCTAATAAAGGTTTAACCCCCTGATCACCCGGCGGGTGTCATTTGTGACTAATAACTGTTAGGGCAGTTAGGGTTAGCCCCCTTTAGTTCTAAGGTACCCCCCTAACCCCCCCAATAAACGTTTAACCCCGTGATCACCCCCCGTCGCCAGTGTCACTAAGGCTGGGTTCACATTGCAGCGGTTTATGAGAACGGATGTGATTCGCACCGCACTGCAGTGCAAATCACATCCGATCTCTGTGCGATTCGAGTTCAGCCATTCGCCGCACCCGCCGCACCCGCCACACCCGCCGCACCCGCCGCAAATTTGCACGGGACCCTTTTTTTGGCCCGCAGCAGAATCGGATCGCATGGGTGTTCACACCATGCGATCCGAGTTTGCAGATCGCACTGCGATATGCGAACTGATCTGGGGGTGTCAGTAACATTTCACTGACACTCCCAGCAGTTCGCATAGGGCAGTGTGAACTGCCGCCGGGAGGCATGCGATGCGGGAACCCGCCGCGCATTCGTGGCGTTCCCGCATCGCTCCAGTGTGAACCCAGCCTAATAAGCGATCGTTTTTCTGATCGCTGTATTAGTGTCACAGGTGACGCTAGTTAGGCAGGTAGGTATTTAGGTTTGCTGCAGCTTTTTATAGCGCCAGGGACCCCCATATACTACCGCATAAAGCCCCCTGATTGCCCCCTAGTTAACCCTTTCACCAGTGATCACCATATAACTGTTACAGGTGACGCTGGTTGGTTAGTTATTTTTTTATAGTTTCGGGGCACCCGCCATTTATTACCTAGTCTCACTAGTGTACCCCTAAATTTAGGGGTGTCTACTTTCCAAAATGGGGTCATTTGGGGGGGGGTTTGTGCCATCTTGGCATTGTATGGCCTTCAAAACTGTAACGCCCTTAGAAAGCCTGAAGGCAGTGCTTGGTTTTCGGGGCCCCGTACGCGGCTAGGCTCCCAAAAAGTCCCACATATGTGGTATCCCCGTACTCAGGAGAAGCAGCAGAATTTATTTTGGGGTGTCATTTCACATATGCCCATGGCATGCGTGAGCAATATATCATTTAGTGACAACTTTGTGAAAAAAAAAAAAAAGTTTGTAATTTTCCCGCAACTTGTGGCAAAATATAAAATATTCCATGAACTCAACATGCCTCTCAGCAAATAGCTTGGGGTGTCTACTTTCTAAAATGGGGTCATTTGTGGGGGTTTTGTGCCATCTTGGCATTTTATGGCCTTCAAAACTGTAATAGGTAGTGAGAAGTGAACTCAAAAATGTACGCCCTTAGAAAGCCTGAAGGCGGTGCTTGGTTTTCGGGGCCCCGTACGCAGCTAGGCTCCCAAAAAGTCCCACATATGTGGTATCCCCGTACTCAGGAGAAGCAGCAGAATTTATTTTGGGGTGTCATTTCACATATGCCCATGGCATGCATGAGCAATATATCATTTAGTGACAACTTTGTGAAAAAAAAAAAAAAAAAAAAAGTTTGTAATTTTCCCGCAACTTGTGGCAAAATATAAAATATTCCATGAACTCAACATGCCTCTCAGCAAATAGCTTGGGGTGTCTACTTTCTAAAATGGGGTCATTTGTGGGGGTTTTGTGCCATCTTGGCATTTTATGGCCTTCAAAACTGTAATAGGTAGTGAGAAGTGAACTCAAAAATTTACGCCCTTAGAAAGCCTGAAGGCGGTGCTTGGTTTTCGGGGCCCCGTACACGGCTAGGCTCCCAAAAAGTCCCACATATGTGGTATCCCCGTACTCAGGAGAAGCAGCAGAATTTATTTTGGGGTGTCATTTCACATACGCCCATAGCATGTGTGAGCAATATATCATTTAGTGACAACTTTGTGTAAAAAAAAAAAAATTTTTTTTTTGTCATTATTCAATCGCTTGAGGCAAAAAAATAAAATATTCAATGGGCTCAACATGCCTCTTATCAATTTCCTTAGGGGGTCTACTTTCCAAAATGGGGTCATTTGGGGGGGTTTTGTACTGCCCTGCCATTTTAGCACCTCAAGAAATGAGATAGGCAGTCGTAAACTAAAAGCTGCGTAAATTCCAGAAAACGTACCTTAGTTTGTAGATGTGACAACTTTTGCGCAAACCAATAAATATACAATTATTGACTTTTTTTTTACCAAAGACATGTGGCTGAATACATTTTGGCCTAAATGTATGACTAAAATTGAGTTTATTGGATTTTTCTAATAACAAAAAGTAGAAAATATCATTTTTTTTCAAAATTTGCGGTCTTTTTACGTTTATATCGCAAAAAATAAAAATCGCAGAGGCAATCAAATACCATCAAAAGAAAGCTCTATTTGTGGGAAGAAAAGGACGCAAATTTTGTTTGGGTACAACATTGCATGACCGCGCAATTACCAGTTAAAGCAGCGCAGTGCCAAAGTGTAAAAAGACCTCTGGTCATTTACCAGCAAAATGGTCCGGTCTGAAAGTGGTTAAAGTGAAAAAAAAAAAGTGAAATATTCCTTTAAATATGGTGCCTGGGGGGTGTCTATAGTATGCCTGTGAAGTGCCACGTGTTTCCCGTGTTTAGAACAGTCCCTGCACAAAATGACATTAAACGGAAATAACACCATTTAAAACTGCTTGCGGTTTTAATGTTATATCTGGTTCCTGCAATATGGTTGAAAATCATTCAGAAAAATGGCATGGGTAGCCCTCCCTGCCCATTACCAGCCTATTTGGGTCTTGTACACATATTAAGGGGAACCCCGTACCCATATTAAAAAAAGGAAATGCGTGTGGCCCCCAGGACCTATATACTCAGAACAGCAGTATACAGGCGGTGCAAACAAGACAGGGACTGTGTAGGTTTGTTGTGTTAAGTTGAATCTGTTTGTCATTTTCAACCGGTACATTTTTAAAGTGTAGCTCCAGTCAAAAAAAATATCTGTAAGCTTTTTGGAAAACATAGGGAAGGGTTATCACCCCTGTATAATTTGTTTTGTCGTCCATCTTTTTTCATCTCACTTGCTGCTGTCTCCTTGCGTTTGCAAGTAGGAGATGTTTGTAAGTTGGATGTTTGAAAGTAGGGGCCTGCCCTATATTATAGCGGTATGTACTGGGTACAGAGCACGCAGACAGCACGCACTATCTCCTAACACTACTAACTGCAAGCTCTATTATTAACCACTTGTTAGCCCAATGTTTGCATAAAGTGAAAGATGAAGTTATGCTGAGTAAATAGATATCAAACATGTCACTCTTCAAAATTGCACATGCCCGTGGAATGGCGCCAAACGTCGCTACTTAAAAAATCCCCATAGGCGACGCTTTAAATATTTTTTTACTGGTTACATGTTTTGAGTTGCAGAGGAGGTCTAGGACTAGAATTATTGCTCTCGCTCTAACATTCTCGGCGATACCTCACATGTGTGGCACATGCGAGCACATGGGGACATGGGCGCTTTAATTTTTATTTTATTTTTTTATTGTTCATTTTACTTTATTTATTTTAGTTTGACATTTTTTTCCCCAAAAATATATTTTTGATCACTTTTATTCCTATTACAAGAAATGTAAACATCCCTTGTAATAGGAATATGGGGTGACAGGTCCTCTTTACAGTGAAATCTGGGGGGTCAATATGACCCCACATCTCACCTCTAGGCTGGGAAGCCTGAAATAAAAAATAAAAAAAAGATTCTGGCTTTGATTGTACTGGCGAGTTGGTAGAAGCACCGGAGGGCGGTGAGGGGTGGGGGGCGTCTATGGCTGGGTATTTCAGGGTATCACCGAGTATGGCTGGGTATCTCTGAGTATGGCTGGGTATGGCAATTTATGGCAGGGTATTACAGAGTATTGGCGGGGTATTGGCGGGGTACTACAGAGTAATAGCAGGGTACTGCAGAGTATTGGGGGTGCTGCAGAGTAATGGCGGGTACTGCAGAGTATTGGGGGGTACTGCAGAGTAATGGGGGTTACTGCAGAGTAATGGGGGGTACTGCAGAGTAATGGTGGGGTACTGCAGAGTAATGGCAGGGTACTGCACTGCAGAGTAATGGCGGGGTACTGCACTGCAGAGTAATGGCGGGGTACTGCAGAGTAATGGCGGGGTACTGCAGAGTAATGGCAGGGTACTGCAGAGTATGCACTGGTATTGCAGAGTATTGGCAGGGAATTGAGGGGTTAAATTCGGTGAGCAGCGATGTGGGCACTGCAGATGCAGCCCACATCGCTGCTGACACCGATCTCTTTCCCCTCCGCTGTACCGATCGGTACAGAAAGGGGAGGGAGGAACAGGCGTCATAACATGACGCCGGTTTGTTTCCAAGTGATCACTCCGTCATTTGACGGAGCAATCACGTGGTAAACGGCCGCTATGAGCGGACTCGGCGGTCACGGATGCTCTCGAGTGCGCACACCTCGGGGCACGCGAGAGCAGAATTCTGGGAGGCCGTTAATTAACGGCCTCTCTGAGTTAAACAACCGCCCTGAAGCCGTTAATCGGCAATGGGCAGTTGTTAAGTGGTTAAAGTTAGATCACTAGCTATATAGGTGAGGTGAATATAGTGGTGTATACTGCAGTCAGGGCACAGACAACAACCACTACACAGCAGCAAGATAGGAAATCAGCCAAAAACGATTGGTGTGTACTGTGTTGAAGGTACACAGAACACCCACTGCTTCAGATGCAAAGTAACACACTAATGGAGGCCGCCTTAAAGGCGGCCTTATATAGTGTGGGGCGTGCACTACACAGCCTGAGCTATGATTGGCCACAGGCAGGATGCCTGTGGCCAATCATGGCTCTCCTCGCTGCCGGCGCTGCGATTGGCCAAGCATGCAGGGTCACAGTGCATGCTTGGCCAATCATCGGGCAGCAATGCACTGCGCCAACGCAGTGCATTGTGGTCCGCGCGCGCGTCACTCGAATTTTGACGCGAACGGCCAAAACGTTCGGAATTCGCCGAACGCACGAACAGCCAATGTTCGAGTCGAACGTACGTTCGACTCGAACACGAAGCTCATCCCTACATACAACGAAAGTTTGTCTTGAAAAGTTGTATGTTAGTGCAAATATAAAAAGTATCAAGGGCCATACTCATTGATTGTTTCTGTGGCAAGTGCATTAATAAGACTAATATCACCTCAGTTCTTATGAGTATCAGGAATATACTCCTTGATCCAATTATCAAAGAATGTGTCAAGTCAGATGATGATTGTCAAAGAATATGATGGGGATGTGAAAGTTTGTTAAACCATCCTGTTCTACTTACATAATACAGCCACCATGGTGACATGACATCTGGCACATGTGTTAATTGTTCAGGTTACATGGTTGAGGGTGTTGTCAAACCATTATTTGATTTGGGTCTTCTTAAAGCTCTAATGGCCCTTGTACTTCCTATATATATTTTTTTCAATACATTTGCAAAGCCCATAAGTTGACACTATTGGGGTGCAGGTATGGAGGTTTGGTGTTCACATTTGGGCATTGGGCTATCTATATGTATATGGAACTTGTATTTCTTCTAGGTATACCAGTTGACATCCACCATCTAAAACATAATAAAAGAGTGTGAGGCCGCGTACACACGCGGGGACTGTTCGCCCAACTTTGTCCGCTGAACAGTGTTTCGGCAAACAGTCCGCTCGTGTGTGGGCTTTCAGCGGACAGTTTCAGCGAACAGTCCGCTGAACAAGGTTTTTCGGAAATTCCGAAAAACTGTCCGCTGAAACAAAGTTTCAGCGAACAGTCACCTCGTGTGTAGGCTTGTTCGTCAAACTAAGTTCCGCGCATGCTCAGAAAGGATTTACACGCCGAAAGTTATAATGCAGTGTATAGGACGTCGTATTTTTCGTCCCGTCGTACGTGCCGTTCACGTCATCGCGCACGGTTTCAGCAAACCGTTCGTTCGTCGTGTGTGGCCATGTCCGTCCATGCTAATTTTGAGCGGACTGTTTGCCGAAACTGTTTGACGGACAAAGTTGGGCGAACAGTCCCCGCGTGTGTACGCGGCCTGACTCTATGTAGTAGGTGGTGAGGTGCAGAATAGTGAGGAACCTTATGTAAAGCATGAGTGTGTTGTATCACAACTGTTAATACTGCCACCACTTATATTACTATTATATATAGTAATATAGTACTATATATATATATATATATATATATATATATATATATATATATATATATATATATATATATATATATATATATATATTACTACTACTACTACTATTACTAGTAATAATAATTTTTAAGAGAAAAAATTTAAGTCAGCACTCTATGGAAGTTTTCATTAATATACAAGGTATTTTTTTATTTTTTATTTAACACATTGATATTTTGTCCACATTTTTTTTTAAATATATTTCTGAAATATATATGTTTATTATCTATAAAAAATCAGTAACATCACTGCAAAAAAAATGTTTAAAAAGATAAGCATTCATAATTGCAGAGAAAGGTCAGTCAAGTATATCTGAAACATAACTAGGTCAAGTTTTATGTTCACTGAAGCCTGTCACAATGCCCGTGTCATACAATGATAGGGTGATTTGATTTGATTTGATTTGCTGGAGGTCATGGGTTATCTGGAAGTAGATTATTTATTCCTTCCACTCCTATATCTAGATCTTTCCACAAGACATTGCTCCAGGTAAATTTGCAATCATTGCAGTTTTCACTGGGTTAATGTTTCAACTGAAATGGTTTCAAAATGAATAACTTTATTCTGCAGAAAGCAGAAAAGAGCAATCCAAGCCACTTTTTTGTCCTACTTTCTTCCCAGCTAAGATTAAAATATTGAAAGCATACATTTTTCTTTTTGTTTATTACAAATAAATTCCTCATAGCAGATATGACTGCAATTCCATTAGAAATTTACACATTGGTAATTATGACAATTCCAGTGTTACATATTACTAAATACCAGCAAATTTTTTTGATATTGGCTTTTAAAAATAACAAATTCAATAATTTATAGAAGTTAAATGGGAGGTTTAATGTAGCATAACTTGTTGTCATATTCTAATAAAGATTATACATTAGACTGACTGAATTAGTCAGACCCTCCAAGTAAGGAATAATTGGGACTTTTGAAAGAATATCTCATGTCAGCACTCTGCATGTCCAGTTTTATGCAGAGTCGAGACTTGAAGTCACCTCTTAGTACTGATTTTCTGGAAGTGAGAAGATGTGGAACCTCTCCCATACCAACCACCCACATACATGTTCAGATGGCCAGTATTAGGGATGAGCCGAACACCCCCCAGTTCGGTTCGCAGCAGAACATGCAAACAGGCAAAAAAATAGTTTGAACACACGAACACCGTTAAAGTCTATGGGACACGAACGTTAAAAATCAAAAGTGCTACTTTTAAAGACTTTTATGCAAATTATTGCCATAAAAAGTGTTTGGGGACCCGGGTCCTGCCTCAAGGGACATGTATCAATGCAAATAAAAGTTTTAAAAACTGCAATTTTTTCAGGATCAGTGATTTTTATAATGCTTAATGTGAAACAATAAAAATGAAATATTCCTTAAAATATCATGCCTGGGGGATGTCCTTAGTATGCCTCTAAAGTAGCGCATATTTCCCATGTTTGTAACAGTACCACAGCAAAATGACATTTCTAAAGGAAAACATTTAATTTAAAACTGCTCGTGGCTGTAATGTATTGTCGGATCCTGGCAATATAGATAAAAATACCAAAAATACCAAAATAAATGGCGTGGATGTCACCCTCAAAATCCATACCAGGCCCTTCAGGTCTGGTATGGATATTAAGGGGAACCCTACACCCAAATTTTTAAAGAAATGGCGTGGGGGTCCCCCAGGCACTATATATACTCTGAACAGCAGTATATATACTATACGGCCTGCCCTATATACTCTGCAGAAAATTGGGCCTTGTGTGGTGGTGCCACAACACTTTAACCCCTCATAGATACTCTTGTTGGGTGCAGGAATGGGCCCTGCTGTGGAATATTAGATCAAAATTGTAATTACATGCCCCTGTTAAACAGGGGCAGGGAAATTGGGCATTGGATGGTGGTGCCACAACACTGTAATGCCCCATACACACGGTCAGAAATTCCGACAGAAATAGTCTGATCGTAGTATGTTGTCGGAAAATCTGATCGCGTGTGGGACTTTTTCCATTGGAATTTCCGATGGAAAAAGTTTGAGAGATGGATCTAAAATTTTACGACAAACAAAATCCAATCTGACTTTTTCCGATCGCGTGTAGAGAATTCCAATGCACATGCGACAGTGCCACACATGCTCAGAAAAATTTTGGAGACAAAAGCTATATGTTTTGTACGTCACCTCGTTCCAAATGATCAGATTTTCTGACAACTTTGTGCGACCATGTGTATGCAAGACAAGTTTCAGGCCCAAATCCCCAAATCCGTCAGAAAAAATCCCACAGATTTTGTGGTCAATATGTCCGACCGTGTGTATGGGGCATGAGCCCTCGCAGCTACTCTTGTTGGGGCGGTCAGGAACAGGCCCTGCATTGAAATATTATATAAAGAATTGCAATTACATGCCCCTGTTCAACAGAGGCAGAAAAATTGGGCCTTGGGAGGTGGTGGTAGTTCCACAACACTGTAAACCCTCACAGTTACTCTTGTTGGGTGCAGAAACGAACCCTGCATTGAAATATTGTATCAAAAATAGTAATTACATGCTCCTGTTAAACAGGGGCAGAAAAACTGGGCCTTTGGTGGTGGTGGGGGTGCCGCAACACTGTAAGCCCTCACAGATGCTCTTGTTGGATGCAGGAATGGGCCCTGCTGTGAAATATTATATCAAAAATTGTAATTACGTGCTCCTGTTAAATAGGGACAGAAAAATTGGGCCTTGGGTGATGATGGTGGCGCCACAACACTGTAAGCCCTCATAGTTACTCTTGTTGGGCACAGGAACGGGCCCTTCATTTAAATATTATACCAAAAATTGTAATTACATGCCCCTGGTAAACAGAGGCAGAGAGATTGGGTCTTGGATGGTGGTGGTGGTGCCACAACACTGTAACCCCTCACGGATACTCTTGTTGGGCACAGGAATGGGCCCTGCTGTGATACTGTATATTAGATAAAAAATTAGAATTACATGCCCCTGTTAAACAGGGAGAGAAAAATTGGGCTTTGGGTGGTGGTGGTGGTGCCCTAAACAAAAATATTGTTGTAAGTTAACATCATCAAGATTGAGGAGGAATAGGATAGTCAGCATAGGCAGTCTTCAAGGGATCCCACATCCATAGCAAATTCAATCAGTTACATCAGCATCAGGTGCTTGATATCCAAGACCGATTCATTTTTATGAATGTGAGCCTATCAATAACAAACCCTCCAGCAGCACTAAATGTGCATTCAGTAAGCATGCTGGATACAGGACAGGTCAGTAGCTCAATTGCATATTGAGCAAGTTCTGGCCAGCGGTTCATCCGCAAGACCCAGTAACCAGTGGATGCTCTGTTGGAAAGGTCTCAAAGTCTGCTCTTGCCTCTAGATATTCCTGCACCATGTAATGGTGCTGGAGATGGTTGCTTGAGCCGATCAGACCTTGGCGCTGAGGACTGAAAAATTGTTTAAAGGCATCATCCGGCCACCTTCTTCACCGCTCTTCCTCTGACTGAATGAAGCCTCAGCAACACTTTATCCAGCACCAAGAAATTGTAACCTCACAGGGTCCGGAAATGCATTGCACAAACCTTTCTTCAATGTCTCCTGAATATGTTTCATCCTCTGCTCTCTCTGCGAAGGCAGGATGAGTTGATGAGTTCTGCAACCTTACCCTTGTAACGTGGATCAAGAAGGGTTGCCAGCCAGTAACGATCCCTCTCCTTGATATCACAAATCCTAGGGTCCGTTCGCAGGCTTTGCAGAATCAGGGAGGCCATGCAGCATAAGTTCACAAAGGCATTCGATTCTGAGTCCTCTGGTTCACTAAGGATGACATTATCCGTAACTACCTCCTACCAGCCACGTACAATCCCTTGGGTTTCTGGGGACTGAAAACCACCCCTTGAAGACTGCTGCTGATTGTTATCCTCTACATCCATGTTGGCACAATCCTCCTCCTCTTCTTCCTGTGTGTTTAGTGGGCCCTGAGGAATGCTATCTGGATAAAGGGGGCCTTGAGAGGTAAGGAAGTCCTTCTCTTCCTCCCTCTGTTTTGCCTCAAGTACCCTGTCCATGATTCTATGAAGTGGGTGCTCCAACAGGAAGACTAGAGGGACAATGTCACTGAAGTATGCATTGTTGCTGCTCACCATCCTTGTGGCCTCCTCAAATGGTGACAGGACAGTGTTGTGGTTAAAATGGTATTTCTATATACCTGACAAAGACCAGCTAGGTATAATTATGGCAATTGCCACACTTATGAAACCTGCTCAGCACTGCAGCACTGAGACAGCTTATTACTGAACACAAGAAAAGATGAGTCAAGGTTGACGTTCAGAGCTTATCCGGTTTAATTCTGGGTGGGTCTACAACTTATATACGCTATTATTAGCCAATCATTGCATAGAACATGGGTGTGGTTAATACAGAGGTGTACATTAAATATCATTACATATCATTAATTATGTCATCTGCTTTCATGACTCATAGTCATAAGTTCTGTGGCCTAGACATATTGAGACACAATTTCTTTATTTAGACAGTACAGAATAAAACATGCAAGCTATATTTTCTTATATGTATGCTTTATAGGAAAACCGCTAATGTCTGTAAATACAGAGTTTAAACTAACTAACAGGTTAACCCAAGTTAATCTTATATGAACTTATAAAGATGGAGTCACTCCGGTTCAGCCATATCACAACAGACAGTTCACGCATCCTTGATCAGTAGCCACTGGCGTGACAAAAAGAAGCCAAGCTCCCCTGACCCTGTCCTGGTGCCATACTTGCAAAGGTACTCATTGATGGCCCTTTTGCTGTGTGTGCAGCTGCTGCAGCATTGCCATTGCCATAGCTGTTGAGTTTCACCTGGTGGGCATGTCACAAATGAGGCGGTTGATGGGCAGGTTGCATTTCCTTCGAATGTTAGCCAGCCTAGCATTGTATGACCAATGGAAATGACCACAGACTTTTCTGGCCTGCGTGGGAGATCCTGTAAGCCTGGGTACCTTCTCAAGACTTGCTGCACCACCAAATTCAGGATGTGTGCCGAACATGGAACATGAGTCAAGTGTCCCTGTCAGAGGGCAGAGAGAAGGTTGGTGCCATTGTCACATACAAACATTCCTGGCTGAAGCTAGCGTGGCATCAACAACCTCTGAATCTCTGCCCCAGTGTGGCTCCTGTCCCCTAGGCAGACCCACTCAAGCACCACATGGCATCTTTTTGTCAGGGCTGGCTTAGCCCTTCCTTCTCTGGGCTAGCCACTCAGCTGTCGGCTAATTGCCAGCTCTCTTCTCTCTCCACAGTTACCAGCTGTTCCCAAGGATGCTCGTCTGACCTGCCTACTTAAAGCCTTCCAGCTCACTTCACCTCTGCCTTCGCGTTGGTCACATCACAAGGAACCATCTCCTGCAGTTTGTTTCAAGACTGGCTTGCTGACATCCCTCCTGGCTCCTTATACTGTTTGCAGTTGCTCTACTAGGATCCCTGACTTCAGGCCTGATTGATTACCCGATCTGGTTATTGAACTTAGGACTGGCTGACTACCCGATCTGGTTACTGGACTCTGGCTATGCTTGACTACACTTTTTCTATTTACCTTTTTATTTTTATTAATAAACAAGTGTGATTTAATTATACTTCTGTCTCAGTCTGATTCATGGTTTCTGACACTTTTAGACTGACTGCTAGCATAGCCCCTTGGATGCTTACGGAGCACTGCTGTTTCAGAGGACAAATCTGCAGAAGAGGCCATAGAGGAAGAAGAAGAAGAGGAGGGGGTGGAGGAGAGAGATGTGGCAGAATCACCACTAGCATTTTGGTGGTGTGGTGGCGGAACAAGACTACAACACTGAACCCTGTCCTGCATCCTTCCCAGCTGCCAGCAGAGTTACCCAGTGCACCGTGAAGGAAAGGTAACGTCGCTGCACATACCTGCTGGACCATGAGTCAGTGGTAATATGAGCCTTACTGCTGACCGTCCTGTTCAGTGAGGCCAAATCATTGCCTTCCACCTGCCGGTAGAGAGCCAGAATGCCCTTCAGTGAAAAGAAATGGCATTTTGGAACCTGCCACTGACGTACAGCACATTTCACAAATTCACGAAAGGGGGCAGAGTCTACCAGCTGAAAAGGCAGCAGTTGCAGTGCTGGCAATTTGGCCAAGCTAGCATTTAGATTCTAAGCATGTGGATGGCTGGGACCAAATTTATTTTTATGGTTCAGCAACTGGGGTAGGGAAATTTTCCTGCTAAAATCAGATGGTGGTGTACTGCTCGCAGATTGGCTGCAAGTACTTGGGACACCTATTGCTATACCTTCATTCCTCAGGTTGCAGGTTTTTGAGAGGACTGGAGGTATAGTAGGGTTGGAGATCCAATATGAAGAGCAAGGAGAAGTCTGCCTTTTTCTTTGATGTGGGTCTTTTAAGTGCTGTTGCCAACGGACTGCATGGCAGGTTGTCATATGTCTGATCAAGCATGTGGTGCCCAAGTGGCTGCTGTTCTGGCCATGTTTGATCCACTTCTAACATAGGTTGCAAACAGCAATGGTGCGATCTGCTGCACACATCTCTAAAAAAAGGTCAATGCCAAGGAACTTTTAGAAGTCAGCAGGGAGTCAGTAGCGCCCTGCACCTGCAGAGCTCTGCAGTGTGATGCAATAGGTTGACTGCCCTTAAGATATCCCCTAGAGGACATCCTGCCTCATTGGAGTTGTGCCTCCTCCTCCTCTCTTCTCTCAGGAACCCAAGTACAGACAGTGACCTCATCATCTCCTCCCTCCTCATCACTGGAGCAAACCTGACACTACGCTGCAGCTGGGGAAAATGACTGCCAGTTTCTTGTCCTTCTGGAGCACCCCCTCTCTCTACGCTCACGGTACTCCCTTCCTCAACCTGGGAACCAACAATGTAGCATTCAAATCACTGAGCATCCTCCAGCAGCATGCACCCGACACTGTGGTTGAATAATTCTGGGGACTCCTCTGTGCATGATGGTGGTGCTACGGAAGGAGTGACTGTGGACAAGGAGCAGGTGGAATAGGCCTCTTTGGCAGCTGCGTTGGAAGGCAAAATACTATGAACCTGGGGGACAGGGGATGAGAAGGATGAGGATGGCTTTGTTATCTACTCCACCAATGTTTCTGCATGCTCTGGCTCAATAACATGGCCAGCAGCAGAAAAAAAGAGCAAGCATGCCCCACGGCCACCTGCAGAGGATGTACCATGTCAACGACCACCCCTGTTGACTGTAGACACAGGGGCTGCTTGCTCTCTTTTAGTGGCCTGTGAGCATCTGTCTCTCCTTGGTGGCCTTCCGGACATGATGTATTTTTTGTTTTGCAACACCACACTACTCTGTATTATATACTGTGTACACCGCCTGAAGTGTATTGGAAACTGTACACACTGTATTAGATACTGTGTCCACCACCTGTACTCTATTAGCAACTTTACAACGACTGCACTGTATTGTATACTGTGTACACCACTAGAAGTGTGGTAGAAACTGTACCACCAGAAAAGTAGTAGAAACTGTACTACGGCTGCACTGTATTGTGTACTGTGTACACCAGAAGTGTAGTAGAAACTATACACACTGTATTAGATACTGTGTAAACCACTGGAAAAGTAGTAGAAACTGTACTATGGCTGTACTGTATTGTGTACTGTGTACACCATCAGAAGTGTAGTAGAAACTGTACACACTGTATTAAATACTGTGCGCACCGCCTGCACTATATTAGAAACTGTACTACCGCTACACTGTAATGTGTACACCACCAAAAGTGTAGTAGAAACTGTACACACTGTATTAGATACTGTGTAGATCACCAGAAAAGTAGCAGGAACTGTACTATGGCTGCACTATATAGTGTACAGTGTACACCATACACCAGAGTGTCATTTCTTCAGTGTTGTCACATGGAAAGATATAATAAAATATTTACAAAAATGTGAGGGGTGTACTCACTTTTGTGAGATACTGTGTATATATATATATATATATATATATATATATATATATACACCGCCTTAAGTGTATTAGAAACAGTACACCACAGAATGCTTGTAGATATAGGCTACACTGGATGCAGAGTTTTATATATATATATATATATATATATATATATATGAGACTGTATATATATTTTAATACACTGCCTGTACGGACTGAATATCGAGTAAACACTGGATATATAGTCTATGCTTAATGCAGAGTATATATAAATATACTAGACTTACTCTATATATAAATCAAATACACTGTCACTAACTGAATAACCTGCCTGCTTAATCTAAAGCAAGCTATCTCTCTGTCCATGCCAACAACACTACACACAGCCGCCGTGTAAGCAGCCTTATATAGTGTGGAGCGTGGACTTAGTGCCCCTGAGCCATGATTGGCCAAAGGTACCCTGCATTTGACCAATTATGGATCTCATTGCAGAGCACGCTGTAATCGGCCAAAGCATGCAGGTCAGGTGCATGCTTTGGCCAATCATCATACAGCAATGCAGTGCATTATGGGGCATTTCACAGCGCTTACATTTTCCATGAACGCCCCATAATTTTCGCTGTTTGGTGAATAGGCGAACACCCGATGTTTGCGTCAAATTTATTTCCAACCCGAACATCAAGCTCATCCCTAGCCAGTATGTATAAAGGAAAAGCTTGCTCTGGTGCAAGCACTGATACTTCTGGCATAACGGTACAAGTTTGGCAGCTGGGGACCAGTAAACTTGCAGTTAATTCAGCTTTCATCCGATTCACTATTCACCACTGGCAGGCTCTAATGAAAAAGCTAATATATTGCAACAAAAGGTAGGTAGTAGGTGTAACAGAACATCCCACACTCTGCTTTGAAAACCATTTATAATTTTCATTCCACTTCACATTTAAGTGCCGCTTTCTGTTGGTCTATCACAGGGATATGCAATTAGTGGACCTCCAGCTGTTGCAGAACCTCAAGTCCCATGAGGCATAGCAAGACTCTGAGAGCCAAAAGCATGACACCCAAAAGCAGAGGCGTGATGGAACTTGTAGTTTTGCAACAGCTGGAGGTCCGCTAATTGCATTCCCTGGTCTATCACATAAAATCCCAATAAAATACATTTATGTTTTTGATTGTAACATAATAAAATGTGGAAAATGTCAAGGGGTATGAATAATACTTTTTCAAGGCATTGTAATGCCGCGTACACACGATCAAACAAGAGGGTGGAAAAGTCTGGCAAACTGAAGTCCGCCAAACAATCCCCCGTGTGTAGCCTCCGGCATACTTTTTTGACCCGAAAGTACGGCGGACTTAGAATGTAGTTTTACACTCCAATCTTTCCGCCACACTCGCATTTCGGCGGAAAATCCGGCCGTTTGTATGCCAGTCCGCCGTACTTTTGAAATGAATGGACTTTTCCCGTCCGGAGAAAAGTCCGCTCATTTCGAGCGCGTCTCCAGGTAGGCGGGGCCCACAAAGGAGACGTCGCTGGCCCCGCCGCCTGGTATGGACTTAAAGGGGAACCCCAACGCCAAAAAAAATCGGCGTGGGGGTCCCCCCAAAGTCCACAACAGACCCTTGTCCGAGCACGCTACCCGGCCGGCCAGGAAAGGAGGGGCGAGTGAGCGCCCCCCGCTCCTGAGCCGTACCAGGCCGCCTGCCCTTAACATGGGGGGTGCCTTGGGGAAGGGGGGGCTGCGCAGCCTCCCCACCCCAAAGCACCTTGTCCCCATGTTGATGAGGACAAGGGCCTCTTCCCGACAACCCTGGCCGTTGGTTGTCGGGGTCTGCGGGTGGGGGGCTTATCGGAATCCGGGAGCCCCCTTTAATAAGGGGGCCCCCGGATACCGGCCCCCCACCCTATGTGAATGAGTATGGGGTACAATGTACCCCTACCCATTCACCTGTAAAATAAAGTACAAAAAAAACACAACACACAAGATAAAATAATTTATTGCACAGCTCCGGGGGTCTTCCGTCTTCGGGGGTCCTCTCGCCGGACTCCTCCGCTATCTTCTTGTAGCTCTTTTACTAGCGGAGGAGCCCGGCATTCTTCTTCATCGCCGCGGCCTCTTCTTCCGACTTCGGGGGTCTTGTCCCCCTCTTCGGTTCTTCTGCCGGGCCACCGCGCCTTCTTATAGCTCTTTTACAGGTGGTGGCCCGGTCTTCTGTTGCCGCCGCCTTCCGTTCTTCTTCTTCTTCTTCTTCTTCTCCTGGAGATGTTGACTCGACATTGGCCGCAATGCCAGGGACGCGCTGCGCTGCGACTTATATAGGGACAAGGGGCGGTGTCACATGGGTTGATGTCACATGGGTTGGTCACATGGGTTGATGTCACATGGCGACAGTCCCAGCATCCTCCGGGACTGTGACATCATAAGGGGGTCGGGTCACCATGTGACACCAACCCATGTGACATCAACCCCTGTGACACCGCCCCTTGTCCCTATATAAGTCGCAGCGCAGCGCGTCCCTGGCATTGCGGCCGGAGAGAACGTCGAGTCAACATCTCCAGGAGAAGAAGAAGAAGAAGAAGAAGAACGGAAGGCGGCGGCGGCGGCAGCAGCGACAGAAGACCGGGCCACCGCCTGTAAAAGAGCTATAAGAAGGCGCGGTGGCCCGGCAGAAAAACCGAAGAGGGGGACAAGACCCCCGAAGTCGGAAGAAGAGGCCGTGGCAACGAAGAAGAATGCCGGGCTCCTCCGCTAGTAAAAGAGCTACAAGAAGATAGCGGAGGAGTCCAGCGAGAAGACCCCCGAAGACGGAAGACTCCCGGAGCTGTGCAATAAATTATTTTATCTTGTGTGTTGTGTTTTTTTTTGTACTTTATTTTACAGGTGAATGGGTAGGGGTACATTGTACCCCATACTCATTCACATAGGGTGGGGGACCGGTATCCGGGGGCCCCCTTATTAAAGGGGGCTCCCGGATTCCGATAAGCCCCCTGCCCGCAGACCCCGACAACCAACAGCTAGGGTTGTCGGGAAGAGGCCCTTGTCCTCATCAACATGGGGACAAAGTGCTTTGGGGTGGGGGGGCCGCGCGGCCCCCCTTCCCCAAGGCACCCCCCATGTTGAGGGCAGGCGGCCTGGTACGGCTCAGGAGCGGGGGGGGCGCTCGCTCGCCCCTCCTTTCCTGGCCGGCCGGGTAGCGTGCTCGGACAAGGGTCTGTTGTGGACTTTGGGGGGACCCCCACGCCGATTTTTTTCGGCGTTGGGGTTCCCCTTTAAGTCCATACCAGGCGGCGGGGCCAGCGACGTCTCCTTTGCGGGCCCCGCCTACCTGGAGGCGCGATCGAAATGAGCGGACTTTCCTCCGCGTGTGTGGGCGAGTCCGTTCATTTCAAAAGTAGGGCGGATAGTACGGCGGACTTAGTACGCCGTATTAGTCCGCTGAAAAAGTGCCGTGTGTGGGCAAGTAGCCCGTTCGGAAAGTCCGACGGACAGTCTGGCGAGAAGTCCGCCAGACTAAGTACGTCGGACAGTCGGCTACGTGTGTACGCGGCTTTAGTGTACTTGTGTGATCACTAGAGACGTATTTCCTACTACCTACCTTTTGTTGCAATATATTTACTATAGGGATGATACCTTCCACTGCATCTTTTTAGTTGATTACCTCCCCTGTATATACCCAACAAACACATAAAGAAAATATAATGAAAAAGGTAGTCTGACCCCATAAACACATCAACCTGAGTGTACTGCAACACTTTGTTTAGCAGGAGGCTTCACATAGATCTGTGTGGAATTTAACAATTAACCATTTGTGGCCCATGTGTGGTAATGTATTTGATTATCTTTTATCTTTGTGAGAATATGTTTTTTAAGTATCTGCCAATAAAAACTGCATATTTCATTAGGCCAGTGTGCTCTTTTTATTGTATTTTTTTGTTCTATGACAGAATGTCAGGGAGAGAAATGTTTAAAAAGGTAAGGAGGGTATTTTTTTTTAAGAGAAATAAGCAGAGTTTTGTAAACTTCTGCTTTTATAGTTATATATAGAAAGCAGCAAATCATCAATGTGAAGAAAATCGAATAGCAAAGCTGAACATAAAGACATCTTTGGTCGAGCTTTGGTGTAATTTAAAGCTAAAAGTAATTTACCACCCAGCGCTATTTAATCAAAAAGTTACAATATATTCCACAGATCAGAATTCTGTACTGTAGGGAATCTAGCCATATATAGTAAACAATTCATTAATGTGTTATTCTGAGAAGGCTTTCTTGTACTTGAGCATATTTGGTCAATTATGGGGCAGCACCCTTGCTATTAGCTTTTTCCTGAACAAATGTGACTAACCACGTATCCACAGTCTTGAAATTGTATGTTAAAGGTGTTAACTGATTTAGGTCAATATTGTTTGGAATGTTGCTGCAGCATATAACAGATAATTGGATGTTTAATTAATAAGCGTGTGAACTTTATTGACTTTTAATGTCACTCTGTGCTAGTGTGTGAAGCGTTATATGCTACTTGTGTGCATCATATTTAGTAAGATGTGTTCAGTTTTATGATGGTAGTATTGCTTGGTCTTTTTGTCTTAATTACATGATGTTACCATTAATTAAACCTACATATGTCATTCATGTTTAAAGCGCATGGCTCAACAGGTGTTAATGCCCCAGCTATGAGAGGTCCTATAGCTATTGCTTAGAGAAAAAATATGTGAGCTAACATCAACTGAAAATAGATTTTTGTGTGTAATGTGGGTGCTTCTTCATGTAACTTGTCAGCTGGTACATCTTTAAACCCTTGTAAAGAGGTCTTAGCCCTTGTACACACGGTCTGGAATTCCGACGGAATGTGTCCGTTCGGATCGTTTTGTCGGATATTCCGACTGTGTGTGGTCTACATCGGACTGTTTCCGTCAGAGTATCCGACGGACCAAGTGTTCTAACTTGTTGGTAAAATTTTCCGACAAAATGCTCCGATCGGACATACTCCGATCATGTGTAGAGAATTTCCGATCGGACAAAGTGCCACGCATGCTCAGATCAAATTCCTACACCAAAGCTATTGGCTACTAGCATGAACGTAGTCCCGTCATAACGAAATAACATAATAACGTCGGATTTCCCGACAACTTTGTCCAACCGTGTGTATGCAACAGTTTTGGACAAAATCCGTCGGACAAAATCCGACGGACAAAATCCGACAGATTTGGTTGTCGGAATCTCCGACCGTGTGTACAAGGGCTTAGAGAGGAGTCCTTCTCCGTGTGATATTACCTACGTTGTTGAAAATAAAAATAATGTGGCGCTCAAAATAGCGACAAAAAATGTATTAGTGACAAAAAATATGAATATAAAAAAAGGTAAATATACCAGAAGCAACAATATCATATAAATGAATATAACAATATATGTTGTGTATGAACAAAATTAACTCAAGGTAAATGTTCCAAAAGTGAATGAATCAAAAACATACAATAGTTCTTGAATAAACAAGATAATGCAGCTCAAAGGTGAATCTTGTGTAGGGAAACATCTCTCACACTCCTCCAGGTGAAGACAAACTGAATCTTGTGTATAAACAAAGGATAAAGTAGCACGCTTACGAGACTCGTGGACTCGTATACTAAACAGCATAGGAGTCAAACAGGCATTCATGAGGAACAAACTCAATAGGATTCAGCATGCAAAGTTGATGATCTGTGAATGGGCCACTTCCGATATCAACAGAGGGGATCCAACATCAGAAAATTAGGTCCATAAGGTCCTGTGACCCACATCAAAGATGAACTTGGTGATACATGAAGATGATAAAAACCACACATAGTGTAACACTGTATAGTGGGTTTATTGTAAAAACATCAAGTCGACAATCCAAAAAAGTTCCATATGGGGCTGGTAACAATTGTAAAAAAAACAATGTACAGAAGTTTCAGGAGCGTCATCTGCGTTTCGTCTGATTGGACATCATCTGGGGTGTAATGATGATGTCCAAATGTTGTCCAATCAGACAAAATGTGCCAGGTGACGCTCCTGAAACTACTAGATATGTGCACACTGAAATATTTGGTTTCGGAATTTCGTTTTTGTCTGAAAAATACATTTATTTAGTTACTCCCGAAATTAGTTTTTATTTATTTCGTTTTTGGTTAAAAAATGCATTCGTCCGAAAATCCAAATTAATTAAGGTCGAATATGTAATTGAAGGCTTATGGTGTCTGTCGAATGTTCAAAGAAGATTTGACGGAGCAGCTAAACTGCAAGACGTATAGTTTAGGTGCTCCATCGAATCTTCTTAGAACTTTCGACAGACACCATAAGCCAAAGATTCAACGTTGTATGTTTTTTGCTGCTTTGTCGAATCTTTGTCGTTCATGTTGAATGTATATAGTTCAAACATACAATGGACTGGTGATAGTGATCACTGATCAAACAGGTAACAAGATAGGGTATATAGAAACGATATAGAATCTCAATCTATAATATAGAATCTGTAATAATAAATCCCCCCCCCCAACAACACGGGCAGCCCCTGAGGCTATCACAACACTAGCAACACTAGTATTACTATCAAGTTCACAACACTAACACAATAGCAGCAGATTATTATGAAAATGTTAAGTTGAACTGTGGCTTGCTTCACTATTGTTCTGCTGCTGTGCTTATGCTTAATTGCTAAATAATTCAGGTTCTCTGACAAACGGACCAGCTAAGATTGACTGTCTTCTGAAATGATTCAGTGTGTGTGTCTCTCTATGCTAGCAATAGTAAGTGAAAGTAAGTTGGCTGTACGTGTGTACTTAGTTCTAGCTATTTTACTGCTCCTCCTCTTTGGTTACAATCAGCCAATAACATTCATCATCATCATTATTTTTATTTTACTTCCCCCACCCAATTCCAACAGGGATCTTTTCTCTCTATGTCAAATCTTTTCTCTCTCTGTCAAATCTTTTCTCTCTATGTAGAATAATCCTGGACTAATAGAGGTAAGGTTAGGCACATTCGACCACAGGTTTGATAGACACAGATTGTTATTGTCAGCGTCATGTCGAATCTCCTGTCTGTATCGAACTGTTGTCACAACGAAAACGAAAATAAAGCATTTATTTATGTCGGATCTGCACTTTTGTTATCGTTTGTTAAAATGATAATGAAAATACCTGAAATTCGGACAAAAATGCATTCAGACGAAAACGAATGCACATGTCTAGAAACTACTGCACATTGTTTTTTTACAACCGTATGTTACCAGCCTTTTATGGAACTTTTTTGGATTGTCGACTTGATGTTTTTACAATAAACACACTATACAGTGTTACACTATGTGTGGTTTTTGTGTTTTTATACCCATCTTCATGGATCACCAGGTTCACTTTGATGTGGATCACTGTACCTTATAGAGCTCATTTTCTGATGGTGGATCCCCTCTGTTGATTTCGGAAGTGGCCCATTCGCAGATCATCAACTTTGCATGCTGAATTCTGTTGAGGTTGTTCCCCATGAATGTCTGCTTGACTCCTATGCAATATAGTATATGAGTCCACCAAATCTGGTAAGCATGCCACCTTATCCTTTGTTTATACACAAGATTCAGGTTGTCTTCACCTGGAGGAGTGTGAGAGACTTTTCCCTACGCAAGATTCACCTTTGTGCTGCATTAGCTTGTTTATTCAAGAACTTTTGTATGTTTTTGATTCATTCACTTTTGGAACATTCACCTTGAGTTAATTTTGTTCATACACAACATATATTGTTATATTAATTTATATGATATTGTTGCTTCTGGTATATTTACCTTTTTTAAGGTTTATATTTTTTGTCACTAATAATTTTTAGTCACTATTTTGAGCGTCACATTATTTGTATTTGTATCTGTATTTACACTTTATATCTAGTGGAAATATTGGCAACATACTTTATGTATGCACAATTTTTCTATTCTTATTTTCAATTGTTTTTATTAAGTTTTGTGGAGAGAAAAAAGAGAAACATTAGTACATTTTGTTACAAGATGAATCTGTGAATCCAAAGCCAGGTAACAAGTATGAATACAGCACGTAAATTTACAATCTAATATGTTCCTGAGTATAGAGTGCAAGAACAAATCTTGGTTTGTAGGAGGGGAGACGTCTCCCACTGTCAGACACCACAATTAGGATCTATCTGTGTCATGGTGTGGGGGGTGGTGTACCCAACCCGTTCATTACCTCAGAAATACTAATATTTTGTCAACAATAGAATAACTAAGAGAACTTAATAACAACACACACAGAAAAAAAAAGAACTAAAATACTAAAGGAGGCCATAAGGATGAGTAATACCGAGTTGAAAATTGGTAAAACCAGGGGCACATGCACGAAGCTCACCATGACGGACGTTCCCCGTTAGAGCTCCGCACTCTCCGCCGCAATACCGGACATTAAATAGCCCTTTTACAGCTTCTCACCGGTTCTGTCTCCACGGATAGCCTCAGGTGACCGCTCGCGCTCCTCCCAGGATGGTTTTAATGGGCCATCGGGGAAAGAATAAGTCCAAGCCCATCAAAGAAGCCCTAGCGCGTGCTTCCACCAAGATGGCGGCGAAGGCCCTTGCTGCCTCACAACAGCCCTGCCACCCGCAGCATCAAGGGAGCAGTGGAGAGGACGACAAGGCTGATCTGGGCCCTGCAACATCCCCGACCATGCCATCCTCAGGTATGTCCCAGGCTGACTTTTTTGCTCATATGGAAGTCATGCTAAAAAAGGCCCTTAAAGCTACATCGGATCAGATCACAGATAGACTGACGCGGGAGATAGGCAATCTGGGTCAGCGCACTGCCGACCTGGAAACAAGGGCTGATGGCACAGAGCTTAATCTGTGGGAACTAGCCCAACAACAAGCGGCCCTCCGTGAAGAGAATGCCGCCTTGCTTTCTCGCTTAGAAGACACGGAAAACCGCTCACTCAGGTTGAACCTGCGCCTCAGGGGAATTCCTGAGACAGTGGATGACCTACAATCCTTCACGATAGCCCTTTTCCAAGAATTGTCTCCCTCAATACCAACTGAACGGCTAGAATTTGATCGAATCCACAAGGCGCTCACACGCCGCCAAACCAAGGGCCCACCGTGACATAATTGTGAAATTGCATTTTTTCCACACGAAAGAGCAGCTAATAGCAGCGGCCCACAATAGGGATAATCTCCAATTTCAAGGCCACACGTACCAGTTATTTACAGATCTAGCACCACTGACCATCACGAAGCGACATGCCATGAAGCCTCAACTACAGATTCTGCTACAGCACCAGATTAAATACGCTTGGCGGTTGCCGTTTGCGCTTCACTTCTCATATCAGGGACAACAACACACTTGTTCCTCTCCTGAAGCTCTGCAGAATCTCTTGGAAAGCCTCCATCTCACCTCATCTTCCCAGCCAGATCAGGCAGAAACCGCATTGCCTCGAACCCCAGCCCACACTGCATCTCATCCGTACGTGGCCACCCCAAGGAGGAACCAACATATCCTACCGGGCCCATCCTTGATCCGGTGGGGCACCCCCAGGTGACCCACAGGTTTGGGCTTCCCCAGCCCCAAGGTATTTGTACCCCGCTGAGACCTATTGCTCCTTAACTGTTTCTTGTGCCTTGGCTGACTCCAGGAACTGTGTCGTCGGTCAGTGGGAACCCATCTACCTGCCCCTGTTGGGCACCTTTCCCAGTCGACACCTATTGTTCCTGAACGCCCTGCGATGTCCTGGTTTACTTCCAGAAGATTGCTCACAAATTTTTTACACTGTGCTTTCCGTTTCTTTTTTTTTTTTCTCCACCGTTCTCTTTGTTTGATGTTTAAGCTGCTCTTAAACCCAGCGCTAGCTTGTGTCACTTGCAACTGCCTACCTGAGAGCATTATGCTTATCCTAGATAGCCCTTAATGCTAGCAAGTGGTTTGTCTCTATTTGTGTTTTTGTATTATTGTGATGCTTTAGTTACCATATGGTCTGCATACATGCATTCCTGTGCCAGATAGTACCTTGAGACGAATACACCTGTCGGTTATGCTGTACTTATCCCCACCCCTACCCTGCAGTTCCGGTTCCCCCTCTCCCCCTTGTCCCCCCCTCCCCCTCCTTTTCCCTCCCCCCTCTTTTTCCTTCCCCCTTCCTTTTCCCTCCCCTCCCCTTTTCCTTCTCCTCCCTTTCCTCCTTCCTCTCCCTCCCCTTTTTTCATCCACCTCCACCACTATCCCTATCCCTACCCTTATTCCTCCCTCCCCCTTTCTCCTTCCTTCCTGATCTACTTCCCCACCTCCCCTCCTTATTTATCATTCCCCTCCCTCCCCACCCTCCCACTTTGCCTTTCCCCCAAGGGCCCATGATGCCCATTATTATTGGAGACCGTTAGTGCTCCTGGGTTAATTTTTGTGTTACTAATATTTGCTAATCTCAGAACTGAATTGTACTAATGTTGGTATATTGCTGCAGCTAAAGTTTTCTTACTTCTCTGGTTTGTAGCGGTGAACTGTCACTGCTCCCCCCACTGATGGTGCACCTGTCTTTTGGCTGGCTTGCTGGCAGACGGGCTAGTGCATCTAATGATTGGGCGGTCCGGTATTACCCGGTCCGCACAATGGTTTCTTGCCTCTTTTTCTGCTACACTCTACTCCTACTTTTCTCTCTAGTCCCCTCTTTCATCTTTTCCTCCTCCCTCACCTCTCTTTACCACCGCGGTTGGTTGGCTCGTGCGGTCCCGGGTCGATATATATTGTCTTTCCCCCCCAATTACTATGGCACCCTTGAACATTTTGTCCTTAAACGTTAAAGGTCTCAATTCTCCCCACAAGCGACTTAAAGCATTCCGAACCTTTATCTCATTAAAAGCCTATATAGTAGCATTGCAAGAAACCCATTTTGCTGCTCACTCCACCAAACTATACCTTTTGCTCTAACCCCCATAAGTCCTTTTCCAGAATCGATCATATCTTTATTTCCATAGCCTCTTCACCGATTCTTTTACACTCCCATATCCACCCAATTACATGGTCAGACCACTGTGCAGTGATCACCACCATATCTTCGGTAATCCCGCTATCCACAGACAAGACATGATGCATGAATGAGACCCTCTTAACTAATCAATCCTATTGCCTAGACATCCAAATTGCACTCAAGGATTATATAACTCACAAACCAGTCATTAGGGGCATATGTATCTCTGTTGCTACCCACCTCAAAAAAGACAAGTGAGACAAGCTACATCAGCTAGAGGTAGACTTCCAGCGCCACTTTCTCCTATTCCAGTCCAACCCCACAGAGGCTAATAGGTTAGTCCTGGAAAAGACTAAACTTGAATTGGATTTAATGCTGGCCGAGGATGCGGAAAAAGTGATCCGCAGGTCAGCACACACTGTCTACACCAAAGCCAACAAACCTGACACCTTCTTAGCCTTGCGCCTACGACAACCTGAGAGGTCCTACAAACCCATTAGACTTAGGTTAGCAAAAGATGGGCTTACTAGTAATCCTATTAAAATCCTTTCCGAGTTTAGTACCCAATTGGCTAAGTTATATAAAACAAAGACTCCTTTCTCTAACACCCGAGCCGACTACTTGTTCCAAACGTTACCGCACCCCCAATTGTCCTCTGCAAACCGCGAGCTAATAGACACTCTGATTACTACTGCGGAAGTACTTACGGCTATCAAGTCCTTGAAACCACACAAAAGGCCTGGCCCCGATGGACTACCTGCAACTTACTATAAGAAATTTGCAGATATGCTAGCTCCCCTTCTCACTAACTCACTTAATTCCTTATTACATCACCATTCCTTTGGCAGGGAAGCTTTGACGGCCATTATTTCGATGATCCCTAAACCGAACACTGATAATACAATATGGTCAAAATTTCAGGCCAATCTCATTACAAATGTTGACGTTAAGATTTTAGCCAAAATCCTAGCACTTCGCTTGAACACGCTAATTGGGGGGCTGATCCACAAAGACCAAGTGGGGTTTATCCCCCAGAGGCAGGCTAGCGACAATGTCAAGCCATCCTCCTACAGCATATTGCTAGAACTCGGAAAATCCCCATGCACTTACTCTCCTTAGACATACGCAAAGCGTTTGATATGGTATCTTGGCCCTATCTACAATATATCCTGCAACGCTGGGGATTTGGTCCTCACTTTCTTAAATGGATAGACGCTCTGTATACTGAACCTCAAGCCTACGTGAGATATGCTGCTTTCCGGTCGGAATACTTCCCCATTCAACGGGGAACGAGGCAGGGTTGCCCCCTCTCCCCCCTGTTGTTTGCGTTAGCGATTGAGCCTTAGCTGCACTGATCAGAGCAGACCCAAATATTCGGTGACTAGAAATAGCCACGACGACCCATAAGCTGTGTTTGCTTGCAGATGACACTCTGTTGTTTGTCACCACCCCCCACATCAACCTCCCCAACTTATGCAAGCTGTTGGACAAGTTTGCTGGGATTTCGGGCTTGGAAGTCAATCAAGCCAAATCCAGGGCCCTCAACGTGTCTCTGCCAATAGATGAACTTAACCGGCTACGTGCTAATTTCCCATTCTTATGGTCCACAACTTCTATGCCTTACCTGGGAGTTCATTTGGCAAGTAACCCATCACTAGGGATGAGCTTCGAGTTGGAGTCGAACTCATGTTCGACTCGAACATTGCCTGTTCGCCTGTTCAGCGAACAGTGAACAATTTGGGCTGTTCGCAGCAAATTCGAAAAGCCGGAACACCCTATACAAGTCTATGGGAGAAATCTAAAGTGCTAATTTTAAAGGGTAATATGCAGGTTACTGTCCTAAAAAGTGTTTGGGGACCCGGGTCCTGCCCCAGGGGACATGGATCAATGCAAAAAATAGTTTTAAAAACGGCCGTTTTTTCAGGAGTAGTGATTTTAATAATGTTTAAAGTGAAACAATAAAAGTGTAATATTCCTTTAAATTTCGTAGCTGGGGGGTAACTATAGTATGCCTGTGAAGGGGCGCATGTTTCTGGTGCTTAGAACTGTCCCTGCACAAAGTGTCATTTGTGCAGGAAAAAAAGTCTTTTAAAATCACTTGCGACTAAATTGTTGGCTCCCCGTAATACAGAGAACACTCAATGAGTGTTCTCTGTATTAGCCGACAATTCATTAATTCATTGGTTAAAAAAAAAAAAGCGTGGGGGTTCCCCTAAATTCAATTACCAGGCCCTTCAGGTCTGTCATGGATATTAAGGGGAACCACGTGTCAAATAAAAAAAAAAAAAAATTGACGTGGGGGTCCCCTTAAATATCCATACCAGACCCTTCAGGTCTGATATGGATATTAAGGGGAACCCCGCATCAAATTTAAAAAAAAATTGACGTGGGGGTCCCCCTAAAAATCCATACCAGACCCTTTATCCAAGCACGCAACCTGGCAGGCCGCAGGAAAAGAGGGGGGGACGAGAGAGCGGCCCCCCTCCCTCCTGAACCGTACCAGGCCACATACCCTCAACATTGGGAGGATGCTTTGGGGGTCTTTGACCCCTCAAAGCACCTTGTCCCCATGTTGATGAGTACAAGGGCCTCATCCTCACAACCCTGGCCGGTGGTTGTGAGGGTCTGCGGGCGGGGGGCTTATCAGAATCTGGAAGCCCCCTTTAACAAGGGGACCCCCAGATCCCGGCCCCCCCTGTTTGAAATGGTAAGGGGGTACAAAAGTACCCCTACCATTTCACAAAGAAAGTGTCAAAATGGTTAAATAAGACAAACACACTTTTGAAAAATTCCTTTATTAAAAATAAAAAAAATAAAAAAAAGATTCCAGCGGTGCTAATCCACTCTTCCTATCCAGCGACGGATCTCCGCGATGGATGATCATATCCAGCGATGGGGGATCTCTCAGTCCAGCGCAGTCCATACATCCTTCTTCTGTCTCCACTGCGGAGACAGTGCGGAGATCCCAGCACTGACGTTTCTTATATTAGGAGGGCGGGGCCATCCGTCACCTGACCCCGTCCCTCTGATGCTGGAGAGGGAAGCCAGGGGTTCCCCAGTGACGTGTGGGTGACCCCGCCCCCTCTGATGTAACGCAGGTTTCCGTTACATCAGAGGGGGCAGGGTCACCCATATGTCACTGGGGAACCCCTGGCTCCCTTCACCAGCGTCAGAGGGGGCGGGGTCAGGTGACGAAGGGTCTGGTATGGATATTTAGGGGGACCCCACGTCAATTTTTTTTTTTAATTTGATACGGGGTTCCCCTTAATATCCATGTCAGACCTGAAGGGCCTGGTAATTGAATTTAGGGGAACCCCCACACTTTTTTTTTTTATCAATGAATGAATGAATTGTCGGCTAATACAGAGAACACTCATTGAATGTTCTCTGTATTACGGGGAGCCGACAATTTAGCCGCAAGTGATTTTAAAAGACTTTTTTCCTGCACAAATGACACTTTGTGCAGGGACAGTTCTAAGCACCAGCAACATGCGCCCCTTCACAGGCATACTATAGATACCCCCCAGCTACGAAATTTAAAGGAATATTACACTTTTATTGTTTCACTTTAATCATTATTAAAATCACTGCTCCTGAAAAAACAGCCATTTTTAAAACTTTTTTTTGCATTGATCCATGTCCCCTGGGACAGGACCCAGGTCCCCAAACACTTTTTAGGACAGTAACTTGCATATTACCCTTTAAAATGAGCACTTTAGGTTGTGAACGTTCGAGTCCCATAGACTTTAATAGGGTTCTAAAGTCCACACGAAGTTTAGGTCTGTTCACAGGTTCTGGTGCGAACCGAACAGGGGGGTGTTCGGCTCATCCCTACCCATCACTACTATTTCAGCTTCACTATCTTCCTTTGCTGTGGAAATTAACAAACCTTTTGGCTTCCTGGCAACCGCTCTGTGTGTCATGGCTGGGTCAGATCGCGGCAGTTAAAATGTCAATGCTGCCCAAATTGCTCTATTTATATCTGGTCCTTCCGATCGCGATCCCACCTTTCTTTCATCACCTTGTACAGAGTAAGGCATATAAATATATTTGGGGTTCCACAAGACCCATAATCTCTAAGGTCACACTGTATCGCCACAAGACACAGGGCGGCCTGGGTGTACCAAATTTCCGTCACCATTACTACGTGGCTCAGCTTGCTCAAGTCGCTCTATACCACACGAGAACTGAAATACCGCTATGGGTCAGTCTAGAGGCCATAGATGCCCACCCCGTTACTGTATCCAATCTCCTGTGGTTACCTCCCTTCGCTGAGAGGCAAAATCGCAAACCCTGTCATGCAGCACTCCCTTAAAATTAGTGACACGATACAAAAATCTTTCCCTCTTAAGTCCCTGCATACCCCCTTACTCTCCTTTCTAGGTCACCCACACTTTTACCCAGCCTTTTCTGAACCAGGTTTGTTGGCTGCTTGGTCCCAAGCAGGCCTTGACCGAGTATGTGACCTAACGAAAGGGGGATCACTTAAATCTTTTCCCGACCTGCAAGCCCAAACCCGACTCCCACACAAGGAATGCTTCCGCTACCTCCAAATTTTTCACTTTGTACAATCATTAACTAAGCCCAACACAGACCAGGATTATATGTCAGTATTTGATAGTATTATTTCTCAGTTCTACGCCCAATTCACCTCCCCTACCTCCTCCCTACTGCTCTATTCTACTAGGTGGTCCGCAGACCTCGGCATAGATCTTGACGCTGATGCTTGGACAGGGATCTGGACCAACACTAAAAATGCTACCCAGAATGTTGTTGCCTCAGAGGCCAATTTTAAAGTCCTCATGCGGTGGTATGTGGTCCCGACCAGGATAGCTAGGTTTGTTCCTGGCTATCCTGCAACTTGTTTCAGGGGTTGTGCGGAAGCGGCACTCACGTCCATATCTGGTGGACATGCCCAATAGCCAAACGCTTCTGGACAACGGTATTTCAGATGGCTTCGACAATGCTGCAGGACACTTTAAAACCTGATCCCTCTCTAGCACTACTCAATTTAGCACCTCAAAACTGCACCCGTACTCAACGGTGCCTCTTCCTCCAACTTACCACGGCGGAAAAGCAAACAATAGGGAGAGCCTGGAAAACACAGACACTCCCTATAGCTGAACTAAAGAATAGGGTTACCCAAGCCATGATACATTGCAAAATCGAAGCAACAATTCTAGACCGCCTACCCCGATATAATAAGATATGGCAACCTTAGGTTAGACATTTCCTACCCCCCCCCAACCTAGATCCCAGCCTTTTGGAGCTTTGAGCACACTCCCACAAATAGAATGTCCCTGGTGTACACCGCCCTGGGCCCGTGCGGGCCAGCCGACTGTACTCCTGAAAATGCCTCCATGGAGCCAGATTGATTAGTACATATTGGTACCACTTATATGGAGGTTTAACAGAGAAAACCAGTGTGTCCCCAGAAGGGAAATCATAGGTCAGCATAGAGATGCTACGGATTCAAGGGCATAGAGGAGAAACAGGAAAAGAAAGTAGGAAAAGAGAAAAGGAAAGAAGACTTATGCCCGTACACACGATCGGAAATTCCAGCAGCAAAAGTCCAATGTGAGCTTTTGGTCGAAAATTCCGACTGTGTGTATGCTCCATTGGACTTTGGCTGGCAGAATTTCTGCCAGCAAAAGATTGAGAGCAGGTTCTCTATTTTTCAGACGGAAAAAGTTCAGATCGGAAATTCTAATCGTCTGTAGCAATTCCGACACGCAAAATTCCTAAGCATGCTTGGAAACAATGCAAAACGTAATTTTCTTGGTTTGTCGTAGTGTTGCACATCACCGCATTCTTGACGATCAAAATTTTAGAGAACGTTTGGGTGACCGTGTGTATGCAAGCCAAGCTTGAGCGGAATTCCGTCGGAAAAAACAATCAAGATTTTTCCTACGGATATTCCACTCGTGTGTACGGGGCATTAGGGGCTGAATGAGTACCCCCTTATCTGGGGAAACAAGTCAATGGGTGAACTTCAACTTTATATAAGAGGTCCATGGTTCCCAGATAGCCTCATATTGTTAAGTAGTGTCCAGCAAATTGCAATTTTTTTCTGAGCCATGATCCTGGAGATTTTCTGCTTGACTAAGGTAAATAAAACATAGGGTTGTTTCCAGGCTTGGGCAATTGATAACTTTGTTCCAAGGAGAATGAACATAATAAAGCGTTAAGCCAATTTGGGGGCCTTCGAGATCGGGAAGTTGAGCAGCGATATGTGGGGACTGGGGAGATTTCTGAATGGGAAGGTCCGTAATTTTGCGGAGCATGTGGAAGAGTCTGTTCCAGAATCCTCTGAAATAGGGACATTCCCACCATATGTGCAGTATTGATCCCACATTTCCGTAATTTTGGAATCACAGGGGAGAGGATGTCGGGTACATTTTAGCTAGCTCTTTAGAACTTTTAGGTTTGCCTCCACTAGTGCTAGGCTGAGGCTGAAGCCCTATGCCATTCTGCTAAGCTTAAGTTTTATCCCAGGTCTCGCTCCCATTCCAGCATGAAGAGGGTCTTGGAATCTGCCTTAGTCAGTGACTGATAAATTATTGAAATCCCACCCCTCTGCTCCAAGGCTTGTCCACACCAAAGCTCATATGCCGTGACATTTAATGGGTCCGAGATGGGTAGAGATCAGATGGGGATTATTCTTTGGTTTTGGTTTTAGGGGGCACCAAAGAACGATGTTTAGCGTGTATTTAGGGATTCAAGCAATCCCTAAATACACGCTAAACTTCCTTCTTTGGTGCCCCCCAAAACCAGACCTGCAATTATGGCCCGACACTCTCCCTTTCCCTACTTGTTTTGGATTCCCTTAAGAATAATCCAATGTGGACCCAGTCTGGGTGAGCTGACTTGGAATAGATAATGAATAATTGGGCCCCTTGGTGATACCAGAGAAAGTTTATAAGGCCTTCCCCGCCCTTGTCTCTAGCAAGGGTGTGGTTTGCAATTTGGTGCAATTTACTAGCTACATAGAGTACAGAGAAGCTTCAAATGCATATTCTGGTGCCATGTGCTGTCTGAAAGACTATAGATGCATGCATGGGCCACTGAATGGCAACACTTGCTAGCTTCTGTAGACAGCTCCTATGAAGGGAAACTAACATATTTTCTCTCCTATGGAGTATGCTGTGTATGGTCAATGGGGACAACAAAGATTGGAGAGCATGTGTGCTAGGCCAAAGTGGCTGCTTAATTACCAATACAGGATTTCCTCTACTTCCAGCTACAAGACTACCTTTTACTGTACTTTCATGTAACTTCTTAAGGAGTGTGTGCTATTATTAAAATCTGCATCTAATAAAGAGAAATATTATGTTTATTGATATAAGTTACTGAAACTGTTACCAGAAAGAGTTAAGCAGTAAAATATTACTTTACAAAGTACTGTTCCAACGCGCTATTTTAAACTGTTTACCTAGCCCAAAAAAGTGTCAATGTGTGGTGTTACCTGAGTATGCTTTTAAGAGAGATGAATGTCATTATTTGCCAGAATGGCAATACAAGTGTTGATTTAATAATCCAGGTTAAACTGTAACTTCATCCAATAATCCCTAAAATAATCAATGCAAAGCTGACACATAATAAACCAAGCCCTACCACTTAAATGCAGTAAATGTCCTACCAATATAGAAATGATTAAAAACTATTTTCCTGCAGTTTTTTCATTCTAATTTATTGTAGCGCTAACTAGCTTACTTGCTCTTCTTCAAGTAGGTTACATGGTATATAGGTTGGGATAGGATTTGGCACACTCTTTGGGAAGTCCACTACATTCTAACATTCTAATAGGGATGGGCCCAATAATTGAGTCGAATGTAAGTTCAATTTGAACATAAGTTTCACGCGAACATTGGGTGTTCAATGTTCGCTGAACACACCAATAAAAGTGGCTCTGCTGAGCTTCTCATAATGCACTGCACTCTCGCAGTGCATTGATTGCTGATGATTGGCCACAGCATGCACCTGACCTGTATGCTTTGGCCAATCAAAGCACAATGTACTGTGAGAGCCATGATCGGCCAAAGACAAGTTGAGCAATAACAGCAAAGAATGTGTAAATAGACCCTTTCACCTACCTGTTTCCATGCTACAGCCAGCTGCAGTGGTCTCTTCCTCCATCAAAACCTCAGCCTCATCACACATCATACAGGAACATTAACCCTGTATGGTGTGATAAGGGGGCAAACAAATAAATACTTGTTTATGTTTTACTTTGACTCCTTCGATTAGCTACAATACAGACACCTCATTTAAAGTCTCGACCCTTTTTCTCTATGTACTTGAATAGGGATAGAGATGCATGTTACCGTGCATCTCATTTAGGCTGGGTTCACATTGCAGCAATGCGGGAACGCTGCGAATCCCCTGCGGGTACCCGCATCGCATGCCTCCCGGCGGCAGTTCACACTGCCCTATGCGAACTGCTGGGAGTGTCAGTGAAACGTTAATGACACCCCTAGATCAGTTCGCATATCGCAGTGCGATCTGCAAACTCGGACAGGATTCTGCTGCGGACCGAAAAAAAGGGTCCTGTGCGAGTTTTGGCCGGATGCGATGCGATGCGAATTCAGCCATACTATCTGAATGGCTGAACTCGCATCGCACAGAGATCGGATGTGATTTGCACTGCAGTGCGGTGCGAATCACATCCGATCTCATAAACCGCTGCAGTGTGAACCCAGCCTTAAAGTCCCAAAAGCCCCCTCTATTGCAATTGATTAGGGATGGAGGTGTAGTGAGCAGTTGTATCGTTGGATTATGACCTTCAATGTCCTCATATCAATCATGACCGATCTCCCTTATGGGTTTTTCTTTTTTCTATTATGTTTCAGTCCCTTCATTTACCATTCTAGGACAAATGTATAAAATATATATTTCTTTCCAATGCTCTGTGGTCTGTGTCTGCATGCGCACTGCTGGGTTGTTGGACTGATTTTTGATGTTGCCTTGAATGAATGAATGAATGAAATACTTATATAGCGCACAATGCGAACTGAATCGCCTCTAGGCGCTGTGGCGAGCTTTGATCATCTGCTAAAAGAGGAAGGTCTTGAGTTTTTTCCTAAAAGCCAGGTGATTTTCTTCCAGGCGGATGTTTATTGGTAGAGCATTCCATAGCCGAGGCCCTTGGACAGCAAATCTCCGATCCCCCTTGGATTTATACCGGGCTTTGGGCACGAGGAGGAGGTTTTTGTTGGCTGATCGAAGACTGCGGTTTGGTGTGTAATGATTTATTTTCTCCATTAGGTATTGCGGAGCTTCTCTATGCACGCATTTGTGGGTGAGGCAAAGGGTCTTGAACGTGAGCCTTATTTCCTCCGGGAGCTGCAATGCTTTCTCGGCACCCCTCCCATGTCCCCCCCACCCGATTTTCGTTGGGTGCGGGGACCTGGGCGGAGCTGTCCGCCTTGGCATCAGCGCCATGCGGCCGCTTCTGCAGTCGATGCTTTGCTGAGACAAGCAGGTGCTACCATCTTGGCTGACGGTGGGATGGACATTTGGGGTTGAGTGAGCTGTTTCTTTTCTGACTCTGGTGCCCGTCCTAAATGTCATGCCTTGTGTGATTCTGGTTGGGGTCCGCTTGTTACACAGGGATCATCCAAACAGCTCTTTTTTTCATTTACAGCCAGTTCTCATATTGATACATAATCTGTGCAGCCTGCACCTGTTACTATTGGTGTACACTCCTACTTCTTTCATTCACAGTCAGTCCTCTGACTGATACACTTCCTGTGCAGTTTGCACCAGACATCGCTGGCTTCTACTCCTATATCATCAACACTAGGTAACTACCACTAGCATTATGACATTTATTTCATATGTGGTTTTTAATCCCAGAATTGTAATAAATTTTCTGGCGATCTATGCTGTTTTGATATCAGTTCACACTCATTTTAGTTTGGGCTCCTTTGTTTGATCAGTTTACATCTTTACATCTTTAACACCGTTTGGTGTATTTATGTTTTTTATTGTTCCACAACATGGAGCCCCTTTGTTACATTGTTCCAGACATTCTGGGTTACATCCATACTCATGTTCCCTGTGTTTCTGTTTGATCCTACTACCGCAGCTTCTGGAACAGGCATTCCTTTCGGCCCTGGCACCCCGGTGGTGTGTTTGTTTCACACTAAGCAGATACGTGAGTTTTACAGGGATGACCACCTTATCCTCCCTGTATGTATGTTCATTTCTTGTCCATGAATGGTTGATGTTGATATATTTACCTCTTTTTATAAATGTATCATGCATCCGCCCCTGATGATTGGATAGATCCCATGAAATGCATTGGGCCTAACCTAGATGCAATGTATACATACCCACATGGTCTTTGGATTCAGGCAATGCAGTGGATTCTAACTGTCATATTACAATGATTTTTATTATTGAGGACAATACTATTGTATATTGCATATTCTATTCATATTTTTTAACATGTAAATGTTTTTGGATACATGATTTGTTATATTATGTGCCATTATTGCATGTACAGTCAGGTCCATAAATATTGGGACATCGACACAATTCTAATCTTTTTGGCTCTATACACCACCACAATGGATTTGAAATGAAATGAACAAGATGTGCTTTAACTGCAGACTTTCAGCTTTAATTTGGGGGTATTTACATCCAAATCAGGTGAACGGTGTAGGAATTACAACAGTTTGTATATGTGCCTCCTACTTTTTAAGGGACCAAAAGTGATGGGACAGTTTAACAATCGTCCATCAAACTTTCACTTTTTAATACTTGGTTGCAAATACTTGCTTCCAAAGCCTGAGGTCTGGATCGCATAGACATCACCAGGCGTTGGGTTTCATCCCTAGTGATGCTCTGCCAGGCCTCTACTGCAACTGTCTTCAGTTCCTGCTTGTTCTTGGGGCATTTTCCCTTCAGTTTTGTCCTCAGCAAGTGAAATGAACGCTCAATCGGATTCAGGTCAGGTGATTGACTTGGCCATTGCATAACATTCCACTTCTTTGCCTTAAAAACCTCTTTGGTTGTTTTCGCAGTATGCTTCGGGTCATTGTCCATCTGCACTGTGAAGCTCCGTCCAATGAGTTCTGAAGCATTTTGCTGAATATGAGCAGATAATATTCCCCCGAAACACTTCAGAATTCATCCTGCTGCTTTTTTCAGCAGTCACATTATCAATAAATACAAGAGAACCAGTTCCATTGGCAGCCATACATGCCCACGCCATGACACTACCACCACCATGCTTCACTGATGAGGTGGTATGCTTTGGATCATGAGCAGTTCCTTTCCTTCTCCATACTCTTCTCTTCCCATCACTCTGGTACAAGTTGATCTTGGTCTCCTCTCTCCATAGGATGTTGTTCCAGAACTGTGAAGGCTTTCTTAGATGTTGTTTGGGAAACTCTAATCTGGCCTTCCTGTTTTTGAGGCTCGCCAATGGTTTACATCTTGTGGTGAACCCTCTGTATTCACTCTGGTGAAGTCTTCTCTTGATTGTTGACTTTGACACACATACACCTACCTCCTGGAGGGTGTTCTTGATCTGGCCAACTGTTGTGAAGGGAGTTTTCTTCACCAGGGAAATAATTCTTCGGTCATCCACCACAGTTGTTTTACGTGGTCTTCCATGTCTTTTGGTGTTGCTGAGCTCACTGCGTTCTTTCTTTTTAAGGATGTTCCAAACAGTTGATTTGGCCACACCTAATGTTTTTGCTATCTCTCTGATGGGTTTGTTTTGTTTTTTTCAGCCTAATGATGGCTTCACTGATAGTGACAGCTCTTTCGATCTCATATTGAGAGTTGACAGCAACAGTTTCCAAATGCAAACAGCACATTTGAAATTAACTCTGGACCTTTTATCTGCTCCTTGTAAATGGGATAATGAGGGAATAACACACACCTGGCCATGGAACAGCTGATCAGCCAATTGTCCCATTACTTTTGGTCCCTTAAAAAGTGGGAGGCACATATACAAACTGTTGTAATTTTTACACTGTTCACCTGATTTGGATGTAAATACCCTCAAATTAAAGCTGAAAGTCTGCAGTTAAAGCACATCTTGTTTGTTCCATTTCAAATCCACTGTGTTGGTGTATAGAGCCAAAAAGATTAGAATTGTGTCGATGTCCCAATATTTATGGACCTGACTGTATTGTCTGCCATGTACCTACTCAATCATGGCAAAAAAATAAATACTTGTTTATGTTTTCTTTGACTCCTTTGATTTTGATTACAATACAGACACCTAATTTAAAGTTCAAACCCTTTTTCTCTATGTATGGTATAATAAGGGGGCTGGGGTGGGGAACCAGTTAGTGCTGGAATAATCCAGCTGAAGCAAGGAATTGGGTAAAGCTGGGTACACACACATCAAAATTCAGTTTAGCAGAGATCGGACAGATTTTGTGTCCCTGATTATTCCTGTCTGCTTGTGGCCCCGACCTTGGCTTTATCCCTCACCATCCCTATTCTCCTGTTGCCTACTGTGGGTGTGAGCTGGGGAACCCTGGGGGTCGCGACCTGGAGCCAGTTGCAGCCAAGTCCATCCTCACCACTCGAGGCTCTGGTGAACACCTGCTGGATCTTAGACTCCGCGCCCCAGGGAATCTTACACTCTAACCTCGGTGGGACCTGTCTCCCGTCCGCAGCAGTCAGCCGTAGGGTCCACAACCTTGCGGTGCACTCCTGATCCCTACGGTGTACATCTGTCACCTCGCCTCAAGGTGACCTGACAAGAATACATATTGGCCTAAACTGATGAAGAAATTAATTTTTTTTCTGGGGATATTTATTATAGCAAAAAGTACAAAATATTGTGTTTTTTCAATATTGTCACTCATTTTTTTTGTTTATAGCGTGAAAAATAAAAAAACGCAGAGGTGATCAAATACCACCAAAAGAAAGCTTTATTTGTGGGAAAAAAGGACATACATTTTGTTTGGGTACAACATCTCATGACTGAAATTCTGTGACGTCATGGGGTGTCAGAAGAAGGTGGTGCCGACAGATGACATAGCCAGGGGGCCATGCCCCTTGCCTATATAAGAACTGTCAAAGCGCAAAGCGGGCATACGGCATGTTTTTTCTATTTTCGTGTCCGGTGGACATAGTGATTGACGATGGATTTACATCAAGGGAATCGTGTACATTTTTTTTTTTTTAATAAAAGATTTGTCAAGAAAAGATGAATCTGTTTCTTGTGGTTTTTACTTTTGATACTTTTTTGGTGAATGGGCAGGGGTACGATGTACTCAAATGCCATTTACATATGGAGGCCGGGATCTGGGGGTCACCTTGTTAAAGGGGGCTCCCAAATTCCGATCAGCCCCCCATCCGCAGACCCCAAAAACCACAACCCTGGGTTGCTGGGAAAGGCCCCTTGTCCCCATCAACTTGGGAACAAGGTGCTTTGGGGTGGGGAGGCAGAGCCCCCCTATTTTGAGTCTAGCTGCTATTCATTTATTCCCGGTAGCCAGCAATACATTACAGCCACGAGCAAGTTTAAATGACCTTTTTTTCCTTTAGAGATGTCAGTTTTGCTGTAGCAGGTTCTTTACATCATACAGATGTGCCATTTTACAGGCAGGCTAAGCGAACCTGCAGACACGATATTAAAAGGAATTTTTCATTTTTATTGGTTCACTTTAAGCATCATTAAAATCACTGCTTCCTTAAAAATTATTGTTTAAAACATTTTTTTTTGCATTGATACATGTCCCCCAGGGCAGTACCCAAGCCCCCATACACTTTTTATGGCAATAATTTGCATATAAGCCTTTAAAATGAGGACTTTTTCATGTTCGTGTCCCATAGACTTTAATAGAGGTTGCGTGTTTGGTAGAACTTTTTCCCTGTTCGAGATGTTCTGGAGGGAAGCGAACAGGTGAGTGTTCGGCCCATCACTATGTTGTAACTCTATACATGAGCACCAGAACTGAAAGACCCTTTATCCTCTCACAGTGTTGCCCTTTTTGTATGGCTGCTTCACACCCATCCAGCACCAACTTTCCAAATTCCAATTTTTTTGTTATCACCAAAGGAAATAAAGACACACACACAGACACACACACACACACTTCACTTCATTATGAGAAACTTCCCTGAAAACAGTACAATACATTTTATCAGCAGATCTCACACTCAAAATTAACTTCAACGCTGTTACTATAATTTAATTGATGCATTTGGTGCTATTTAGTCACCCTTCTCACAAATGTCTATTTCAGCTGTCCTACCATGTGTTTCCCAAGGATAAGGAAGTCCCTCAAGCAATCATATTGCAGGCTTTGTTTTATTACACCACAGAGAGGAGGGTGTTATTTGACTGTTTCCCTAGAATGGTCTCCACCAATCAGCAACTGACTTTGTTTCTCCTAATCATAGCTCATACTATGTTAGGAAGGATGGGGCCAAATCAGGGCCGTTTTTAAGGCAGGACAAAAGGGGCAGCTGCCCTGGGCCCTGTCATTGTTATGTGGCCCAAAGCAGATGCCTCATACTTGCCAACTATCCTGGTTTAAATTCCCTTGTCCCTTGAGGTTTTAGTCTTGTGCTGTGTCCCAATATCGCAGTGTGAAGTGCTTTCTGTCTTATTATTGTGTACAGATGACTTACCTTCAGACCCTGTGTTATATGTAAATTACCGGCATTCATATGTAAATAGCGGCAGCATTCATATGTAAACAGCGGTGGCGGGAAGACTTGTTATGTATATCATGCCCCCTGAGGTCATATCCACAGTAATCTCTATCCACTGCAACCTGTCAGTGAACGATAATGGTACACTGTATTGATTGATACACTGATTTTGAGTCTAGCTGCTATTTATTTTATGTCTCAGAGCAGGTGGAGAGCAAAACTTCATGGGGGGGGGGGCAAGAAAAGTTTTGCCCAGGGTCCAATTAATATTAAAGACGGCCCTGGGCCAAGTTATGTAAATACCCCTTACACCATTGCTGTCTTTTAAACAGGTTCCAGGGCTTTCATCCCCTCTATTCTTCTAAATTAAGCCACAATAGACATGCAAAACAGGAAATTCAGACTTCAGTGGATGTCACCTTGTTTATAGTTGAATCACCCCACTTTACTTAGTGTAACTAATATCCAAATGACAATCCTGAAGCCTGGAAATTTTAAATCAGCAATGCAAGCTTTTATATTGCTGTTCTCATAGGTTAGGCTTTTTTTTATATACCGTATTTATTTTTTGTCAGACTGATCACATAATACATTGGCTCCTCTGCTATTGGATTTCTCGTCCTCTGGGAAGTTTTGGATGATGCATAGAAGGGTGCTGATGAGGTAATGTCAGCACTGCTCACTGCATCAATATGTTGTGAGTTCAGGATGCAATTAATAGTATTTCCTCAGTCATCTGGGTAAACTGAGAGTATTTTGTGGCAAAAAGGAATTACTTGGGGTAATAAAAACTGACAAGACCTGAGTAGTGCAGCCAGAGCTTCTTTTCTCAGCTGCCTGGGAAACCGTAAAGAGGAGCTCCACCCAAAAGTAGAAGCTCTGCTTGTCTGCCTCCTCTCAGCCTCTGCTGCCACGTTTAAAATCTTTGGGGGGGGGGGGGGGGCAGGTACTTGGTTTTGTCAGGTACTTCCAGGTCACTTTGCCGCGGTGAAGTGAGCCAGAGGTTCGGCCCCCCCTCCTTCTTCCCTTGCAGTCGGCCCATTGACAGAGCACAGCACGTTTCACGCATGCACACTAAGGAAGCGGCTGTGAAGCCGCTGGATCCCCGGAAAGGTAAGTTCCCTAATATTAAAAGCTATAGTATTTGTAGCTGCTGACTTTTAATGTTTTCTGAAGGAGCCTGGAGCTCCTCTTTAAAGAAATAGCCCATAACGTTATTTTCACTTTACTCAGAAAATCAACTACACTCACGATCTGACCAGGGTTTCTGCAGAGTATAGGTATACATGTAGACTTGTATATGTACTGTATATAAAAGTACTACTGAATTATTATTTCCGATTAGTTTTCCATTAACATAGTCCTTTCTTGTACTGTAGTTAATGTATTTTATTATTGAAATATTTCTTTATCTTAATTACATGTCTTAGGTCCTGTTTCATGTTATGCCACTAATGCAGCTCTGTAGTTCTCAGTCTTTGTAGATTATTGTGTACAGTGTCTTCCTGTGCTATTATGCAGCTAAAAATATTTCTTTTTAGCAGTTGCTAATGCCTCTTCCACATTTTCATGTGATGAGTTTTTACTGATTCCTGTTTTGAAAGCTAGGTGATAATTAATCTTCCCACATTAAAGCTTTGAAAACATATTTTACTTTTAAATGAGTTCAGACCTAGGCTAAAACACCCACATTTTTCAATAGCTGTATACCACTACTGTAATTGGTGTACAACCATAGACTTGTTGAAAGATTCATATTTAGAATTTTTAGCAGCTACAGATAACTATGACCTCAATGAATGTAGGCATTTCATGTGAGGAGTAATAAAACATTGTCACTTTTGCATTTTACAGATAACTTTTTCATAGAGGAACAAGTATAGGTGGAAACTTTGTTTTTTAAAGTGTATCTCTAGACATTTTATTTCTTTTTTTTTTTTGTTTTGAATTAAAAAGTTTAGAATGTATTTTTGCTATATTTATTATTTTTTTTATTTTTTTTACTGGATTTTGAATCTCTTTCTATTTGATGATCTATTGATGTTTTTGAGCTAAGTTTCAGTTCACACACTTTGTCACTGCGGTAGGAGTTTAGTGAGGGGAAACTGATATTGGTTTTAGAAAGAAGAAAGTGTGCTTCTACTGCGCTGTGCTATATACGGTAATCAGCACCAGGGTTTTTTTTGTTTTGTTTTTAGAGGTGCAGGAACTCAACTACACCCCTTCTGACCCCCAATTCCCTCCCACCCATGCCACATCAAATGGTGGGTCTGGCCAAATTGAACAGCGACAGGGTCCTAAAGGGGCATTAAATGCCAGGAGTGTTTTATGTACAGGGTTCAGAAGTGTACTATGTACAGATTGCAAAGTTCAGGATTGGGCTACGTGCAGAGTTTAGGAGTGTGCTATGTACAAAATGCAGAGTTCAGGAGCACACTGCATACAGAGTGTAGAGTTTAGGAGTGCACTACATACAGAGTGCAGATTTCAGGAGTGCGCCACATTAAACCTCCCTGGCGGTATGATTATTTCTGATTTTAGGTGCTGAAAGTGGTATAATTATTTTGCATGGAAATTTGGCGTTTTATATTGTAGGCCTGCAATTCTTAGGAATAACTCACTTAAATCTGTTCAAACCGGAGTCTAGTAGCCATTCCGGGTATGATAAAGTTTATAATATAATAAATAACTATAAACAATTATAACAAATAATAATAAAAATGATTCAATAATTTAATCAAATCCAAAAACACTGAAATTTGCTCAGTTGCAGAATTGTCTCTGTCATTAGATTTAGTGTTTGAAGAAAAATTTCCCCACAAATTGCTATCGCTCAATTCTGCAAGTGATTCTAATTTATTATCGCTGTTTTCTAGCTGGTCTAAAATCACTTTTTACATAAAGGGACACTTTTTGGTTTCTATGGACAATCTCCAAATTCCAGGCAGAAAAAACAGTATTTATAATATAAACAAGCATGCAGGGCACTGGACAGACCACTAGGGACAAATAGGAAGTGAGAAAGATAAGATCAAATATAAATACACTAAGTCTCATGAATAGTACTAAAGCACAATGCAAGGGCCAGTGGAATGTGTAACATAAAAGCACACTATAACATGTGAACAGTATATAAAAAAAAAATGAACACAAATCTAAGTCAATAGTGTTGTTCAAACACTGTGACAAAAAATTATATAATAAACATAAGTGTCCAAACAAACATGTGCAGTGAAGGGGAGCAACCTAAAGATGAAATCTGAGACATAAAATCCAGATAAATCGATTGGATGCCAAAATACACTTGAAGGTGGTATAAATGAGGGGTTTGGTACTCTTACCGGATGTGGTGGACACACATACCATACGGCAGTAGGTCAAACGAGCTTGTAACATCTCAATTCCTGGTGTTAAATGCAGTAATCTTGTGACTCCAACCATGCATTGTCTATACCAGTGATGGCGAACCTTGGCACTCCAGATGTTTTGGAACTACATTTCCCATGATGCTCAACTACACTTCAGATTGCATGAGCATCATGGGAAATGTAGTTCCAAAACATCTGGGGTGCCAAGGTTCGCCATCACTGGTCTATACTATACGTCAGGATGGCAATGAGACTGACAGCCTGATGTTCACGCTGGAAGTAGTTGTTCTGTGACTCCAACCGTATGTCTCCAGACCGAGGACAGGATGGCAGTGCAACCAGCAATCCAATGGATCTGAAGGGTGGTGTGGTAGGAGGAGCAGGGGGAATCACAGCAATCCCAATGTGGAATAAAATAAAAAAAATAGGCGGGTGCAATTGAAGACCCATTGAGTTCTTCAATTCTTTTGCTTCCCACATTTCTTTTATTCATATTTTTATCTTGTGATCCCTTTTTTGTATCCTGCTTTAAGTTATACGATATTTTTACATTAAAGCCATTTTTGTTTGACCTGCACCATATGGAGCCTATTTTTTTTATTCTATTCCACGTTTGGATCACCATTTTTTGGTTTCGCAGAGTTTTTTTCTCCTTTTTTTACAAATCTATGTATATATATTCATGATAACGATTCTTAAAATTGTTTGTTTATTGAATCTATTAACACACACTATGACAATATCTCTTCTCCTATGCTCAAATACAATACAACCTTACCTTATTCCACACATGCCAAGCCTCCAGTGATTTAACTGCCTGACAGCCGACAGCCCGTGTAAGCTTGAAACTTCTGCTATTTGTCGCTGGACGGTGCCAAACCTCTACAAGTAAACCTGGATTTACTCTCCAATTGAGGAATTTATATTATCTGATACAAGGTATATCTAACCTATAAAATTAGGTGGGGGGTAGGTTGCGCTATGGAACACTCAACTTGAATAATAACAAATATGTAGTAAAAAAATTAGGTAAGAGCAGCCTCTATTTATTTCCACCCAGATGGGTGGAAAGATGCTGAAGGGGAAAAAAGGAATAGACCTGGCGCTATACCGTTTACTACTAGGAACCTCTAGATGAGAACTCTATTGCATATAATTCTCAGCGTGCTGGCAATTAGATGAGAATAGTAGGGTAAAACCATAAAGTGAAAAATACTTAACCATACACGCTATACCGTTTACTATTGGGAACCTATAAATAAAAGCACTTATTGCATATAATTCTCAGCGTGCTGGCAATTAAATAAAAATAGTGAAATAAAAACCATAATATGTGAAATGCTTATCCATATACCATAAACAGCTATGACAGTATGCTGCTATTAATAAAGTGCAAGTGCCAGTAAATCTGCATGTGCCAATATTTGTGTCATGAATAAGAAGAGAAAATGTAAATTATAAAGATATAAATAAAGTAAGGCAAGACGTGATATCTGTGAACTACCAGTGAGTATGGTGACTGTGATTAGTCAATTTAGTGTTTAAAAAATTTCGTGCAAAGTATAATCAAAGTAGATATCATAATAAATAGCACAATATAAGTAAATAAAAGTGGAACGTGTACAATAAATATTAAAAAATGTGCAAAGTTGCAAGTGAACCATATACGGTTAAAATTGTGAATAGTCTCTAATAGGTGATGGAATCTTCCGTAGGTGAAGGAGGGGGGGGGGGGGGTGATGATTTCCAATATTGTTCCCCGTGTTCAGTGGCCACTTATATATTATTATGCTCTCACCGGAAAAAAGACCCCATCCGGGGTGGATCAGCCTTCACAATATCAGCTATTGTGTCACTCTCTGGCTTGCTTCAGATGTAATACTAGGGATCCCTCGTTTTTCCGTGAGTGCGGTGTGCCACGTTATATATGGTAAAGAAGAGGCACATCCATAGTGTGATAACGTTTAAAACTTCGTTTTTATTCAGAACTAGATTAATAGAGCGCTCCAGATGACGTCAGAGTGACGAAACGCGTAGGGCGTGGCCAGGCAACGTACACCTCGAGCTCAGGTGGCGAGAAAGCAGAGCGGGACTTTTTAAAGCTGTACTAATAATCGCAATTTGAAAACTCTTCCTTTGTAAGTAGTTTTAATCTATTTCTGAATAAAAACGAAGTTTTAAACGTTATCACACTATGGATGTGCCTCTTCTTTACCATATATAACGTGGCACACCGCACTCATGGAAAAACGAGGGATCCCCAGTATTACATCTGAAGCAAGCCAGAGAGCGACACAATAGCTGATATTGTGAAGGCTGATCCACCCCGGATGGGGTCTTTTTTCCGGTGAGAGCATAATAATATATAAGTGGCCACTGAACACGGGGAACAATATTGGAAATCATCACCCCCCCCTCCTTCACCTACGGAAGATTCCGTCACCTATTAGAGACTATTCACAATTTTAACCGTATATGGTTCACTTGCAACTTTGCACATTTTTTAATATTTATTGTACACGTTCCACTTTCATTTACTTATATTGTGCTATTTATTATGATATCTACTTTGATTATACTTTGCACGAAATTTTTTAAACACTAAATTGACTAATCACAGTCACCATACTCACTGGTAGTTCACAGATATCACGTCTTGCCTTACTTTATTTATATCTTTATAATTTACATTTTCTCTTCTTATTCATGACACAAATATTGGCACATGCAGATTTACTGGCACTTGCACTTTATTAATAGCAGCATACTGTCATAGCTGTTTATGGTATATGGATAAGCATTTCACATATTATGGTTTTTATTTCACTATTTTTATTTAATTGCCAGCACGCTGAGAATTATATGCAATAAGTGCTTTTATTTATAGGTTCCCAATAGTAAACGGTATAGCGTGTATGGTTAAGTATTTTTCACTTTATGGTTTTACCCTACTATTCTCATCTAATTGCCAGCACGCTGAGAATTATATGCAATAGAGTTCTCATCTAGAGGTTCCTAGTAGTAAACGGTATAGCGCCAGGTCTATTCCTTTTTTCCCCTTCATATCTAACCTATACCCCACTACAGATAAAGTTAATTAGTGAGACTGTGGAACACTCATTTAAATGTCTTGATCCTCATGAGAAATGTGTTAGGTACAGCTAAGCAACCATCGCTATACAGGGCCTTTTATTCAGCATAAATGCACCTCATAAGAACTATAACCAGACAGAGCACTGCATAAGGTCTCTTATAGCTACTGACATAAACTTCATGACCTGTGAGGTCAACATTGTGGACTGCCTGCACTAATAAACCGGTTGTTGGCCTATCATAATTTGCTATGGTTTAGCATCAATCACCAGGTTGAAGATTAGTACACCTCCATGATGGAAGCTCAAGCATGCTAGTCTAAACCCACTGTGTCTCAACAATGATTATGATAGCAATAGAACTCCTAGGGGTGTTATACCTGTGTACCACAATTGATACTTTAACCTTCCTGGCAGATGTGTGGTTTGTACACCCCCATGACAGAGGCTTATGCACATGTCTTTATACACATTGGGGGTTATTTACCAAAGGCAAATCCACTTTGCACTACAAGTGCAAACTACAAGTGCAAAGTGCACTTGAAATTGCACTGATAGTGCACTTGGAAGTGCAGTCGCTGCAAATCTGAGGGGTAAATCTGAAATGAGTGGAAGCTCTGCTGATTTTATTATCCAATCATGTGCAAATTAAAACGCTGTTTTTTATTTTCCTTGATTGCCTACAGTGACTGCACTTCCAAGTGCACTTTCAGTGCAATCTCAAGTGCATTTTGCACTTGTAATGCAAAGTGGATTTGCCTTTAGTAAGTAACCCCTATTGTGTACTGAGGATTCAGCAATAGAACCTTTTTTGCATCTCATTCCAGGGTAAGTTTTGGACTAATATATTTTTAGTATGTTTCTTTCTTTTTTTGGCTTTTTTAACCACTTCAGCCCTGGAAGATTTTACCCCCTTCCTGACCAGAGCACTTTTTGCGATTTGGCACTGCGCCGCTTTAACTGACAATTGTGTGGGCGTGTGACGTGGCACCCAAACAAAATTGACATCCTTTTTTCCCACAAATAGAGCTTTATTTTGGTAGTATTTGATCACCTCTGCGTTTTTTTTATGCTATAAACAAAAAAAGAGCATCAATTTTGAAAAAAAAAAACCTATATTTTTTACTCTTTACTATAATAAATATCCCCCAAAAATATATAAAAAAAAATATTTGTCTCAGTTTAGGACGATATGTATTCTTCTACATATTTTTGGTAAAAATTGCAATAAACGTATATTGATTGGTTTGCACAAAAGTTATAGCATAGTTATGGCATTTTTATTAATACATTTTTTTATTAGTAATGGCGGTGATCTGCAATTTTTATCCTGACTGCGACATTATGGCAGACACATCAGACACCTTTGACACTATTTTGGGACCATTGCCATTTATACAGCGATCAGTGCTATAAAAATGCACTGATTACTGTGTAAATGACACTGGCAAGGAAGGGGTTAACACTAGGGGGCAATCAAGTGCTTAAGTGTGTCCTAGGGAGTTATTCTGACTGTGGGGAGGATGGGCTACCATTCACATGACAGCGATCACTGCTCCCGATGATATGGAGCAGTGATCTCTGTCATGTCACTAGGCAGAATGGAGAAATATCTTGTTTACATAGGCATCTCCCCGTTCTGCGGCTCCATGACATGATCGCAGGGACACTGGCAGACATTAAGTCTGCAGGTCCTGCGGACATGGTCACACTAGCCCCGCCAATTAAAGGGGATGTACAGGTATGCCCATTTACCCACCGCTGCCATTGTGCCGACCGACATGCAGCGTTCGGCAAGTGGTTAACCCAACAAGCTACTGATAATTATTTGGCGGTGCAGAATTTCTTAAACAGGTACCCAGTTTTGCAAGATCTTCTGAGGCAGGCCAGAAGAGCTTATAGCCATTTTAGGCAGTCAAACACAGCCAGTGTTTGGTTGGCTGAAATTCAGTGGGAATTCCATCTGCCCATAAACAGCCTAAGCTGTGACAGGTGTAACTCCACTTTGGCAATGCTGCAGTGGCTATACATGCAGCAGAGGGCCATCAATGAGTACCTGTGTAAGTATGGCACAATGACAGGCTCATGGGAGCTTGTCTTTTTTTCCCCACAACAATGGCTGCTGATAACGGATGCATGCCCTGTACTGTCACCATATGAGGAGGCAACAAGGATGTGAGCTGTGACAATGCGATCCCCGCTGAGCAAGCGGATATCCACAGGGCGGATCATCACTGTTCCGCCCCGTGTGAAAGGACCCTTAGTGTTTGAAGATCACATCAGCCGCCAAATATAGTCCTGACATTCTGAGCACCCTTGATATATGTTTATCTATATCAAAAAACTATAAAACAGCTGACTGCAAAATAGTGAAAACGGGCCTTCGCGCTACTACTCAAAAAAAAAAAAACAATAAACAGGGTAAAAGTACCTCTTCAAAAAAACAGTGTATAAAATGGTAAAAATAGAAAAAATATATAAATATTCAACAACAAAAGTGCACGTGCAAATATAAGGTGCAAGAAATGCAGCTGAACCTGATAGTATACACAAACTACCCAGCAAAAATGAAAGTGAACAAAAAGTCCTGCGCAAATCAATCAAAAAAAGTCCTTTTAAAGTGCTAAGTGCTGATGAAGTATAAATAAAAAAAACGTATAAATATATGAAACGTATGGAAAAAAATTATTATCAACACATAAAAAGTCTATAAACTGTGATTCACAGGCACCAATGGTGAAAAATTGCAGATGAAAGCAGTAATATAAATCGATGGATTAAAGGCTCTCAGAACTCTCACCTCCAAGTATAAAAAACGGGCACATCAGAAAAAGCTGGCCAACTCCACTCCTCGTCTCCAGCCACCAGGGGGGTCCTCCACTGTAGCCGACTATGCAGCGATATTCTCCACAACGAGCCACAAGGGGGCCATATAATGCCATATAATGCATATACACTTATACACATATACACTTATACTGCATATACACTTCTACTGTAGTGTGCAGCTCAAATATATAATAAAAAACATGGAGAGAGAGGGAAGGCTCTGATAGTGTAGTAATTGGTTAAAATATAAGGATTTAATTGAAGAAATAAAAATCGGACTCTCACATTTAAATAAATAAACAACAGCACAAGAAGTAAAATGGTGTATTGGCGTCTTCCACCAGTCCTACTTCACTTCCGGTACGACGTACGGGCTGACTGCAGGTGGCATCTATCACTCCAGGGTGCAACAGGTGTGTCAAAAGCTATAATTTTTTGACATATATATATATGTTTTAGCAGAGAACATAGAGAATAAAATGGTGATCGTTGCAATATTTTATGTAACGCGGTATTTGTGCAGCGGTCTTTCAAACACAATTTTTTGGGGAAAAAAAGATACATTCACGAATTAAAAAGAAAAAAAAAAACTGTAAAGTTAGGCAATTTTTTTGTATAATGTGAACAATGATGTTACGCTGAGTAAAGCGATACCTAACATGTCATGCTTTGAAATTGCGCACACTCGTGGAATGGTGACAAACTACTGAACTTAAAAAAACTCCATAGGCGACATTTTAAAAATGTCTACAGGTTACCGGAGGTACAGAGGAAGTCTTGTGCCAGAATTATTGCTCTCTCTCTAACAATCATGGTGATACCTCACATGTGTGGTTTGAACACAGTTTACATTTGTGGGCGCAACTTACATATGCATTCACCTCTGTGTGCGAGCTCTGATGGACGGGGCGCTTCACATTTTTTTTTATTTTCTCTTATTTATTTATTTATTTTTAACACTGTCTCTTTAAAAAAATAAAATAAAAATCTGATGATTTTTATTGCTGTCATACGTAATGTAAACATCATTGTGAAAGTAGTACTCAGTGGCAGGTACTCTTTATGGAGAGCTCTGGGGTCTATAAGACCCCAAATCCCTCCTCTGCAATTAAAAGCATTGAAAATGCCAAATTTGGCAGTTTTAAATGCATTTTTTAAAAGTTGGTGCCTTTAAGTCTTCAGTAAACTGGAAGTGATGTCATGACATCGCTTTCAGGTTACTAAATCCGAGACCTGATCGAAGCCGATTCCAGCTTTGTTCCGGTCTGCAGCCAGCCGGCGGGCATGCTGACTGGTTACCTGAGCCTCTCGGGGAGACAGGAGAACACAGGCAGCTGCTAGCCGCATTGGTTATTATCCCAGGAAATCTGACTGTTTTCTCAAAAAAAAAAAAAGCGGTACCAGGGTGATGCTTGCAGCTGTATACATCACCCTGGTACAACCCCTTCAAGCCAAGGCCACATATTTGCAAACAATCGGCGTGAAGGTGTTAACCATTTATCTAGGGGCTCAGTATAGCCCCTCTGGTTCATATATTCTCTAGCGCTCCTCTGGGCATTTATTTGGGGGTCTCTTACCCTTCATTCCCTTACTTAACTTAACCACTTCTGCCCCGGAAAAATGTACCCTCTTCCTGACCAGGCCATTTTTTGTGATATGGCACTGCATCGATTTAACTGACAATTGCGTGGTCATGCGACGTTGTACCCAAACAAAATTTAAGTAATTTTTTCCCACAAACAGAGCTTTCTTTTGGTGGTATTTGATCACCTCTGCGGTTTTTATTTTTTGCGCTATAAACAAAAGAAGAGCAACAATTTTGAAAAAAAACACAATTATTATAATTATAATTATTTACTAAAGGAAAAGCCACTTTGCACTGCAAGTACACTTGGAAGTAAAGTTGCTGTAGATCCGAGGGGGATATGCAAGGAAAATAAAAAACACAATTTTAGCTTGCTCATGATTGGATGATAAAATCAGCAGAGCTTCAGATCTACCCCTTAGATTTAGAGTGACTGCACTTCCAAGTGCACTTTCAGTGCAAAGTGGATTTGCCTTTCGTAAATAACCCCTAATATCTTTTACTTTTTGCTATAATAAATATCCCAAATTTAAAAAAAAAAATGTTTTCCTCTGTTTAGGCCGATATGTACTCGTCTACATATTTTTGGTAAAAAAAATTGCAATAAGTGTATATTGATTGGTTTGCACAAAAGTTATAGTGTCTACAAAATAGGGGATAGATTTATGGCATTTTTATTTTATTTTTTGTTTACTAGTAGCTCTGGGCGGCTCCACCTGCAGAAACATCTTACTTATCATAGGCCACAGCACCTGTGTGAATGAGGCCTAATTCACACTAATGCCGGCCATACACGGTTTGAATTTCGAAAGAATTTTCTTTCGAAAATCATATCTAAGAATTTTCTTTTGAATTTCGCACCATTAGTGGACTGCAGCAACAGCCGATTTTCGTGTGGAAATAAAATTTGAGGAATCGGACATGTTGGAAATTTTTTGAAAAACGAACGATTTTCTAATCAATGATGGGAGAATCGTGTGAGAAATGTAATAAGAAAAGAAAATTTACGGAGAGAAAAGAAGATTCTCAGCCAAGAAAATTATTTTCTGTAGCAACATGAGGTGAAATTGAAGGCTTAGTCGGCCGAATTTCGAAAATCAATGGTGGCATCGGATCACAAAAAAAAAAAAAAAAATTCTGATTTTGAAAAGAATAAAAGAAAAAAAAATTCATTCGAAATTCGACCATGTATGGCCTGCATTAGAGTGCATTTCCAATACCAGGTGTTTTTGTTCAACTGCAGGCAGCAGCCTGTATGAATCAATGGCAGGCTGAGAGATGCCGTGGCTGTACATATATAATTGTACATCTTAGAAGCAAAATCGGCTCCAATCCTAGAATAACATTACCAAACCTAATGAAACTATTGAAATAATACTGAAGAGTTATCAAATCTAAAAATTATTACCTCAAAGTCAGAGCTTTTGAATATAAATTTGAGTAAACATTAAGAACAGGCTCTACAACAGGAATTTTCATTTACATGGAGGGAAACAGAATTAAAATATCTAGGAATAAAATTAACTCCTTCTCTGGGGAAAATGTATCAATCAAATTACATCCTGCTATTAAATGAAATTAAAATGGAAATTAAAAGAATAACAGCAAGACCTCTTTCCTGGATAGGACGTATTAAAATTAGAAGAAAAGCAGTTTAACCTTAAACTGTGTAGAGGGCTCTTTACTGTAAGAGTGGCAAGGATGTGGAATTCCCTTCCACAGGGAGTGGTTTCAGCGGGGGAATCGATAGTTTCAAAAAAACTATTAGATAAGCACCTGAACAACCACAACATACAGGGATATACAATGTAATACTGACATATAATCACACACATAGGTTGGCCTTGATGGGCTTTTGTCCTTTTTCAACCTCACCTACTATGTAACTATAAGAAAATATTGTAAAGATGTCATTATTCATGTATATATTTCAAATACTGCAGATTTTCTTACCCCAGTCATACTTTAACCACTTGCCGCCCGCCCTATAGGCAAATGACGGCTGCATAGTGGTTATAAAATCCTGACCGGATTTAATAGGACGTCCTCAGGATTTTGAGCCGCTGCGCACCCCCGGGGGCGTGCATCACGGCGATCGTTGTTGCGGGGTGTCAGTCCAATCACGGCTGATCACAGTGTCAATAGGAAGAGCTGGTGAACGGCTTTTCCTCACTTGCGTCTGTCAGACACGAGTGGAGAGCCGATCGGCTGCTCCTCTGACGGGGGGTTCTGTGCTGATCGATTATCAGCACAGCCCCCCCGCCGAGGATGATCACACTGGACCACCAGGGACACCACCAGACCACCAGGGATGCCCAGCACCAGGTATGCCACCCTAGACCACCAGGGATGCCAGTCAGTGCCCACAATGGATGCCAATCAGTGCCCACAATGGATGCCAATCAGTGCCCACAATGGGTATCACTGATTGGCATGCATTATTGTTTGGCACTGATTGGCATCCATCAGTACAAAACAATGCAATCCAATGTCACTTATCAGTGCCCATCTGTGCCACCTATCAGTGCCCATCCGTGCCACCTATCAGTGCCCATCCGTGCCCATCTGTGCCACCTATCCATGCCCATCCATGCCACCTATCAATGCCCATTCATGCCACCTATCAATGCCAATCTGTGCCAGCTATCAGTGTCAATTTGTGCCACCTATCAGTGTCCATCCGTGTTGCCCATCAGTGCAACCTATCAGTGCCCATCAGAACCGCCTATCAGTGCCCATCAATGCCACCTCATCAGTGCCACTTCATTGGCGCCAGCTCATCAGTGCCCATCAGTGCTACCTTATCAGTGCCTGTCAGGGCAGCCCCATCAGTTCCCATCAGTGAAAGAGAAAACATACTTATTTACAAAGTTTTGAAACTGAAACAAAAAAAAAAACATATTTATTTTCAAAAAATAAAAACCGTGATCAAATACCTCCAAAAGAAAGCTCTATTTGTGGGGAAAAAAAATGATAAAAATTTCATTTGGGTACAGTGTAGCATGACCGTGCAATCGTCATTCAAAGTGCGACAGCGCTGAAAGCTCAAAATTTCTCTTGGCAGGAAGGTGTTTAACCACTTCCCGACCAGCGCACGACGATGTACGTCGACAGAATGGCACGGGCAGGCATATTGGCATACAGGTACGTCCAATATTCGATGCCGCCCTGCCAACGGGAGCGCGCCGCCGGCGGCGCGCTCCCGCGCTGGTCGGGACCCCCGTGAGTCCGGTCGCGGGACCCGCGGACTCGATCGCCGCGGGCATCCCCGCGATCGTCTCACGGAGCGGCCGAATAGAGCAAATGCTGTGTAAACAACATTTGTCTATTCTGCCTAGCAACTAGTGACGCTAATCTCTGCTCCATGTGATTGGAGCAGAGATCAGTGTACACTAAATGAAAGCCCAACCCCCCCACAGTTAGTAACACTCCCCTAGGAACACTTAACCCCTACACTGCCACCCACTGGTTAACCCTTTCACTGCCAGTGTCATTTACACAGGAATCACTGCATTTATATAGCAGTGATTACTGTATAAATGACAATGGTCCCAAAAATGTGTCAAAAATGTCCGATGGGTCCCCCACAATGTCGCAGTCACAATAAAAATCGCTGATCGCCGCCATTACTAGTAAAAAAAAAGAATAAAAAATTATTAATAAAAATGCTATAAAACTATCCCTATTTTGTAAACGCTATAACTTTTGCGCAAACCAATCAATAATTGCTTATTGCGATTTTTTTTACCAAAAATATATAGAAGAATACGTATCGGCCTAAACTGAGGGAAAAAAATGTTTTTTTATATATTTTTGGGGGATATTTATTATAACAAAAAGTAAAAAATAATGCGTTTTTTTCAAAATTGTCGCTCTATTTTTGTTTATAGCGCAAAAAATAAAAACCGCAGGGGTGATCAAATACCACCAAAAGAAAGCTCTATTTGTGGGAAAAAAAGGACGTCAATTTTGTTTGGGAGCCAAGTCGCACGACCGCGCAATTGTCAGTTAAAGCGAGGCAGTGCTGAATCGCAAAAAGTGGTCTGGTCTTTGACCAGCAAATTGGTCCGGTCTGAAAGTGGTTAAGTGCCCAGTATTGAAGTGGTCAAGACACTAAAAGCAATGATACTGAGATTTATATAGTACAATAGGAAACCGCGAATTCAGTTCTCAGTATTAAGTAAAGATAAATTGCAAGGTGGGTTAGCGGTGCCAGATTTCAAAACTTATTATAAAGCTGTATTATTAGAATGGACAAAAAAAGATGGGTGAAAATTGAGAACACAATCAGTAATGCACCGTTAGTAAAATTACAGTGGTGTGAAAAAGTGTTTGCCCCCTTCCTCATTTCCTGTTCCTTTGCATGTTTGTCACACTTAAGTGTTTCGGAACATCAAACCAATTTAAACAATAGTCAAGGACAACACAAGTAAACACAAAATGCAATTTGTAAATTAAGGTGTTTATTATTAAAGGTGAAAAAAAATCCAAACCATCATGGCCCTGTGTGAAAAAGTGATTGCCCCCTAAACCTAATAACTGGTTGGGCCACCCTTAGCAGCAACAACTGCAACCAAGCGTTTGCGATAACGTGATAACGTGCAATGAGGCTTTTACAGCGTCCTGGAGGAATTTTGGCCCACTCATCTTTGCAGAATTGTCCTAATTCAGTTACATTAGAGGGTTTTCGAGCATGAACGGCCTTTTTAAGGTCATACCACAACATCTCAATAGGATTCAGGTCAGGACTTTGGCTAGGCCACTCCAAAGTCTTCATTTTGTTTTTCTTCAGCCATTCGGTGGTGGACTTGCTGGTGTGTTTAGGATCATTGTCCTGCTGCAGAACCCAAGTTCGTTTCAGCTTGAGTACACGAACAGATGGTCGGACATTCTCCTTCAGGATCTCTTGGTAGACAGCAGAATTCATAGTTCCTTTTATCACGGCAAGTCTTCCAGGTCCTGAAGCAGCAAAACAGCCCCAGACCATCACACTACCACCACCATATTTTACTGTTGGTATAATGTTCTTTTTATGAAATGCAGTGTTCCTTCTACGCCAGATATACTTGGACACACACCTTCCAAAGAGTTCCACTTTTGTCTCATCGGTCCACAGAATGTTGTCCCAAAAGTCTTGGGGATCATCAAGATGTGTTGTGGAGAAATTGAGCTTTGATGTTCTTTTTGCTCAGCAGTGGTTTTCTCCTTGGAACTCTGCCATGCAGGCCATTTTTGCCCAGTCTTTTCCTGATGGTGGAGGCATGAGCGCTGACCTTAACTGAGGCAAGTGAGGCCTGCAGTTCCTTGGACGTTGTTGTGGGGTCTTTTGTGACCTCTTGGATGAGTCGTCGCTGCGCTCTTGGGGTAATTTTGGGCGGCCGGCCACTCCTGGGAAGGTTCACCACTGTTCCATGTCTTCGCCATTTGTGGATAATGGCTCTCACTGTGGTTTGCTGGATTCCCAAAGCTTTGGAAATGGCTTTATAACCCTTTCCAGACTGATAGATCTCAATTACTTTGTTTCTCAATTGTTCCTGAATTTCTTTGGGTCTCGGCATGATGTGTAGCTTTTAAGGATCTTCTGGTGGACCTTACTGTGTCAAGCAGCTCCTATTTAAGTGATGCCTTGATTGTGAACAGGTGTGGCAATAATCAGGCCTGGGTGTGGCTAGAGAAATTTAACTCAGGTGTGGACAACCACAGTTATAGTATGTTTTAACAAGGGGAGCAATCACTTTTTCACACAGGGCCATGATGGTTTGGATTTTTTTTCACCTTTAATAATAAACACCTTCATTTACAAATTGCATTTTGTGTTTACTTGTGTTGTCCTTGACTATTGTTTAAATTGGTTTGATGTTCCGAAACACTTAAGTGTGACAAACATGCAAAGGAACAGGAAATGAGGAAGGGGCAAACACTTTTTCACACCACTGTATATGGATACCACCACAACATAGAATGCTAGACATAAAAACACACATTATGACACTAAATATATTAAGACTATGGGATTTAATTCACAAAAAAGCAAAATGGAAATATACTTCTCCGTTAGTCCTGTGAAGGAAAACAAGTTATTTTCCACCAGGGAAGGGAGTATTATTTGGGGAGTGGATAAGAGATGAGAATGCTCAGTTGAAATATATAATGAACAAAAGGAAAGATGTGTACACTACAGGAATAAAGGCACAAGAAAGAAACATTGGTGATAGGTGAATGGCGATATTTTCAGTTGAGGCATTTTGTTACAACACTACCACAACCAATAAGATGCAGAGAGGATTTACTGCCATTCGAGCGACTGTGTATCTCAGCAAACACAAGACATAGGGGGTTATTTACAAAAGGTAAATCCACTTTACACTCAAAGTGCACTTAGAAGTGCAGTCGCTGTAAATCTAAGGGGGTAGATCTGAAATGAGTGGAAGCTCTGCTTATTTTATCATCCAATCAGGTGCAAGCTAAAATGCTGTTTTTTATTATCCTTGCATATTCCCCTCAGATCTTCAGTGACTTTACTTCCAAGTGCACTTGCAGTGCAAAGTGGATTTACCTTTCGTAAATAAACCCCATAGTTTCTCCTGGATCTATGAGATACTCGTGGCAATGGCCAAACCGAAAATACTGCCATACATAGAAAAAAGGGAAAAATAACTGGGTACACGAGTGAATGAACAACAATTAGGACAATTCTTGAAAATGTTACATAGCTCTGTGGTAGATATAAAAACCACAGAAATTAATTATAAATTGCTGACAAGATGGTATATAACTCCAGACAAAGCACACAAATATCAAACAGGGAAATCAACACATTGTTTTAAAGATTAAAAATGTGTGTACTTGCGCACTGCTATGTTGGGCTATTGAGTGCTATAAGACAACAAAACCAAGATCAAGCAGATCGCTCACACCTATGCACACTCGTGCATCAACGTGTATCAATTTGTAAAATGATATTCAAATGTGGTGCCGCGTTACCAAATGCTAATGTGCTAGTGTCCCTTTAAATCTGTTTGCATAGAAATTTTAAAAATCAGCATATTATATCAAACCACATATAACATTACCAAAACCAAACAAACAATGCATCAGTCCATAAAGTGTCCTTTGGTATGAATTTGCTTGCATTTGCAAATTTTTTCTTAAAAAAAAATGGCTTTTGTTCACATATCCAAAGGACGGCTACCTTAAATATTGTTCACCACTATGTGCTCCAATCATCCACACATATTAGTAATAATCCCCTCACCCAATGTGCCTTCACCTGGGGGATAAGATCAACCAATGGTCTATTTACACTTTTGTCCCTCTCTGGGGATCTGTTTTATGCTGTTTCATTCCTTTGCTGGTAATCTCCAGATGCCCAAATTATAAAGAGAGAAAGCTGGACATAGTGCTTTATCTTTTAAAACAACCGGTTTATTAACCACTTCAGCCCCAGACCATTTTGCTGGTCAATGACCAGAGGACTTTTTACAATTTGGCACTGTGCTGCTTTAACTGGTAATTGCGCGGTCATGCAATGTTGTACCCAAACAAAATTTGCGTCCTTTTTTTCCCACAAATAGAGCTTTCTTTTAAAGGTATTTGATTGACTCTGCAATTTTTATTTTTTGCGATATAAACGTAAAAAGAACGAAAAAATTTTAAAAAAATTATATTTTCAAATTTTTGTTATTAGAAAAATCCAATAAACTAAATTTTAGTCATACATTTAGGCCAAAATGTATTCAGCCACATGTCTTTGGTAAAAAAAAAGTCAATAAGTGTATATTTATTGGTTTGCGCAAAAGTTTTCACATTTACAAACTAAGGTACATTTTCTGAAATTTAGGCAGCTTTTAGTTTATGACTGCCTATCTCATTTCTTGAGGTGCTAAAATGGCAGGGCAGTACAAACCCCTCCCAAATTACCCCATTTTGGAAAGTAGACACCTTAAGAAAATTGATAAGAGACATGTTGAGCCCATTGAATATTTTATTTTTTTGCCCCAAGCGATTGAATAATGACAAAAAAATAAATTTTTTGGGAGCCTAGCCGTGTACGGGGCCCCGAAAACCAAGCACCACCTTCAGGCTTTCTAAGGGTGTAAATTTTTGATTTCACTTCTCACCATCCATGGAATATTTTATATTTTGCCACAAGTTGCGGGAATATTACAAACTTTTTTTTTTTCACAAAGTTATCACTAAATGATATGTTGCGCACACATGCCATGGGCATATGTGAAATTACCCCCCAAAATACATTCAGCTGCTTCTCCTGAGTACGGTGATGCCACATAGGTGGGACTTTTTGGGAGCCTAGCCGTGTACAGGACCCTGAAATCCAAGCACCACTTTCAGGATTTCTAAGGGGTACATTTTTGATTTCACGCCTCACTACCTATCACAGTTTTGAAGGCCATAAAATGCCAAGATGGCACAACCCCCCCCCCCCCAAATGACCCTATTTTGAAAAGTAGACACCCCAAGCTATTTGCCGAAAGGCATGGTGAGTATTTTGCAGCTCTCATTTGTTTTTGAAAATGAAGAAAAAAAGAGAGATTTTTATTTTTTTTTATTTTTTTCAATTTTCAAAACTTTGTGACAAGAATCAAGGTCTGCAAAATACTCACCATACCTCTCGGCAAATAGCTTGGGGTCTCTCCTTTCCAAAATGGGGTCACTTGGGGGGATTTTGTGCTATCTGGGCATTCTATGGCCTCCGAAACAGTGATAGGCAGTGAGGAATGAAATCCGAACTTTACATCCTTATGCCGCGTACACACGGTCGAACTGTTTGACGTACTTAGTCCGTCATACAATTCGACGGACAGTACGTCGTACTTTCCACTGAACGGACTTGACCAAACACGGATACTCAAACAGTCCGACGAAAGCTTGCGCAATGGCGTACAGCACGTACGACGGGACTAGAAATAGGAAGTCCAAGACACAGCAAAGCACCCTTTGGGCTCCTTCTGCTGACTTTGCGTTAGTAGAAGTTTGGTTAGAGACGATTCGCGCTTTTCAGACTTCAGCTTAATTTGTCCGTTTTCTGCGGCGCAGTCTGCCTGTGAGGTTTGTATCTGTCTTTCGGTACGCGTGGATCAGTTGGTACCTGTTGTTAGGCGCTTCTGGTCCGCTCGTTTCTGGGTTTCAGGTCGTTCTTCATAGGTCTGGCTGTTCTTCAGTGCGTTCAGTTAAGCTTGTTTGTCCAGCCGACCGTTTCAAAGCCATGGAGAGTGGACGTACTCGTTCATGAGTTCGTGCTATATGGGGGCTTGGTGTTGGGGTTAATACTTTGACCCGAGCCCAGGGCGAGGAGGAGTTCATGGACAAAGAATTGGTTGCGCCAGCGCGAGCAATTCTCGCATATGCCTTTACTCCATGAGATCCGTGAGAATAATCCTGATGATTTCAGGAATTATCTCAGGATGACGGACCCAGTTTTTCACCATCTGCTGGCTTTGCTGATCCCTTATATCAGCAGGCAGGATACCTGCATGCGGCAAGCCATCACTCCGGAGCAGAGGCTCGTCGCCACGTTGCGCTACTTGGCGACAGGGAGAAGCCTTCAGGACCTAAAGTTCTCTACAGGCATCTCCCCCCAGGCTCTGGGGATCATTATTCCAGAGACCTGTTCTGCCATTATTCGGGTCCTGCAGAAGGAATATATGAAGGTAAGTTTGTTCTTTTAATATTGCATTATATGCATTGTATGTTTGTATTAATTTCATCATGACTTTTAATATCCATGACAGGAATATGCTGTGAATGTCCCCTTTATATGAATACATGCAATTGTTTTTTTGATGTATTTTTTTTTTTGTGTCATTTTTTTTATAGGTTTTACCTTTTTGTGTCCCACGTGCATATTTGCTTTCACTAACGTCCCCAGCATGCAATCCTGGGCCCCTATACACCCACAGCCGAGACTGTTTTTCTCTAATTCATATTGTCAGCTCCATTGTACTGTTTTACTGCCCCCACCCTTTGTATACTCTTTGTATACACCCTTTGTATATATATATATATATATATATATATATATATATATATATATATATATAGGGATTGTATACTCATTAATTAGGCCCCCACCCGACTCAAATTGGTTGCAGGGATTGTATACTCATTAATTAGGCCCCCACCCCACTCAAATTGGTTGCAGGGATTGTATACTCATTAATTAGGCCCCCACCCCACTCAAATTGGTTGCAGGGATTGTATACTCATTGCCATGCGCAACACAGGAAAGGCAGGGGGTGATTAGAGAGCTGAATGCATGGCTAAAGACCTGGTGTAGGGAGGAGGGATTTGGGTTTCTAGAGCACTGGGCTGACTTTTCATTGGGGTGCAACCTATATGCTAATGATGGTTTGCACTTGAATGGAAGGGGGTCTGCTGTGCTGGGGAAGAGGTTTATGGGAAGGCTGGAGGAGTATTTAAACTGGGTTTGAGGGGGGAGGGTGAACCAGAAGTACATTGGGCAGACAGGTCAGTTAGGGGTCAGACATTAATGGAGGGTGGAATGGGGATAGATGGGGGGTGGGATATGGCAGGTGTCAAGAAATTTCCCATGTTGCAAACAGCCATTGAAAACTATAGTGCAATTTGTACTACTAAAAATAATATGAAAAACACCAGAGCAAAATGTAATAATGCATTAAAGTGTTTATTCACCAATGCCAGAAGTCTGCCAAGCAAAATAGGTGAGTTGGAAGCTGTGGTGCATCAGGAGAGCTATGATGTAATCGGTATTGCTGAAACTTGGCTTCAATCCTCACATGACTGGGCTATTAATATTCCTGGCTATGCACTCTTTCGGAGAGACAGGGTAAAAAGGAAAGGTGGCGGGGTCTGTCTCTATGTGAGAAGTGATCTCAAAGCAAGTGTGAAAGAGGACCTGGTGGATGGAGAGTGTGATGAGTCCGAAGCATTATGGGTGGAACTGCATTTAGATGGGGGTAGTTCAAAGTTAATCGTTGGAGTTTGTTATAGACCACCCAATGTGAATGAGGAGGTGGAGACTCAGCTCCTTGCACAGATGGAAAGGGCTGCAAGGGCTGGGACAGTGATAATAATGGGGGATTTTAACTACCCAGAAATTGACTGGAGTAATGGCACTGCTGGGACAGTTAAAGGGCAAAAAATGATAAACCTATTACAGGACAATTTTATGGTCCAGTTTATTGAGGCCCCAACTAGGAATGAAGCTCTGTTGGACCTGGTAATCTCAAACCATGCAGAGCTTATTACTAATGTCCAGATAAAGGAACACCTGGGTAGCAGTGATCATAACATGATTTCCTTTGATGTTAGCGCTAAACAAGAAATACATACGGGTAAGATAAAAACACTTAACTTCAAGAGAGCTAATTTTCCAAGGATGAGGGCTACTCTCCAGGACTTAGACTGGGAGAGAATATTCGCTTCAATGGGCACAGAACAGAAATGGGAATTCTTCAAAAAGACTGTTGGGGACCTCACTGCAAAGTATATTCCCATGGGCAATAAGTTTAAAAGGCTAAAAACAAAACCTATGTGGCTCACGGCCAAAGTTAAAAAAGCTATAAACTGTAAGAGAAGAGCTTTTAAAAAATATAAAAATGAAGGATCACTAGTGTCATTTAAATGTTACAAAGAAATTAACAGTATATGTAAAAAGGAAATCAAGGATGCAAAAATTCAAAACGAACGACAGATTGCAAAAGATAGTAGGACAAACCCCAAAAAATTCTTCAAATATATTAATAGTAAAAAGGTCAAGTCTGAGCATGTAGGCCCTTTACAAAACAATCTAGAGTTGGTGACTGGGGACAAAGAGAAGGCTAATTTATTAAACACTTTCTTCAGCTCTGTGTACACAAAAGAGCATGGGGGAGCTCATGTCCATGAACATGGGACAAAATAAACAAGTCACACAACTGGACATGTAATTCCCCTTTAATGTCACTATTAGACACAAAATATTTTATACCAGGAATGGAAGAGCGAATGTTTTATAGCAGATGGGCACAGAAAGTAGAAGTAACACTGGGTGAGGTGATGATTGGAGATAGGATCTTAACATATAGGGAAATCACTCAACAATGGGGAAATAGACCCTTAGACAAATGGAGATACAATCAACTAGCACATTTCACACAAGGGCTCCCACAACCCCTACGAGGAATGAATGATTTAAGGCCACTAGAAAAATTATTTAAGGACCCACAAAGCATAGTGAAAAGGATATCTAAAGTATACAAAGTATTAAGAGGTGAGGGAGAAGGGGAATTACCCACATATTTAGGGAAATGGGAAAGGGAACTGGGGACTCTGAGTAATGACGAACAAAGGAATAAAATATTAAAAATGACATACATACTAGCGAAAGATTCACGAACATATGAAATGGCATATAAGCTAATAGCGAGGTGGTATATGACTCCCAATAGAATGCAGAAATTAAGAAAAGGAGAGGACTTGACGTGTTGGAGGGAATGTAAAGAACAAGGCACGTTTAAACATATTTGGTGGGACTGCCCAAAAATAAGACCCTTTTGGGATAAGATAATTGAAAATATCTACTTGATAACTGGAATGAGGATTAGGAAATGTCCATGGTCTTGCCTGTTCCACGACACAGACATGGGTGTAAGACAGTATAAAGCAACACTCATTCCCTATCTCTTGAATGCAGCCAAAGCCGTAATCCCAATGCATTGGGGAGACCCCCAGGGGCCGACAATTTTAGAGTGGGTGAAAAGGGTGGAGCAGAGTAGACTGATTGAAGATTTGATCAATAAAACCCTGGAGCCAGAGAGTGCAATCCAAGTGAAATGGCAACAATGGCTGACATTTATAGAGAGCGGGATCTGTCTTGTCTGAGTAAATAGGAGTAGGGAGAAGAGGAGGAGAACGAAGGACACGGGCGGAGAATAGGGGGCACAACTCCGTCCGGTTTTTTTTTTTTTTTTTTTTTTTTTTTTTGCCCGTGAGCTCATGTCCATAATGGGGGTGGTAGTGACACAGCCCCAAATGATCCACAATGGCTCAAAAGGGATATGGTCCAGAAATACTTAGACAGAATAAAGGTGGATAAAGCACCTGGACCTGATGGCATCCACCCACGGATCCTAAAAGAATTGAGCTCTGTAATTTCAGAGCCATTGTATCTAATTTTTAGGGACTCATTAATGACGGGAATAGTCCCACTGGATTGGCGCAGGGCGAACGTGGTGCCTATATTTAAAAAGGGATCAAAGTCTTTACCAAGTAACTATAGACCTGTTAGCTTAACTTCTATAGCTGGGAAGATACTGGAGCGTTTAATAAAAGACCACATCGACGAGTTCTTGCTGAACAATAACACTTTAAGCAACAGACAGCATGGATTCATGAAAGACAGAAGTTGTCAGACAAATCTGATTTCTTTTTATGAGGAGGTAAGTAAAACCTTGGACAGAGGGGTGGCGGTGGACGTGGTATACTTGGATTTTGCAAAAGCATTCGATACAGTTCCGCACACACGGCTCATGTGTAAGGTAAAGTCTACAGGTTTGGAAATATCAGTTTGTAAATGGATAGAAAATTGGCTAGAAGACAGAATTCAAAGAGTCGTGGTTAATGACTCTTACTCTGAATGGTCTAAGGTTATCAGTGGTGTACCCCAAGGTTCAGTGTTGGGACCCTTACTTTTTAACATCTTTATAAATGACATTGGGTCTGGCATCAAAAGTAATATTTCTGTCTTTGCAGATGACACCAAGATATGCAGTGGAATAACGTCTTTACAGGATGTCTCCAATTTACAAGCCGACCTCAATACACTGTCTAATTGGGCGACTATGTGGCAGATGAGGTTTAATGTTGATAAATGTAAAGTTATGCACTTGGGGCCTAAGAATATGCATGCATCATACATGCTAGGGGGAGTACAACTGGGGGAATCCATAGTGGAGAAGGATCTGGGGGTTTTGGTAGACCATAAGCTCAATAACAACATGCAATGCCAAGCTGCTGTTTGCAAAGCGAGCAAAGTCCTTTCTTGTATTAAGAGAGGTATGGACTCCAGAGAAAGAGATATCATTTTGCCCCTGTTCAAATCATTAGTAAGACCTCACCTGGAATATGCCGTTCAGTTTTGGGCACCAGTTCTCAAAAAGGATATCGGGGAACTGGAGAAAGTGCTGAGAAGGGCAACCAAACTGATAAGAGGCATGGAGGAACTCAGCTATGAGGAGAGATTAGAGGAACTAAATTTATTCACTCTTGAGAAGAGGAGATTAAGGGGGGATATGATTAACATGTTCAAATATATTAGGGGTCCATATAGTGAACTTGGTGTTGAGTTGTTCTCTGTACGGTCAACCCAGAGGACACGGGGGCACTCTTTACGTCTAGAGGAAAAGAGATTTCAGCTTCAAGTACAGAAAGGTTTCTTCACAGTTAGAGCAGTGAAAATGTGGAATAGACTCCCACCAGAGGTGGTTCTGGCCAGTTCAGTAGATTGCTTTAAGAAAGGCTTGGATACTTTCCTGATGGTACATAATATAACTAGGTACTAACATAGGTAAAGTTGATCCAGGGAAAATCTGATCGCCTATTGGGGGATCAGGAAGGAATTTTTTTTCCCCTGCTGTAGTAAATTGGAGCATGCTCTGCTGGGTTTTTTTTTTCGCCTTCCTCTGGATCAATTGTGGGCATAAAATTGGGTATCTGGATTGTACGATTATTTTTTATTTTATTTATTTGTTTTTAAGGTTGAACTGGATGGACTTGTGTCTTTTTTCAACCTGGCTAACTATGTAACTATGTAACTATGTAATTAGGCCCCCACCCCACTCAAATTGGTTTCAGGGATTGTATACTCATTAATTAGGCCCCCACCCCACTCAAATTGGTTGCAAGGATTGTATACTCATTAATTAGGCCCCCACCCCACTCAAATTGGTTTCAGGGATTGTATACTCATTAATTAGGCCTCCACCCCACTCAAATTGGTTGCAGGGATTGTATACTCATTAATTAGGCCCCCACCCCACTCAAATTGGTTGCAGGGATTGTATACTCATTAATTAGGCCCCCACCCCACTCACCCACCTAACTTATGTCCCCTGGTCCATCAGAGGGCTGAGTAATCTGGGAATTGGGCCGTCTATTTGTTTTTTTTTGCAGAAAAACATTTTCAATATTTATGTTTAACTGCTGTTCCAAAATGTTTTTGAGTTTTATTTGTTATGAATTGTTTTGATTTAATGACTAATTCTTTTTTTTCCCCTGTGTTTGACTCCCCAGTTTCCTTCCACGCCATAGGAATGGCAGACTGTGGCTTCCCAGTTCGCTGCCCGTTGGGACTTTCCCAACTGTGGAGGGGCGATCGACGGGAAACATGTGCGGATTGTGCCCCCACCCCATTCGGGGTCCTACTACTGGAATTATAAGGGGTTCCATAGTGTGGTGTTAATGGCGGTGGTGTCAGCACAATATGACTTTCTCTATGTGGATGTGGGGAAGAACGGCCGGATGTCAGACGGAGGAGTGTTTAGGCAGACCGAGTTCTGCCACCGTCTCATCACTGGTGGCCTGGACTTGCCACCAGATGCTGATAATGTGGAGGGTCTACCTTTTGTTTTTATCGCTGATGAAGCTTTCGGTCTGAGTGACCATTTGATGAAGCCCTTCCCCCAAAGGACCCTCACCCCGGAGAGGAGGGTTTTTAATTACCGGCTGGCCAGAGCAAGAAGGGTTGTGGAGAATGCCTTTGGTATTATGGCCAGCCGGTTCCATCTGTTTTTGACAGCAATAAACTTGGCAGAGTACAAACTGAACTATGTCATTCTCTGCTGCTGCATTTTACACAACTTTTTAAGAAAACATTCTGGAACCCATTACCTGCAGCCAATTGGGCCTGAGGCCGGACTAATGCCAGAACTCACAGGGCTGGATCATGCCCATCCTGGCTTAGCCCCCCAAACAGCACGTGAGGTGCGTGACCAGTATGTCACCTATTTTAATGGTAGGGGGGCTATTCCAATGCCAGCTGAGCAATAAAGATTTCCTTTTGTTTAAATATGTATTGTCTGATCAAATTTTTAAGTTTGGTTCTTGTTTGCTTTTCAAGGTGGTTGTCTCCTACATTCTCCTAATTCAGGGATATGCAATTGGTCGACCTCCAGCTGGTGCAAAACTACAAGTCAATCATGCCTCTGGGTCTCATGCTTGTGGCTGTCAGTCTTGCTATGCTTCATGGGACTTGTAGTTCTGCAACAGCTGGATTTCCACTAATTGCATATTCCTGTCCTAGTGCATTTGTATTGCAAAGTGGTTTTTGCCAATAGTAAATAAGGCCCTTTGTGACAGAAAACACAAAATGACTTCCCAAACTGGTATTGAGTATTGAAAGAAGGAGACACACACACACATCTTTTTTTTAAATGTTTAATAGTGCACATTCCAACAAGTGCCTCTTTTTTGGTATTTTTCTTTTTTTGGTAAACATATATATATATATATATATATATATATATATATATATATATATATAATACAATAAAATTTGGCCTCTAAAAACACATAAAAACAATGTTATAAAAACATTAAAAACTTTTTTACAAGGAATGAAGAACATGATCTTTCGTTTTAGGGAAAAGGGGCTTAGATTCTCCCTAAAACATCGATCATGTTCTTCATTTCCTGCTCCATAGTGTCCAGTTGTCGTTGCATGTTTTGCATATGGTTCCGCATGTGATCAATCTGGCCATTCCAGGCCATGATCTGACCAATCAGTCTCTGGGCACGGTCTGAGGAAAATTGCTCCGCGGCTTGTCCTCCCACAACCAGATCAACCCCATAAAAACATGTGTAGATAAAAAATTTGGTTAAAATATACAGCCATTAATTGTTTACCTTAAGCTGGGTTTACAGACACTCACTTTGTGGGGTGCGTATCTCCACCACCTCTTCCTCCTCCACATCTAGCCCTGGGCTGGGCTGCTCCAGCTCTGGCAATGGGCTGGGCTGCTCCAGCTCTGGCAATGGACTGGGTTGCTCCAGCTCTGGCACTGGGCTGGGGCTAACTGCCCAATCAGGCTGGTCAGGTCGGGGGGTCCTGGGCTGCTCTGACTCTTGTCTGAGTCTTTGTTCCCCTATGAGAATGAAAAAACAAAAAAAAAAGGTATACTTTTAAGCACAGTGATATTTGAGTTCAGAAATTGGAATATGAAACATTGGTTTGAAGTGGTGTACAATTATTAGCTGGTTGTTACAAGATCCTAGTTTAATACATCATTTAAATGACATTTTTTTAGTTAGGCTGTGTTCAGACTGCTGCGATGTGCGAACGCTGCAAATCTACTGTGGTTTCACGCATCGCATGCCTCCTGGAGGCAGTTCACACTGCCCTATGTGACCTGCTGGGAGTGTCAGTGTAAAGTTTTATTGACACCTCCAAATTAGTTCTCATATCACAGTGCAATCTTTAAACTCGGACAGGAATCGGACCACATGGTGTGAACACCCATGTGATCCGATTCTGCTGTGGACTAAAAAAAGGGCCATGTACAAGTTTGGGCCGGATGCGATGCGAATTTAGCCATACTATATGTATGGCTGAAATCGCATCACACAGAGATCACATGTGATTTGCACTGCAGTGCGGTGCAAATCACATTTGATCTCGTACATTGCAGCAATGTGAACCTAGACTTTAACCAAACTGCGATACTTTATATCTTTTGTCCAAGTTTCACAGACGGACACACTCGAATCATCCCCTGGAGTACCTGTGTGTGATTATGTCAAAAAAATTTCTATGATGTCCCAAACTACACTAAATGATTCCCAGTCCAGATGTTGAACCAGCATTTTATCTATCTATCTATCTATCTATCTATCTATCTATCTATCTATCTATCTATCTATCTATCTATCTATCTATCTATCTATCTATCTATCTATCTATCTATCTATCTCATTTTTTTATTTAGACTACATTACACTGAATACATTTCTGAAACAGCTGCAGCTATAAAGACATGTACACAAGGATATCCTAAACTGAGTGTGACAATTCAGTTTATCATGAACAATACAAAAAAATTAATAACTAATTAAAATCGAATCCAACACCAGATAAATTTACACCATATCCAAATTCACGCTATTTACGTCCACATATACGAACGAGCATATTCGCTCATTACATGAATGATTAACCACACAAACGATCAAATTCGCCAGATTTACAAATATATTGTATACACCTATACGAACGATTATGTACGACCGTCACGATAAGCGCAGAGTACTCACTTTTTTCAGTGCCTTTTTGATTCTCCTGTATTGGTCCGGCTCCCTGGATTTGATGTCGGACCATCGTTTCCGGAGCTGATCTTTGGCTCTTCGGACCCCAAATTTGCTCTCCAAAGTGCTCACAACTGTCGTCATGATGCGATCTTTTCGGATATTGGGTTTGGGATACGGGCCATTTTCCCCATCGTAATCCTCCCTTCGAAGTATATCCACCATCTCCACCATCTCTTCAAAGGCCATGTTTGTGGCCTTAAACCTCTTCCTTGCTCCGGAAGCATGGGGTTCAGGGCTTTCCTCCGCGCTGCTAACTGAAAATCCGTCCGCCATCTTTATCTATTCAATCTCCCACAGCGGAACGAGGGTAAAAGGGGCGGGGAAATACGGTCACAAGGAACGTCAGGGGCGGGCAACGTGGGCGACGCAGGCGGAGCTTGACGCATGCGCTGTATATAAAGCGTTACCGCGAGGCCGTACGTTTGTCCGAACGGAAGCAGCGAGTGATACACGCGACGGTAAGATGGTTATCTTTTTATTATTAGGGTTTTAGGCCTGCGTTAGGAATGTATATAGTGGGATTTTACCTTGTGGATGGTTAGTTGATTTTAATGTGGGTTGGTGATTGAGTGGGGTTGGTGTTTTGTGTGGGTGTGTGTGGGGGTGGGGGTGGGTGTGTGGGGGGGTAGTGTGTGTGGTAGTGTGTGTGTGGGGGTGGGGGTGGGTGTGTGGGGGGGTGGGGGTGGGTGTATGGGGGGGGTGGGGGTGGGTGTGTGGGGGGGTAGTGTGTGTGGTAGTGTGTGTGTGGGGGTAGTGTGTGTGGTAGTGTGTGTGTGGGGGTAGTGTGGGTGGGTGTAGTGTGGGTGTAGTGTGTGTCTCGCCTACATTGTCACAATATAAATAGTGTGCGTTTGGTCAGACATTAGTATTTATGTATTTTTTTATTTTTTTTATTTTTTCAGAACTCAAAATGCAAAAGTACACTCCGGACCCCTTTAAGGAGGAGGCATTCCTGTCAACATTCATTGAGATGTTTGAGATGCACAGGAACCTGTGGGATTCCAAGCACCCACTATATTCAAGCCGTCCTGGCCGGAGGAAAACACTGGGGACAATTTTGAAGTTTGTGAAAACCCGACTCCCCCAGGCAGACCTTAAGTTTGTGAGCTCCAAAATTCAGGTCCTGCGTAACATGTATAGGCGGGAGCGCAACAAGATCCTAGAGTCCCAAACATCAGGAGCAGCAGCAGATGAGATATATGTACCTAGGCTGTGGTATTACAACAGGCTGCTTTTTCTGGATGACCCGTCAGAAGCCAGGCAGTCACTTTCCACTCTTCCGTCTACCCTTCCCTCCACCCTTCCCTCCACCTCAGGTGAGCCACCCCAGGAATATCCAGACCCTTCCTTGCTAGACGAAGTTGATGCGCCCAGCTGGAGCCAGGTATATTTTAGTTTATAAAGTTAGGATTGCTCAAATATTAATGATGCAAAGTTCAATGTTTGAATTGCTTCCAAATCTAGGATTTCATCACAAATTAAATTAGATATAAGGATACAGTAGTTTCCACAAATGTGGCTCAAATCTTGGTGAACTGATGGAAAAATGATGGTGTCAAAATGATAGCCTTTTGTATTTCAAGACAAATGTATTTGCAAGTGAGAACTGTAAAATTGTCAGTGATTGATGATTTCAAAATATATACATATTTTATTTATTTATTTCTTTATTTTTTACACAGGATGAGCTCACCCAGGAGGAGGCCGGGACCAGTGGTATGGAGGAGGAGGAGGCCGGGACCAGCCACACGCAGGAGATAGCTGGGCCCAGCAGGAGTCGGACAGAAAGTCAGGTCCCTCCCCTCCGACTAGCCAGCAAAAGGCCCAGGAGGATGACACAGACAGAGGAGGAGTCATTGGCGCTTATACGTCAAGCCAGCCAATTGCTTAGTAAACTCCCCAATCCTGAAGAGGCCTACGCTACTTATTTGGCCAGCAAGTTGCTTGAAATGGAGAAGGGACAGCGCAACTTGTGCGAGGCTATTTTCTTCGACAGTATTCAGCGGGGTCTGAAGGGTGAGCTAACACCAACCACCAGACTCTACAACACAGACCCTACTGCTCCTCCTCCTCCTCCTCCTCCTCCTACCACAAGTCCACCACCAGAGGCACAGCCTCCAGCGAAGCGTGGAGGGAAGGCTACATGGAAGAGTCGGAAGTGACTGCCTGGCTTCAGTCTGCTCTGACAGAAGACGCAGGCTGTTGTAGTACCACAGTCTGGGGACATAGATGTCATCTGCTGCTGTTCCTGGTCTGTGGGATTCTAGGACCATGTTGTGCTCCCTATTTTCATGTTTACACAGGATCTGAATTTTGGTGGCCACTGACTTGATGTGTGCCTGGGGGACAAAAGGCTTCACAAACTTCAAAAGTGTCTCCAGTGTTGCCTCCCTCTTGATTTTGTTTTGTACAGACTAAAAATAAAGATTTATTATTTCCAAAAATATTGTAATTTTTTTATTTTGGATTAAAAAAACAGAGTTTATTTGTGAGTAGGCAGGTTCATGTCAAAAGACTATGGGGGTTATTTACAAAACACACGTTCATGTTAATATAAATATGCTAACTACAAGTGCAATTTTTAAAGCACTGCTAGTGCACTTGGAAGTGCAGTCGCTGTAAATTTGAGGCTAACATTTGAAATGAGGGGAAGCTCTGCTGATTTTGAACATTCAATCATGTGTAAGCTAAAATGCTGGTTTGGCTATCTATCTATCTATCTATCTATCTATCTATCTATCTATCTATCTATCTATCTATCTATCTATCTATCTATCTATCTATCTCTACTTACAAAGTCTGCTTGGACAAAAAAAACGCAAGTCCATCTAGTTTAACCCCCCCCCCCCCACAAAAAAAAAAAAGCAAAATAAATAAATAATTTTAAACTAACAATAGTAGTTCCAAAAATATATAGTAATAGATAAATTATAAAAAATTTTTTTTTTTGAAGTTTTTATATATATATATATATATATATATATATATATATATATATATATATATATATATTTATTCTCAAATTGGAATATTAATCATAGGATGAGGATGAATAAAAACATTTGTGATAACTCTGTGTGAATATAAGCAGCAAAGCTACTTCACTTTTCTTGCATTATGAAGAAGAAAAGAATGTGCTATATTAAAAAAACACAAAATTAGCAGCATGACGAATATGCTAGCTTCAATACGAACACTAGTTTTACAAGACAGAGCGCTTCCGCCCTGTAAATCCTTTCTGGGCATGCATCATTCTTAGTCCGTCCGACTAGCATACTGACGACCGTATTGTCCGCTGAAACCAAAGTACGACGGACAGATTTTTGGAAAAACCGAAAATCTTAGTACTCCGGACTGCACGCTGAAAAAGTCAGCTGAAGCCCACACACGAGCGGATTGTCCGCTGAAATGTGTTTCAACGGACTAAGTACGCGGCATTAGAAAGCCTGAAGGTGGTGCTTGAATTTTGGGGTACCGTACGCGTCTAGGCTCCCAAAAGGTCTCACACTTGTGGTATGCCCGTACTCAGGAGAAGCAACAGAATGTATTTTGGGGTGCAATTTCACATATATCCATGATATGTTTGAGCAATATATAATTTAATGACAACTTTGTGCAAAAAAACAAAAAAAAAATAATGTCTTTTTTTCCGCAAATTGTGTCAAAATATAAAATATTTCATGGACTCGACATGCCTCTCAGCAAATAGCTTGGGGGTGTCTACTTTCTAAAATGGGGTCGTTTAGGGGGGTTTTGATCTGTCCTGGCATTTTATGTACAACATTTAGAAGCTTATGTCACACATCACCCACTCTTCTAACCATTTGAAGACAAAGCCCTTTCTGACACTTTTTGTTTACATGAAAAAATATTATTTTTTGCAAGAAAATTACTTTGAACCCCCAAACATTAAGTATTTTTTTAAAGCAAAGGCTCTACAGATTAAAATGGTGGGTGTTTATTTTATTTTTTTTCACACGATATTTGCGCAGCGATTTTTCAAACGCATTTTTTTAAAACACACTTTTTTTAATTTTAATGCACTAAAAATCACTATATTGCCCAAATGTTTGATGAAATAAAAAAGATGATCTTAGGCCAAGTACATGGGTACCAAACACGACATGGTTTATAATTGCGCAGAAACGTGCAGCGGTGACAAACTACATACATTTTTAAAAGCCTTTAAACGCCTTTACAGGTGACCACTTTAAATTTACGGAGGAGGTCTACTGCTAAAATTAGTACCCTCGATCTGACCTTTGCGGTGATACCTCACATGCATAGTGTAATTGCTATTTACATATGACGCCAGACCGACGCTTGCGTTCGACGTTGCGCCTTAGCAGGTGGGGACAGGGGTGTGTTTTTTTTTATTATTTATTTTGCTTTTTTATTTTATTTTTAAACTGTTCCTTTCATTTATATATATTTTTTTATCATTTTTATTTTTATCTCAGGGAATGTAAATGTCCCCTATGATTGCAATAGGTAGTGACAGGTACTCTTTTTTGAAAAAATGAGGGTCTATCAGACCCTAGATCTCTCCTCTGCCCTCAAAGCATCTGACCACACCAAGATCGGTGTGATAAAATGCTTTCCCAATTTCCCAATGGCGCTGTTTACATCCCGCGAAATCTAAGTCATGAAATGCTCGTAGCTTCCGGTTTCTTAGGCCATACAGTTGATTGGAGCCATTCTGGTCTCTGATCAGCTCTATGGTCAACTGGCAGAACCACCGGCTGCATTCTCAGGTTCCCTGTTGGGACAGGAGAGCCTGAGAAAATCATGGAAAATGGTGGGGGGGGGGGGGGGGGGGACATTCCCTCCCACTGCTTGTAAAAGCAGTCTAGAGGCAAATTAGCCACTAGGATTGCTTTTACATGAAAGCCGACCACTGGCTGAAAAGAATGTGTACCTGCTAAGCAAATGATGGTTAACAATAAAACAAAGTAACATTACAGTATAACAGTAGGACTTGCCATACCTGCAAAGCAAATACAAAAAAAAAAAAATAGCAAAAAATAAAACATTTAACGCAACCTGTGCCTAAAATATATATATGCCGAAGCATTGGGGCATCCTCCCGCAAAAGGTAGGAGCAAATCGCTCCTCCACCCCTGCTTCGGCATATATGCTCTTTCTTTTTAACTGTGGTGGTGAAATCACCTCCAACAGCGATGGAGTCATGGCTTTATGTATCGTGGGAGCAAACGCTGTTGCTGTCACACTACAGCTGAATGGCGTACTTGAAAACAAAAAATGGTTAACAATAAAACATTGCAGAATAGAATACAGTACAAAGGAGCAGAACAATAGAGAGAGAGAGAGAGAACAATAAAATGATAACTATTTTTGTTTTTTGTTTTTTATATATATATATTTTTTTTACTTTTTTTTTTTTTTACACTTTTTTATGTAACTTTAACAGTTCTGTTGTAACGGTTCCAGCGGTTTGGATCTCTCAAAATGTGATGGCATCTTGGGAGACCCTGTGAACGTGTGCCTAGTCTGTGCAATGCTGTACCCTACGCTAATACTCAACTAGTTCATGGTAACGTTCAAAACATTCACCAATGCAAAGACCAGGATTGTCAGGACAGAGGGGACAATAATGACGGGTTCTGCAGACACGATGTTTTCTTTGGGGGGCTCATTGGGTAGGGGTACGCGGGAGGACATAAGGATAATGCCTCTCATGCAGCTGACTTACTGCATTTGGTTGGGGAAGGTGAGGTGGAGCACCGTCTGGATACAGAAGGGCTCTGATGATATCCTCCTGGAATTTAACCACTTGCTGACCAGCGCACGACTATGTACGTCGACAGAATGGCACGGGCAGGCAAATGGGCGTACATGTACGTCCCTTTAAATTTGCCGCTCTGCCATAGGGGGCGTCCCCGCGATCGTCTCACGGAGCGGCCGAATGGAGAAGTGCCGTTGTAAACAACATTTCTCCATTCTGCCTAGCAACTAGTGACGCTGATCTCTGCTCCATGTGATTGGAGCAGAGATCAGTGTTCACTAAATGAAAGCCCAACCCCCCCACAGTTAGTAACACATCCCTAGGAACACTTAACCCCTACACTGCCACCCACTGGTTAACCCCTTCACTGCCAGTGTCATTTACACAGGAATCACAGCATTTATATAGCAGTGATTACTGTATAAATGACAATGGTCCCAAAAATGTGTAAAAAATTTCCGATGGGTCCCCCACAATGTCGCAGTCACAATAAAAATCGCAGATCGCCGCCATTACTAGTAAAAAAAATAATAAAAAATTATTAATAAAAATGCTATAAAACTATCCCTATTTTTGTAAACGCTATAACTTTTGCGCAAACCAATCAATAATCGCTTATTGCGATTTTTTTTACCAAAAATATATAGAAGAATACGTATCGGCCTAAACTGAGGGAAAAAAATGTTTTTTTATATATTTTTGGGGGATATTTATTATAACAAAAAGTAAAAAATAATGCGTTTTTTTCAAAATTGTCGCTCTATTTTTGTTTATAGCGCAAAAAATAAAAACCGCAGTGGTGATCAAATACCACCAAAAGAAAGCTCTATTTGTGGGAAAAAAAGGACGTCAATTTTGTTTGGGAGCCACGTCGCACGACCGCGCAATTGTCAGTTAAAGCCACGCAGTGCCGAATCGCAAAAAGTGGTCTGGTCTTTGACCAGCAAATTGGTCCGGTCTGAAAGTGGTTAAGGAAGGATCCAGTCCGTCCTGAAGCTTTGTGTAGCACATAAGCATTCAGCATAGCCAACTGGAATAAATAAACAGACACTTTTTTGTACCAGCATCTGGCCTTACGGGCAACTAGGTACGGCGCCAACAACAGGTCTTTGAGGTCCACCCCTCCCATATTAAGGTTATATTTGTGGACACAGAGGGGTTTCTCCACAACACCAGTCGCCATATGAATTTGGACTGTCATGTCTGCATGAAGGGAGGTAAGAACGAAAACATTCTTATTATCCCTCCACTTCATAGCGAGAAAATTATTACACCGCAAGCAGGCTCTCTCCCCCAGCCTTAGACGAGAATCTACAAGCCGCTGGGGAAAGCCCCAGCAATTAGGTCGCACTGTGCCACATGCTCCAATCTGCTAATCAAACAAATGACTAAACAGTGGCACGCTCGTGTAATAATTGTCCACATATAAATGGTACCCCTTTCCGAATAAGGGTGACACCAAGTCCCACACTATCTTGCCAGCGCTTCCTATGTAGTCAGGGCAGTTCTCCGGCTCTACGTGACTATCTTTACCCTCATAAACCATAAAACTATGTGCATAGCCTGTGGCCCTGTCACAGAGCTTATACACCTTGACCCGGTATCTGGAACGCTTGTTGGGAATGTAGTGTTTGAATGACAAGCGGCCAGAAAACTTAATCAGGGACCCATCAATGCAGACAACTTGATGGGGAGTAAACAAGTCTGCAAAACGTTGGTTGAAGTGGTTTATGAGGGGCCGAATTTTGTAGAGCCGATCGTATGCAGGGTCTCCACGAGGACGACAGAGTTCATTGTCGTTGAAGTGCATGAACTGCAAAATCAGCTCATATCATGCCCTGGACATGGAAGCAGAGAACACGTGCATATGGTGAACTGGATCAGTGGACCAATATGACCGCAATCATCTCTTTTTGGTTATGCCCATGTTGAGGGAAAGGCCTAGAAAGATCTTAAATTCGGAAACCGTAATTGGTTTCGATTGTCTGGCAAGGGCGGACCGGGGAATAGTGGCGATGTGTTGACCAGCGTACAAATTGCTTTGGTCCACAATAGATCTATAGAGATCTTCGGTGAAAAACAGTAAGTAAAAATCAAGTGGCATAAAATCAACTGTTTCCACGTTAATGCTGCGTTGGCCAGTGAATGGGGGAAGTACAGGTTCTGCAGAAGTGGTGGGCACCCAATCAGGATTGGTGAATTCTGCAGGAAGGGCACTATGGGCACGACGGGCCTGTCTTTGTCTTCTTCTTGGTGGCAGCAGGATACTACTTGTGCTTGCCACCTCGAATTGCACTTATGGGACTCGCCACGTCACCACGTGCTACTGCAGTGCTGGATGTACGTCCAGGTGTACTAGGCCGCTGGTGCTTGCCAGTTCACCAGAAGGATGAGCGGCACTAGTACTTCTCTGCTCCATACGAGGAACCTGCGGTTCCTGCACCTCAACAACAGAAGAAGTTCAGGATCTGGTACGCCAGCCCTTAACAGGGACCACATCTCCGTTGTCAGAGCTATTTGTCATGGAGCCGCTGTCCTCTACAGGATCATATTCTGAGCCTGAATCTGACATATGAGTGATTTCCTCTTCACTATCTGTCATGCTCAGAAACGTGTAGGCCTCTTCACTAGTGTACCTACGCTTTGCCATATTGGGCTCTAAATTTAGTGGTACACTAGTGAGACTCGCAGGTAAAAAAGCACCTAGGCTGTCAGCGACTGTATCAAAACGCTACAAAAAAACTGTTAGCGATCGCAGGGATCAGGTCTGACTCTGCGAACGCTGCAGTTATGTGTGTTGTGTTTTGTAAGTGACGGTGATCGATCGATACTGCACTTGGGTGGGCTGGGCTGGGCTTGGCGGAGGGGCTAAACGCAGGTGCTAGCAGGTATCTGGCCTGATCCCGCTAACAATACGCTTTTGGGAAACCTAAACTGCTGGGGACACTAGTATAGATCTGATCAGATCAGATATTGATCTGTTCAGATACTATACTACTAAGGGAGGTGTATGCTTTGCGCGTGGGTGTTAGCGGTACTGGCACTAACCTGATGCTGCCTGGGGCGACACAGACCCTATCTGACCCTAAAACCTAACTTATATCACCTGTCGGGCGATCAGGGGGTTAAACCTTTATTAGATAATAAATGGCGGGTGCCCTGAAACTATAAAAAAATAACTAACCAACCAGCGTCACCCGTAACAGTTATATGGTGATCACTGGTGAAAGGGTTAACTAGGGGCAATCAGGGGGTTAAAACCTTTATGCGGTAGTATATGGGGGTCCCTGACGCTATAAAAAGCTGCGGCGAACCTAAATACCTACCTGCCTAACTAGCGTCACCTGTGACACTAATACAGCGATCAGAAAAATGATAGCTTATTAGTGACACTGGCGACAGGGGGTGATCACGGGAGTTAAACTTTTATTGGGGGGGTTAGGGGGGTACCCTAGACCTAAAGGGGGCTAACCCTAATGGCCCTAACAGTTATTGCAGTCACAAATGACACCATTGCAATAATAATAAAAAAAAATGCAATTGGTGTCACTTTGACTGGGGGTGCAGGGGGTGATTGGGGGGTGATCGGGGGGTGAAGGGGGGTGAAAGTGTGCCTGCCATGTTCTACTGTATAGTGTAGTGTTAGGTGCAACTCACAGATCCTCTCTCCTCGGTGCCGGAACGAAAAAGACCGTCACGAGAAGAGATTACATCACTTCCTCTGCCTGTGTTTACATTACAGGAGAGGAAGTGATGTAGAGGAGGGCTTTCATTCGTCAGGAGAGATCGCGAGGGGGTGGTCATGAATGAATGGCCGCCCCCTCATCCCGGATCGCTCCTGAACGGAATCCGACCGCTCGGGCCCCCCACCCGCGGGAAGGCATGGACGTACAGGTACGCCAATATGCCTGCCCATGCCATTCTGCCGATGTACATCGGTGTGCGGCGGTCAGCAACTGGTTAAACACTAAGTATAAAAACACTCACATTTTCCTGGTGCGTAGAGTGCATCAAACTGTAAAAAGCAGTCCTCATAGTGCGGGTATAAGACAGTATTACCACGTATGCTCACAATGCGCACCTCAGCGTGGCAATGGATTGGCCCCTCCCCTTGTCTCCAGCCTCCCTAATATTTACCTGAGCTCCTTCAATGATGTGCATGAGAGCCCTGGCTTTACGGGGACTCCTCATTGGCTGGGACAGTAGTGGGAGCCAATCACAACCAGTGGGCCAATGAGGAGAGAGAGGAGGGCAGGGACAAGACGCAGTTCTGTGTGTGAATTAACACGCAGAGCGGCAGCTCGGGAGCGAGCCTGCTTGGTCTGGGGCAAGCTGCTTGGTCTGGGGCACTAGGCAAGAGGGAAGTGCCAGGAGACTTTAATATCACTTTAATGTCAGACTATATCAAAGAGAAAGTACTAAGACGTAATACACAAAGCATGGAGCTCAGAAATTTCAAGGTAAGTGATGCCCATAGAAACTTAGATAAAGAAGCTTTAGTGTCCACTGAATCATGTGGATTGTACAGTGTTTTTCATTCAATAACAAAGTGACTGATAATAGAATAAATGGCATTGTCAAGGAATCCACATTATTAATCCTTGTAGATTCAAGAATAGTTGATACAGATGTGACTGATGTCAGCAAATATATTAATTCTCTGGTCAGGGGTAATGGTAGCAGTAGCTTTATTAAATGTTATAGTTATATTCTGTGATAAATGTTAAAAGTGAAAAAAGAAATGAAAATTTAAAGGAACGAGAAGACAGACTTAAAAAAAATAAGAAGAAAAGAATAATAGCAAAGGAAAAAACTGGAAAGAAACTTAGGAAAATAATGCTAAAATAATTTTAAAAGGGAAATTAAGTGATATGAGAAAACATTAATTAGAAATGGAATGAGAAGGAAATGGCACAGTAAGAAAAACATAAATGGAGTAATTGAAATGAACAAAAAGGGTCTTTTTCAATTTTGAAAATGCAATCATCCATTACCGCTCTTCCCAAATTTCATGGGCCAGTAAAAGCATTACCACCAAATGTATCAACCATTTGGCATTTAGACAGAAAAGATAAAACAACAGTATGAAGTAATAATTAATAAATTACTTAAACAAGCTTGATCATAGACAATTCTAATTTAAAAAAATGTATTATTATATTTATATGAACATACTGCAATGAAACAAATTAACTATATGAGATAAATGTTGCATCATTGTATGCATGAAAAAATAACATGTACACTAAACATGGCTGAGCAGCACTAGGGATTATGTGTATGAGTTTGCTGCTACCATAAGGCTTGGTTCACACCTATGCAGGTTGCAGTTTGCTTATTCCAGGTGCATTTTGCATTTTTCAATACATGCTTTTGATCCATTGAAGGCTATGGAACCAAAAACCAGAAAGTCCCTGGAATTTGCATAAAATATACAGATGTGAATTACATCCATAGAAAATCATGTTAAATGGACTGTTGTGTGCTTCTTTTAAAACTGAAAACACACTAAAAAATGTGGGAACCAGGCCTTAGATCAAGCCAAATCCATTGGACTCAAAATTAGTGGTCCTGGGAAATGATGTGGAAATTTGCAAGACTGAATTTGTTGGTAACCATTATGTACCTCCTATCCTTTTGAATCTAGCTCAGCTGGCTTAGAAGGGCCAATAGGGGGGGGGGGGGGGGCTTTTGGACAAACCAGCCTCCTTACTATAAAGGAGTCATAGCAGCCATATTGGCAATGTGCATATGTGCTTGTGATAGCAAACCATAGGGAGTGTTGCTGACTGACCACATATGCAGAGATTGGTGTAGGGCTTCTAATTAATGGCAGGTTAAAGTAAAATTGTTGAAGTAGATACAAACCTTTATTGAATGTGATGTTAAATGCTGCATATCTTAGAGAAACAAACAGCAACTGCCCCAACCTATAACTGGCCTTAGTAGCAAGGAGTACATGGTAGGATAGAAAAAAAGAGTGGGTTGCGCTACAGAGAATTACTAAGCAGAGAATACACCTACTTGAAAAAACTCACAAAAACATTGACTTAATAGTGTGTCAATACTATGCGGGAAAATTTAAAGTGCAACGAAAAATTGCGACTAGAAATTTAGACAATCATATAAAAATAGAAAATGCTAAATCAGTGAAGATAGCAAATACACCTTAATATGGTTTCAAAAAAAGACCCTTAATAACAGTGAATATTCAAATGAAAATATGATGTGAACCTGAAAAAAGTATAACATCCAATAGCCCGTTGCCTTAAAACATTAGTGAAACATGGATATGAAAATAAATTATAAACATAACATAAAGTGTTGCAATGTTCAAAAAGTCCATATAAAGTCTCTATTTGCAAGGTATTCCACAGTGAAATGGTGACAGCATAAATATCCAAAACGAACGTGACTCGTGCTTAGCCTCCACCAAAGAAATTACTGCCGCTTACCAAAAATGAATGGTTCCTTATTATAGAGAACCATGCAGAGCAGATGACTGATTCCCCCAGTCCAGGGTTTTCACGAATGGATGTGAAGAAACTCCGGAACCCGTTCGCCTCTCAATTCACTCCCGTTCACAGGTTTGCATGAAAAGTAATAAGACTCACAATAGTGTAAAACCCAAGTATATCTTTAATCGAACGTAAGAGACAAATGCGCACTTACAGAAATGAAGATAAAAATGATCGTTTCAGCAAAACCGAGCCGGCCGGTCTCGATTCGTGCCCGTTATATCGTAACCAAACAACACGAGATGGTGGCGTCAGGACGTCGCTCCTCCTCCCTACGTGTTTCGTCACTATAGGACGTGATCACGGGGTACGGGCGGCGTCCTGACGCACCGCTTAAATAGTATAAACAATGAACCAAGCCTCGGTTTGGCCCCAAAGCCGAGACGGAAAACGCCATATTGTTTTAGGGAAAATTAACATTGACTAATGCTGCCACGAACAGCCACCCTATTGAATACATAGATTTAGCACATATAAAAATTTGAAAAAATAAAAAGTAAATTTAAACATCTCATTAACTCAACAAAAAATGTATATTCAATGAAAAATATAAATAAAACTAAAAAAATATATATAATATTTGCCCATAACAGAATATATGGTTAAAACAAAGATAATATGATTATCAATGTGACCATCTTAAAGAGCCCCCGGAAAGAGCCTCATAAGAAAAACTTGAAAGGGGCACCATTTGAAGCAAATAGATCGATGATCCATCTAAATGAATTAACCCCGTGTGTAATCCGCTCAGTTCCTGGGGCCAAACCATACCTATACGGCTAATAAAGAACAGCTTTAATCTCAAAAAACATATATCAATAGTAAACATAAAACAAATATAAAAAATATAAAAATATATATATATTTCATCCATAATTACGTCCTAATGACAGAAGCATAAATATATATGTAGACAGTATAAATATGCGTAACCCCAAAATATGGAGACCTAAATGGACCCCTTAAACAAATTTAGCCACATATACATTCTCAACCTAAAATTCAGACTGTAAATAACTATTATATTGAGTAAATGGCCATAACAGAAATAAAAAAGGTTGCACTGTATCAGTAATTTGAAAATATACCATACTGCGCCCAAGGACTTAAAAATGTATGGAACATAGAGCCATACATGACTCCAAAAATATATAACAGAATCATTTTTAATAAGCAGAAGAAATAAAAAAGTATACAGTATTTAAGAGTTATCAATGAAGCAATTGACGTCAACGTCAATGTTTAACCCAAAAGGGGTATAGCTCTTTAATTTATGTACCCAGGCCATCTCCAACCTGGAGATGCTGCGAACCAAGCAACTACCTCTCCAGTTTGGCCTATATTTGTCTATGCCAACGAAAAGAGTATCTGAAGGGTCCCTATTATGAACAGATAAATAGTGCTTGGAAACGGAATGTTTCATAAACCCTTTCCTGATGTTGCTAATATGCTCATTGATCCGGACCTGAAGAGGTCTTTTGGTCCGGCCCACATATTGCAGGCCGCATGGACATTGGAGCAAATAAACAACACCTGTGGTAGAGCAAGTGATAAAAGAATCTATAGGAAAGGTTTTGGAGGTACAGGTAGACGAAAAACTAGTGGTCCTTCTCGTAGTGCATCGGTTAAGCTGGCACACCTGGCATCTTCTACATTGATAGTATCCCTTTAGCTCCGAGAACAAATTTGTTCTCTCCCTAGGGGGGTTTACAACATTAGGGGCCAGTTTGTCTCTGAGGTTAGGTACGCCTTTGAAGACAACCTTTGGTTTATCAGGTAAAATGGCACCTAAAACCCTATCGTTCTTTAAGATGTGCCAATATTTATTCATGATATTCTTCACGCTAAAATGTTGGCGCGAGAAGGTAGTAATAAAAGGACATCTATAAGAACCAAAGTCCCCCTCCTTCTTTTTGGACTCCAATAGATCTCCTCGATTAGTGCCAATAGCCTGGTCTAGAGCGTCCTTAAGGAATTCAGGACTGTACCCCTTATCCAGAAACCTCTTAGTGAGAACGTCCGCCTGTGTCAAAAAGGTACTATCCTCTGAACAGTTGCGTTTAATTCTGAGGTATTGGCTTTTTGGAACTGAGTTAAGCCATGATTTGTGATGGCAGCTGTCTCGGGGTATGTAGGCATTTCGGTCTGTAGGTTTAAAATAGGTGGAGGTGATAAACCTATCTTCCTTAACAGAAATGACTAGATCCAAAAAATGAATTTGTTCTAAACTGGCTTCATAACTAAAATGTATCCCTCTGTCATTGGTATTCAAGAAATCCATATATTCAGAAAGAGCAGGTAGGTCACCATCCCAAAGGAGGAAGACGTCATCTATGTACCAGACCCAGAGGATAACCTCTGACCTGGGTTCCGCATAGATGACGTCCTCCTCCCACTTGGCCATGAAAAGGTTAGCCAGGCTGGGGGCATATTTAGCCCCCATGGCAACTCCCCTATCCTGACGGTAAAAATGTCCGTCAAACCAAAAAAATGATGTGTTGCAGCATAATTTAATAGAACCATAATAAAATTAATCTGCTCTTGTGGGAGATTGGACCCCCTTTCAAGAAAACACCGAACAGCCTCTAGGCCCAAATTATGAGGAATCACAGTGTAAAGTGAGGTGACGTCGGCTGTTACCAGCCACATCCCTATTTTTGGTTTATACTGAGACAAAAGATTAATGACATCCCTTGTGTCCTTCAAATAGGAAGGAATAGAACGTACTAGGGGTTGAAGGTAAAAATCAATGTACTTGCCCACCCGGGACGTAACTGAGTCTATTCCACTCACGATAGGACGACCCGGGGGGCAAGAAATTTTTTTATGTATCTTTGGTAAGTAATACATAATCGGTACTCTAGGTGCTCGAGGCACCAAAAAAACTTTTTCCTTCTTATTTAAAATCGAATTGGCAAAACCCATATTAACAATATATTCCAAATCCTTCCTATATTTTCCGTTGGGATTATAATGTAGTAGAGTATAGGTAGTGGTGTCCCCTAAAATACAACGCATCTCCTTCATATAGTCATCTTTATTTAAAACGACAATCCCCCCTCCCTTGTCCGCTGGACGAATGACTAGGTTATGATTAGTACAAAGAGATTCGATGCCCTTATCTATGCTCTCCTTATTTTTCACCTGTCGGACCTGCATAGCCTCTAAATCTTTAAGAGCCAAATCCCTAAACACTTTCAGGGATGGGGCTAATTGTCCTGGCGGGTTGAATAAAGAAGCGTTCGCTAGGCCAGAATGTGTAAAGGTAGATGACAGGGCTCTAGGTGGATTATAAGAATTAGAGGCCATGTACCGCTGTACATTGAGTCTGCGTACATATTTTTGCAAATCCATGTAAGTTTGAAATTTGTTGATGTTATGAACAGGGGCAAATTTTAGGCCCCTATCTAAAACATCAACTTCCAAGTCCGTTAACACATGGGAGCTCAAATTAAAAATACCTGTACCCGCTAAGTCCTTGCTCTTTTTGGACTTCCTGCGCCTCCCCCCTCTAGTTCCTCTTGGAGCTCGACTATTCTTTTTATTCCTTGACCGGTTTTGGGAAAACCCCAATTTTGTTGCGGGTATACCATGGTATTTCTTGGGTCCTGATGACCCACCTGTTCAAAACCGGAATGACCACTATTCATGTGGGCATTATTTTGTGGCCCCAAAGGAGGGTCACAGAAACCCTCATTAGAGTCCATATGGTCTCTCAATGGATAATACTGGTTGTATACTGGAATGTTATAATCCGGTACCAAATTGCTATCATAATGTATCACCCGTTGGTCATCAAAGTGACCAGATGGGCCATAATTATAAATAGAAGACTGTGTGGGACCATAACCCTGATCAGAAGGGTAGTTCTGCCCTGCTGCAAAGTTATCTGCATACCTCAAATTGGGGTTAGAGACTTGTCCCCTAGGGGTGCCTTGACTTCGCCCCCGACCTCGATTGCGTTGGGGACCTCTCGGTTGACCTCGTCCAGAAGGTCTACCCATCGGAGCCCCATTGTAGGGACCTGCTAGTCCCCTATTCAGATTGTAGTAAGACCTGGGACCTCCTCCTCCCCTACCAGCGTTTGGAGAAGATGGAGGGCGAGTACCCCTTCCCCTCTGATTGGATGGTCGTGTGGCACCATTTGGGGAGCAGTTTTGGCCCCCCCTGGAACGATTGGAAGATAAGGTGGACCCAAATATTGATTGGCCCCAAGATTGGAACCAGATGGTGCTACCTCCATGGCAACATTAGTGCCGTCCCCCTTTTCCGCCAATAGTTTCTTTTGCCATTCGAAAACCAATAAAGACTCATAATCACCCAAGTCTCTATTATATTTCTTTTTCTTTTTAATTTTTTGATCTTTTTCTTCCTTTTCTAAAATTTTGAGTAGATTTTTAGATCTCTCTATATATTCATCTCCAGCACTAAATGGAGTCAATTTATCTTTAATAGACTTAATCTCATCGTCCAATCTGGTTAGTTTAAATTGTTTCCTATCAGTCAAGAATCTGAGTAAATGAACACCTGCTTCATTAAAATATTTGTACCAACCCTCAAGGTCCACTTCCCCTTTTTGGGGGCTCACTTCCCAATGCAAACTGCGCGGTACCATGTGATTTTTTATATATGTCTCCAAAAAGACTATATCCCATTTGGTGTGTATTTCTGAGACAATCAAATTTTTCAGTCTCACAAATAAACCCCCTAAATCATTATCACCATTTTTGAAAGGTTCAAAAACGCCATCAGAGTCAAAGACCCTCGTGGCTCTAAATTCGAAAACGTCCATGTGATCCCTTTAGGGAAAACAAAAAGAGCAGCAGCAATCAGTATAAGAACACTAAAATAGAAAAAAGATGGTAGGATGATGCATGTCAAACAACAACAAAGGAAAATTCTCATCTCAATTTACCAGCCAATTTAAAACAAACCAAATGGACCCTATCTAACAGTTCATGTTAAAAACAGAGGTTTAGTTTGCACACATTTGCAAATACACATGGAAGCTGCAGAGGCCACTTCACGGCACCCCGGTATTATCTGCAATCCTAACTCTATACATTTTGAGAACCTCCATAGTAGGAGCACATATATAATAATTGATAGATTGAGGGCAGCCCATTCCTCCTTAAAGGCACAGGGGCACACTGGACACCCAGCAAATAGCACAATGACAGCGAAGTTGTGGAGTGTGTCCCCTCACCAAATAACCAACGGTACAAACAAACGCCAACTAACCCAACCTATAACTGGCTTTAACTGCAAGGAGCACATGGAAGGGTGATCCCTGTCCATATGCACTATAGTGAGAACAGGCAGCATGCATTTTTTCACAGGTCTTATTTCCTAATTGTTGCTGGCTGAAATTGAAATTTTTTTTTTTAAATGGTGACAGTAGTGGAATATGCCTGGGCAATGTGCATCAACAGCAGCTTATAGTTTCCTTCGAGTGAGCCTGTGGCAAGATGATTTACGGTCAGGAGATTGTGGGAGCCAGGGGCAGATCACTGTCAGTACATAGCACAATGTGGCCAAACAAAAAACTTTATATTAAAATCAACAGCTGTTAATGTCATGAATGCTAGAAAATGATAAAAAAAAATACTTTCTGAGTGATATCTTATTAAAACCTATATTGGACTATAGAGCAGGGGTCCCAAACTGGTGGCCCTCTAGCTGTTACGGAACTACAATTCCCATGAGGCATTGCAAGGCTGACAGTTAGAAGTGTGACTCCCACAGGCAGAAGCATGATAGGTCTTGTAGTTCTGCAACAGCTGGAGCCCCCCCCCCCCCCCCCCCCAGTTTGAGACCCCTGCTATAGACCCCTGCTATTTATTTATATTAACAATCTAAGCTTGAGCATTTTCAATTGCAAAGTTGGTGTACATTTTGTTATATGCTCCACCTGTATTCACAGATCTTAAAGCATAAACCACTTTAACGACCATTATCTATCCTCAGCACCTGATTTATTACTGGATCTTTGATTTCTAAAATCTAAATTTTTTCTAAGAATTGCTGAGAGTCCATTCAAGAGCTGCCTTTTTCATAGCACCCCACTAAAATATACAAAGACTGTGTACTCAAACCACCACAAATCCTCAATCTAGATTCACTACAATTACATGATGCATTCCCATATACTCTTTAAAAAAAAAAAAAACTATCACACCCTTAACTTTGGTAAACATTTATCAGCAACAGGACAGTGCATAAACATGACCAGGTAGAAAACTGAGAAAGTGTAAAAACACAAACAAGGCGGGTATTTGCTACACTAAAATATTCAAATGTATCATCAGGTGCAAGGCTTTAGCCAATTAGAGCCCTAGAATGCAGCGTGCAGTGCATTGTGGGGCGCTTGGCAGACGAATGTCCTGCCAAGCGCCTCGCAAATTTGGATGTCTCCAAAACGGCAAACAGGTGATGTTCAGCCCAAACTTTTGCTCGGCCCAAACTGTTCGCCCAACTCTAGCTACAACAAACCATATAGGCCCCAACTTAATCAAGCTTATATTTATTCAGGATATTTGGCTGGTGATATGACTAATCCCAATTGAGAGCATGGAAACTGCTATATTTTTACAATAATTCATGCTGCTCTGAGTTGTGAGAAGAACTGTGACCACTCTATTAACAGTTTTCAAAGAAGTATTTTGTTTAGAATTTATATAGATAAATTGATTGTTCCAAATGAAGTAATCAATCCTCCTCTGATTAGAGAAAGTTATTTTAGAGAATTAACTTTATTAGAGAACTCTGTTTACCTTAGTTTACTTTTTACTTTATTTAGACTTCTATCTCCAGTTTATATGGTATGCAAAAAAAAAACCCATTTCATTTGCAATAAAAAGTCATTGAATCTGTTCACTGAAGCCAACTTGTATCATCCGGTTGTTTACAACATGGGGTCACTTAGAAGGGCCAGGTAAATATAGATTCCTCAAGCATGCAGTTTTCATCTCTCTTCCCACAATATTCTTCTGTAAAATAATGGGTGCATAAAACAGCTATCAATTACTGTAGATAGATATACATGACGAACAAGCTAGTATCGAAAAAATCTTATTTTGGAAAGTATTTTTAGGGGTATGAGAACAAAACATGGGCTAAAGAAAATATTTATGTATAGAGTTCAGATAAAAGATTAATCAATTTGTCAATTTATGAACACTGTTCAAGATCTTGTAGTGGGCATACAGAGAACAGAAATAAATAGCAGTTGTAAAGAGACTGATCTTGACAGAACATCACATTTTAAAATGTTACTAAACCCAGGACCCTGCATTCATTATATCTGGTCTTCCACAGTACTCAGAACATGGAAATGCAAATATTTAGTAAAAATAAACTGCTAAATGCTGTACCCTTTCTCATTAGCAGTCTTGTGACTTCTATCACTGTCTGCTTAAAGCTTGTAGGAGGAGTTTTCATTTTACTCTGACTGTCCTGTGGGGCTGTCTGGACCCCTGGCCTTCTGTCTGGACAGTGCTGATTGGCCCCGTGCTGATTACATGCACTCCCCAAAAACAAAAAACTCTCTAGCAATACACATCAAACTGAGCATGTGCAGAGTGCCCCCAGGGCTATATATTATCAGAAGATGGATTGGAGAGAGTGGGAGAAGGGGAGGCTCAGAGAAGACAGGATCAAACAGCCTTTATATTGTATACAGTGCAGAGGGTTAACCCCTTAGGTTCTACAGTGAGTATAACAAGTATGCTTTACTGCATATACAGACTGATTTTACTGTTGTGGGTTAAAGCGGGGTTCCACCCTAAAGTGGAACCTCTGCTGATCGGATCCCTCCCCCCCTCCGGTGTCACAATTGGCACCTTTCAGGGGGGAGGGGGTGGAGATACCTGTCAAAGACAGGTATTTACACCCACTTCCGGGCATAGACTCCCGTGGGAGTCTACGCCATTTCCTGTCCTGCCGCGCTGTCTGCTGGGACACACACGGGTCCCAGTGACAGCACGGAGAATTCCTATTGCGCTGCGCGATTCGCGTATGCGCAGTAGGGAACCGGGAAGTGAAGCTGGTTCGCTTCACTTCCTGATTCCCTCACCTAGAATGGTGGCGGCAGCAGCCGAGGGCCGAGCGATCGATCGGCCTCGGCTGCCGGCATCGCTGGAACCTGGGACAGGTGAGTGTCCATTTATTAAAAGTCAGCAGCTGTAGTATTTATAGCTGCTGGCTTTTAATATTTTTTTTTTTTGGTGGAATCCCTCTTTAAGTACCCCTTTAAGGAAAAGCTTTAAAGAAATGGTAAACTATTCTCCAGGTTCACCATTACATAAATACAGATTGATTGTCTTCCTGTCCGGAGAGGAATAATTCACTGAACATGTAACTTTACAAACAGTCTGTTAAATTGGTAATGGTATTAAAACAATAATGCCTTGTACAAGCGGTCAGACATTCCGACCACAAAATCCGTCTGATTTTTTCAGATGGATTTTGTCCAAAGCTGGTGTTGCATACACATGGTCGGACAAAGTTGTCGGAATATCCGATCGTTCGTAACGAGGTGATGTTCATTGCGTATGACGGGCTTACATAGAGGCTAGTAGCCAATAGCTTTAGTCTCGTAATTTGATCTGAGAATGCACGGCACTTTGTCCAATCGGAATTCTCTACAAACGATCAGAAAAAGTCAGATCGGATTTTTTTGTAGGAAATTTTTAGATCCTGCGCTCAAATTTTTTTTTCCACACACAATCGGATTTTCCGACAATATAATCTGATCAGACATTTTCTGTCAGAATTTTCGACCAAGTGTACAGGGAATAACTTTATAAAAGAGATTTTTTAACACCTTTACATGAGTACAGTGGCATAGTGTGCTATAATAGGTAATAGGCAATCACTAGATCTTTTAAAGAGCTGGTAAATATTTCATATGATAGTATAGAATTACAGGTCTTCAATATGAACATCATTTTGTTCCTTTGTTTATAATGACTTATAAATAACATCAATGATCAAGAGTATTTAAATTATATTTTTGGAACTAGACACGAGAGCTTAGTTAGAATGGCATAATTTATACACCAGCTGTCATTCTTGTAATATAAAAAAAAAAAAATACACCACTAGATTTTGTACATGTACCCTTTTTATACAGCTATTTTAAAATGAACTACAATTACATATAAGCGAAAAGGGGGGGATTTGGGACTTTAAATGAAGCACAGTTAAGTGCCTCCATCCTGGTAATAGGTACGCATAGGAGGGAGTTTGGGACTTTAAAATGAAGCACTTGGATAGTGGAGGTAAATTTTAACCATGTTTAAATGTTTATTGATTGTTAAGTAAAAAAAACGTAAAAAGTATAAAATTCATAATATGTAAAGGCATCAATACAGTAGAAACATGATATATAATATCTACATAGAACAGCACATGATAATAATAAATAAATTGAGTTGTGTGGCATGATCGTGCCCATGACAGCAAACCCGATATCGACAAATATATCCACATGGTAAGTATGCATCCCCTAGATGTAAAACAAAAATTATTTTTAGTATATAAGTAAAAAATCAATTCATGATGAAATGAATATGGTTCCGTATAAAATGTAGCTGGGGCATCAAATTAAAATCTTGATGCGTTTCGTGGGTGTATCCCCACTCATCAGGAGCTGATGCGACCAAAAAGTTCCTATGGGATATAAATAAAAAGTATAATATACTAACCATATAGACAAAATATGAATTAATAACGATTTAATGCGTATAAATGGTTAGCCAGGACACACTCACCAATCCGGACAGCAAGTGCAGTGCGCAACGGTGGGCGTAGGGTGGGCCAGGAGGGATTTAAATTGAGTCTAATGAAAGCTTCTTCAAAAAAGAAATGTACAAGATATTTAAAAGCACACAAACATACAATGGGTTTGTAGACTTAGGGTGTATGTTACCTCAACATTTCATATTCCTTATGCATGTCTGTTGTATCATGTACTTTAACTTTAAATATTTAAAAGTATCCTGTTTCAAAATGACCACACTAGGCATAGACGTGCATCCCGCTCAGCGTGGTCAGATTTCGTCTTTTCATTCTACTGGGGAGCATAGCCTGCCTGTACTCCATTGGTCATACTTCTGCTCACACACCCCCTTGCACAGCTCTGGTAAGATCAGTGCAGTCTTTACTTACTCATGTGATCGCTTATAAAGAAAAGAAACAAGTATTTAATACACACCCACAAATATTTTGCTTTGCATTTCTATTTTAAAGTGAATAGATTGTTTTAAAGGGTAAAGGTTCATATATACATTTATGTTCATATAAAATGTACATGTTTGAGGCAGTCTGTCAGTAACATCATTACTGCAGTTTTTGTTTTTGCTGAGACCCTCCTTCCCCCTGTAACTGAGTTTGAGTTTGTTGAGTTTCTATTGATCCTGCCAGCGCCTACCTTAATTTTCAACTTATTGTAATACGTTAACAGCACTGTTTGTTCTGCAGTAAAAATCACACAGTAAGTCTTAGAAGGAGATGAAGTTTTAAATGGATTTTAAGTTTTAAGAAACACAAAAATGAAAGCCTAACTCCAGCTAACACTAAGCAGCTACAATGACATTTTTTGTGAAAAAAGGTTTAAACCATATGAATAAAAGCTGACCATTGTAAGCACCCCTGCAGTTATTCCTGTAATTACCACTTTTGCTAGACAGCTTGGCCTGTTTAAGGAAGTAGAAAATCAACTGACAGGAACGACTGGTAATAAAAAGTAATTTCAGAGGGGACTTAGCAAAACAAAAACTGCTGTTCATGTTATTGACATACTGTATGATATAAGTAATTTTTATTTCCCGCATCACATCTGACTCGCAGGTAGTTCAGCTGTTCTCTGCAAACCGCTGCGGGTGTCAATAGAAAATTAATGTGTGAACACCCATGTGATCTGATTCCAGGGCGGACCAAAAAAAGGGTCCTGCACCATTTTGGTATGAATGTGATGCAATTTCAGCCATACAAACTGTATAGCTAAACTTGCATTGCACAGACAACTCATGCGATGTGCGAATCACACGCGGTGTTTGGCATTGCATCAGTGTGAACTCAGCTTCAAGGATAAGTTCACCTTTGGGAACATGTTTAAGATTCCACCCGTTTTTAGGGTGGAATATGTAACATATTACCAATGCTGCAGCCTCTCCCCCTCCCTGTGACAGCAGTAGGAGGAGGAGTTCCCCATACTAGCTGTCACTTTTAGAAATCAGCACAGCCATGTGGGGCTCCGCCCACACACTCGTGTCATTCATTCACACAGCTCTGTGTGAATGAACTACAAGCCTCAACATCCTTTGTGGCTCATAGTTCTCAATGAACTACCATGTTGCTGTGGAGCACCGCGGTAGTTTATTGATTCTTCATGTCAGTGTATTTGTTTGCCTGATTGGGATTTACTGGCGTACAGATACACTGACAGATCTACAGAATACCTGCATGGTACCAGTGATCTGCTGATCGCTGGTACAAAGCTTTACAGTATAAAACAAACAAATATTAAATGCAATTTTTTTTCCTGCAAAAAAAATGTGTATTTATTATTTTTTCTAAAAAGTTAATTTATTCTTTAAATGTTAAGATATGATTTTGCATATGAACCCTGCCATGCATTTGAAACATATTTACAAAATTAAAATAATGATTAATACAGCAGTTGTGTTCCTCTATCCCTATCCACCTTAGTATTAGTCCCCAATTTCCAGAAAAATGGAGAGAGGGGGGACTTAGGATACCCACAAGATATAAAGAACGTAGAGTTGTGCTCATAAGTTTACATACCCTGGAAGAATTTATGATTTCTTGGCCATTTTTCAGAGAATATGAATAACACAAAAACTTTTCTTTCACGCATGGTTAATGTTTGGCTGAAGACATTTATTATAAATCAACTGTGTATACTCTTTTTAAATCATAATCACAGCAGAAACTACCCAAATGATCCTGATCAAAAGTTTACATGCCCTGGTGATTTTGGCCTGATAACATGCACACAAGTTGACAGAAGGGGGTTTGAATGGCTGTGATCTGTTTGCTTATTTGTAATCAGTGCATGTGTCAAAAAGGTCAGTGAGTTTCTGGACTCCTGACAGACCCTTGCATCTTTCATCCAGTGCTGCACTGACATTTCTGGATTCTGAGTCATGGGGAAAGCAAAAGAATTGTCAAAGGATCTGCCATCAAAGGAAATGCTATGTCTGGTGCAAAACACATCACATCATCCAAAGAAAACTATCCCCATAGTGAAAAATGGTGGTGGCAGCATCATGCTGTGGGGATGTTTTTCAGCAGTCGGGACTGGGAAACTGGTCCGGGTTGAGGGAAAGATGGATGGTGCTAAATACAGGTATATTCTTGAGCAAAATTTGTACCACTCTGTGTGTGATTTGAGGCTAGGACGGAGGTTCACCTTCCAGCAGGACAATGACCCCAAACACACTGCTAAAGCAACACTTGAGTGGTTTAAGGGGAAACATGTAAATGTGTTGGAATGGCCTCGTCAAAGCCCAAACCTCAATCCAATAGACAATCTGTGGTCAGACTTAAAGATAGCTGTTCACAAGCGCAAATCATCCAACTTAAAGGAGCTGAATCAGTTTTGCAAGGAGGAATGGGCAAAAATCCCAGTGGTAAGATGTGGCAAGCTCATAGAGACTTATCCAAAGCAACTTGGAGTAGTGATACCCGCAAAAGGTGGCTCTACAGAGTATTGAATTTAGGGAGATGAATAGTTCTGCACATTGACTTCTTCTGTTATTTTGTCCTATTTGTTGTTTGCTTCACAATAATAATAAAAAAAACACATCTTCAAAGTTGTGGGCCTGTTCTGTAATTAAATTATGCAAATCCTCAAACAATCCATATTAATATACTTTTGCAAGGCACTGTATGTATATATGTGCCAGTGATAGCGGACAGGTGTGGCTAAAATTAGCCCTCAATATATAAAATTAATTGGCGTAGAAATGGTATATAGACATTCATCAGGTAAATTAATGAGAGAAGGTGCAAAAATAGTGATGTGGCCCCAGTGTATAATAAAGGCTTCAAATGTGTATAAGTGTATAATGCGGTTGGTAGAGGTGGAAGCGGGGATTGCAGCTTCCATAGGAAAAATGACATGAGACCTGCTGGGACATATAAAAAATAAAAAAAAAATAAAAGGGGCAAGGGGTGGTAGGGGGGAAAGAAGGTTGAATAATGAAATATTTAAAAAAAAAAAAATTCAAATATGAATCTGTATAAAGAATATAAAAATAAATATATATATATATATGTATATATATATATATATATATATATCCAAATCCTATTGGGCATCCAGATTGGTAGGGGGGGGGGGGGGGTTATCATGGTGGTTGCTATAAATAGGTCCCATAACACGCATATATATCCAAAATAATAATAAATACATACAGCCATTTTTATATCACAATTGTAACATCCCTAAATGGTCATAAAGGACTTGAATGAGGTGCCCTCATTCAACCCAGGGATCAGAAGCTGCCCTGAGCGAATGTATCCATCTCATTTCCTTTTGAAGATCACTCGGACAGAGTGATCTTCAAAAGGAAATGAGATGGATACATTCGCTCAGGGCAGCTTCTGATCCCTGGGTTGAATGAGGGCACCTCATTCAAGTCCTTTATGACCATTTAGGGATGTTACAATTGTGATATAAAAATGGCTGTATGTATTTATTATTATTTTGGATATATATGCGTGTTATGGGACCTATTTATAGCAACCACCATGATACCCCCCCCCCCTACCAATCTGGATGCCCCTCGAGAATCCTGGGGAATATGTTCCAAACATAGGGACATCCAATTTGCCATAGGCATGGAAGTGAGCCTCATGTCTACTTTGTCACCTATTGATTATTCCAAAAAAAAAAAAAAAAAATTCTTATAAAATACCGAAAGATATTAGATTAGTGTTCCATCAATTTTCTAAGTCTCAAAAGAAACCTATAACATCAATAGATGTCCCACTGGTATGCCCGTATTTGGTTTGGTACCCATGCATGGTATGTTCCCAAGTAAGGATGAGCCGAACACCTCCCGGTTCGGTTCGCACCAGAACATTCGAACAGACTGAAAATTCATACGAACTTTAGAACCCTATTAAAGTCTATTGGACTCGAACATTCGAAATCAAAAGTGGTCATTTTAAAGGCTAATATGCAAGCTATGCAACAGACAACACCAGCAATAAGGGGTATCTTCAGGTGTATACTGTGTTGGAGGGACACAACACCCACTTTAACTCCTGCAGATGCCTGTATTAGAGAACACCAGCAATACAGGGTAGATACAGGTGTATACTGTGCTGTGCTGGAGGCACACAACACCCACTAACTCCTGCAGATGCCTGTATTAGAGAACACCAGCAACAAAGGGTAGATACAGGTGTATACTGCGCTGGAGGCACACAACACCCACTAACTCCTGCAGATGCCTGTATTAGAGAACACCAACAACAAAGGGTAGATACAGGTGTATACTGAGCTAGAGGCACACAACACCCACTAACTCCTGCAGATGGCTGTATTAGAGAGCAACAGCAATAAAGGGTAGATACAGGTGTATACTGCGCTGGAGGCACACAACACCCACTAACTCCTGCAGATGGCTGAGAAAAGAACACACTGTCCCTGCCTATCTAGCTCTTTCCCTGCACGCCAACACACTACACAAGGCCGCTGCGATGGCGGCCTTATATAGTGTGGGGCGTGTACTAAACCCCCTGAGCTATAATTGGCCACAGGCATCCTGTCTGTGGCCAATTATGACTCTCCTCACTGCTGGCGCTGTGATTGGCCAAGCATGCAGGGTCACAGTGCATGCTTGGCCAATCATGAGCCAGCAATGCACTACGATGGCGTAGTGCATTGTGGGCCATTCGTGCCACACGAATTTGGTGCGAACAGTCCACAAAGTTCTGAATTCGCCGAACAGACGAACGGCCGATGTTCGAGTCGAACATGCGTTCGAATCGAACACCGAGCTCATCCCTATTCCCAAGTAATGCCCTGATATTTTTCCATAGTGGACAGAGGAGTAATAAACTGGGAGAGAGAGTGACCCTAAAGAAAAGTCAAGAATCTAAACATATGATTCCAAAATGTATATAATCAGTCAAAAAATGTATAAATAAATATGCATACCCTTATCACAGTAGCTCAAAAAAGGGGAGGGCTTAGTGTCTTCCACCATAATGTAACATAACATAGACAGACAATGAGAGCTAATGTGAGAAGGGTTGAGGTAGTGTCTCAGTCACAAATACTTATGTACAACGCAGAAAAAAATGTTTCGCCCATGGGACTTTTAAAGAGTCACACCTCAGACAGTAAATGTAAAAATATGATTTTTTTTTATTATCATTCATTTAAAAACATATGTACGACAATGATAAAGAAGACATAAAGGATGAACATGAATGGTTCTGCATAGAATTCATATGAAAAAATTAGATATGCGGGACCTGAAAGCACCATACAGATACCCCAATTGATCTAGAGCTGTTGCACAAATTATTTCTACATGTTTCGCAAGGACATTCTTGCTTCCTCAGGAGAGGAGAAGGTAGGTATCTGGAGATAAAAATTAATCAATTAATAATAATAATAATAATAATAATAATAACAAACAAAAAAGAATTCAAAGGGAGGAAGGGGTAGTAGCGGGAAAGGGAAAGGGAAAGGGAAAGGGCAGGAGGAGAGACATGATGTATGTATGAGTATATCTCAATGTCTGTAACTTACATGTAGTTCCAAATGCTGGTCAACTGGCCAAGATGAATGAGCAGCTTTACCATCTGAGAAGATAAAGAACCTCATCCACAAATATCACAAAAGACTTCAAGCTGCCATTGATGTTAAAGGGGTCAATACACGGTATTAAGAACTTGGATATGTAAACTTTTGATCAGGGTAATTAGGGTAGTTTCTGTTGTCATTATGATTTAAAAAGAGTAAACACAGTTGATTGATAATAAATGGCTTCAGCCAAACACTAACCATGAGTGAAAGAAAAGTTTTGACCAAGAAATCATAAATTCTGGGTATGTAAACTTATGAGCACAACTGTATATACCGTTGGGAAAAAAATCTAATATTTATTGGAATAACATTAAAAATTACCCCTTGAAAACTGGGGGGCAGTATACAATATACCACAAATACATAAAAGCTATAGCATATCACTGGAATACTTAATGGTGATGATCCCAGGTACAGGAGGAAGACCTAACTAGTCGAAATGCACAGGCGCTCTGGACCCATGCAGCAGGGATGATCACGCTTCATTGCATCGTTAATCACCATTAAGTATTATAGTGCTATGCTATAGCTTTTATGTATTTTTGGCATTTTGCATACTGTCCCCCAGTTTTCAAGGGCAATTTTTAATGTTATTCCAATAAATATTTGATTTTATTCTAATATTATATACATTCTTTATATCTTGTCAGTATCATAAAGTCCCCCCTCTCCCCCATTTCTCACCTCTCTGTGTGTTCTAGTATTTAAGTATATTAAAATAATTATTCTTGAGGGCCTACATATGGAAGTGCATAGTTCACTGGTAGTAGCGGGGTGATTCATTTTTGATTGGTCAGCATTGTGTTTAGATTTTATATGACATGCAAACAGTTCATTCATAATACTAATATATGTTACATATAGTTTTTGTTGATCCCTTTCATAGTATCACTACTTTTTATGTAGATTTTCAGGATTTAAGCAGGTGCAGTTGTGATAGCCAGTCTTAAGGCATGATAAGTCTGAAAGTGACCACTGATGTTCCTGTAGTGGGGTTGATTCCTTTCTTATCAGTCTGAATGAACAGCATTCCCATACACAAAAGAAAATCCCAGTTCACTGAAGAAACCTGACTGATGGTATTTTCACAATACTCCCAGTAAGTTTGGTTTAATTCTTTCTGGGTCCTGTTAACTGATAGCTACACTCCTGGGAAGGAAAGAATGTGTTAAAAAAGGGAGGGGGTTTCTACGTTTGCAGGAATGTGACTGTCACCAAGTGAAAAGGTATAACTGCAATTCAAACTAATAATTATGTGTCATCATGACTTTAATTTTTTTTAAGCTGCATTTCTCTACAAAGAATGACGGTGATAAAATTCAAGCTGAAATGTGTAGTGTTTCTGTTCTCATCTTGACATGAATCTCCAAAAGAAATGAGCCTAGAGTTATAAAAGAGAGATTGGTTTAACTTCTATTTCAGAAAAGAAAAAAATGCACTTCTCAGTGTGTAATAGCTATGCACTGCTAGTAATGAAAAGCCAGAAATTGTATCTCTTGTTACTTGATGTAAATGTATCTCCCGTGTCAGCTTTTATCCTCATCAACACCAAAGTGACACTGTCATTTTTATTCCTTAAAGTACTGAAATCCTGCTCACTGTAATGTAGGGAACTGTGTCTGCTCTAGTTGCAAAATGATGACACATCTGTTCTGAAGTGACAGAAAGGGATGGATGTCTGATATGTACAGGTAACAAGTAGTTATTGCTGAACCATCACTCAGAAAGAGCATACTGCACCATAAATACATCTAGTTGCAAAGACACTTAAGATATCATCGCAGTTGACACAGAAAAGCAAAATTTAAGTATTGCCCTTGTTAGACATAATACATCTGTTGTTGAAAATATATTTGTAGTTTGTGTAAGGACTCAGGAGCTAGGTCAAGCACTGGCTGATTTAGTATATAGATGTATATATAACAGCATACCATGACTCTGTTTGTTACCGAAACTAAGACCTGTTGCCTTTTATTTCATTCACTGAAAGTCATCTTTTTATATTATAGAAAAACTCACCATTTTTAGATGCTGGGAATGTCTTTATGATTGGAAACATAATGTACAGTAAGTTGTTCAGAAGTACTTTTGCAGGAAATCTATTGCTAATACATAACAATGATGCTGCAATCTGGGCATTTTGTATCAGAAAAAATCACTAGTAATGTCGATTTATCATGCCAGTTGATAGAAAATGATGAATGGCTTGTCAAATCTTTAAAGGAGATAATGGTTGCATTACTTTACCATTCATATCATGACAAAACAAAACCACAGCTGCAGAATATACTTTTCTCTAAATACCCAAACAATAGTAAAAAATAGGAACAGTTTGGGGAATAGAATTCTATTACCATCAATACCCTTCCTTAAAGTGAACCTATTAAAGAAGAAGTAAACTGTGTGTGTGTGTTTGTGTGTTTTTTCTTCCCTGTAAAGTAAAGCCATAATTTGCTAGTATGCCTGTGTCGTCCCCACTGCAGGTCGCATCTATCTTCGACCGTCTTCTTTCTGGGGCCACGGACTCCGGCTGTGTGACTGGCTGGAGCCACGTAACGTCACTCCCATGCATGCAGTCACAGCACACACTCCTGAAAAAAAAAGGCACAGGCGGCCATTCCTTCAGGGTGCATGTGCAGATGACATCATCGGCACAGTATACAGTAGATATCACCTAAATGGTGAATGTTTAATAGATATTTACAGTACCTATAGGTAAGCCGTATTCTAGGCTTACCTATAGGTACAAATTACACAGGGAGGTTTACAACCTCATTAAGAGAAAAATACAGAAACTCTCTCTACTTGCTTAAAACTCATCCAATTTTCAAAGTATATCTAAAGCAAAAGGTTTTTTTTTTCCTTTTGGGTAGAGTATAAAACAAGTCCGGTTTCACAATCTGTGCCTTTTTAGGATACATATTAAATATGTAGTAGCACTGCCCAAGTTAATTCAATAATGTAATAAATATAACCATAAAAAGAAATAACTAAAGAAACCCAATTTCATAGCATAAAGGATAAAGTGCTACTGCAAACAATAAACCAGTGACGATATTGGTACATGATTATAATGTGCAAAAATACTAATAAAAAGTCCTTTTATAATTGTGTTCCTGTAGCGATTATTCTTATAGATTGTGCAAAGGAACAAAAGTCTTTACTCAATAAAGTGCTTTATAAATACAACACACAGTGTTCTGCCACTTCACAAACTGTGCTCCATTCACCAGCTGAAGTGCATTCTCACCTTCATTTCAGACCCACAAAGGGTCAATTAATGCATAAAGGGAGATCAATCTCCTGGGTTAGATAATGCAGGCATACCCCACTTTTAAGTACACAATGGGGTTTATTTACTAAAGCTGTAAAGGACAATATCAGGCTCACTTCTGCATAGAAACCACTGAGCTGCCAGGTTTTATTACCAAAGCATAATTGAACAAGCTGGGGTTAGAAGCTTGTTGGTTTTTATGCAGCAGTGAGCCTGATTTTTCACTTTCCAGCTTTAGTAAATAAACCCCATTGTGTACTTAAAAGTGGTGTATGCTTGTAATGCTCTGTTTCCTTTAGGAGTGATCTGGTTCTCCTTCCAAATTGGCTTCACACAGTTCACAATCAGCTCTCAGGTAACCTCTAAAGAGAAAAGCAGCCTCAAATAGTGCAGTATCCGGATTAATCAACTTAACAAAACCGCACAAAACCCAGATTCAAAAAGTGCAGTCACTGTTATTAAATAAAACATCAGCATATAATAAAATCCAGCATATATTTCATTATAGACAAGACCCAGCCGCCAGGCTCAACCTCTATGCGTTATGCCACCTACGCATGTGGCTTCATCTGGAAGAAAAAAATGTGCCTCATTAGGGATATTTCCCTTCACCTTCTGATTCAAGAAGAAGTGAGGATATCTTTCTAACATGAGAGAAATCCCCTCTCTTAACTGTTACAAGAACAAGTGTCCACATTAGAATGTCTCCTCTTTTTTTCTGCTCTGGTAACAACTGAAAGTTTTGGATTTACCTTTATGTTCATTTCCAGTAACATTGGTGATCGGGCAATTGGAAATAGTATTTCTCACTAACAAGGACAAAGTCAGCAATAAATGAAGTTCTAATCCCTCACCATTCTTTGCAAATGAAAAAAAAATGTACTTAGCCTAAAATCCTTTTTTGGAGACCATTGACAGAGGAATATAGTAATTTTTGGATAATTGATTATACTGCTGCCTTCAGGAGGTTTGGTCACTGGCAAAGAAAAAATATTAAGTCAGCCCTGTTTTAAATCTGCCTCCAGTTTTGTGAAAAGCAATACATACAGCCAAAACACATCAGGGCATGACCTGACTTGTGTCCCTTCATGGACATCAAAAAGATAATAGTAAATCAAAAAATGTATTTTCTTTATTTTTAGAGACACGTGAATATAGTAATTATTAGAAATTTGGGATGACCCGAGGCAATGGGTGATAGCCACAGAAAAATCCAACAGGTATAAAAATCTTAATTAAAAGGAGCCTAAAGGGATCTATGCCTAAACAAATACAATGGAAAAAAGGAAGAGGAATCCAAGTTGCTATGAGTAAGGAGAATCAGCTTGGTGTTCGCAGGCTGAACAGGCAGGATCACTTTGGGAAAACTGCTACCATATAAATATATAAGTATGATAGTCTTCAACAATAACTTGGAGAACAGTAAACATATATACTATAATATATGTGAAACAACAATTCCATGAACAAGAGATGCAAAAACTCAGACCAACAGCAAGGGTTTTCAACAAGCAAGAATGTTGGGGAAGGTCAACACCTCAGATGCCTAAACACTGAGTTTAAGAAAAGGAATGTTGCATTAAACAAAGTATATTCTACTAGGACCAACAAAAAACAGCTTAGGGTTGAGGGAAAAATTTCCCAACATTTATGAAGAGATCCACACCATAGCTTATGTTTCTTCTGCATAATGATCATCAGGGAGCTGAAGCTCAGGCAGGCATAGGTAATGGCTGTTCTTTCATTATTTTGCTTGTTACAAATCTGTGACTTCACAGTTCTATAATATATCACTTGGCAGAGACATTTAGAACTTGTAATTCTGCTAGGCTCTTGGACAACGTAGAGTCAGCTGGTATCAATAACAAATACAAAATGTTTTCTGGTGTACAACACAGTTTATATATCAATATAACAACATGCACAGTGAGCTCCCAATTGTCATATATTGAGCCACCTCTATAGCATCTACAGTCTAGATGTCACAGGTGTAGCCAGCAAGAAAGAAGGTTGCAGCTACTCCATGTAAACATCCCAGCTGGCTGCACCTACAATACTCAGTTCAGTTGGGGCAAGGGGAGGGATAAATAATTTAAGCACTTGCGCTTCCGAAGGATTTTTACCCCCTTCATAACCAGAGCATTTTCTGCTATTCAGCACTGTGCTAATTTAACTAGCAATTACACGGTCAAGCAACACTGTATGCATATTACATTTTTATAATTTTTTTTCAAACAAATAGAGCTGTCTTTTGGTGGTATTTGATCACAGCAGGGTTTTTTAACATTTTTTTATTGTTTAAATGAAAAAAGACCAACAAATAAATAAAAATAAAACAATTATTTTCTACTTGTTATAAAACATATCCAATAAAATCGAAATTCTTCAAAAAGTTAGGCAAAAATGTATTCTGCTACATGTCTTTGCTAAACAAAAATCCCAATAAGTGTATATTAAGTGTATATTATATATATATATATATATATATATATATATATATATATATATATATTTTTTTTTTTTTTTTTTTTTTTTTTTTTTGCATACTTTCATGAGAAATGTTCAGGTTCACCATAGTGATACTGAACTACTCTGGAGGCGTGATCAGAGATTTTCTTTTTTTTATTTCTTTTACACTTTGATTGCTGTTATAGTGACAATCGCTGTAACAGCAACGTTTTGAACTGCTATGAATAGGTTACGTTTATAACAGCTGTGATTATTAGTGATCTTTGATTTGCTACATTTGCTACAGCTAATCACATGGTACAGGGTGCTGTGATTGTCCCAGGTGCCATATGATAGCTGTGGGCCAATCACAGCATCACTGTTCTAAGCGCAGCAGTTATAAATGAAAGCCATTCACAACAGCTGTGTTTACATTGGGATCATGTGATCACATAAGTACCAGGAGGCGCAATCCGCTGTGTCCGATGGACACAACAGTCGCAGGAGCAGCACGCTGTGAGCTGAAAGGGGTGTACCAGTGCACATGTCCTGGGCAATGTACAAGTATGTCACCTAGCGTGCAGCTTCCGCCTGCCCACAGTAAAACTGCTGTGGGTGGGCAGAAAGTGCTTAATCACTCCCCTTAAGCCACTCCCTTACCATGACTGCTATAAGTGTCACCAGATTTGTTTTATACTCAATCCTAAGGTTCCTCAGGTCTTTTATAATCTTAGTCATGCTCACATTTTGTCACACTGTTTTTACTTTTTTATTGTAAAGACAGGAAGATTACATGTTATAGGGAAGGATTACATAATGTTTATATTTTTTAAATGTCTGTTTCAAAATATCTGTTTCTAATAGAAGTTTCTGTCATATTTCAGGTTTCCATCAATCATTTTTACACAGGACATTTTTCTATGTTTTGTCAGTAAAAATAAAGCTGTGGGGGGTTGACAACCCTGTCAAGGAGGAACTGAGTGGAAGCCAATTGGCTGCACAAGGCAATTAACCCCACTACCACCATGCATTACTAGATAACCAGCAGGTGCTACCTTAAGCCGCTAAAAACCACACACAACTTTTCTGCAACATACTGTGTACGCCTTACTTTTTTTTTCTCTGGCAGGAGGGCCTAAGTTATGATCTTGCACACAGGCTTACTACTTTCATAAAATGCCCTTTCACATATCTCAGCCTACATCTATAATAGGGATGATACTGGCATAGCCCCAAATGAAAAATGATGGCTCAAAATTGATATGATCCAGAAATATTTAGCTAGAATAAAGGTGAATAAACCACTTGGACCAGATGACATAGACCCACATGTCCTAAAAGAATTGAGCTCTGTCATTTAAATAGCCGAAACATCGTGTTAGAAAAATATAGAATTTATCTTGTTTTATGCTATGTAGCCAATGAAAAGTATACTGGGTGGCCGGCTTCATTTCTGCTTTGGATTTTCACACGGCGAAGTTGGACATCCCAGCTTGTGCACCGGATCTCAGCAAACGCTTTTAACGTCCAGCGGTTGAGCTTGGGTATTATTTTATCTGTGTTTACCTATGTCCTTTACCTGCTCCTGCATCAACTACTTGGATTACCCTTTTGTGAGGAATACTTCAAATTTAACGTCTAAAAACATGGCTGCAGAGAATAATACAGTAATACAGAAACTCTGGAGGTTGAACACATGCCCCTTTGATGTGTTTTCTTCAGTTTTAGATGTTAATCGTTTTGTTAGAAACTTGATGCTTAGAAAACACTTTCAATCTACATTTGTAGACAATAACCCTATCTCCTTCCAGACCGCTGAACCAGACATAGAGTCTTCCTTTTTATTTGATTATTTAATAGCTAGATCAACTTTGGAAGGATTACAGTCTGAGTCCAGTTATGGACAGTATGGGATAGATAGAAATACTATTACTAAGAGCAATACTTTTATCCTGCTTAGTCTAGGAGTGGGGTTGTGGATGATTTTCAAAATGTTCTTGAGATGGAGCTAGTTAAACTCAAAGAGAACAGTCATGCATGGATACACCATTAGAAATCCAACCTGAGCAAAGCTGAGTTTTCTGTATTACAGGCATTAAAAAGAGAACAGATATTGTCAACCGCCAGGCAGATAAAGGTGGTTCCTTTGTTGTTCTGGACTCTGAGAGCTACAAACAGGATGCGCTATGACAGTTAAGTGATTCCACTAACTACCCAGTCTTGGATTCTGATCGCATCTTGATAATCAGTGAGAAATTAGAACATCTGTTGGATAATGGGAAGGAATTAGCGGTTCTTGATAATAAAATAACTGATTAACTTATGGTGAAAAGTCCTATCACCCATGTCTTCCATCATCTCTGGAAATTCCATAAGCAGGACGTCCCGGTTAAGGGTCATCCAATTGTAAGGTCACTATTAGAAAAACTCAGTGAATGGGTAGATGAACTGCTCCAACCCTTAGTTATCTACCTACCATATTCATGAGCAATACACACATATTGGATGGGGGCCATCTTTAGCTACTATATGAGTTTTTTTTTTTTTCATTTTTCATTATTATTGTTTTTGTTAATGTTTTTGTCAATGGTTTTGCATATGTGCTGTGCGATTCACCCAATTTGCACTGTTGCGGTGGGGGTGCCATGTCACAGCACAATTTATTTGCTACATTATTGAATTCCATACTGACATGTTTGCCCTCTCTTTTGGTAACCATCTGGACTTGGATCTTCTGGGCCTCGGCCGGCAACTTGGGTCTGTTATCACTGCATTCCCGGCACAGGTAAGCCCACGTGGGATTTTTTATGATTTAATGTCGCTGCCTATGGTTCATCCTAGGGGTTTTTCCTGTGTTGGGGTTTTAGTTTTTGCCGTGGGTATATATACCACACCAGAGGTGCGTGCTCTGGAGTTGTGTGTGGGGTCTTTTTTACCCTGACTATTCAGATATATTAATATCTGGATTCTTCCCATTGGGGTTGACCGGTGGTTCAGGGGTTCGATTATTTTACCCCTGGTGTCTTGGTCGGTTGACGGTTGGAATTCCATCATTCCCTGGTTTTCAGGGAGGGTTCCCTGGTTTCTCTGTCTCTGTGGGTGATAAGGGGTAGGCCCATTGTAATCCCAGGTTGGCCTGTGTTCCTCTGCCCCTTTCTCCACACACATTCAGAGAGTATGTTTGGTGGGTCATTGGGCTCCACTCACAATATCATTCGAAGTTGTGTATTTTGGGGTCCCAAAGTGCAAGTGGTGGTCTATTCAGCACCAAGGTGGCTATATGCCCCCAGGGTGCTGGCTGGGCCCCATTTATGAGTGGTTGCACTGTTTTTTTATGACAGTGGTATCCATCTCATTCAGCCTGTTTTGGCCCTAGCATGTTTTTTTTTTTGGATGTTGTGTGGCTACATCATTGCCATGGTAACCTTTTCCTGCCCCGGATCCCATTGGCCCCATTTCGGCTTGGGCGACAGGGGAGGGTGGCGGCGTTCCCTTGGTGATGACGCCCCCGCTTCTCCCTTCCGCCCACTGAGTCGTGTACATCATGAAGTCACTTCCGGTTCCCGGTAGTGATGCCATTGCCATGGTCACGTTGGGGAGTCGGCGATACCATCACCTGGTGATGATGCCACGGCCCGCTCTACAGTGGTTAGATGGTGCTGTCATCCCGATGACGGCAACATCAACACTAAGGCAATGGCGCCACGGCTCCATTGGTAGTTAACAGAGAGGGTGCCGTTGTCCGAGTGGCAGCGAGGAGGGCCAGCACCTGTGGTACAGGAGATTAAGCCGGTTGGCTGTGATTCTCCGACTCTCCCCCCTTGTAGCCTGTCACGCCGACGCTCTGCCTTTGCTCCTCCCACCGCTGTTTGTGGGTCACAGCTGATTTGGCTGTGATTGGGGCAGATTTTGGCACCGTTTCTCCTCTGTGGGACTATTTAGGTAAACGCCAGGAGCCCAGGAGATGTCAGCTTCATACCTGTCTCCTAGGTCTAGGAGATTTCATTTGAGATTTAAAGAGAATCCGTTACCTGCATGGGACCAGGATTACTGGTAGTGTGGAGGATTCAGCGTTTTACACTATCTCTAACGTCTTGTAAGTATTCTTTGTGATACAACCCTTCATTTGGTCATGTATATCTGTGCATATTTTTTTATATGACTGATATCCAATTGGGGTAAATGACATCCGATTCTTAATTATTTTTATAGGTCCCCTACATCTTTTTTCACCCAGATATTCGTGTATATCTGGGGTTGGAGACACATTTAGTGGAGCAATTTTACACGGTCGTAGAGTCTTTTGACTCTTGGGCTCTTTTTGCTGTGAATTAAAAAGAAAATACATTTTGGACCCTTTTAAGTTGTCTGGCCGTGGTGAGGAACACCTATGTCTTGGACCAATGGGTTGAAATGTGAGTAGTTCAGTATGGGTATTTTTTTATATATATATATATATATATATATATATATATATATATATATATATATATATGCTTCAATGTGTACTTTTTTTTCAATATATTGATTGGATATTTTGTGTTTTCAGAGAGTGGCTTCCCTGAGGAAGAAATTATATGCATTATTCAAACGTATTGGAAAAGCCGCTCTTTGTCGCTCTACACTTGCATAAATCGCATATTTTATTGTATAAACTGTTCATACAAGCATATAACTGTATATTTTTGTGTCTTTTTTGTATCAATAAATTTATTTATTTTATATATATATATATATGGAAATTTTTGTTGATATTTTCTTATAATCTGGAATTCTGAAAGAGTTGGTTCTCACTATTAAAACATGCTGAAAGGAATGTGCAGGCATCTCCTTTTTATTAGCCTCTACTAGGGATGAGCCGACCCCGGCCCCCCCCCCAGTTCGGTTTGCACCAGAACTTTTGAACGGACCGAAAATTCGTCTGAACTTTAGAACCCCATTGAAGTCTATGGGAGTCGAACGTTGGAAATAAAAAGTGCTAATTTTAATGGCTAATATGCAAGATATTGTCCTAAAAAGGGTTTGGGGACCTGGCTCCTGCCGCAGGGGACATGGGTCAATGCCTAAAATGTTTTTAAAAACTGATGTTTTTTAGGGAGCACTGATTTTAATGACGATTAAAGTGAAAAAAACTTTAAATATCATGCCTGGGGGGTGTCTATAGTATGCCTGTAAAGTGCCACATGTTTCCCGTGTTTAGAACAGTCCCTGCACAAAATGACATTTAATGGAAAAAAAGTCATTTAAAACCACTTGCGGTTTTAATGTAATATCTGGTTCCAGCAATACGGATGAAAGTCATTGAGAAAAATGGCATAGGTAGCCCCCCCTGCCCATTACCAGCCCCTTTTGGGTTTTGTACCCATATTAAAAAAAGGAAAGGCGTGGGGCCCCCAGGCCCTATATACTCAGAACAGGAGTATACAGGTGGTGCAAACAAGACAGGGACTGTGTAGGTTTGTTGTGTTAAGAAGAATCTGTTTGTAATTTTGAACTGGTACATTTGTAAAGTGTAGCTCCAGTCAGAAAAACTATTTTTAAGCTTTTAGGAAAACATAGGGAAGGGTTATCACCCCTGTATAATTAGTTTTGCCGTCCGTCTTTTTTCATTTCACTTCCTGTTGTCTCCTTCCGTTTGCAAGTAGGAGACATTTGTAAGTTGGATGTTTGAAAGTAGGGGTCTGCCCTATATGCTCTGCAGAAATGGCGGAACAAGGTGTTGGTGTTGCCACAACACTGTAAGCCCTCAAAGTGACTCTTGGTTGGCGCTGGAGCACCCTGCTGTGAACGATTATATCAAGAATTGTAATTACACGCCAAAAATTGAAAAATTGGGCCTTTGGTGGTTGTGGTGGTGGTGCTGGTGCCACAACACTGTAAGTCCTCACAGTTACTCTCGGTGGGCACAGGAATGGGCCCTGCTGTGAAATGTTATATCAAGAATTGTAATTACATGCCCCTGTTAAACAGGGGCTGAAAAATTGGGCCTTAGGCACTGCTTGCTGATGTCACAATACTGCAACCTCTCCCAGATACTCTAGTTGGAGTGCAGGAATGAGCCCTGCTGCAAAGCATTGCATCAACATTGTATTACATGCCCCTGTTAAACCGGGGCTGAAAAATTGGGCCTATTCACTGCAACCTCTACCATATACTCTAGTTGGATTGCAGGAATGAGCCCTGCCGCAAAGCATTGCATCAAAAATTATAATTACATGCCCTTGTTAAACAGGGGCTGAAAAAGTGGGCTGGTGGCACTGGTGCTGGTGCCACGACACTGCGACCTCTCCCATATACTCTATTTGGAGTGCAGGAATGAGCCCTGCTGCAAAGCATTGCATCAAAAATTGTAATTACACGCCCCTGTTAAACAGGGGCTGAAAAAATGGCCTATGTTCTTCCAAGATATCAGTGGAGGAGGAAGAGGATAGACAGTCAACATAACAGGACAGTCACTCAGCATCAGCATAGGCAGTCTTGAAGGGATGGATATTTAAAAAAAAATTATTCGGTTACATCAGCTTCAGGTGCTTGGTAGCTGGTGGTGATCCAAGACTGACTCATCTTTATGAAGGTCAGTCGATCAACCGAGTCGGTGGACAGGCGCACCCTGTGATCAGTTACAAAGCCACCAGCAGCACTGAAGGTGCGTTCCGAAAGAACGCTGGATGCAGGACAGGCCAGTAGCTCAATTACATACTGTGGTAGCTCTGGCCAGTGATCCATCCTCAAGACAATACGCCAGAGGATTTTCGGTGGGAAAGGTGTCGAAGTCTGACCTTGCCCCTAGGTATTCCTGCACCATGTAAATCAGGCGCTGGCGATGGTTGCTGGAGCCGATCATACCTTGGGGCTGCGGACCAAAAAATTGTCTGAACGCATCGGTCAGACAGCCACCTTCTCCACCGCTCCTTCTGATTGATGCTTCAGCAACACATTGTCCAGGACCAGGAGTTTGTAGCCTCCCAGTCTCTGGAAACACGTTGCACAGACCTTTCTGCAAGGCCTCTCGGAGATGTCTCATCCCCTGCTCCCTGTGCGACGGCAAGATAAGGTTGGCAACCTTACCCTTGTACCGTGGATCAAGGAGAGTGGCTAGCCAATAATGGTCCCTTTCCTTGATCCGAAGAATACGAGGATCCTTCCGCAGGCTTTGCAGGATCAGGGAGGCCATGCAGCGTAGGTTAGCTGAGGCATTCGGTCCAGAGTCCTCTGGGTCACTAAGGACAACATGATCCGCAGCCACCTCCTCCCAGCCACGTACAAGTCCACGGGTTTCTTGGGAGTGTAAATCATCCCTACAAGACTGCTGCTGATGCTGAGTGCCAGGCTCCACCTCCATGCTGACACAATCATCCTCCTCCTCCTCCTCCTCGTCCTCTTCCTGTGTGATGAGTGGGACAGCAGGAACACTGGATAAAGGGGGCCTTGAGAGGCAAAGAAGTCCTCCTCTTCCTGCCCCTGTTCTGCCTCAAGTGCTCTGTCCATTATTCCACGCAGTATATGCTCCAACAGGTGGACAAGAGGTACAGTGTCACTGATGCATGCACTGTCACTGCTCACCATCCTTGTGGCCTCCTCAAATGGTGACAGGACAGTGCATGCATCCCTGATCATGCCCCACTGGCCTGGTGAGAAAAAACTGAGCTCCCCTGACCCTGTCCTGGTGCTGTAGTCGCACAGGTACTCATTGAAGGCCCTCTGCTGCGTGTGCAGCCGCTGCAGCATGGCCAACGTTGAGTTCCACCTGGTGGGCATGTCACATTTAAGGCACTTTTTGGGCAGGTTCAACTCCTTTTGGAGCTCAGCCAGCCGAGCACTGGCATTAAATGATCGGCGGAAATGCACACAGACTTTCCTGGCCTGCTTTAGGACATCAAAGCCTGGGTACATGCCCAAGAACTGCTGCACCACCAGGTTATGGACGTGAGCCACACAGGGCACATGGGTCAGTTGTCCCTGTCGGAGGGCAGAGAGGAGGTTGGTGCCATTGTTGCAAACCACCAATCCTGGCTTAAGCTGGCGTGGTGTCAACCACCTCTCGGGCCTGCCCCTGCAGAGCTGACGAAATATCTGCCCCATTGAGGCTCCTGTCCCCCAACCAAACCAGTGCAAGCACGGCAGGGCATAGTTTTGCCTGCATACTTGCGTAGCCCCTTGAACGCCAACGTAGCACCCCTGGTTCCAAGGACAGAGCACTGGAAGAGGCCATGGAGAAAGAAGAAGAGGAGGAGGTGGAGGAGAGAGGTGTGTCACAACCAGTAGTAGCATTTTGGAGGTGTGGTGGCGGAACAACCTCCAACACTACTGCACCTTGTCCTGCATCCTTCCCAGCTGCCAGAAGAGTGACCCAATGGGCCGTGAAAGACAGGTAACGTCCCTGTCCATGCCTGCTGGACCATGAATCAGCGGTAATATGCACCTTACCGCTGACGCCCTGTCCAGCGAGGCAAGGACATTGCCTTCCACATGCCGGTAGAGAGACGGAATCGCCTTCCATGAGAAAAAGTGGCGTTTGGGGACCTGCCACTGAGGAACCGGAAGGGGGCAGAGTCTACCAACTGAAAAGGCAGCAGTTGAAGTGCTAGCAATTTAGCCAAGCTAGCATTCAACCGCTGGGCATGTGGATGGCTGGGAGTGAACTTCTTTCGACGGTCCAGCAGCTGGGGCAGGGAAATTTGCCTGCTACAATCGGACGTGGGTGTACTGCTAACAGAGTGCCCGCAAGCACTTGGCTGTGACACACCTAATTCTACATCTTCATTGCTCTCAGTGCAGGTTTCAGAGAAGACTGAAGGTCTAGTGGGGTTGGAGATCCCAGCTGATGAGGAGCAAGGAGAGGTCCGCTTTGTTATTTGGTGTGGGTCTTTGAGGTAGGCTTGCCAACGAGCTGCATGGCAGGTCAACATATGTCTGGTCAAGCATGTGGTGCCCAAGCGGCTGATGTTTTGGCCACGCAAGATGCGCTTGAGACATATGTTGCAAATAGCAGCAGTGCGATCTGATGCACTCGTCTCAAAAAAGGCCCACACCAAAGAACTTTTAGAATAACACGCAGAGGCAGCGCCCTGCACAGGCAGAGCTCTGCAGTGTGATTCAGTTGGTGTGCTGCCCCTAAGCTGGCCCCTGTAGGGCATCCTGCCTCATTGGAGATGTGCCTCCTCCTCCTCATTCCTCCTCCTCCTCTCTCCTACCAGGCACCCACGTGGAGTCAGTGCCCTCATCATCCCCTACCTCTTCATCACTGGAGCAATCCCGGCAGTATGCTGCAGCTTGTGGAACATGACTGCTAGATTGCTGTCTTTCTTGAGCATCCCCTCTCTCTGCGCTCCCGCTACTACCTTCCTCTAGCTGAGTATCATCATCAGAGCCTACAAAACACTGGGCATCCTCCTGGAGCATGTATCCAACACTGTGCTCAAAGAGTTCGGGGGACGCCTCAGGAGGACGTGGTGGGTCTAGGGTAAGAGTCACTGATGATGACATTGAGACGAGGGAAGAGGATGCTTTGGCAGCTGCTTTGCTAGTACCCTGAGCCTGGGTGAGTGAGGATGAGGAGGATGAAGAGGGCTTGGTCATCCATTCTACCAAGTCTTCGGCATGATGCGGCTCAAGGCATCCAGCTGCCGAAAATAAGGACAAGCGTGTCCCATGGCCACGTGCTGATGACGATGCATCGCATCCAAGACCAGCACTGTTGTCTCTAGACACAGAGCCTGCTTGTCCTCTTTTATTGGCTCGTGCCTGTCTGCCTCTTCTTGTGGGCCTTCCAGACATGGTAATGGCCTGCAGGGAGATGGGAAAACCAGCAATTGGGTAGTGTATATTGTGCTGGAGGCACAAAACACCCACTAACTCCCGCAGATGCCTGTATGATAGAACACCAGCAATAAAGGGTAGATGCAGGTGTATATTGTGCTGTGCTGGAGGCACACAACAAACACTAACTCCTGCAGATGCTTTTATTATAGAACACCAGCAATTAAAGGGTAGATACAGGTGTATACTGGGCTGGAGGCACACAACACCAACTAACTCCTGCAGATACCTTTATTATAGAACACCAGCAATAAAGGGTAGATGCAGGTGTATATTGTGCTGTGCTGGAGACACTCAACACCCACTAATTCCTGCAGATGCCTTTATTATAGAACACCAGCAATTAAAGGGTAGATACCGGTGTATACTGTGCTGTGCTGGAGGCACACAACACCAACTAACTCCTGCAGATGGCTCAATTAGAGAACAGCAATATAGGTAGCTACAGGTGTATACTGCGCTGGAAGCACACAACACCCACTAACTCCTGCAGATGGCTCAATTAGAGAAGAGCAATATAGGTAGCTACAGGTGTATACTGCGCTGGAGGCACACAACACCAACTAACTCCTGTAGATGGCAGATGGCTCAATTAGAGAAGAGCAATATAGGTAGATACAGGTGTATACTGCGCTGGAGGCACACAACACCAACTAACTCCTGCAGTTGGCAGATGGCTCAATTAGAGAAGAGCAATATATGTAGATACAGGCGTATACTGCGCTGAAGGCCCACAGACAACACCCACTAACTCCTGCAGATGGCAGATGGCTCAATCAGAGAACAGCAATAAAGGGTCGATACAGGTGTATACTGCGCTGAAGGCACACAGACAACACCCACTAACTCCTGCAGATGGCAAATGGCTCAATTAGACAACAGCAATAAAGGGTAGATACAGGTGTATACTGCACTGAAGGCACACAGACAACACCCACTAACTCCTGCAGATGCCGGAACACTACACAAGGCAGCCTTATATAGTGTGGGGCATGTACTACACAGCCTGCACTACACTTGGCCACAGGCATCCTGCCTGTGGCCAATCATGGCTCTCCTCGCTGCCGGCGCTGTGATTGGCCAAGCATGCAGGGTCACAGTGCATGCTTGGCCAATCATAAAACCAGCAATGCACTGCAATGGCGAAGTGCATTTTGGGCCGTGAGCGCCACACAAATTTGGCGTGAACAGCCCACAGAGTTCTGGCTTCGCCGACTGGGTGAACAGCTGGTGTTCGAGTCGAACATGCGTTCGACTCGAACACAAAGCTCATCCCTATTCACCACACAACCTCTGAGGATCAAAATTTCAGAGCATTATAATAATACCAATAATTGAAATATTTCTAAACATTGAACAGGTAAAGAAATCTCCAAGAGGTGGTAATTTACATTGCTTGCTGCTACAGAGGTAACTGTGGTGGATTTATACTTTAAATATAAGAGTACCATTTGGTCTTAATAACTTTAAACTATAATATTATGTTATGGGGAAGGCTGTAATAGCTGAAACATGTTAGCATTTATCTTGTTTTATGCTATGTGGCCAATAAAGAGCATTAACAGGAGTACTTATTTTTATTTTATTTTTTTTGGTTGAACTGGATGGACTTGTGTCTTTTTTCAACCTGACTAACTATGTAACTATGTACTGTATACCGGGTGGCTGCTTTGGATTTAAAAGCCATTGATTCTAATTTATAGGGAATCTTTAATGACCTACACAGTACCAGTGGATTGGCGTAAAGCCAATGTGGTGCCTATATTTAGTAAAGGGTCAAAGTATTTACCAAGTAACTACAGACCCGTTAATTTAACTTCTATACTGTAGTTTTGAAGATACTGGGAGAGTGTAATAAAAATAAATCATAGTTGAGTTTTTGCTAGAAATTTTTTTTTAAGCATTAGACAGCATGGATTCATGAAAGAAGTTTTCAAACAAATCAGATTTTTTTTTTTATGAGGAGGTAAGCATAACCTAACACAAAGTAGTGGCTGTGGATATAATATACTTTAGCTACTGTGTAAGGTAAAGTCTATAGTTTGTAAATGGTGTCAATGATGGAGAAGGATCTGGGTGTTCTGGTAGATCATAGACCTAATAATAGCATGCAATGCCAAGCTGCAGTTTCCAAAGAGAGTAAAATAGTTTCTTGTATTAAAAGAGGCATGGACTTTAGAGAGAGAGAGAGAAACATCATTTTGTCCCTGTGAAAAAATGTAGTTATATCTCATCTGGAATATGCAGTTCAGTTTTGGTATCTGTTCACAAAAGGATATCAGGGAACTGTAGAAAGTGCAGAGAAGGGCAGCCAAACTGATAAGAGGCATGGATGAGCTCAGATATGAGGAAAAGATTAGCTGAACTAAATGTATTCTCTCTTGAAAAGAGAAGAATAAGGGTGATATGATCAACATGAATAAATACATAAGTGGTCCGTATAGTGAACTTGGTGTGGAGTTATTCACTTTAAGGTCATCACAGAGGACAAGGGAGCACTCTTTACATCTAGAGGAAAAGGACATTTAGCCTCCAAATATGGAAAGGCTTCTTCACAGTAGGAGCTGTGAAAATGTGGAATAGACTTCCTCAAGAGCTGGTTCTAGCCAGCTCAGTAGATTGTTTCAAAAATACCTGGACTCTTTCCTAAATGCGCACAATATAACTGAATACTGACATTTATAGATAAAGTTGATCCAGGGAATATCTGAATTTTTTCCCCCAGCCAAAGCAAATTGGATCATGCTTCATTTGGGTTTTTGCCTTACACTGGATCAACTGTGAGTATAGGATTGTGTAATAGAGGTTTTCAATTTGTGTGTGTGCATTTTTTTTTCCTGTGGCTGAACTGGACAGACTTGTTTCTTTTTTCAACCAGATTAACTATGTAATTATGTAACATCCAGTCTTGCTTCACCTCAGTGACTCCCTGCATATTCCAGCCAGCAACCTGCATCCTAGCATCTGTGTGATTCCCTGTGTGTTCCAGCCAGCAACTTGTTACCAGCACCTGTGCACTCCAAGACCGCAGTTTAATTTATTGTTTTCCTATGCATTTCCACCAAGCTTCCTGCTCTGTCTCACCTTGCACCCCAGTCTCCAGTGATGCCATCTTATCACCTGCATACCTACAAGCTTCAAGTGTCTCTGTGTGATACCATGCACCACTGCCACCTTCAACTGTACTCCCTACTGATCTGTGACCAGCATCTCAGTACTTACAGAGACTAATCCTGCATACTTAATCCTGTCCTAAGTAGTTGCCTGCTTGGGTTAGTCAGAGGGCCACAACCTGTGAGTCATCAGCAGTCAAATCCATATCCACTATCAGAAGCTCTGGAAAAGACCATGTGGCTCCTAAAACGCTGTGCCTCAGCCCTTCCAAGGGTTTCACTGTCAGGAGTGTGTAAACACTTCTGTTATTTGACAGCTGCTGGTCTCATTCCAACATCCTGGTTTTGGCTATGATGCACCCCTATCTGCCCACCTGCAAGGTAATTGATGTTAAGCCAGCCAAACCTACAGTTTCATGCTTGTGATATTGTGTTTGTTACAAATATTATAAACTCCCTGTTTGTCTGCCTTGCTCTGCTAGGTTGGATTCCCTTGTTGACTACCTTGGATCAGATATCAACTACTTTCCGAACTATGCCTGCCTTTTTACTATGGGCTTGTCCCTGACTATTATGAACCTTGCTTGTCTTGTAACTGGACTGTCATTGAACCACTTTGCCTATCTGCCAAATGCAAATACCTGTTTACTGTGCTCAGTTCATGCCTGCCCCAGCATGGTAGCCAGGCACTATGGCATTGTGTATAAGTCCTGGGGAAACCAAGTACTGGTAGGCCTACTTACCTTATGGTGAAGGGGGCTACTAAAGGTGAATAACACGGACGCTAGCTCTAGTGTCTGACCATCTGTGTTAGGGTTAAGTGTGACATTCACCTTACTGAATGATTGGTCAAGTTGAGCTCTCTATTTTGTCTTTTCCTTTGAGTCACACTACTGCCTGCTTCAGGTGCTATAACCAAATCCAGGTAGTCAGCTTGACATCTTATGGGGATGAACTCCTCTCTGTTACAGCTTGACAGGATACTATTTTGATGAGGAGGAGGGTTAGGCAGGGTGGACAAGTGCGGGGTGTGATTCATTCTGCAGTTGGAAGTCACATAGTATAGATCTGAAGGATCTTTGTTCCACTCATTTGAAACTTGTAATCTTCTTTTAACAGGAGCAGACCTTGAAAAGAACAATGTGTAGTTACATGCCATCGTTGATTAGAAAGTGATTAAATAATAATAAAGTTGCAATATTTACTCAAGGTGCCTGCTTTCCTGCTGAGGGTTTTGCATCCCAAATTACATCCAGACATAGGTGATGGTTTGAGCTAAGGTATAATTATAAACTAAGGCTAAAACAAATATTAGGCAAGCAAGATGGAGTGCATAAGTACAGAAGCAGCATCTGTATTAGCGTATTTAGATGTAAGTTATCCTACATAGTTCTTCATATTTCCCTGTGTAATTGCAGGGCTGCATAGGTAAACTATCATTATTGTAAACAAATATTTACACTAAATGCATTTCAACATATTGTGGCACACTTATAAATGCAATGAAAATATAAATATGCTTCCAAATGTATTTTTTCTAGTAGTCTGGTACCTTCATCCTCATTAGGCTGCAAATAAGAGCACCGAACACTTACCAGAACTGCCTCTTCTCTGCAGCTCAATTTCTTTCTTTCCTTCTTTCTTTCATTTTTTTGGTATCCAAAGATTAATCCCTATTACACACTTAATAAAGCCAGTTTAAGCTATTGAAATGAGCAGTGGTGGATATATGTATAATGACATGTAGAAGAAAGCTATGCTTGAGTCATGTCTAAATGGAGAGAGATATAGATTACACTTTATAGTTATGAAGGCTGCTGTAATGGTCTCATAGCATGCAAGGCAATGGTCCTTTTTACAAAATAAATGTACTTCATGTTGTGTAACTATGGTAACCTCCTTTTGAAAATAAGGTCTATCATCTTTACATAGCAACAACAGACAATGTTACACATTTTGGCTTAATATCACACTGCTGGGTATAACAACATCAATCTATGAGCAGCATGATCTCTGTGCATTTTCACTTGAATTTTAAATACACAGATGCATAAACACTGGAAATGTATAATTGCCACCAAACCAGTGATGCTGTGAGGAACAGTAAATGTTTGTGCATGGCCCTTGGTTTATTTTCAGCAAATGTTTATGCAGGACCATTCAACCTGAAAGTAGCTAATTATCGTATAAATGCGACAGAGAGTTCACTGGCATTACAGGTTTGGGAGGATGGATGTGCAATAACATAGAATAGTGAATTATTATTAATAAGCATCTTTACTCAATTAAAAAGAAAATCACTCACATGTTAATACAATCTTAAAGTGCAACTATGCCAAATTCAAAAATGGCATGCATGATGCAATCTATCACTATCATTAGCACAGTATGCTTTGTTTTCCTCTAACATAGTTCTATTGCCTGTTGATCCTGCTGGTACGTCTGTTGTTTTTCAGCTTCCTTTAGCAAATGATGTTGTTCAGCAAATGTGACAGTTAAAGGGTATGGCAGACTAGGCCCGAAGGGATTAGTCCATCGGACAATCTGATCTTGTGTGGGCTAGTCCGATTGTTTAAAAAAAATAAATAAAATCAGACGGACCTAGAAATAGAACATGTTTCAAATCTATCCGCTCAATTCTGACAGACTAAAATTGGGAAAACTGTGCGTCTGTGTGCTGGTCCGACGGACTAAATACAATGCAAGGGACAATATTGGCTACTGGCTATTGAACTTCCTTGTTTAGTCCTGTTTACGTCATCATGTTCAAAACGAACGGACTTTCAAATGGACTTAGTCCGTTTGTGTGTGGCCAAGTCCATTCGTTCGGAAAGTCAGTCGGACCTAGTCTGCCGGAAAGTCTGGTCGTGTGTATGTGGCATAAGTTGCCCAGCAAATGTGACAAGGGGGGTTTACAATGGCTTTTTTTATGTTGTAAAAAAAAAAAAAACGTTTTCCTAAAAGGAGAAAAAAAACTCTTGCTACCTAAAAAGCATTGGCTTTAATGTGTTAATTACAGTACTTATGTAAATTGCATTTAAATCTACTAGTCTATTTAAGACAGGCCATATGTGGTTCGAATCTCAGCCAGGTCAGCAGGAAACGGCTCAGATTCGAACCGTGTATGGGCAAGCTGAATGTACCAAGTTGATAGATTGATCAACTTAGGTACAACCAGCATGTCAGGGTTTACCTGTGATCATCGCTAGCGACTGCTAAAACTTCTAGCAATAATCATTATTTTCTCCCAGCAGGGATGACTTCCTCTGCCCTCCCCCACCCTGCTGGGAGAAGACAATGGCCTGGCAGGAGGGATTCCTGCATCAACACTGTCTGTGTTGATGGGGGAATCTAGCAAATTTATTTATAGCGAATTTATTTTCATGTGTTGCTCTGTGTATGGCTGGCTTAACTCTACCCTCTCCACAGGTTGACAGTGCTGCTGTATGGGGGGGGGGGGGGCGGGTTTTATATAGATACAATGGAGGGAATAGCATAGGCACCCTGAGAGCGGCGTGCTGACGTCACTGCCATTCCCCGTTGACCAGGAAGGGCGGGCAGTGTTAATAGGAGAGAGCCGGCCGGCTCGTGATTGTACTTACGCTTGTACTCAACTGGAAATCTGTGAGTTTGTTTTACTTTTATTACGTTCGGATTAAAATTTTATACGGGATTATGCTATGGGAGCCTTTCTTTCTTCTTTTACCTAACAATTACGGTGGAATGTGAGACGCTTTAAGAAAGAGACATAAGAGTTGGAGACGCCAGCAGAACCCATTGGAGAGACCAGGAACGATCGCTTTGTTTCATGCTTGTATGATCTCCCTAAAAAGAGATCTTGGCAGCTGGTAAGCCTCACTGAATTAGGTGGTGGATAAAACTTTCTTTCTGGGCGCACCTGCTATACATCTGAAGGGTGTTTGTAAAGAGTCACTTCAACGGACTGAATTCATACCTTTGTGCTTCTCTTCCCCTTGGACTTTTCATGTGTTTTAAGTTTGATGATTTTTTGCACAATTTTTGATAGTACACACTGTCTAGTATTTGATACTAGAATTTAATATGTCACAATATTATTATTGCAATTTATAAGTTTTAGCGCAGCTTTATATTTTTTGGTTTGTGTTTAGTGTGGGTATCTCACATTGAGCTGCAGCAAGAATTTATATTGTTATTATTCATATTATCACGTTTAGAGCCTGCCTCACTGGCTTAGGCCTTGTTTTGATTAATCGAGTATTTTTTGGACAGCGCTGTTTTCCAAAGGTTTTTAAGTGTGTTACTGGCTGGATGACTGGTGAAAATAAAGGGAGCAAATTTTAGAAACTATTGCAGCCATCTCACCTGACTGATAAGCTGCAATATATTATTTTACTTTAATGTTTAGATACACTTTTACAGATACATCTCAGTAAGGGTCCTTTCACACGGGGCGGATCAGTTCTGATCCGCCCCGTGGATGTCCGTTTGCTCAGCGGGGATCACTCCGCCGATCCCCGCTGAGCAGGGAGATGACAGGTCTGTCTCTGCACACTGCGCAGGGACGGACCTGTCACAGCGCCGCTCTCCCCTATGGGAGATCGGATGACGACGGACCGCAGTGCCCGTCGTCATCCGATCCGATCCGCAGATGGATGGAAAAATAGCTTTTTCCTCCGTCACACTTTTTCGGATCGGAGCGGGTCGGATGTCAGCGGACATGTCACCGCTGACATCCGACGCTCCATAGAGCTCTATGGAGCACCCGTTCAGGTCCGCCTGAAAAACTGACAGGCGGGCCTGAACGGCACGTCGGTGTGAAAGAGGCCTAAAACATGAAGCCTTGAGAAGCCTTGATAAGAAGTTCAGACAGCCAGCTACTGTACATTCAATTGTTCACGCAGGCTTTGCTGTAGAGCACCAGTCCACACCAGTCCCTTTGTCATTAATCTAGATATGTGAAAACCCCTTTATGAATACAATGGTTGGATGAAATTGAGAGTGCATTGGAGTGCAAGAGGAAGATAATGTTCTCTGTGGTTTTTAACCACTTAAAGTGGACTTTTAGTTAGAAAAGTAAGTCCTGATAGATCACTTCAGGCTGGCCCTTTTGAGGGTATGTAGCAAAACATTTAAAATTTGAACCAATACTGTTTAAAGTACAGTAAAATACAGTAATATACTGTCTTCCTGCTCTGCCCATGCTCAATTGCTGATTTTCTCAACACTGTGCTTAAAATCAGAGCCACTAGAAGTAGATCAGCTGACAGCTTCAAGATTTACTGTTGGGTCTCCTGTCTGGGCTCCTGGCTCCTCCCTCTGTCGAGTGCCCCCAAATAGCACTCAAGCAGACTTGCTCCTGATCTGCATTCTGTGTGTCCATTTGCACACAGAGCGCAGCACAACCCTGCCCCCTCTCTCTCCTCATTGGCTCACTGGCTGTGATTGAAAGCAGCAGTAGCCAATAGCTCCCACTGCTGTGTGAGCCTATGAGGAGAGGGAGACCCGGGAGAGCCGCTGCTCTCATGCACAATGCTGGATAGAGATGGGGCTCAAGTATGTACAAGGTTGGGCTGGGGGGAGCTGCACCCAGAAAGGTTTTCTACCTTAATGCATAGAATGCATTAAGGTAAAAAAAAACTTTGAGCCTTTAGGACCACCTTAATCCAACCTTAATCCAAACTTCAAGGAATGCGTCAATGCAAATGTTGATTGCCCAAGAACAGAATGGCAGGAGTGAACGTTTGTGGAACTACCTTGTTCTAATTAAATAATCTCGCCCCTTGTTGTTATAAGGGTAAGGTATGTTTCTGACACTCATTAGAACTGAAAAAACTGCATGGAAAAGCTACATTTCTTCAGCATTACAGAACATGGTGAATGCAATTACCACTAATAGCTACACCATTAGGTCCAGTGTAATTTATAATTTTTCACACATGTTAAAATCTGCATTTTTTGATTACCTAAATCCCTACACTATTATATATTTTCTGAAAGCAAAAATTAATTTTAGTGCACACAAACACAATATAATAGCCAGATGTTTGGTAAAATATAAAATGGAGTTATGTCAAGTAGATACCAAACATGTCAAGCCATCAAATTGTGCATTTCTGTGAAATGGCAAAAAACTATAGTACCCAAAACTGTCAATATGCAACACTTCAAAAGTCTTTACAGGTTCTGAATGTAAAGTTAACTATAAATTATGACCCTAGAACTATTGCTCTTACTCCTGGTTGCACCTCACATGTGTGATGCACATAAAGACATGTGACCAGATCCAAATATCAGAAAACAGTAGTTTTTTAAGTATGTATGTGCATTTGTGCGAGTTTCTAAAACAGTAAACATTCTTTTTTTACTGTTTATATATACACACACACACACACACACACACACACACACACATATATATATATATATATATATATATATATATATATATATATATATATATATATATATATATATATATATATATACATAAATAGAGAATCTTACAAACAGAGACACATATGGCATAAAAACGTGACAGTGGAAGGCGCATGCGCAGCAGCTCGATGGATGGACGCTTCCTCTAAGAGCTCCGCACCTCTCCAGCCTGCTCTTACTGCCGTGGCTATCAGAAGAGGAAGATTGCCAGACCCGTGCTCCCCACCACCTCCCGAGGCACTTGGGAACCTCCCCATGATTGGGGGTACAGCTAGATGGGATTTATCCCGCCAACTCAACCCCGGAGCTCCAGCGGCCTCAGCCAAAATGGTGGCTGCCACATCTGCACGAGGCCCTCCCCATGATCCAGATGAATCCATCGCCGAACCAACTGACCAGGACACATATGCAGAGATGCCACATCAACCAGCAGTGAGTAATCTACAGCCCCCATTATTACTATCACCTGCATCCACAGAATCGCTGCTTGTCAGAACCCTGGATACTCCCCCCCTTACACCCATGGATGATATAATCAATACTCCAGACCATCCGGGGGCTCATTTCAGCTCTATCCCCCCCTTCCCAACAGACTTTTCCTCTTTAATGGAAACTTTCTCAAAAATGCTCTCCAGAGGGCATGCCCAAATTGCCTCACAAATCACATCAACAATACAGGCTGACCCGCATCATCTGGGACTAAAACTGATCAAACGTCTGCCATGGCCAATCAAAACATGGATAGGATCCAGGACCTGCATGGACAACTAGACATTGCATACTCAAATTTGTATGATCTCGAAAATAGATCCTGCAGGTATAATTCTAGACTCAGAGGCCTCCCTGAATCGTTGAAGGAAACTGACAAAATTGTTTGTGCATTCATCAAGAATTTGATTCCTGATATACAAGAACATCGTCTGGAATTGGACCGTCCTCATAGAGCCCTCCAACCACCGTGACAAGATGGCCTACCCAGGGATATTGTGGTAAAATTGCACTTTTTCAGAGTTAAGGAAGAGGTCATGCACAAAGCCAGGGAAGCATAAAATCTTACCATACAGGGGCATCCCATCCAAATATTCGCTGACCTCTCCCCTATATGATGCAAAAAAGAAGATTTCTAAAACCCCTCCTGAAAATATATAAGTCACTTATAGATGGTAGTTTCCGTTCCGCTTGAACTTTACTTACCTAAACAAGTCATACAACTTCGCAAATTTCGTAGAAGGAGAATGCCTACTTCTTCAACTGGGCCTCATCTCCCACTCTTCTGCAACAACGCTGGATTCCAGGAACCCAATATCCACAAAAAGGCCTCCCCCCTCAAGCCCCATCAAACCACTATGGCACAAACAGCAAGCCAAGAGATCTAAGGATGGAGGTCCACCTTAATGCGAATCAAGTTTTTGATGCCCTGTCAGGGACTTCCTAGTTAAGCCCTGGTTAAATGACTCCTCCAGTCATTCTTGTCCACCTTACGCAGTCTAGAACTGTTTCATGTCCCATAGCACAATGATGACAATCCCACAACTAATTTTACCCGCTCTCACTACACCTTGCTGTGTAATAGTACATATTTCACCCCCCTTTTTTTTTTTTTGCTACCGGTCCCTCATTTTGCATTTTTCATGGCGGACTGGCTGGAGCGCCTGCACTTCACCTCCTTCTGTCTGGAAGTGGCTTTTTCCCTCCCCCCGGAGACTGCAAAACACTCCCCCTATTTGAGGTCACCTTTTAGGGGAGAACTTTCGGGGAGAGGGTGACGGCTTTCTCTCCCTGCAAAGGAACGTTGGTTCTACTTGAGCCGCACTTTTGTTATTTTCATTACCTCTATTGCTTATCATACTTTTAAGTGTGATGTATTTGACATGCCTTGTCTTTCCTCTGCAGGATCGGCCTTTTCTTCCCCCCACTCTTACCCCTCTTTTTCTTCTTCCGGGTCACCCAGAAGCAAAACACTATGCCTACAGATGTGTCATCAAAACCCTTGGATTTTGCTTTCCGAGATCTGCAATCCACTTTAGGAGGTCAGGGTAAGAACCCTAAGTCTGATGCGTACATCCCCCCCTCTGATCCATGGACTCTGAAAACCAATATGTCTAGCCCCTTATGCGTTGCTGCTCACAATTTTCAAGGGATAAACTCCCCTGTTAAGAGACGTAAACTTTTTAATCACTATAAATCACAAAAGATTGAAGTCCTTTTACTACAGGAAACCCACTTCCCATCATCGTATAACCCCTCCTTCCTACATGGTAATTACCCCAATTTTTTCTCTCCAACGCAGACAACAAAACCAAGGGAGTGGCAATCTGCTTCTCTAAAAATCTGAAATTCTCCCCAACGGACATTATAAGAGACCAAACGGGCAGATACATTCTAGTGAAAGGCTCTATTGAAGGCACACAATACTCATTTATTTCTTACTACGCCCCAAACACCCCAAAAAAAAGTCAGACAACCTTCTTTTCCTCCATGATGCCCACACTTGGTCCACAGATGGAAGGGAAAATAATCATGCGAGGTGATGCAAATCTCCCCTTTGATGAATCACTCGACCAAATCGGGGTCAGGCCCCTCTCAGTCGAGGAAACCCCAAAACAGAGCACTAAGATAGCCTCCACACTACGCTCCCTGGGCCTTGTGGACATCTGGAGGGAACTAAACCCTAGATCCAAAGATTACACTCACTACTCTGCACCGCATCAACTTCACACCAGAATAGATCACATATTTATTCAGTCCCTCAACATTCAATCTGCTATGAAAGCGATCATCAGGGATACCACTACCTCAGACCACTCGATAGTTCTTCTCTCCCTACAGCGTACCCATAACCCATGCATGAAATTCATATGGCGCCTCAAAGAAGGTCTTTTAAGCGATCCAGTCCAATGTGAGATCCTTACACAAGAAATCCAAGAATATTTCCTTCTCAACAATAGCGATTCCAAATCCCCTGAAACCCTTTGGGCTGCCCACAAGGCAGTGATTAGGGGGAAGATTATCCAGATTACTTCACGACTTAAAAAGAAATGCAGGGCAGACATCAACAATCTCACCAGGAAATACCAAACCATAAGCAAAAACTCGTAAACATAACCCCACTAAGGAATCCCTGGAAGCCCTCAAATCTACTCGAGCAGCTTTAAATCTCGCCCTGACTACTGAAGCTGAGAAACATCTGAGATGGTCAGGAGCACGCTTCTACTCCCAGAAGAACAAGATAGGAGCCAAATTAGCAGCCAAACTATCCCCTAAACCCCAAACACACATCTTTCCCAAGATACAAGCTCAGATGGGGGAGTTAACCCAAAACCCACGGCATATTATGGAAACGTTCCATGAGTTCTATACCTCCCTGTATAAAAATGAGCATACAGGCTCTCAACCTCCCCTAGAGGAATTCCTAGATAACGTTTCTCCCCCAAAACTTTCCATGGAACACTCTGACCTTCTAGATGAACCGATCACCAAAGCTGAAGTCATCAGGGTAATAAAACAGCTTAAACTGAACTCAGCCCCGGGCCCTGACTGCTTTTCCATCAGCTATTATAAAAAATGTGCCCCCATTCTTACTCCAAATTTGGTCAGATTCTTCAATTATCTCAGGTCTGGCTCTCCCCTGGATAAAGCCCTGAATTTAGCTTACATATCAGTTATACCTAAACCCGGAAAGGACACAACGTTAGTGTCTAATTATCGTCCAATCTCAAAATCTTAACAAAAGTATTAGCCTACAGACTTTCTTCTTATATTGCACTTTATATCCATAAGGACCAGGCGGGTTTTATTCCGGGGAGACAGGGACCTGACCAGATTAGGATAGCAGTGGACATCCTCTCCCTCCTTAACTCCCAGTGGGATGGAGGCCCTCACCAAAAAGGATTTCTACTGTCGATCGACCTACAAAAGGCGTTCAACACAGTCACCTGGCCATACCTATTTAAGGTTCTCGAAAGATGGGGGTTTGGCCCACACTTTCTGGGGACACTTTGGGCCCTGTACTCTGACCCTTGTGTACAAGTAAGACTTCAAGGCTACTACTCTGACCCCCTTACCATAGAAAAAGGTACCAGACAAGGCTGTCCACTCTCCCCCTTCTGTTTGCCATAGTTATTGAGACATTAGCCATAGCAATCAGGTCCCACTCTGACATCAAGGGAGTGTTCTGTAGAAAACAAGAACATAAGTATGAACTGTTCGCTGATGATTTGCTATTATTTGTCACGTCCCCACTGATATCAACACCTAACATTCTCTCCCTGCTTGATAAGTTTGGTAAAATCTCCGGCCTCTACGTAAATATCTCAAAATCAATAGCACTAAACATCATTATCCCCCCAATCTTCTTTGCAATATACAGAGCCATTTTCCGATTTCCTGGTGCTCGATGCATATCCCATACCTAGGGGTCAATCTCCCCCCTAGAATAGACTCCTTATACTCCTATAATTACCCGGGTGCTTTTCATAAACTGTCATCAGATCTCACTACCTGGGCTAAACATGACCTTTCCTGGCTAGGTCGCATAAATGCAACCAAAATGACCTTTCTCTCACGCCTCTTGTACTTATTCAGGTCTCTTCTTATCCCAATTCGGAAATCACAACTACATAAGCTTCAATCCAAAATCCTGCAATTTATATGGGGCTCAAAAGGCAGAAGATGCTCTAAAAATATTCTATTTAGACCCAAATCTCAAGGGGGGCTTGCCTTACCGAACATTTGGTGGTATTACCAAGCAGCACAATTAGCCCAGATATCTATTGTTTACTCGCGAGGTGCAAAACCTGACTGGGTCGCCATGGAGAGACAAGCAGTTCCCGACATACTATTGACTTCCTAATATTGACATCCCCTAAACTGACCTGGACATAGCCTGGGACCAGGATTAACGGTTCTCCTGCTTCCAACGCTCTTTCAAAGGTATACTAAACATATCCCTGATCGAAGCAAGTCTCAAAGTCTTAACCCGATGGTACAGGTTCCCCTCCCTTCTCGCCAGGATCAATCCAGATGCTTCCCCGCTGTGCTTCCGAAAGTGTAACGATGTAGGAACAATGCTCCACATTTGGTGGTCCTGTCCACGCATAAGGGGACTCTGGAACAAAGTCTTCTCATTACTACGCAAAGTAATGACTGTACAGGTCCCTCAAACACCAGACATAGCACTACTTAACATTAAAGTCAATGAAATAGACAAGCACACTCAAGCGCTGATTTTCTTCATCCTATTGGGCACTAAAATTACGATAGCTGCCCACTGGAAAAAAACTATAGTTTCGATCACAGCGGTGAAGCATAAAATATCCTGGATCATGGTGCAGGAGAAAATAGTCAGCATTATATAGGACAAAACACTTAGGCCGCGTACACACGGGCGGACTGTCTGACGGACTTGGTCCGCTGAAACGTGTTTCAGCGGACAATCCGCTCGTGTGTGGGCTTTAGCTGACTTTTTCAGCGGACAGTCTGGCGGACTAAGTCTTTCGGAATTTCCGTAATATTGTCCGTCCAAACTTGGTTTCAGCGGACAGTCCGCTCGTGAGTAGGCTAGTTCGACGGACTAAGTATGGCGCATGCTCAGAAAGGATTTACACGGCCGAAGGTTGCATTGCAGTGTATTGGACGTTGTATTTCTAGTCCCGTCGTACGTGCCGTGCACGTCATCGCGCAAGCTTTCAGCGGACTGTCTGTTCGTCGTGTGTGGTCAAGTCCGTTCATTCAAAAGTAGGACGGACTGTCTGCCGGATTGTCTGACGGACTTAGTTGGACGGATAGTCCGCCCGTGTGTACGCGGCCTTAGATTTGAACTCACCTGGGAACCCTGGGCCAAATACAGTCACATTTCCCTATACCCCGGCGCTGAACCCTCTAAATAACTATGACTCTGGGTGACCCTTCTGACCCCCCTATTCTACCTCACCTCTTGCCTTCCACCCTTTCTCCTCCAGTCTTTTTCTCTACTGATTAATCTCCCTTCTGATCCATGTCAACATATCTATGACAAGGCCGATCCTGACTCCATCATGTTGTTCCAGATGTTTATAATACAGTAACGATAGAGCTCAGTTTACCCGGAACTCTTACACCACAAGTTGTCTGAGCTCACGTCTGTTCCTGCTTCCAACAACCGAGTCTCAATTCTGGAAATAACGGTAACTAATTTCTTAGTTATGTTGCATTAATGTTCCTAAACAATACTTCCTAACGCTTCACTCGCTAGAGTGGAGACCTGGGTCATTCACTGAGGTGGTCGGGGGGGGGGGGAATTTATAATCTAGGAACATGTTTGAAATTATATTACCTGTTTACGAAACGCTCCCTTGCAACCACATACTTACAACTTTTGTTATATCCTATGAGCTAATAACATGCTGTCTTATTGGTTGTTTGGCCATGTTGGCCAATTTATTTGCTTCTATATGTGATATGCATCATATGTTCACCTTTGTTCTATTTTATCTTTGGAAATGTTTTGTATTTTTATAAATATAAAATAAAAAAACTATTGGAATTAGAAACCTGACAGTGGTTCACTATTCTATCCAAATCTAAAAAATAACTTTGTCTTTAGGTATAGTTTAAAGTAAAGTAAACTGCAATCAACATTTATTTTTTTCCCCTCATTTTGACTATTGTGTACAATCAGCTTTATCTGTTGAAAATTAACTGCAAGATTGCCTTGACTTTTAAAGTCACTCTCTGGGTTTCTCATTAGCCTTATTATCATATTTGAATCATAAATATGCAAATGACGAGTTTCACACGGGAGATTTAATTCTGCGCTCTTATTTCTGATTAGTTGGAAATACACTTTGGCTCTGTCAGATAATTGGTAACACTGCATACCAATAAGGCATTTTCCTACGCTTCATGAGAAGAGGCTGAAATTAAAGTAGGCAGGGCTGGTACATTTTTGACAGTTTTGTAACATAAACTTGTTAAAGCTTTAACTCAACCATTAATACAGCTTATGCATTATTAATAAAATGTGTATGTCAGACATTGTAAAAGGAGGAGAGTATTTAGATAAGAGATTTGGACATAATTGATATGGGAGGTAGATCCCTCACCTTTTCCACTTAAAATATGACCATCTACCCAACAAACCCAATATTTTGTTTGCACTAAACAAGAACATAAAGAGTTTTTTTTAACACCACAGCTAATCCACATTAAAACCATAAACTTGTAATTATCATATTTACAGCTGTAAATTGCCTGGTAAGCAAGTGAATACATTACATTGTAGACAAATAATTGCTTTTACTGCTGCGACTGAATGACCACTAACATGGATTAAAAAAATGACTATCACACATTATAGTTTTTTATTACCGCCCTGCCAGTTCCATGGCGAAAAATGGGAGATTAGTTGTTGAGAGGCAGAAATATAATCACAAATTAAATCACATGCTGCATTTCATATGCATTGCTTTACCATGCCATCCGGTAATAGCACACATAATTTACCGGTTCTAGGGACCGTCAATATTTTAAATGTCATAAATGGCCAGGATTCCTTTTTTCCAGCTTTCCGGCAATTTGCATTTCATTTATGTATAGCTTGAACATTATGTCAGAAAAGCTAATAGCTTTGTTGTCCATTGACTTTGTTGTTGAAGACAGGTAACAATATAAAATATGCCACCTCTGGCACATACACAATATCACATTTTATTGATTTGCAATAAACAGCAGATGTACCGAGTAATGGAAAATCAGCCATGTATATTTAATTAAAACGTGCTTTAGATAGTATTACTGAATTTATGAGAATGATATTGCATACATTATTTAGTTGTTTCTGCAAGCTCTATTATATTTTTTATGATGCGTTTATGAAATACACACCAGTATATTCTAGCTTCTCCACTTTTCACTAAACATCACATATATTATACAGAATTTACCAATTGTATTTATTTATAGGTAAGCCTTTTTTAGACATACTGTATAAGACCTGAACCATACCAGGCCACATGCCTTAACCACCTAATACAGGACACTTATACACCTTCCTGCCCAGACCAATTTTCAGCTTTCAGCGCTGTTGCACTTTGATGACAATTGTGCGGTCATGCTACACTGTACCCAAACTACATTTTTATCATTTTGTTTCCACAAATAGAGCTTTCTTTTGGTATTTGATCATCTCTGGGATTTTTATTTTCTGCTAAACAAATCAAAAAAAGACCGAAAATTTTGGCGACATGGATGGGCGCTGATAGGTGGCACTGGTGTACACTAATGTACACTAATGGATGGTACTGATGGGCATCACTGGTTGGCATGCATTATTTGGCACTGATTGGCATCCATTGTGGGCACTGTTTGGCAACTCTGGTGGCCATAGGTGGCATACCTGGTGGAAACTAGTGGTGGGCATCCCTGATGGTCCTGGTGGCGTCCCTGGTGGGCATCCTCGGGGGGCTGCGCTGATATTTGATAATCAATCAGAACAGACCCCCCTGTCAGAGGAGCAGCCAATCGGCTCTCCTCTACTCGCATCTGAAAGTCGATCAACGGCTCTTCCTGTTCCTGTTTACACTGTAATCACCCGTGATTGGGCACGGCTGCTCAGGTGGTAAAGAGTCTCCATCAGTCTCCATCAGATACTCTTTAACTAGATCAGAGTTACGGTGTTTAAGACTGACACACCGCAACAATGATGCACGCAGCAACTTAATATCCTGGCAACGTCATATGACATCCGGTCAGGATATCGCAACCACTTTGCTGACATCATATTGCTATATGGCGGGCAGGAAGTGGTTAATACTTTGGGTCAGGGGGGCTCTTCCGTCCCCAAAAGAACTTTATCCCCATGTTGATGGGGACAAGGGCCTCTTCCCTGGCCAGTGGTTGTGGGAGTCTGCGGGCGGGGGGGTTATCAGAATCTGGAAAGGGGTCCCCAGATCCCAGCCTCTCATGTACATAGAGCACCCCAACTTATTCACCCCCAAAAAAATGTATAGTGTAGAAAAAGATAGTTTTTGACCAGTCCTTTATTTAAAAAATAAAAATAGTGTCCCCTGATGTAGATCCATTGTCAATCACGACACCCCCCACCACCGCTGACCCAAAAAAAAGAAAAAAAGGTCTGCTGGTGCCTAAGGTTCCCGCTGTCTGGCAGCACCATCATCTGACAGTTCTTAAATAACTAAGGAGCAGGGTCCCCTGGTGACATCACCTGGTGACCCCTGTCCCCTTGTGACTTCATCAACCCAGCATGCCCCTCATCGGTTGTTAAGCACACGGCTTTCGCCCACTACTTAAGAACCATGATGTCTACTAGTTTTTAAGAAGCGGGCGGCCGCCTACCCACTCCTTAACAACTTGTGTACATTCAAAAAATACTGCATGCCTAGACCACTACTTAATTCCTGCATGCATTAAATTATTTATTTCCTTCTGTGAATTTTTTTTACACTTGTTTATGTTTTTGATTTCATAGTCCGCTAGTACCTTTACTGATTATTGAAGTGCCCTTTGAAAGAATTGGATGGATCTGATGGGACCAGTGGTATAATCTGCGCGGGGCCATCAGCACATACTGGTAATATTGGGCTATGCCACGTGGTATCTTGAAGCCATTCACTATTTAGTGAAGTAGGTATTCCAAAAGAAATATTAATGGATCAGGGTACACCATTTATGTCCAGAGTCCCTAAAGAATTGTGTAAGTTGTTCAAAATCTCCCATCTCCATACTGCTGTCTACTACCCCCAAACTGATAGTCTCATGGAGAGATTTAACAAGACACTCGAAAACATATTAATAAAGGTGATGGACAAAGATGGGAGATTTTTTTTTTCCATACCTATTGTTTGAGAGACATAGTGCGATAGTGATGGTCATGAAGCCAGACAGAACCATATGATTTTATAACAATTTCAGAAAATTGAATAGCGTGTCCAAATTTGATGCTTACTCGATGGCTCGGGTGGACAAGCTCATTGACAGATTGGAAACTGCCCAGTACATAACTACTTTAGGCCTGACTAAAGGTTATTGGAAGATACCCCTAATGGAATCTGCTAAAGAAAAGACAGCATTCTTTACCCCCGAGGGGTCGTTCCAGTGCAGGTAGATGTCTTTTGGATTGCATGGTGCTTCTGCCTCATTCCAGATCTCATTTTGCCTGGGTGCAAGCAGTAGTAGATTGAGGAGGCAATTCAAACTAGTCACTGATCATGCCCCTTTCAAGTGGATGTGTGATAATAAGGAAAAAAGCAGTATTGTGACAAGTTAGTTCCTTGCTCTTCAAAAATTAAAATTTACAGTGGAGCATGGAGCTAGGCAACTTCAGAATAATGTAGATGCCCTTTCTCGTGTTCATTTCCTTGTTGGGACAGTTGCTGAGCTGCAGAGGCTTGAGCAGGGGGGAGATATGTGACATTATGAAAGGTGAGCTGATTGAGGGACACTAAGGCCGCGTACACACGGGCGGACTGTTCGCCCAACCCTGTCCGCTGAACAGTGTTTGGGCGGACAGTCCGCTCGTGTGTGGGCTTTCAGCGGACAGTTTCAGCGGACAGTTGGACGGACAAAGTCTTTCGGAAATTCCGAAAAACTGTCCGCTGAAACCGTGTTTGAGCGAACAGTCCGCCCGTGTGTGCGCCTGTCCGCTGTACTTTCGAAATGAGCGGACTGTTCCCGCTCGGAAAGTCCGCCCATTTCGAGCGCGTGTACAGGTAGGCGGGGCCCGCGAAGGAGACGTCGCGGGCTCCGCCGCCTGGAATGGGCTTAAAGGGGAACCCCAACGCCGAAAAAAATCGGCGTGGGGGTTCCCCCAAAGTCCACACCAGACCCTTGTCCGAGCACGCTACCCGGCCGGCCAGGAAAGGGGGGCGAGCGAGCGCGCCCCCCCTCCTGAGCCGTACCAGGCCGCGTGCCCTCAACATGGGGGGTGCCTTGGGGAAGGGGGGGCCGCGCGGCCCCCCCACCCCAAAGCACCTTGTCCCCATGTTGATGAGGACAAGGGCCTCTTCCCGACAACCCTGGCCGTTGGTTGTCGGGGTCTGCGGGCGGGGGGCTTATCGGAATCCGGGAGCCCCCTTTAAGAAGGGGGCCCCCGGATACCGGCCCCCCACCCTATGTGAATGAGTATGGGGTACAATGTACCCCTACCCATTCACCTGTGAAATAAAGTACAAAAAAAAACACAACACATGGAAAAAGTATTTTATTGCACAGCTCCGGGGGTCTTCCGTCTTCGGGGGTCTTCTCGCCGGACTCCTCCGCTATGTGTGTGTAGCTCTTTTGCTAGCGGAGGAGTCCGGCTTTCTTCCTCCTCGCCGCCGGCCTCTTCTCCCGACTTCGGGGGTCTTGTCCCCCTCTTCGGTTCTTCTGCCGGGCCACCGCGCCTTCTTGTAGCTCTTTTACAGGCGGTGGCCCGGTCTTCTGTCGCCGCTGTCGTCGCCGCCGCCGCCGCCGCCGCCTTCCGTTCTTGTTCTTCTTCTTGTTCTTCTTCTTCTTCTCCTGGAGATGTTGACTCGACGAGCTCTCCGGCCGGAATGCCAGGGACACGCTCCGCTGCCACTTATATAGTGACAATGGGGCGGTGTCACATGGTATATGTCACATGGGTTGGTCACATGGTGACCCCGCCCCCTTACGATGTCATAGTCCCCATGTGACATCAACCCATGTGACCAACCCATGTGACATATACCATGTGACACCGCCCCATTGTCACTATATAAGTGGCAGCGGAGCGTGTCCCTGGCATTCCGGCCGGAGAGCTCGTCGAGTCAACATCTCCAGGAGAAGAAGAAGAAGAACAAGAAGAAGAACAAGAACGGAAGGCGGCGGCGGCGACGACAGCGGCGACAGAAGACCGGGCCACCGCCTGTAAAAGAGCTACAAGAAGGCGCGGTGGCCCGGCAGAAGAACCGAAGAGGGGGACAAGACCCCCGAAGTCGGGAGAAGAGGCCGGCGGTGGGGAGGAAGAAAGCCGGACTCCTCCGCTAGCAAAAGAGCTACACACACATAGCGGAGGAGTCCGGCGAGAAGACCCCCGAAGACGGAAGACCCCCGGAGCTGTGCAATAAAATACTTTTTCCATGTGTTGTGTTTTTTTTTGTACTTTATTTCACAGGTGAATGGGTAGGGGTACATTGTACCCCATACTCATTCACATAGGGTGGGGGGCCGGTATCCGGGGGCCCCCTTCTTAAAGGGGGCTCCCGGATTCCGATAAGCCCCCCGCCCGCAGACCCCGACAACCAACGGCCAGGGTTGTCGGGAAGAGGCCCTTGTCCTCATCAACATGGGGACAAGGTGCTTTGGGGTGGGGGGGCCGCGCTTCCCCAAGGCACCCCCCCATGTTGAGGGCACGCGGCCTGGTACGGCTCAGGAGGGGGGGCGCACTCGCTCGCCCCCCTTTCCTGGCCGGCCGGGTAGCGTGCTCGGACAAGGGTCTGGTGTGGACTTTGGGGGAACCCCCACGCCGATTTTTTTCGGCGTTGGGGTTCCCCTTTAAGCCCATTCCAGGCGGCGGAGCCCGCGACGTCTCCTTCGCGGGCCCCGCCTACCTGTACACGCGCTCGAAATGGGCGGATTTGCCTCCTCCTTACGTGGGCGAGTCCGTTCATTTCAAAAGTTGAGCCAACTGTTTGGCAAACAGTTCGCTGAAACAGTCCGCTCGTGTGTGGGCAAGTCCGCTCATGCAAATTTTGAGCGGACTGTTTGCCGAAACTGTTTGCCGAACAAGGTTGGGCGAACAGTCCGCGCGTGTGTACGCGGCCTAAGGGGTTGATTTACTAAAGGCAAATCCACTTTGCACTACAAGTGCACTGAAAGCGCACTTGGAAGTGCACTTGTGAATGCAGTCGCTGTAGATCGCTGTAGATCTGAGGGGAAGCTCTGAAATGAGGTGAAGCTTTGCTTATTTTATCATCCAATCATGTGCAAGCTAAAATGCTGTTTTTTTATTTTCCTTGCATGTCCCCCTTGGATCTACGGCGACTTTACTTCCAAGTGCACTTATAGTGCAAAGTGGATTTGCCTTTAGTAAATAACCCCCTATGTATCACCTTGCATGCTTTCATGTGTAGGAAGCTAAGGTGGAATCTGGTTCAGGTTTTCTGGGTCACCTTGGCAGAGTGGGTTTCCGAACCAGATTTCGCATTCCACTTGTAACCAGCAGCAGGCGGTGTAAATAGGGAAGGACTGGAGCAAGAGGTTGCTCTTGCCTGGGACTTGGGGAAGCTAATACCTGAGAGAGCTATATGTGGAGATTGCTCTGTAAGAGAAAGGAAAAGGTTTGCAGAATGCTGTTTTTTTTATTGGTGACTAGGAGAAGCCCTTTACCTGTAAGGTAGGAACCTATACTGTTAAGTTAGTGCCTGGATGGCAAGGATTTATTTTCTGTTTTGTTTTATTTTGTTATGTTTTCTGTGCCACCTTTTAAATAAAACTGACTACAAGTCAGAATTTTAAGAAAAGATGTGCCGTTGGACTGCCTTTTTCCCAGGGAAGGTGATCTCTACTTGAGATAATCTCCACAGTAGGTAATTGTATAACTTTTTTGTATTTAAACTGACCATTTTTACCAATATTTATTTTTTAACCTCCCTGACGGTATTCCCGAGTCTGGCTCGGGGTGGAATTTTTATACCAAGAGCGGTAACCCCGAGCCAGACTTGGGACTGCATCGCTGGATCCAGGAGGAGGTTTACTTACCTTCTCCCTCAGATCCAGCGTTGTCTCCCCGCTGTACAAGCGAGCCGTGTCTCGCTCAATCTATCACGGAGCCGATCTCCGTGCCCTGCGAGCGTTGCGACGCACGGGGACGGAGATCAGCGCCAAATTCAAAAAGTGAAACAGACAGTATACATACAGTATAATGTAATCTTACAGATTACATTGCTGTATGTAAATATTTCACATCCCCTTTGTCCCTAGTGGTCTGCCCAGTGTCCTGCATGCAGTTCTATATTATAAAAACTGTTCTTTATGCCAGGAAACTGGAGATTGTCCATAGCAACCAAACTGTCATTTTACATCAAAAATGGTTTTAGACCAGCTAGAAAACAGCGATAATAAATTGTAATCACTCGCAGAATTGAGCGATAACGATTTGTGGGGAGATCCGTCATCAAATATTGAAAAGTAATGACAGTGACATTTCTGCAACTGAGCAAATTTCAGTGTTTTTGATTTGATTACATTATTGAATAATTTTTATTATTGTTATATTATTATTTGGTACAATTATTTATAGTTATTTATTATATTATAATTCATGATTTCATTTTTCAAACTTTATCATACCCGGGATGTCTGCTAGACTCTGGTTTGGACAGATTTAAGAGAGTTATTCCTAAGAATTACAGGACTACAATATAAAACGCCAAATTTTCATGCAAAATAATGGTACCGCTTTTAGCACCTAAAATCCGAAATAATCGTACTGCCAGGGAGGTTAAACCAACTAATACATCTTAGTGTATATTCTTTAGCTTAGCCAGTGCAACAGCATATAGGAAAGAACCACCTGGTACCTGAAAATCCAGGGAAATGTTTAGACTTCTGTCCTAGGCATGTTGGAATGTTTTTCTACAAGCTCCACAAATTTGTGTGATGTGTTTAGGTTAGTGAATACTAATATTAGACTCACCGCTAAAGTGATGTAATCCACTACTGACTCCAGATTGCATTTTGTTCTAGGGTCAAAAAGTTCACTATGTAGCCATAACCCTTCCCAAACTCTAAGCTTCATTTTTAGCTCAATACAGTCAGGATTAGAAAATAGAAAGGGGTACAGTCTGGCTTTCAACACATCCTTCCAAGAGGTAAGCATATTTCAGTGTACTTTGGTATTGCAAATTAGACATGTGCATTCGCTTTCGTCCGAATGCATTATTGTCTGAATTTCGGGTATTTTCGTTATCATGAACGTGTAGAATCCCAAAACTGAAAGATCCGACATAAACAAATGCTTTATTTTCGTTTTCGTTGTGACACCAGTTCTATATAGATAGGAGCATCAACATGACGCTGACAATAGGAATCTGTGTCCATCGAACCTGTGGCCGAATGTGCCTAACCTTAGCTCTATTAGTCCAAGATTATTCTACATAGAGAGAAAAGATTTGGCATAGAGAGAAAAGATTTGACATTATAGAGACAATAGCAAAAAAGGTCAAATGTGCCTAACCTAACTCTATTAGTCCAAGATTATTCGACATAGAGAGAAGAGATTCGATGAAGCATGAGATTCATCAAGATTCAACGAAGCAGTCACTGCGAGTGGACATTTATGGTCAAATGCTCCGCCCATAGGCTATAGAAGAATTCTAATGTTGATTGACTAGTAATAATAATTAATAAATATAATTATTACTAGTGTCATACAACATTAGAATTCTACTATAGCTTGTAGGCAGAACATTCGACCGGAAATGCATGATTGCGGCATCGTACAGTTAAGTTGCTCCGTCAAATCTTCTTAGAACATTCGACAGACACCATAAGCCTTCAATGACAGATTCGACCTTAAGTATTTTGGATTTTCAGACAAATGTATTTTTTAACGAAACAAAATAAATAAAAACTAATTTTGGGTGTAACTAAATAAATGTATTTTTCGGACGAAAACTAAATTCACAAACAAAATATTTAAAATACACAGGATGTTTAGACCAAGGAAGAACCTGATGTGCAGGCAGCTGGAAGTGCCCGCTAAGTAAGGATAAGCCGAACACCCCCCTGTTCGGTTCGCACCAGATCCTGCGAACAGACCTAAACTTCATGTGAACTTTAGAACCCTATTAAAGTCTATGGGACTCGAACGTTCACAATCTAAAGTGCTAATTTTAAAGGCTAATATGCAAGTTACTGTCCTAAAAAGTGTTTGGGGACCTGGGTCCTGCCCCAGGGGACATGGATCAATGCAAAAAAAGTTTTACAAATGGCCGTTTTTAATAATGATTAAAGTGAAACAATAAAAGTGTAATATTCCTTTAACCACTACAATACAGGGCACTTTCGCCCCTTCCTTCCCAGCCCAATTTTCAGCTTTCATCGCTCTAGCACTTTCAATGATAATTGCACGGTCATGCTACACTGTACCCAAATGAAATTTTTATGATTTTGTTTGCACAAATAGAGCTTTATTTTGGTGGTATTTATTCACGACTCTGTTTTTTATTTTTTGCGATATAAGCGCAAAAATAGCGTAAATTTGGAAAAAAACTATATTTTATTTTTTCTATTTTAAAAGAAATCCAATAAAATCAAATCTTGTCATAAAGTTAAGCCAAAATGTATTCTGCTACATGTTTTTGGTAAAAAAAATTCCGTTAAGTGTATAATAATTGGTTTGTGTGATCGCGGACATATGTACGCAAATGATCATGTACAGATGTGTGCAGGTGATCACGTACATATGTGTGCAGATAATCATTGGAACATGTGATTTTAGTGGGACATATGTGGGGGACATGTGTTTTTTTATTTGGGGACATGTCTTTTTATTATTTGGGGACATGTGTGTTTTGGGGACATGTGTGGTGACATGTATTGTGGTGACATGTGTGTTTACGCTATGTGGTGATGTATGTTTACACTAGACTGGTGATCAGTTAGTAAAAAGCTGTAAAAACAGCTCATACTCACTGATCACCTGCCGACTGCAGCGATCTGCTCTCCTCTCCTCAGCGATGACTTCTGTGTGAGGAGAGGAGGAGTCGATTGCCTAGCAACCGGCTGTTTGTTTACATCACATGACGGCCGTGATTGGACACGGCCGTCATGTGATCAGGAGGGCCAATCACAGAGCCCTCCTGCCGATCCGAGATGTGCCGTGTCCGGGTGACATGAGCACATCGGGATCGCGCCGCTGCGCGGGCACGTGCACGTGCACGCACGATCCCCCTCCTTCTCAAGGACGTTCCTGAACATCCTCTTAGAAGTAGAGAGCTCCCACCCGGCCGTACATGTACATTGGCCGGGTGGGAAGTGGTTAGATTTCGTACCTGCGGGGTGTCTGTAGTATGCCTGTGAAGGGGTGCATGTTTCCCTTGCTTAGAACTGTCCCTGCACAAAGTGTCATTTCGCAAGCAAAAAAAGTCTTTTAAAATCACTTTCCATTGTCGGCTCCCGTAATACAGAGAACACTCAATGAGTGTTCTCTGTATTAGCTGACAATTCATTCATTGTTAAAAAAATAAAAAATAAAAAAATAAAAAGTGTGAGGGTTCCCCTAAATTCAATTACCAGGCCCTTCAGGTCTGGTATGGATATTAAGGGGAACCCCACATCAAAAAATAAATAAAAATCCATACCAGACCCCTTATCCGAGCATGCAACCTGGTAGGCCACAGGAAAAGAGGGGGGACAAGAGAGCGCCCCCCCCTCCTGAACCGTACCAGGCCACATGCCCTCAACATTGGGAGGATGCTTTGGGGGTCTGTGACCCCTCAAAGCACCATGTCCCCATGTTGATGTGGAGAAGGGCCTCATCCCCACAACCCTGACCGGTGGTTGTGGGGGTCTGCGGGCGGGGGGCTTATCAGAATCTGAAAGCCCCCTTTAACAAGGGGACCCCCAGATCCCGCCCCCCCTGTTTGAAATGGTAAAGGGGTACAAAAGTACCCCTACCATTTCACAAAGAAAGTGTAAAAATGGTTAAATAAGACAAACACACTTTTGAAAAATCCCTTTATTAAAAATTAAAAAAAATTAAAAAAGATTCCAGCGGTGGTAATCCACTCTTGCTATCCAGTGACAGATGATCATCTTTCCGGGGTCCAGCAATGGCTGATCTGATCCAGCGACGGGTGATTTTCAGTCCAGCGCTGTCCATACATCCGTCTTCTGTCTCCACTGCGGAGACACTGCAGGGATTCCAGCGCTGTCGTTTCTTATATTAGGAGGGTGGGGCCACCTGTCACCTGACCCCGCCCCCTCTGACGCTGATGAGGGAAGCCTTGGGGTTCCCCAGTGACGTATGGGTGACCCCGCCCCCGTCTGATGTAACGCAGCAATGTCCATAAAGACAAGGATGAGCTAGTTTGGGGTGGAATAACTTGACTGGCCTGCACAGAGTCCTGACCTCAACAAAATAGAACCCCTTTGGGATGAATTAGAGCGGAGACTGCTAGCCAAGCCTTCTTGCCCAACTTCAGTGCCTGACCTCACAAATGCACTTCTGGAAGAAGCATTCCCATAGACACACTCCTAAACCTTGTGGACAGCCTTCCCAAAAGAGTTGAAGCTGTTATAGTCGTAAATGGTGGGCCAGCTCAATATTCAACCCTATGAACTAAGACTGGGGTGCCATTAAAGTTCATGTGTGTGTAAAGGCAGGCTTCCCAATACTTTTGGCAATACGGTATATATATATATATATATATATATATATATATATATATAAAAAGATATTTTATATCTTTTCACGTGACAATACTGAAGAAATTACACTTAGCAACAATGTAAAGTAGTGAGTGTACAGCTTGTATAACAGGGTAAATTTGCTGTCTCCTCAAAATACCTCAACACACAGTCATTGATGTCTAAACCTCTGGCAACAAAGGTAACTGTACCCCTAAGTGAAAATGTCCAAATTGGACCCAATTAGCCATTTTCTCTCTTCGGTGTCTTGTGACTTGTTAGTGTTACAAGGTTCCAGGTGTGAATGGGAAGCAGGTGTGTTAAATTTGGTGTTATCACTCTCACTCTCTCATAATGGTCACTGGAAGTTCAACATGGCACCTCATGACAAAGAACTCACTGAGGATCTGAAAAAAATAATTGTTGCTCTACATAAAGATGGCCTAGACTATAATAAGATTGCCGAGACCCTGACACTGAGCTGCAGCCTGGTGGCCAAGGCCATACACCGGTTTAACAGGACAGGTACCACTCAGAACAGGCCTCATCATGGTCAACCAAAGAATTTGAGTGCACATCATATCCAGAGGTTGTCTTTGGGAAATAGACGTATGATTGCTGCCAGCATTGCTGCAGAGATTGAAGGGGCAGGGGTCACGATTAAGGCAAAAAATCTAGGAGGAACGGGGTTGTCTCCATCCCTGACAAAGTATTGCTCCTGATGGGGTGTCAGGGAGGGTTGACAAACTCCTTACCTCCACTCCACACACCAAACATTTATTATCTCAAATACCCATTCATCTTGCTACCATTAAGCTACCCCATATGTAATTATATCTAGTCAACTGTCTCTTTTTTTTTCATGTATTCATGTTTTTAGAATTTGTATCATTAAATTTACAGTATCTCACAAGAGTGAGTACACCCCTCACATTTTTGTAAATATTTTATTATATCTTCATGTGACAACACTGAAGACATAATAGTAAATGGTTATACCTGCGCTGCTCCTAGTAGAAAACTATCTTTATGAATAGTTGCATACACCGATATGGACCAAACCGTATCCAATAGAGAGAATATTATAGAGAAAATTGATGACGCGCTATTCTCACTCTATTATAAGAGAGGGGCTATTACACCTTCTCCTCTCCAATTACTAGGTGAATCTAGAAAGATGTAAAGGGCAAATACAATATATGGTGTACAATATGCTCTTAGTGGTTCTATATGACCTAAAAATTGATTGCAATTAACATAAAGTGCCAAAGTGAATGTAAAGTGCAACTCTATAAGGCTATAAACACAACTACAAAGGTGCAGTGTTTTACAATGCACGAGTTCTCTGCTCGTTGGATATAAGCCTTTTAAAGAGACCTCTTTTGTGAGTACCCTATGTTTACTGTTAATAAAAATTGGATATATTTTAAAAACCTGCTACACTATGGTTTTGCTCTTTCTGATTAATATGAGCTTTATGGAGATAAACTAAAGGAGGAGAGTGGAGTTGGAGAGAGGAGCCTTAAAGGGACCTGCACCTGTGCTGTGACCATATGTGTTTTTATAAAGAAAAGTGAAGGTGAAAGTGTGGACCCAGACAGAGGAGCCTTAGGCCGCGTACACACGCGGGGACTGTTCGCCCAACTTTGTCCACTGAACAGTGTTTCGGCGGACAGTCCGCTCGTGTGTGGGCTTTCAGCGGACAGTTTCAGCGAACAGTCCGCTGAACAAGGTTTTTCGGAAATTCCGAAAAACTGTCCGCTGAAACTTTGTTTCAGCGAACAGTCCCCTCGTGTGTAGGCTTGTTCGTCAAACTAAGTTCCGCGCATGCTCAGAAAGGATTTACACGCCGAAAGTTATAATGCAGTGTATAGGACGTCGTATTTTTCGTCCCGTCGTACGTGCCGTTCACGTCATCGCGCACGGTTTCAGCAAACTGTTCGTTCGTCGTGTGTGGCCATGTCCGTCCATGCTAATTTTGAGCGGACTGTTTGCTGAAACTGTTTGACGGACAAAGTTGGGCGAACAGTCCCCGCGTGTGTACGCGGCCTTAGAGGGACCTTCACTTATATGCTCTTGTCTTCTTGCCTTGAGGTAATGGGCCATTACTTACTCAAGCGTGAAAAGTACACTGGGAAGTGGCTATTGGATTCATATGCACACTGGTTGTCACAGAAAAGCACAAGTACTTTAAGAGACGTTTTTTTCTCTCCCCTTTTTGAACTTTGGTTTCCACTTTATATATTTTTATACTCTGCTTCCCACTAGCTCTGTAGTGCGTTTACTTATTTTGTTTTATAGTTTATTTTATCATATACTGTTTACATTATATTAGTTCCGGGCTTTTACATTTTTAATACACCGGACCCATTTTCATTTTTTGGTCAGTATATTGGACTGTTCACTTACCATTGGAGTCTTATATGCACAATTCACCTTTGGAGTTGATTTACCGATGTTTCCCTGTTTGATATATATATCTTTCTGTGCACTTTATGGGACTTCTATTTTGAGTCTGATACTAAATACTTTACATTAATACATTCCCTTTGATCTTTTAATATCATATGTGCTAACACCTCTGTAGGGTGTTTACAGTTTGCCACTGTACACTTTATATTTTTGGCACTTCACTTATACACTCTATACTGCTATATAGCACTATTGTTTATAATATTTGTTTATACATTCAATACTATTGTGGGTTAACACCTCTGTAGGGTGTTCACTGGTTGTCACTGTGCACTTTATATGGATTTTTGGCACTTTATTGACATATTTCCTTATATTTAATACTGTTTCATATCACTATTGTTTAAAACATTAACCTATACCAGTTGATATATGATTCTAAGTAGGTGTTTCCTGTTTTTTCTGTTCAGTGTATTGAATCAGCTGCACTGTTAGAGCACTTGGCACTTTTATTCACGGGGAATTGGTATTACCTCAATATAGATTGAAAACACACATAATTTATCACCTAAAGTGGTATATGCATAGGCTGTCTCTGTAGTGTGTTTACTTATGTTTCTTTGTTTTATTTTTATTTTGCCTTTTTCTCAATATCTGAGTTCAATGTGATAATATCCAACACTAATAGACCCCTGGGAGTCCATATACACACAACACACTAGGTGCTAGCACCTTTGTAGTTGTGTTTATAGCCTTATAGAGTTGCACTTTACATTCACTTTGGCACTTTATGTTAATTGCAATCAATTTTTAGGTCATATAGAACCACTAAGAGTATATTGTACATCATATATTGTATTTGCCCTTTACATCTTTCTAGATTCACCTAGTAATTGGAGAGGAGTAATATAGGAGTAATCTAATAGAGTAAGAATAGTGCAACATCAATTTTCTCTATAACACTGAAGAAATTACACATTTCTACAATGTAAAGTAGTGAGTGTACAGTTGGTATAACAGTGTAAATTTGCTGTCCCCTCAAAATAACACATCAATTAACCACTTCAATACAGGGCACTTAAACACCTTCCCGCCCAGACCAATTTTCAGCTTTCAGTACTCTCACACTTTGAATGACAATTCTTTCAAGCTACACTTTATCCAAACAAAATTTGTATTATTTTTTTCTTACAATTATAGCTTTCTTTTGATACTATTTAATCACCGCTGAGTTTTTTATTTTTTGCGATATAAGCGGAAAAAGAGCGAAAATTTTGAAAAAAAAACACTTTTTTTTCGTTTCTATTGTAAAATTTTGCAAATAAGTAATTTTTATTCATAAATTTGGGTCAAAATTTATACTGCTACATATCTTTGGTAAAAATAACCCAAATTAGTGGATATTATTTTGTCTGTGTGAAAGTTATAGAGTCTACAATTTAGGGTGCAAATCACTGAAAATTGATCACATCTGATCACACCTGATGTACTGAAGGCCTATCTCATTTCTTGAGACACTAACAATCAAGGAAAGTACAAATACCCCCCAAATGACCCCTTTTTGGAAAGTAGACAGTCCAATGTATTTAGTAAGAGGCATGGTGAGTTTTTTGAAGTTGTCATTTTTCCCACAATTCTTTGCAAAATTAAGACTTTTTTTTTTTTTTTTTTTTACACAAACTTATTGTATTGACAGGTTATTTCTTGAACACAGCATGCGCATACTTGCAACAACACCCAAAAATACAATCTGCTACTCCTCCTGAGTATGGCGATACCACATGTATGAGACTTTTACACAGCCTGGCCACATACAGAGGCCTAATATCCAAGTAGCACCTCCAGGCATTCTAGGAGAAAAATTACACATATAATTTCATGATGACCTAGCTCAGTTTTGAAGGCCCTGGAGCACCAGGACAATGGAAACGCCCACAAAATGACCCCATTTTGGAAAGCAAACACCCCAACATATAATCTACGAGGCATAATGAGTCTTTTTAACGGTTCATTTTTTTCCAGAAGTTTTCAGAAAACGTGGGAAAAAAATGAAAATGCATTTTTTTTACACAAAGTTGTCCATTTATAAGATATTTCCAACACATAGCATGTACATAGCAAAAAGATTCAGATGATACTGATGCCGGTGCTAATGGCGGTGGCTGTGCTGATGGCGGTGGCTGTGCTGATGGCGGTAACGGTGGTGGTGCTGATGGCGGTGGCTGTGCTGATAGCGGTACCGATGGGGGTGCTGATGGCGGGCTGCGACAGGTCCTGCTGGCCTGCGACAGGTCCTGCTGGCCTGCGACAGGTCCTGCTGGCCTGCGACAGGTCCTGATGGGCTGCGACAGGTTCTGATGGGCTTGCGACAGGTTCTGATGGGCTTGCGACAGGTTCTGATGGGCTGTGACAGGTGGGCTGTGACAGGTGGGCTGTGACAGGTCCTGATGGGCTTTGACAGGTGGGCTGTGACAGGTGGGCTGTGACAGGTCCTGATGGGCTGTGACAGGTGGGCTGTGACAGGTCCTCTTTTATTGGGGATTTTGATTATTGAGCACAGTATCATAAAATGGAAATGTTCTAACTCACAGATCTCTCCTTCTCTCTCCTCACGATCGGTGTGAGGAGAGAGAAGGAGAGATCCCTGGATACTGCCTGTTGTGTTTACACTTGTGACCGGCTGTGATTGGACACAGCCGATCACGTGGGTAAACAGCCATTTCATTGGCTGTTTACCCAGATCGGGATGGGGATATGTCCGAGGGACATATACCATCTCCGATCGGCGTACTGTTCACTCCCGGCGGCGCGCATTGCGCGCGGCCGGGTTTGTTTTGACATGTGACCGGCTGTTATTGGATACAGCCGATCACATGGTAAACAGCCAATTTCATTGGCTGTTTACCCTGATCGGGGAAGCGCTGTGTCCGAGGGACAAGCGTCATCCCCGATCGCCGTGGTGCGCGCCCCCGGGGGCGCGCGATTCCACTGTATCCTACAGGACGTCATATGACGTGATGTTAGGATAACGAAACCACCTTGCCGCCGTCAATTTGTAATAGGGCGGGCGGCAAGTGGTTAATGTCTAAACTGCTGGCAACACTGAAGAAATGACACTTTTCAACAATGTAAAGTAGTGAGTGTGCAGCTTGTATAACAGTGTAAATTTGCTGTTCCCTCAAAATACCTCAACACACAGCCATTGATGTCTAAACCTGTTGGCAACAAAGGTGAGTACACCCCTAAGTGAAAATGTCCAAACTGGGCCCAGTCTTGTTACTTGTTAGTTTTACAAGGTTCCAGGTGTGAATGGGAAGCAGGTGTGTTAAATTTGGTGTTATCACTCTCACTCTCTCATACTGGTCACTGGAAGTTCAACATGGCACCTCATGACAAAGAACTTACTGAGGATCTGAAAAAAATAATTGTTGCTCTACATAAAGATGGCCTAGGCTATAATAGGATTGGCAAGACCCAGAAACTGAGCTGCAGCATGGTGGCCAAGGCCATACACCGGTTTAACAGGACAGGTACCACTCAAAACAGGCCTCGCCATGGTCGACCAAAGAATCTGAGTGCACATCATATCCAGAGGTTGTCTTTGGGAAATAGACGTATGATTGCTGCAGGGATTGAAGGGGTAGGGGTCAGCCTGTCAGTGCTCAGACCATGCCTCTTCCTCTTCTCTTAATAGATACCCACATCAGGACAGCAACAGGGTGGAGTTTACTAAAGCTGTGGCCCTAAGACAGTACCTGAATAAACTTTTCCCATTAAGAAACCTTAGTTTGAGATATTTGGATTAACCTCTTTCAATCTTAAAATATCTATCACACAAATCGTCCACTCCATTCCTCCTAAGACATCCTGATTTCCAGCTCCCCGGTTACCTCCTCCCATGCTCAACATCAGGACCACTCCAGAACCTCTAGAGCTCCCCACCCCAATATGTCCAGCCAGCTACTATCCTGTCCACCACTAGGTGATGTCTAAAAACTCTTTTATTCCGGGAAGCCTACCTCCACCTAAAATTTTACCTCAGCCAGCTCCATATCAGATAATTCCCAGCAGCTATTATTTTTGTACCACCCTCCTCCCCTTAGATTATAAACCCCTTGAGCAGGGCCCTTCTATTCATGCCCTGCTCAAACTGTTGGCACTAACTAAATCCTGTTGCCCAACCTACCCAACTTTTAACTCTTCCTGAACCCCAACGGAAGTTTCAGTAGTTGAAAGGGGATGTCAGGTTTGCTATAAAACCTTTCAGGGGTTATCTGGTTACAACCTGGGGTTCCTTCTATATCCATACCAAGGACAAGAGAATAGGTACAATAGACTCCCAGACGTAGTGTATCCTGCTGAGTACATTTTAACCTAATGCTGAAAACAGTGCATCACACCATCATTACACATGTGATACCAGCACCAGTACCCTGGCCTCAAGTATTTTTGTTTAGGACCAGTTGGGACACTACCTCAGCATCCATTAGACATGACCCCTTCCTGTGCCAGCATTGCTGTCTCATGATTCTGTCCTTTTCCCATAGCACAACACCTACATTTCTCCAGCACTCATTAGTATCAGTCAGCTGAGGCTGTACAGACTCAAACCATCAGAACAAGATGGACTCCAGGGTGTAACCCAGTAGAGTCTGATAGGATAGTACCCAAATTGGCCATGATATATGCACAATGTTCTGTCCCTGCCATTAGGGAGAATAGTCCAAATTATATTTTGACAACCCTGTCATCCACCAATCTATACGACTCATAGTCAACTTGGATACCATCCCCATTTGCCTGTTTTTGCAAAGTGGAAATTGTCCCACTGAGAAAGAGTCAGTCACTTCTCTGAGGTCCTGCATGCTGGACAGAGCAATTTGGATTTTCTAACCCCTTCCCTGATATATAAGACCCCCCAATGTGTTCCTGATTATCTCCAGCTCCATAGTGTTTAAGGTAACCAATGACCCGCCTCAAGCTCCAAAGGGGGTCTCCATTAAGCCTCTTTTTTTCCTAAGTATGGGAAATAGTCTGAATACCAAGATTGAAAACCAGCAGCCAACAGGAACAGTTGATTCTTTATAGACTGAGGCTGCACGCCTTTTCCCTCCTTTATCAATTCGGTAATCAGACAATGTTATCCTTCACCCATACAAAATAAACTGCCTATACTATTCAGACAGGACTCACACAAATGACAGGGCATAGTGCAACACTGGGGCACTGGTCTTCTTGGCATGCAGGACACAGACAACTTAGTTAAGGTACACAAGGAGTCTAGGACAGGAAGGACCCCTACGGGCATTAACTGAGGAGAATACATCATGCCCACACATATAACCAAAATAGTGAGTGCCCTTGGAACAGCCAAGAGCTGGTAACACCCCATACAATCTTCCTGCACAACTCTTCTCTAGACTCACCTAAAACTATACAACATGAGGCCAGACTTGGCAATCAGGCAATCAGGCAATCAGGCAGGCTCTCGTACTACACATCTGAAGATGAATCTAAAGGAAATTGAACAACAAAAATTGCATAATGTGTATCTAGCACAAGAAACTGCTGCTAAAAGACACAACTGGCCAACAGGCAAAGAAAAATCCCTTGCAGCACTGAGCAGTGAAATAAATTCTAAAATACATTTTATCCCAGGGTGGTTATGGATTCCCTCTATTTATCCCATATATGTATTCATGTGTCTATTCCTATAGTTAGCTAGTCTATTAAAACTCTGATAATGTTACTGTTGATAGCAGAATAATATAAGGTTAGCTATTAAAACAAACACACTGCTTAATAAAACAACGTCTTATTTATTTCCCAAGAAAACATCAAATTGCTAACATGAAAATACTATAGAGCATATAATAAAGAACATCAAAGGTACTTATCGCAAGGCTGTCCTCTATACATGGTCTCATCAGCTGGGCTCAAGATGGTAACAGAGAGCCATGAGGCTCAGAGAACCATCAGACAATAGCCAAGAGTGAAAAAGTAGCGACTTTCCTTCTGTGTGCACTTTTTACACATTCATTCAGACCCACTCGTAACCACACCCCACTAGCCTCCTGTCTTGTGAGATATTGGCAAAAGGTAGTCCTTTTAATATATTATATTTATGTCAGTCCTGCTGCATTGGCCTCTAGGAGCAGTTCTTAGCTAGCCCTTTGATCTTCTGTAGCAGGACATTCATCAATTATCTTTTGGAAGCTTGCTTGCAGAGTGCTATCACACCAGTTGGCCAGGAGCCAAGCTTTTGTTCAGCTAGAGGGCCTAACTTCATCTTTCAGATGAAGATTCTGAAATGCTACAAAGCTTTGATGTGCAACTTGTTACATTCCAAACAGCCCCCAAGAATGCAGAGACTTGGTATATTCATATTTCATATTTCAAACATATCGTGTATTATGAAATAAAACATGTTGCCTTCCAAAATCCTCTGCTTTGGGCCTAAAGGGTGCATATCACCCTTCTTCAGACATGGCTCTTATGGAACAGTCCATAACTATCTTAACAGATTGTGCTTCCCAACATGTACTTCAGAACCAGTTACTATGGAACAGTCCATAACTGTCTTAACATGTAGCGTTTCCAAACATGTACTTCAGAAACAGATCCCATGGAACAGTCCATAAAGGTCTTAACGTGTTGTGCTTCCCAACATGTGCTGCTTTGCCAGTGAGTGACACAACACCATGATTCTTCAGTGACAGCTTCCATGTCACCACTCTGTGTCTTCTCCTTTCTGGTAACTTCACAAAGGGGTGCACTACAGGCAAGGGATGTCCACTCACTTACCATTCACCAGCACACACTCAGACCAACATATTAACCAGCTTTCATATACAGAGTCTCGAAGAGGGCCTTATTCACCCATATTATTAACCTAAAATACACATATGTCACACTACACCATAACACAAACCAACCCATTACCATAATATATGCATATATATGTGACCCATCAAATTATGCATCCTGTTCCCAACCTCCTATATCTCTTTACTGTAAATACGGGTCAGGATTAGGCAGGCTTGCTCACAATGGCCTTTCCTCCGGCAATTTTGGCACGTCAGCAGTATTTCAGGGCTCTGAATTGGCAGAAAAGCCTCTAACTTGTACGAAGAGACCTTACCATTAATACGGCCCTCAACTTGCATAGATAAATGGGAGACCCTTCTATATGAATGTAGAGTTCAACAACACATAACAACTTGAAAGAATGAAAAACTCACAAAATTCCATCCCTGTGTGTGGATTTTAGAGACCATGCCCAGGGTATTCCATGCACCTCTACCTACTGTTAGGTTCAAGGAACACCCTAGTTCCATGAATAATGTTACATCGGTATCCTTTAGGACAAAGAAAAAAACGTGTCTGTGTCCCAAATAATACCCAGGTGCTTCCTTCCTAGCAAAGATCTCTCCATCCAGAACACATAGGGAAATCTTCCCAACAATTCTCGTTCACCACTGTGTATTGACCTGGCTCACAAAGGACATCATGGTCTTGCCTCCAATAGAAGGAAATATCAACCTGCCTCTAGCTTCCATCTTCTCTGATCACAAGTGGGAAATTTAGCCTCAATGGCAACAAGGTAGGATCCCCAGTCTAAAACCCCTTTATACCACTGAATACACAGACTGAGTCTGTGTGATGCTAACTCATAAGGCCACTGCCCCTCATACACAGACTGTACAATCAGTTTGATGTTGGTTGATAAGTTCGCCTGCCCTTGCGTGCACGCCAGTGCCCATGACATATTTTTGCCCTGTAGCACCACACTATCTACCAACCTCTTAAAATGGTGGCTAAAATCTTGAGCCACTTTAACCTGGGTATTTATGTGATTTTGTTGAATGTTATCAAGAATGGCATTAATCTCTAAGCTGAAGCTATGGCTGAGAGTTTGTTCCTCAGGAGACCAATGTCCACTCTATTAACAACACCCATCTCAGCTCCTATCCCCCCCTCCTAATATATTGCTGAAGACATCCCTCCTCTTTTGGTTACTCCTTAGAAATAGTTGACCAGACGTATGACGACCTCCCATGCATTCCATTAGCAGCAGTACTTAAAAGACCCACACCAAAGAACAAGGCTGACCTCTCCTTGCTCCTCATCAACTGGGATCTCCAACCCCATTATACCTTCGGTCCACTCAGAAACCTGAACTGAGAGAGATGAAGGTGTAGAATTAGGTGTTCCAAGTACTTGTGGGCAATCACTACACCAATATCTGATTGTAGCAGGCAAATTTCCCTACCCCAGTTGCTAAACCATCGAAAGAAATTCGGTCCCAGCCATCCACATGCTCAGGGGCTGAATGCTAGCTTGGCTAAATTGCTAGCACTCCAACTGCTGCCTTTTCAGCTGGTAGACTCTGCCCCCTTTCGTGAAATTGTGGAATGTACAGTACCTCAGTGGTAGGTTCCCAAATGCCATTTCTTTGCACGGAAGGCCATTCCGGCATGTGGAAGGCAATGTCTTGGTCTCATTGGAGACAGGGCGGTCAGTGGTAAGGTGCATATTACCGCTGACTCATGGTCCAGCAGGCATGGACAGGGACATTACCTTTCTTTCATGGTGCACTGGGTAAGTCTGCTGGCAGCCGGGAAGGATGCAGGACAGGGTGCAGTATTGTTGGAGCTTGTTCTGCCACCACACCTCCAAAATTACCCTATTACCCTATATAATAGGGTAATACAGAAACAAAGATGGCCAACGGGAGACTTCCGGCGGGGAACTTCTGGTATAGCGGGGTTTCCTGGGATGGGTGCTAAATCGGTAATTAGTATATTTAGCGGGATTGTAGGGTATATAACAGGGAGGATGGAGGCATATGGTAGCTTCCTGATGACACAAGACAATTTGCGAAACGCGTAGAGGCTGCTGGGAACTCAGTTTCGTCACTTCCGGTACACCGGAAAAACAAGGCTTGGAACGCACTCTGAGGTTGATGGATGCACACTGCTATTTGGAGGGGATAGGAGTGATAGGGGGATAGACCTGAACCCCATCCCCACATACACGGCTGGATATGCTTGGTGCCGACATAGCCACAGGCGCATGTGAGTTTAAACTTTGCTTTTTTACCTTTTAACTACATTTTTGATGACATACTATATTATGATGGCTATTTATATATCTTTATGAGAAACAATTAGCGCAAGAGGCTCTTACATACTGCTTGGAAAGGCTGTTGATGAAATCCTTAACGGAGTGGTTATCCTAAATGAACTAAAGGCGCATACACAAACTTATCTGTTGAGTGGCCATTGCAGCAGGTGGTGGCGAAGTCACTCGTTTGGTGGATAAAAGAAGCACTTTATAAAAGAAGCACTTTATATAGGAGGAATTTATTGGCACTGAAGTGATCATTCACTTAGGACATTCATTTTGCACTGGAATTAATTACTTTTTCTGTCCATATATATTTTTGCTGTTCTTTTTTTCTTTCTATTTTTTGGTATTGTTTACAATAATGAATTGCATTTATATAGCATTATAGAAGATATATGCCTTTATTAAGGGTATAGCGAAGAGTATATAGGAGCATTCATTTATGCTCAGCACTTTTGGTTTTTATAAGGCACTGTGTGTGTGTGGTGGTAGTTAGCGCAATCCATATTACACGTATACCAATCAAATACACTTGACAGGAGTTTTAGTATCCTATACTCTATTCAAAATTAGAAAAATAATAATAATAAGATTGACCTTTGCTGTTTTTAAAGACATCCATGTCATAAAAGTGTATGCATTGGCATTTTGCTCTATATAGCAAATCATTGTTTGTAAATTTGTTGCAAAGTTTCTTACTTGAATATCCTGCCACTGACAGCTTTTCCTATCACAGGATAACAACATTAGGCTAATGACTAACATTTAGCAGCATTGCGCTGATTCCTTCAGTTGACTGTTGGTCTGCCTATCTGCCTAGAAGACCTAATGGGCAGCCCAATGGCCAACTGAAGGGGCACAACAATGCAGGCTGACAATGCTGCTGTTATTTGTAAGGCAGTGGGTTCTTTATTTTAACTTTAAAATAATTTTATTGGACAAAATCGCATACATCGAAAAAGGTAGATACATATGACACAGTAAGGTACATTAGGTCTTAAAACAGTCCGAAGTATCAGCAGTCAAGTGGACCTAAATACAATGGTTTATTAAAAACTGAAAAAAAAAAAGTATCAACTTAAACCATACATCAGTGTATTCAATTTATAAGGTCAGGAGTGTCAGGCTGTCTATACCTGTAAAGTTAGCAGTGATGAGAACGAGAAGTCCCCCTACGGGGGGAATTGGACTACACGAGAGGTCCCACCCACACCCCCCCAATGGGAAATCACTATGGGGCCCCTTGGAGCCCGTTACCAATCCCCCAGCTGAGGACACCCCCACCCGAATGGTAAGGCTATAAAAGCGGAGCCTTGCTGTACAAATAGTGAAGTCATGGAGGTTGACTACCATCAGAGTAATGATATGAATGAACCCCCCTGACAGCCTGACCTACAATCATTGAAACATCCCCCATAGGGTAACTATGGACCCTATTGTACGTTAGGTGAAGGAGGGACAAGATTGTCCCAGAAAGGAGGGAGAAGAAATGTGTGAAAGGAAATGAATTAAGGAAGGAAGGGATCAGAGAGGAGAGGGAGTGTTCCCGGTTCCAGTTCCTGCTCCAAGAGTGAAAGGTATATTACAAAGTGTAGCCAAAAGTTCCAAGGTGGCATTGAACCTCCCAATTTCATCATTAAGTCTTGCTACTATTTGTTCCTGGGTCATAATCCAGGAAACTTTCCTCCTGCAACACTGAAAAGAAACAGTGGGCCTCTTTCAGGCCTTTGCAATTGTGATTTTAGCTCCTAGCAGGATAAAGAAAGAGAGGGCCTGTAAGTATTTAGGTAGGTTGGGAATGTTATGATTAAGTAGCGCTATGTCGGGGTTAGGAGCTACCATTTCGTTCATTAAAGAGCTAATAGTACGGAAGATCTTCTGCCAGAAGCATCTAATGTGGGGACAAGTGCATCATGTATGGAGCATTGTAGCTTCCAGCTCACATTCTCTGAAGCATAAAGGTGATAGTTCTGGGTAGATCAAAGCTAGTCTGGAGGGAACATAATACCACCTGATCAGCACATTAAGGCTAGCTTCTATGAGTGAAACATTACAAATACCTTTATAAGAGTGATGTGATGCCTGGAACCATTCTGGTGCAGACCAAGTTCTGCCTGTGTCCTCCCCCTAGGCCAGAGCGTAAGTCAGCTTGTCCAGCTTTGTCAGTAGGCCTGTATATATCAAGGAGATGCCTCCCCTCTGATCCATAGTATTGGAACACCAGTGTTCATAGGGGGTTATTGTGGGCGGATCCATTTTGTTGGTCCAGAGGGAGTTTAGAAAATGGGAGATTTGGGAAAATCTGAATATTTCAGTGTCGGGCATGTCCAGTTTCTTCCTGCAGTGGGACAAGGTGAGAGGACCTGCTGGGGAAAGGAAGTGGCCTATGCGGTAGAGGCCTTTATCCGTCCACCAGTGGACACTTTTATGTTCAATCCCAGGGGGAAGTTCATGTTATGGAATAAATGAGCTAGTGGTTTCAGAGGGGATGTCAGGGAGTGTTGTGAGTATATCTTGGAACATTGCCATGGAGTGCGAGAGGGTGGGGGACATCACAGCTGGCCTGATGTTTGGGTGGCACCATAGGAGATAATCAATGGTGTATAGGGGGATAGCGTTTTGTTCCATGGAAAGCCAATCAGGTTTTGGGTCCCTGGAGTAGACCATTGATATTTGTGAAAGTTTCGCTGCCTGGTAGTAGCCCCAGAGGTCAGGTAATCCCAGGCCACCCTGAGATTTTAGACGCAAGAGCATTTTGAAAGGGCACCCGTACCCCTTTGTTTGAGCAAAGTTTTAATTAAAACTTTCACTGTATAACTCATTGTGTTTAGGCTGATTCTCAATACTCTATGCAGATAAGCTATCTTTATAAATTCCTTTTAGCTGCCTAAAACGAATGATGAAATTAAATCTCTCTGTAGAAGCCTGGTTAACCCTTAGAAACTTAGGAGCGAGTTTACCCCTCCTCTCTTGTGTTATAACTCACATATAAAAGATATCATTCTCAATAAAGATTTCAGACTCACTTTGCACACGAAAGCTGCCTGTTGTGTGTGTGTCATTGCAGTCTCCAGAATTCTGATGGGATCGCTGTGGATTACCAAGGGTGTTCGGCTGTGCAGTAATCTATCCTTTCAGATGGGGGCTCTTCCCGGTTATAACAGTCATTACATGATAAGTGAATTTGTGTCTTATCTGATTAATTATTTCCTTGCAGTGGCTCTGATAAAACTTTAGTCCCGTTTAAATTGTATAAAAAGGAGACAGACCATGCCTACATGGACTAATATAGAAAAAGGTCTTTAGCAGACCTAAGAATGTCCTCTGGGAGGATACAAATATAAAAAAAGGTCTTTGACAGACCTAAGAAAGTCATTTGGGAGGACACAAATATTTAACCACTTCCCACCCGGCCAATGTACATATACGGCCGCGTGGGAGCCGTCTACTTCTGATAGGACGTTCAGATGACCTGATGTAGAATGCCCCATGTATGTAGATTACCTTGTAGTCTACTCAGTGGTCCTCCAGGCAACCCTGAGGTCCTGGACACCCCATCATGGTTCCGTCCTACTATGATTTGTTGTGTAGTCCAAGCCAGATTGCATCCAAGGAGGATGGTTTAGATCTGTTACACTGGTTAGCAGATAATGGGCACAAGGTGTCTAAGAAAAAGCTACAATGGTGTCAGGAGACTGTTAAATATATTGGTTTTGTACTCTACAAATGAGAAAGGAAAATCAGTCACAAGAGAGCAGTGGCTCTCCTGGGTCTGCCCCACTCACTTTCTAAGAAGGACATGTTATCTTTTCTTGGTATGGTTGGTTACTGCCGCCAATGGATACCTGATTGTTCCTACTACAAGAATCTCCTGAGGCAAGCCACAGGTACTGACATGCCAGATTGTGTGAAATGGAATGATGAAATGTACAATGTTTTGTGTATCTTAAAAATGCAATGGTCAAAGCTCCTGGACTTGGATTACCTGCCAGGGACAATGTAAAACATTTGTGGGGGTCCTAGAGCAGGAGCATGGGTGCAAACTCCGCCCTATTGCATTTTTTTCAAGGATTGTGCCTATGCCAGTACAGGGCATGCCGGCATGTCTCAGAGCTCTGGCATCCTGTGTGATGGTGGTGGAAATGGCTACATCATTCACTCTAGGACATGCCACCACACTACACACCACTCACAATGTATCCATTCTACTAAAGAATATCCATACCCAGCACATGTCTGGGTAGGTTGAGCGGTTATGAAGTCATTTTACTTTCTAACCCAAAACATGAGATACAATATGCCTCTCCCACTTCTGGCCCAGCTCCAATCATGAATGCCTTGCTAGGCTTGAAAGGTGAGGAAGATGAGGTAGTGCCTCAACATGAATGCATGAACCTCATCCCCCAAGACACATCCCCCAGACCAGAGCAGTATTCAACTGCTCTCCCTGGAGCACAGAATGTCTTTGTGGATGGGTCTTGTTCAAGACAAAATGATAACACATACCATGCAGGGTATGCTTTTGTCCAATTGCCTGATAAAATACTGGCAGCAAACCCTGTCCAATTCCAATCAGCACAAGCTGCAGAACTTATAGCCCTTACTAGAGCTTGGCAGCTTTTTGAAGGACAGGATGTAAACATTTATACTGACTCCAAGTACGCATTCGACGTTGCGCACGATTTTGGAGTTATATAGAATAGTAGGGGGCTACACAGCAGCAGATGGTAAATCCATCTCACATTCCACACTTGTCACAAGCCTGTTAGAAGCCATACAACCATCAAAATCCATTGCTATATTGCACTGTAAGGCACATACAGGTCAGCAAGATGACATAGCCAAGGGAAATGCTTTAGCTGACAAAGCAGCAAGAGAGGCAGCATCCAAAAATATGCTACAGACAAAGACATCCAGCAATGGAATGCAGTAGGTGTGCAGTAAAGCTCAGAATATGAGCTTGCCTGCCATGAGGGGAGACCATGTATTCCTGTAGCAAGTTCTCCTTTATTTATTGTACAATACCATGGTGTAGGACACAGAGGCTGGCGGTCATATGTTAATTAAGAGATAAGGATTTTTGCATCCCTGGTCTTCCCCCCCATCCATCCGAAATAATCCCAGGAACCCTCACAAGGCAAAACATGGGCACCTAATCTATCCATCCACACCATTCACTCATTTACAAATTGATTTCACACACATCCCTAAATTAGGTAAGAGACAAGAATACCTACTTGTAATAGTGGGCATGTTCTCAAGATAGAAATGTTTGTCACAACAAAGGAAGATGCATGAACAGTAGTGAGAATTCTTACACAGGAAATCATTCCCAAATGGGGATGCCTGCTTCAGATCAACTCAGACAATGGCCCTGCATTTATGGCCAAAGTCTGCCAAGATCTAGTGAAAATGCTCAAAATTGACTGGAAGTTTCACATACCTTATCACCCTCAAAGTTCAGGTATAGTGGAAAGGATGAACAGAACCATTAAGGATAAGATCAGGAAGGCCACTGAAGGTACATATACCAATTGGAAGAAGGTCACCCTCTAAGAAAACAGGATACTCTCCTTTTGAAGTCCTAATGGGTAGGCCATTCCCCACCCCAGGGGCCAGACAGCCACTTATGTAAGAAAGAGGGGACCTTGATCTCATTCAGGAAGAATATGTAAGAAAACGTATTGAAACTTGGGATAAAATGTAAAGAAATGTTGCTCGCACCTCTCCTTTTTCTTCACAGGAACCTACACACCCTTGCCAGGTGGGTGACACCATGGTGGTCCAGCAATTGAACCGCACCAAGAAGCAGGAGTATCCCTTTGGACCCTCAACCACAGTGATCGCAGTTACTCGCACAGCTATTCTGGTAGAGGGACAACAGGTCCGGATTCATGCCAGTCATGTGAAGAAGGTGAACCAAACACCTAAGAGGAAGATTAAAGACAAAGAAGGTGAAGTAAGCAGTGAAAATCCTCAAATAGTGAGTGAAGCAGGTGGTCAAGACTCTGAAAATGATGACCTTGCTTATTTAACCACAGACTTCTGGGAAGGCCTTGTGCCTCCTATTCTTGATCACTTTGATTGTGTTCCTACACACATGGATCATAACTAACTGTATATATCATCCTTAGGACTAGGGTACTATAAAAGGCATATGTGGAGCACAACCTATACATGAAACACGTAAAAGTTCAAAATGAGAATCAATGGGAGAAAGTTAGATGGGGAAGTGTCAACCACATTCCATGATAAAATGTTACTGATGAAGTTCAAATATGCATATGCACAGAAATCAGGTTATGAGAAATGTTGGATATGTAGTAAACTAGAGTCACCTAATTATATTGCTTTACAAAGATCTGGGTCTACTATCTCATCTGAATGTCTTGATCGGAGACTCCCTAACTTGATTTACCAGAATGGTGCCTTTTGACTCGGATACAGTCCAGTGGGCTCCCAGCCAGAGAGACACGAAACTCACGTTGAGCACTCAAGTGGCCACGGTAAGAAACTGTTATTCTTACTTATTCTGCTCTCCGTGGCGAGTAATTAGTCAGTGTCTGGAGTCCATTGACTGAAAGAATCTTATGCTGTTGATGAGATGGTGAGATTAAAGTAAAATGATGTGTTTGATTACTATGGCCACTCGAATCCCTGACCCAGGTGCTGAAAGTAAATCTTATCTCAGTCCTTTTTTCAGTAGAAACTCTGTAGTAAAGTAATTGAGCATATGATCAATTGCAACTCCATTTTGTAATCTCCCCTCCATTTTAAAAGCTTGTTTTTAAAGAATGTACGTGCTTTATCTTACACTTCATTAGAGTTTTAGACTTTTTGTTTGAGCCCAGTTTTAATGAAAACTTTCACTTTATGACTCATTGTGTTTAGGCCGATTCTCAGTAGTCTATGCAGATAAGCTATCTTTATAAATTCCTTTCAACTGCCTAAAACTAATGATGAAATAAAATATCTCTGTAGAAGCCTGGTTAACCCTTAGAAACGTAATAGTGAGTTTACCCCTCCCCTCTTGTGTTGTAACTCACATATAAAAGATATCATTCTTAATAAAGATTTCAGACTCACTTTGCACACAAAAGCTGCCTGTTGTTTGTGTGTCATTGGGGTCTCCAGAATTCTGACAGGATTGCTGTGGATTACTAAGGGTGGTCAGCTGTCCAGTAATCCATCCTTTCAGCTTCCATGTTTTATTGTCAAAGCTTAATTGGACAAGCTGAAGTTAGAAGTGGATTGGCTATAATGCACAGCTGCACCAGATTCTGAGTGCTCCAATTTTAGTAAATCTCCCTCAATGACTAACAATAAAAAATTCCATGATCAAGTATGAAATTTCTAAGAAATAATCAATATAATAACTAAAACCAGATTATTAAAGCACCTCATTCTCTGCACAAACTCAGCAAAATAAAACAAAATGTACAACACACTCCACCCTCATACCAATGGGGTGGATTTACTAAAGACAGATAGGGTGTTCTCTTTGCAATGGAAGTTTGAAAAGGGAAATTTCCCCAAAGCTTAGTAAATGTGGTTAAATTTCACTTTGCAAAACATACCCATTTATGTACAAGAAAAATATAAACTGCATTTGTGTTGTATGTAAATGGAAGACAGAAGTCAGCGGAGTTAGATTTGATTTACTAAGCTCGGGAGAAAATTCCCGAACAAAGTACTACTTCTCCTGCAATGTAAACCGCCCTTTTGCCTTTTGTAAATTAACCTCAATGACATAATCTTTAAGTGTGCTGCATAAAATAGAACTAAATAACACAAACTGAACAACAGTAAGCAATAAAAGTCACATTTTACATATATTACATATTACATATATTACATATTACAATCTGACGGTACGATCTTTGTACAATCAGTTTTAGGTGTACCAGGAGGACTATGTATCTGAGGAGCTACCTAAACTATCCAATCAATCAGTACCCAATTAGGCAGACCCTTGCAACCTTGTTGGATGATCTAAAAGAGATAGTTGTGCTATGGTGTAGGTTACTTATGTGTTGCTATAAAAAGAACTGCTGAACCATTAATAGTGAAAACTCCTATCACTCAAAATACATACAGTGCTGTGAAAAACTATTTGCCCCCTTCCTGATTTTTTATTTTTTTGCATATTTCTTACAGTTAAATGATTCAGATCATCAAACTAGTTTTAATATTACACAAAGATAACCCAAGTTAATCCAAGATGACGTTTTTAAATGATTATTTCATTTATTAAGGGAAAAAAGCTGTTCAAACCTGCCTGGCCCTATGTGAAAAACTGAATTATGAATTAGCTTTGATTAACCACAATTTTTTGGAAAGCTGAGTTTAATTTCACTTGCCACACCCAGGCCTGATTACTGCCAGACCTGTTGAATCAAAAAATCCCTTAAATAGAAGCTGTCTGACAAAGTAAAGCACGCTAAAAGATCTAAAAAAGCAACACATCATGCTGCAATCTAAAGAAATTCAAGAACAGATGAGAAACAAAGTCATTGCCATGTATTAGTCTGGAAAGGATTACAAAGCCATTTCTAAGGCTTTGGGACACCAGAAAACCATGGTGAGAGCCATTATCCACAGAGTAAATTTGGAACAGTGGTGAACCTTTCCCGAAGTGGCTGGCCAACCAAAATGACTCCAAGAGCACAACAACGACTCATCCAGGAGGTCATAAAAGAACCCAGAACAACATCTAAAGAACTACAGGCCTCACTTGCCTCAGGTAAGATCAGTGTTCATGATTCAACAATAAGAAAGAGACTGGGCAAAAATGGCATCCATGGGAGAGTTCCAAGGCCAAAGCCACTGATGACCAAAAAGAACACAAAGGCTCCTCTCACATTTACCCAAAAAAATCTTGAGTATCCCCAAGACTTTTAGGAAAATATTCTGAAGACTGATGAGACAAAAATTTTACTTTTTGGAAGGTGTGTTCCCATTACATCTGGCATAAAACAAATAAAGCATTTCATAACAAGAACATCATACCAACAGTCAGACATGGTGGTGGTAGCGTGATGGTCAGGGGCTGCTTTGCAGCTTCGGGACCTGGATGACTTACCATAATTGATGGAACCGTGAATTCTGAGCTCTACCAGAAAATCCTAAAGGAGAATGTCTGGCCATCAGTTTGTGACCTTAAACTCAAGTGCACTTGGGTTATTCAGCAGGACAATACTCCGAAACACAACAGCAAGTCCACCTAAAATGGTTCAGACAAAGCAAAATTTAGGTTTTGGAGTGGCCTAGCCGAAGCCCAGACTTAAATACAATTGAGATGCTATATCATGACCTTACACAGGCTGTTTATGCTGGAAAACCATCCAATATGGGTGAATTAAAACAATTCTGCAAAGAGTGGGCCAAAATTGCTCCACAGCAATGTGAAAGACTCATTGTCAGTTATCGCAAATGCTTGGTTGCATTTGTTGCTGTCAAGGGTAGCATAACCAGTTATTAGGTTTAGTGGGGCAATTACTTTTTCACATAAAGCCAGGCAGGCTTGGACAGCTTTTTTGCCTTAATAAATGAAACCATCATTTAAAAACTGAATTTTATATTTACTCGGGTTATCTTTGTGTAATAATAACATGTATTTGATGATATGAGTCATTTAAGTGTGACACACATGCAAAAAAATAAAGAATCTGAAAGGGGGGCAAATACTTTTTCACAGCATTGTATATAAGAAAAAGAAAAAATAGTGCGCTGTTCATTAAAAGTAAATATATATATCACATATATGAATCCCTTTAATGTGGTTGTAAACCTTTGTGTTTTTTTGTATAAAAATAACAAATATGCCTATACTTACCTGCTCTGTGTAAAAGTTTTGCAGAGAGCAGCTCTGATCCTGTCTTTCTGGGGTCCCCTGTTGGCGCACCAATCCCCTCTTTTTCATTGGTTGCCCCCACAGAAATCTGCTTTCCATGGGGGGACCCGTGCAAGCTTGCTCCTAAATCCTGCTACTGTATCCATTGACACAGACATTAGAGCTCAGCCCTGAACCCTCCCCCTCCTGTGTCACATGATTTGATTGACAGTGGCGGGAGCAAATGGCTCCTGCTGCTATCAATCTGTCCTATGAGAAGAGACAGTGACTGAAGCCACTGAGCTCTTGCACATTACTTGATCAAATCAGGTAAGAAAAAAAGGGGGGGGGAGGGGTCTCATAGGGAGCTACAGTACAGAAGGTTTTTCACCATAATGCATTTTGAAAAACCTTAAAGCTTTAGAACCACTTTAACATTATAGAGTGGCCAGCCCAATCCCTGGACCTTAATCCAATAGAAAACTCAAGGGGTGACATCAAAAAACACTGTTTCTGCAGTAAAACCAAGAAATGCAGTGAATTGTCCTGGGCTGGAATACCTTTTCACAGGTGCCAGAAGTTGGTCGACTCCATGCAACACAGATGTAAAGCAATTCTCAGAAACATTGGTTATACAACTAAATATTAGTTCAGTGATTTACAGGCAAGCTAAATCTTCGTATTTTTTAGTTTATACAGTAAATGTTTGAGTTAGTAAAGAAAAATGCTTGAGGTGCTTGTAGCCATATAAGAAAAATGCAGACACTGCTATTTTTTGGAAAAGCCTAATATTCTCTTTTTTTCACTTTCTGTAAATTAATAACAAATTTGAAACATTTTTTTTCATGTTTTGATTTGGAATAGACTGTGCAGTGTTCCCAGTGCATTTGCTTTAATCACTTTTTAAAACACACTGATATTATTTTTAACACAACTGTACCAGTATGCTAGGCTCGCTTGGATTATGGGAACAAGAATTGCTATAGGCTAAGCTGTACTAAGCTATATTACCTGACAACTCGTATAGTGGAAACCATTGCAGTACATTGGTTTTGATATAATTGGTTGATTTTTTGTGAGACAAAAGATATAATGTCTGGTACATTATCAGTTTAAACATTGAAAACGTTGGTGGTATCACCATACTTGGAAGGAGTAGCTGAATGTGTTTTGGGTTGTAATTATAAGTATGCCCCATGCTGTCTGTTGGAAGGCAACATATTTTAATATCATAAAAATGATATCATGTTACAGTCATGTGGCCTAAGTTGGAATTTGCAAGTTGACCTAGCAGGGTGTTTGAAACAAGGAGTCATAAATGGGAATCCATATCCTAACAGGATGTTCTCGCCTTGGCCTCCTGATGTGAGGTATGGGGGTAGAGGAGCAACAAATAAGACCTCCTGGAGAGGTGTGAATTCAAATGTCCTGAGTTACAGAACTTTCAAGGCCAGCTGTCACTGAAGGATGACCCGGTCAAATACCGGTGATATATGGATGAATGCTGCCCCTAGTGGACACTACAGCTTACTTCCTTGAAGAAGGACTAGAGAAGAATATACTTCCTGGTGATTAGGAAGGACTGCCTCTTATGGATTTTTTCATTGGATAGATAGGCGGACAGTTGGTGATTGTGTGGGTGATGTCTGAGTAATGATCAGTCTAAAGTTCTTCCTCTTTGCTCTTGGCTCTTGCCCCATTGAGACCAGATGAATGCTATCGAATACAGAGGACGACCTTACTTAAAGTATAATTTATGTTCTTTTGTTTTATATTCAATGTAATATTTTGTTTAGTGTTTTATGTTAGCATTCCAACTTTTTGGGGATCCTTGCTTATTTAAGCTTTGTGTTAATTATTATAGCTAACCTTGTTATTGTGCCATCACCATTAACTTTATCAGAGCTTTGATAGACTAGCTATTTATAGGAATAGACAAGTTAATACATATTTATGATAAATAGGGGGAATCCAAGAACCACCCATATTTATTTCATTTGGAACCCCAGAAGCAGGAGTGTGGAAAGAAATTCTGCACATAATCCAAACCCTAATGTATTTTTGTCTTGAGTTCCTATAAACTAAGAAGTCCTCAACTCTACAAGAGACCCAGAGCTGAAAGCATTCCTCTACTGTGGACAAGATTTGCACTGGTTCGTGAATTTTAAAGCCCTGCTTGAGTGATCCTGAAAGTTCTGTGAAATACTACAGTACAATACTTCAGTGAGCGGATGCACATATCTGGTTAGTATAGTGTTTGAGAATTTTTGGCTGGTGTATGTGTTAAAGTTTATTGTATTGTTAATACAATTATTTTAGGCCTGTGTAGCTGTTCAGGTATGTAGGTATGTGCCAGCAAATGGGAGGGACTAATCACCCTGGGTTAACTGATGTACCCTGCATATTTATAGGATAAACCAGACATCTTTGAAGAGAAAGTGAGAGAAATATAGATTATATTTTATATTTTTTGTATCCATGTGAAAGTGAAATAGCTTTTTGCTCTAACAGAAGAAGAATGTTGCCTACAATCTGAAATAAGAGGGCTAAAGCCAGTGATGGTAAGGAGACAGTAGGACACTGATTTAATAGTGTGCTTCTCCTTGAGGGACTACAAGTCCATATTAGCTTTTCAACAGCTGTGTGTCTCTGTGTGTGTGCGTCTTGTGTTAACAGTTACTGTTTAGGCTGGCTAAGCAAGTTTCAGTGTGAACTTAAGTACCATATCAATGGAGGTCATTAGACTTTTCCTTAAAAGTATGCCTTTGCTAATTTTAACACTTCAGCAAAGAACACTTTAACCCACCAATTTAATGATTTATTAAAACAATGTGATGTTCAAAACGAAAATATGAAAAAAAAACACCATCTAAGAAAGGCAAGAAAGTGAGAATGGCGAATGTGGTATGCATGCTGTTGAGAATGAAGGTGATAGCTGAAAAATAGTGATGGATGAACTTCAGACGGGACGTTTCGCGAACGCGGACCGCGAACGCGGCCGATAGTTCGCGAACCGGAACGTTCGCGGCGGGCCCCATTGACTTCAATGGGAGGCGAACTTCGCAAACCTACAGGTCAAATTTGCAGCCACAAAATAATTAATAGCTGTGCAAACATAGTCCCACCACATGGCCAATGACATAACACATGTATGAGGTGAATCTGGGATCGATAACTACAAGCATTCTTTTTTTATATGGGAAATTGTAACAATTCAGAACTGTGGAGCGCATGAAGGCAATGGAGGAGAGGGAAGGTCAGGGACCAGGGTAGGCAAAGAAGAGGGTGCAGGAGATGATCACCAGCAGTGTGACATACAGCAATGACACCTGCACCGTGATAGAGTCATCTGACACCAGCACCGTGATAGAGAGCACTGACATCAGCAGCGTGACATACAGCAATGACACCTGCACCGTGATAGAGCCATCTGACAACAGCACCGTGATAGAGAGCACTGACATCAGCAGCGTGAAATAAAGCACTAACACCAGCACCGTGATATACAGCACTGACAGCAGCACCGTAATAGAGAGCACTGACATCAGCAGCGTGACATAAAGCACTAACACCAGCACCGTGATATACAGCACTGACAGCAGCACCGTGATAGAGAGCACTGACATCAGCAGCGTGACATAAAGCACTGACACCAGCACCGTGAAATACAGCACTGACAGCAGCACCGTGATAGAGAGCACTGACATCAGCAGCGTGACATACAGCAATGACACCTGCACCGTGATAGAGTCATCTGACAACAGCACCGTGATAGAGAGCACTGACATCAGCAGCGTGACATAAAGCACTAACACCAGCACCGTGATATACAGCACTGACAGCAGCACCGTGATAGAGAGTACTGACATCAGCACCGTGATATACAGCACTGACACCTGCACCGTAAGCAGCCCCAGGAGGAAGTTAGCATAGCACAGGGATGGTGGGAGCCCCTCATAATGAGCATAGCACAGAGATGGTGGGGGCCCCTCATAATGAGCATAGCACAGGGATGGTGTGAGCCCCTCATAATAAGCAGCCCCAGAGGATGTCAGCATAGCACAGGGATGGTGGGAGCCCCTCATAATAAGCACCCCCAGGAGGAAGTCAGCACAGCACAGGGATGGTGGGATCCCCTCATAATAAGCAGCCCCAGGAGGAAGTCAGCACAGCACAGGGATGGTGGGAGCCCCTCATAATGAGCATAGCACAGGGATGGTGGGAGCCCCTCATAATATGCACAGCAGAGGTACAGCCCCAGGAGGATGTCAGCACAGCACAGGGATGGTGGGAGCCCCTCATAATAAGCAGCCCCAGTAGAAATATGACACTGCTCAACCTCTTCAAAGAGGAGGGTACAAGCATATAGTACGGTGTGCTTTTTTTGGACAAGGAAGTGAGCCAAATTAAGAAAGAAGGTCTCTGTGCTCGATTAAAAAAATTGTTTACAGACATATACATGGTCTACTGGTCACATGTGTTGAATTCCTCCGAGATCCATGCCTCATTCATTTTTAGAAATGTGAGATAGTTAACACTGTCGTGAGCTAGGCGAGTACGCTTATCGGTCATGATCCCCCCTGCTGCGCTGAACGTCCTTTCGGACAGGACACTGGATGAGGGGCAAGCCAACAGTTCGATTGCAATTTGGGCAAGCTCTGGCCAGAGGTCAAGCCTGCCCACCCAGTAGTCCAGGGGTTAATCACTCCTCAGAGCCTCCACATCGGCCGTTAACCCGATGTAGTCGGACACCTGACGGTCTAGGCGTTCCCTGATGTTGGATCCGGATGACACCTGTCGATGGGTCGGCTGAAAGAATGACCTCATATCCGAAGTCACCAACACATCTTCAAACCGGCCTGTTCTTGCAGGCGCTGTTGGATTGGTACCCGCAACTCCTTCTCTGGGAGTGGGAATTGCTCCTCTGCCAGCGCACGCAAAGGCAGAATGTAGCATTTCTCGAAGCAAGGCCTGGAAGTGCTCCATTCTGACAGCCCTCTGTGACAGCGGTAACATTTCCACCATTTTGTTTTTGTACGGGGGGTCTAAGTACGTTGCCACCCAGTACTGGTCCTTGACCCTTATGCTTTTTATACGGGGTCCCTATTAAAACACTGGAGCATGAAGGCCCCATTTGCACTAAAGTGGAAGCGGTGTGGTGGCCTGGCTCCTGCTCATCATCCAGGATAATGTCGTCCTCTTCATTCTCCTCTCCCCATCCACGCACAACAACAGGGGTCCCAGAAAGGTTTAAAGCATGCTCTTCTTGCTCCTCCTCATCCGCCCCGGCACCATCCTCCTCTGACTCCTCTTCAGACTCCTGTTGTTGACTTGTCTCAGATAGAGTAGCCCCCCCTGGGAATTCATCCAGCATTGCAACTTCCTCATCTTCCCGCTCCTGCTCCTCCACAGCTTGATCAATGACACGACGCAATGCACGCTCCATAAAGAAGGCATAAGGTACCATGTCACTGATGGCGCCATGGCTGCGACTGACCAGTTTGGTGATCTCCTCAAATGGGCGCAGAAGTCTGCATGCGTCGTGCATGAGCAGCCACTGGCACGGTGAAAAAAAACCCAGCTCCCCAGAACCTGTGCTGCCGCAGAGTTCATACAGGTAGTCGTTAACTGTACGTTTCTGCTGGAGCAGCCTATCAAGCATATAGAAAGTTGAGTTCCATCTTGTCGGGCAATCGCAAATAAGACGTCTGACCGGCAGATTGTGTCGCTGCTGAATGTCAGCAAGGCGAGCCATGGCCGTGTAAGATCTTCTGAAATGGGCCGAGATTTTCCTTGCCTGCCGCAAGATGTCCTGGACCCCAGGGTATTTGACAAGGAATCGCTGCACGACCAAGTTTAAGATGTGTGCCATGCATGGCACGTGCGTGATTATGCCCTGTTTCAATGCACTAAGCAGATTGGCACCGTTGTCACACACCACTTTACCAACTGTCAAATTGAGCGGTGTTAGCCACTGATCTGCCTGTGAACGCAAAGCTGAAAGGAGTGCCGGGCCAGTGTGGCTCTTGGCTTCCAGGCACAACAGACGCAGCACGGCATGGCAACGTCTCACCTGGCATGTCGAATAGGTTCTGGGGAGCTTGGGCGGCACAGCGGAAGAGACGCTAGCAGCGGAAAAGGAGGAGTCAGCCGAGGAGGAGAGGGAGGAGGATGGAGTAGGAGGAGGAGGAGAAGAAGAGTCAGGCCTGCATGCAATCCGTGGCGGTAAAACCAAATCTACACGGGTGCCACGGGTTACATGCTTGACGGCCGTCAGAAGGTTCACCCAGTGGGCAGTAAAAGTGATATACCTTCCCTGCCCGTGTTTGCTAGACCACGTGTCTGTGGTCAGATGTATCTTGGCACCGACACTGTGTGCCAGAGATACATTCACTTGCCGCTGAACATGGCGATATAGCTCTGGGATGCCCTTCTGTGAGAAATACTTCCTTCCTGGGACCTTCCATTGTGGTTTTCCAATGGCCACAAATTTGCGAAAGGCCTCCGAGTCCACCAGTTTATATGGCAGTAGTTGGCGGGCTAGGAGTTCTGACAAGCCAGCCGTCAACCGTTGGGCAAGAGGGTTATCCGGCGTCATCATTTTTTTTACGCTCGAACATTAGGCCCACGGAAGCCTGCCTTTTTGCAGAAAAAAAACGTGAGCTTGGCGTGATGGAAGGTGGAGTGGAGGACAATTGTGAGGAGAGAGGAGAAGTAGAAGACGAGGCTGGACGGTGAGAGCCTGGAGTGTGGCTTTTTTTTTTTTCCGTTGCTCCCACTGAGCTCGGTGATGGCTGCTCATGTGCCTTCTTAAGGCGGTCATCCCTAGGTGAGTGTTGGGCTTACCGCGACGAATGCATTGACTGCAAAGATTGCAGATGGCAACGCTATTGTCAGCAGCGGACACGTTAAAAAAAGCCCACACTGCGGAGCCATGTGCCGATGTCATGTGAGCGCCAGATGTGACCGTACATGGTCGATGACTCGCTCCTGATACATTTGCAGTCTGCTTTGTCCCTCCTGTGCAATGTAAGTTATTCCTGCTTCTCCTCCCTATCTGCTGGTCCATATCTCCCTCTGAACTCCCCTCCTCTTCCTCTCTTGTGGGCACCCACGTGACATCACTAGACACGTCATCATCGACGTCACCTTCCCCACCGCTATAAGTAGAGATCTCGGAGTAGGCAGCAACACCGGGGACCAACCACCTCCTTGGGCTGATCTGGGTACTGTCGTCAGACTGCTGAGTGGTGCTTGTTGCTACCTCCTCTTCCTGATCCAATACCAAGAGTGGCTGCGCATCAGAAATGTCTTGATATGGATCGGAAAATAATTCCTGTGACTCAAGCGGAAGGTATGTGGTGGTGGTGGTGTTGTTGGTGGTAGTGTCTTTGGGGGTGCACATAGCAGCGAGTGAAGAAGAGGGTGCAGATCGAGAGGATGAGGAGGGTGCAGAAGAGTAAGGCTGAGTGAGCCACTCAACCAAGTCTGGTGTGTCCTTTAAAGTAATTGAACGCACCTTCTGCAACTTCCCACTTTGGCTCAAGCCTGTTGCTCCTGCCCTACCCCTACCACCCCTGCGGAAGGACCTGCCTCTTCCTCTGCCTGTCATTTTTTAAATGACCCTGTGACAAAACTCTCAGTCCCTATACCGATGAAGGACTGCTGCAGTATAGGGCAGCGGTCAGCAGTAGTGCACCTCAACCCTATGTATTGTGGACCTATGCTAGTCCTTATAGAATAGCAGACTGTACCTCACTCAACCCTATGTACTGTAGAACCCTAGACAGACCAAGTTACCAGTCCTTATAAGGACCTTTGTGGAACAAGTAGGTTGTGAAGGATTAGCAGACTGTACCTCAGTCCCTATACCGATGAAGGACTGCTGCAGTATAGGGCAGCGGTCAGCAGTAGTGCACCTCAACCCTATGTATTGTGGACCTATACCAGTCCTTATAGAATGGCAGACTGTACCTCATTCAACCCTATGTACTGTAGTACCCTATACCTTACCAGTCCTTATAAGGACCTTTGTGGAACAAGTAGGTTGTGACTTATTAGCAGACTGTACGTCAGTCCCTATACCGATGAAGGACTGCTGCAGTATAGGGCAGCGGTCAGCAGTAGTGCACCTCAACCCTATGTATTGTGGACCTATACCAGTCCTTATAGAATGGCAGACTGTACCTCACTCAACCCTATGTACTGTAGAACCCTAGACAGACCAAGTTACCAGTTCTTATAAGGACCTTTGTGGAACAAGTAGGTTGTGACTGATTAGCAGACTGTACGTCAGTCCCTATACCGATGAAGGACTGCTGCAGTATAGGGCAGCGGTCAGCAGTAGTGCACCTCAACCCTATGTATTTTGGACCTATACCAGTCCTTATAGAATGGCAGACTGTACCTCACTCAACCCTATGTACTGTAGTACCCTATACCTTACCAGTCCTTATAAGGACCTTTGTGGAACAAGTAGGTTGTGACTGATTAGCAGACTGTACGTCAGTCCCTATACCGATGAAGGACTGCTGCAGTATAGGGCAGCGGTCAGCAGTAGTGCACCTCAACCCTATGTATTGTGGACCTATACCAGTCCTTATAGAATAGCAGACTGTACCTCACTCAACCCTATGTACTATAGCACCCTACACCAGGTTATTACCAGTCCTTATAAAGGACCTTTGTGGAACAAGTAGGTTGTGAATGATTAGCAGACTGCAGCAGAAGGGCAGCAGTCAAGTATAATATTCTTTCTATATTTGGAAGAAAGAATATTATACGTGTACAAGCCTATTACCATACCACTGATACCAGTCCTGAAAAGAACCTTTGTGGACCTAATATAGTAACAGCTACTGATTAAACTGACCCTCACTGCCTCACACACTGCTTCCGGCCTGTCCCTATATAAACTGACAAAACAGAGGCTACTGGAACAATAACTGGAATAGCACTTTTGTGGACCTGATAGTAACAGCTAATGACTAAACTGACTGTCCCTACAGCAGACACACTGTCCTGTCCCTTTCTCTAAACTGACAAAAGACGCTCAGGCTGCTGCAACAATCAGTAGCACAACAAACCTATATACACCTAACACCTATACCAGTCCTGAAAAGAACTTTTGTGTACCAAATAGCTAGCAATTTGGGTCACTGCAATCTCTCCCTGCTCCACACAGCAACCTCTCCCTATAGTGACAGAAGAAAGAATGTAAAATGGCCGCCGGATCGGGTGTATTTATAAGTTAAGGGGAATGTCCAAGTGTCCATGTGCTGTAATGTCTCAATTGGCTGTCCTGTACCCCATGATGGATGTGTCATCATAGGTCAAAGTTCTTTTACACAGTAAACACGGAAGTCCGCCGGGGGGGCGAACCGTTCGGCCATCACTACTGAACAAATAGAAATGCAGAAACACAGTGTATGTGAGTGTGATGAACTGAGGGATGAAATTGAACAACTGGTAACTGAGAATGGTGCGTTGGAGCAGAGATTGGATGAGTTGGAGGAAACATGTATGTTGAGGGAACAGTGTATAGCAGAACAGAGAGAGGCTACGAATGAAACTTGTATATAAAAAAAAAAACATAGGAGAAAGTTACAAGAGTATAAAACACAGCTAACCCAAAAAGATCATGCCATTCTATATTTGAAAGCACAGGCAATGGATAAAGTGCACAGTCATTGTTGTGCTAACAAGGATACACATCCCTTAGTGACACAGGAGCAAGGAGACAGGATCCTGGGGGACCTGGGGATACTGGGGGAACAGCAGCCAATATATTTGGCTGACAATCCTGACAATCCTGAAGAGTCCCCAAACCAGAGTTCTTCTCTCTTTACTCCTGCTTTAGAAAAGGACTGGGCAAGGAATAAGGACTATAAGAAGGGAGGGTAGCACCCAATCTACAACACTCCCCATACAAGATCACACAAATCTGCCAGATTTTCATCAGTCTCTCAAACAGGCTGGAAGCTGTGGTGACAGAGTACACTTTGAACAATAGGGATGCATGCAGACTCCTTCACGCTTGGCTTTCATTGTAACTATGTGAAAATCAGCAACCACCAGTCGGAAAGTCACAGAGGTCTATCTCCCAAGATGAACTCAAATTGGAGAAACTCAGCAGATAGAATCAGGGAAATGCAGCGCACAATGGGAGAATGAGAGATACTAGAGGTTCAGACACCCTAGAGAATACCACATTTAGGAGAGTAATTGATCCAATACACTTTTGCAGTGAATATTTCTCCATTTATAAAGCCACATACAATTGTCCTGATATGTGTCCTGATATGTGTCCTGATGACAGTAGTTTTCTGTGTTCTATGGCTAATAAGTGCACACGTGTTGATTACCATACCAGAATTGCACTGAAGAATGCCACATCATACCAAACCTTTATAAATATATTAAGGGACTGTGTTCAGGAGATTGATCAAGATAATAGGCCACACAAAAGAATTTCTGAGGTAGTCAAAAGCGAAGGGAGGTTGTGAATTGCAGGCAGGTGTTACAAGTGTATCACCTAGATTGTCTAGGAGAGCCACGGGTGATAAAAAGCCTTTGCATAGGAAGGAGCAACAAAAGCATAGATCAAATAAGGTAGCACAAAGCACTATATGGTCCTCTTTTGAGGGAGTTACAGAGGATAGGAAATGAGTTAAAGAAAACCAGAAGGAATATAAATACCTCGTACACACGATCAAACAATCCGGTGTAAAAGTCCGGCGGACTCAAGTCCGCCGGACAATCCCCCCATGTGTGGGCTCCGGCAGACTTTTTTTACCCAAAAGTCCGGCGGACTAAGAAAGTATTTTTGCACTCCAATCTGTCCTGACTCGCATTTCGGCGGACAATCCGGCCGTGTGTGTGCCAGTCCGCCGTACTTTTGAAATGAACTGACTTTTCCCGCCCGGAGAAAAGTCCGCTCATTTGGAGCGCGTCTCCAGGTAGCCGGGGCCAGCGAAGGAGGCGTCGCTGGCCCCGTCACCTGGTATGGACTTAAAGGGGAACCCCTACACTGAAAAATCGGAGTGGGGGTCCCCCCAGGTCCATATCAAACCCTTATCCGAGCACGCTACCCGGCCGGCCAGGAAAGGGGATGGGGACGAGCGAGTGCCCCCCCTCCTGAGCCGTACCAGGCCGCGTGCCCTCAACATAGGGGGTGCCTTGGGGAAGGGGGGCCGTGCACCCCCCCACCCCAAAGCACCTTGTCCCCATGTTTATGAGGACAAGGGCCTCTTCCCGACAACCCTGGCCGTTAGTTGTCGGGGTCTGCGGGCGGGGGGCTTATCGGAATCCGGGAGCCCCCTTTAATAAGGGGACCCCCGGATACCGGCCCCCCACCCTATGTGAATGAGACCCCCGAAATCGAAAGAAGAGGGTGGCAGCGAAGAAGAAAGCCGGGCTCCTCCGCTAGTGAAAGAGCTAGAAAAAGAGCAGAAGATAGCGGAGGAGTCCGGAGAGAAGACCCCCGAAGACGGAAGAAGACCCCCGGAGCTGTGCAATAAACTATTTTAACCCTTGTGTGTTGTGATTTTTTTTTTACTTTTTTTCACAGGTGAATGGGTAGGGGTACATTGTACCCCATACTCATTCACATAGGGTGGGGGGCTGGTATCCGGGGGCCCCCTTATTAAAGGGGGCTCCCGGATTCCGATAAGCCCCCGCCAGCAGACCCCGACAACCAACGGCCAGGGTTGTCAGGAAGAGGCCCTTGTCCTCATCAACATGGCCGCGTGGCCCCCTTCCCCAAGTCACCCCCCATGTTGAGGGCACGCGGCCTGGTACAGCTCAGGAGAGGGGCGCTCGCTCGCCCCCACCCCCTTTCCGGGTAGCGTGCTCGGTTACGGGTCTGATATGGACCTGGGGGGACCCCCACGCTGTTTTTCGGCGTAGGGGTTCCCCTTTAAGTCCATACCAGGTGACGGGGCCAGCTACACCTCCTTCGCTGGCCCCGGCTACCTGGAGACGCTCTGAAAATGAGCGGACTTTCCTCCACGTGTGTGGGCGAGTCCGTTCATTTCAAAAGTATGCCAGACTAAGTCCGCCGGATAGTCTGATATTTGTGTACGCGGCAAAAGTCTTACCTCCAACCAATCCTTATTTTAAACAATAGGAATGTCAGGCCCGGGTGTTGTCCCTAGCTTTAAAACATAGAAGGCTATATTGTGCTTCACTCTGTGTTGTTGTAGAGTATATGGTTCCTTTTAAATCCCCTCAACATAACCTGTTCATCCATACCTGGACTGGAACCATCCTATTTCTGTACAATGGGATTTTATTAAGGTTTTACAGGTTTAACATGTGAAATGTCAAAATAAACATATTTTTTGCAAAGAACATAGTGTCTTTGTCTTTTGTAGTACATGTGTGTCAGATAACAATTGAACACTTGGATTAGTATGTTACTGCCATCTCTAAATATAGATTACTTGACAAAGTTGTTAATAACAAATGCAAGAACTAAGATAGTACTTTGCACTATAGAAACCCTCTGTCTCTCCTTGTAAGATAGATAGGGTGTAGATCAGATTCCCCCAATTACACATTGAAGGAGATGATGAATCACAATACATTAGGGGAAGGATTAGGGGATGGTTGTAAAGGTTTGGGATGTGTGGGTGATCATGTTGGGTGCATGGGGTATGCATTTAGACAGTGGGGTCAGGGGGGCAAAGAGATTCAGAGAGGGTTTGGGAGGAATAATAGTGGGGACGAAGGAGGATAGATATTGTTCCATCTAATTGTCAGCTGCAACAGTCACACTCTCCTAGTACATAATGGAATCTAGTTCTGTAAACCACTCAGTCAGAGATGACGAGGGAAAATAGGCCCAGCTGCTGAGAAAAAAAAGATAAAGGGATAGAGCGATATAGTTGGACATCTATACCACTTAGTCAGGATTTTTAAATTCTTCTTGGTAATAAACATGTTTTGGGTAATGGTATTGTGGATGCTACATTTAATGATTTTTAGATATGCCTTTTTGTTCATTTTATATAAACAGAACAACATTGATTCATCAATTTAGTCTTCTGGTTATGGTGAAATAATGGCCAGTAGAAGTATGGTGATAATGCAATTATTTAGCTTTTCCTTTGCTTTTACATACCCTGGCAGAACTTATGATTTCTTGGCCATTTTTCAGAGAATATGAATGATAACACAAAAACTTTAGTTTCGATCATGGTTAGTGTTTGGCTAAAGCCATTTATTATCAATCAACTGTGTTTGCTCTTTTTAAATCATAATCACAACATAAACTACCCAAATGACCCTGATCAAAAGTTTACATACCCCCGTTCTTAATACCGTGTATTGCCCCTTTAACATCAATGACAACTTGAAGTCTTTTGTGGTATTTGTGGATGAGGCTCTTTATCTGCTCAGATGGTAAAGCTGCCCATTCCTCTTGGCAAAAATCCTTTTTTGGGCTGTCTTGCATGAACTGAGATCTCCCCAGAGTGGCTCAATAATATTGAGGTTAGGAGACTAAGCCCACGTACACACGGTCGGAGATTTTGCCAACCAAATCCGTCGGATTTTGCCCGTCGGATTTAGTCAGACGGATTGTGTCCGAAACTGTTGCATACACACGGTCGGGCCAAGTTGGCGAAAAATCCGATCTTTCAGAACATGATGACGTAATTTCATTACGATGGGACTACATTCAGGCTAGTAGCCAATAGCTTTGATGTAAGAATTTGATCTGAGCATGCGTGGCACTTGGTCCGATGAAAATGCTCTACACATGATCGGATTAGGTCCGTCCGGCCCAGTTGGTCGGGAAATATTTCCAACATGTTGGAAAATTGGGTCGGACGGAGATTCGGACGGAATCAGTCCGATGCATACCACACACAGTCGGATTATCTGACGACACGGTCCGATAAGACTCATTCCGACAGATTCTCCGACCGTGTGTACAAGGGCTAAGATGGCCAGAACCTTCACTTTATTCTGCTGTAGCCAATGACAGGTTGACTTGGCCTTGTGTTTTGGATCATTGTCATGTTGACATTAGGGATGAGCCGAAACCCCCCCCCCCCCCCGGTTCGGTTCTCACCAGAACTTGCCAACAGGCAAAACATTTGTACAAACACACAAACACTATTAAAGTCTATGGGACACGAACATGAAAAATCAAAAGTGCTCATTTTAAAGGCTTATGTGCAAGTTATTGCCATAAAAAAAGTGTTTGGGGACCCGGGCCCTGCCCCAGAGGACTTGTAATAATGTAAAAATTTTTTTTAAAAAGGGCAGTTTTTTTGGGAGCAGTGATTTAATAATGCTTAAAGTGAAACAATAAAAATTAAATATTCCTTTAAATATCGTGCCTGGGGGTGTCCTTAGTATGTCTGTAAAGTAGCAAATTTTTCCTGTGTTTAGAACAATACCACCGCAAAATTAAATTTCTAAAGGAAAAAAGTGTCATTTAAAACTACTCACAGTTGTAATGTATTGTCGGGTTCTGGCAATATAGATAAAAATCATTGAAAAAATCGACATGGATTTCCCCCCAGTCCATTACCAGGCCCTTTGGGTCTGGTATGGATATTAAGGGGAACCCTGCACCCAAATAAAAAAAAATGTGTGCCCCCCCAAAATCCATACCAGGCCCTTCTGGTCTGGTATGGATATTAAGGGGAACCCTGCACCAAAATGTAAAAAAAAATGGCATGGCCCCTCCCAAAATCTATACCAGGCCCTTCAGTCTGGTATGGCTTTTAAGGGAAACCCCAAGCCAAAAAAAAAAATGGGATAGGAGTCACCCCCAAAATTTATACCAGACTCTTACTCAAGCACACAACCTGGCAGGCTGCAGTAAAAGGGGGAGGGCGAGAGAGCGCCCCCCTCCTGAACTGTACCAGGTTACATGCCCTCAACACGGGGTGGATGCTTTGCTTTGAGGTCCCCCCCAAAGCACTTTGTCCCAATGTTGATGGGGAAAAGAACCTCATCCCCATAACCCTTGCCCAGTGGTTGTGGGGGTCTGTGGGCAGGGGGCTTATCCAAAACTGGAAGCCCCCTTTAACAAGGGGGCCCCCAGATCCCCCCATGTGAATGGGTATCGGGTACATTGTACCCCTACACATTCACCCCAAAAAATGTCAACATTTTTAAAATGACAGTAGAAAATTTGGGACAAGTCCTTTATTAAAAGAAAAAAACTGTACTGTGATGTCCATTCATCTTCGATCACAGCATCTGACGACCCAATAAAAGATAAAAGCGGAAGAAACTGCGTCTCCATGGGAGGCTCCCACTGACTGAACAAACCAAAAAAAGAGGAAAAAGGCCTAAAATTATGTGTGATGACACACTATACTGTCCTCAGAACATTGTTTACCAAGTGTAGGTAGCGTCACTCTTGTCAAAAATACTGCATATATATAAAAAGACTGAACAGCCTGAGCTGTTTGCTGGCTGTGGTTGAAAAAAACACAAAATAATGATGTCGGTGTATGGTAGAGGATGATAGATGAAAAATTGATATTTCAACAAGGAAACCATTGCTGTGATGTTGATAGTATGGCTATACAGTCCTGAATCATCCCTCATAGAAGGCTGTAAAGAATCCTGTGTATACTGTATCTCACAAAAGTGAGTACACCTCTCACATTTTTGTAAATTTTTTATTATATCTTTTCATGTGACACCACTGAAGAAATGGCACTTTGCTACAATATAACATAGTGAGTGTACAGCTTGTATAACAGGTCAAATTTTCTGTGCCCTCAAAATTACTTAAAAGTTCAAAAGTGTGTACACCCCTAAGTAAAAATGTCCAAATTTGGCCCAATTAGAAATTTTCCCTCCCTGGTGTCATGTGACTCATTAGTGTTACAAGATCTCAGGTGTAAATGTGGAGCAGGTGTGTTAAATTTGGTGTTATCCCTCTAACTCTCTCATACTGCTCACTGGAAGTACAAAATGGCACCTCATGGCAAAGAACTCTATGAGGATCTGAAACAAATAATTGTTGCTCTACATAAAGATGACCTAGGCTATAAGAAGATTGCCAAGACACTGAAACTGTCAGCAGCATGGTGGCCAAGACCACACAGCGGTTTAACGGGACAGTTTCTACTCAGAACAGGCCACGCCATAGAAGTTGAGTGCATGTGCTCAGCGTTATATCCAGACGTTGTCTTTGGGAAATAGACGCATGAGTGCTGACAACATTGCTGCAGAGGTTGAAGGGGTGGGGGGTTAGCCTGTCAGTGCTCAGACCATACGTCATGCACTGCATCAAATTGGTCTGCATGGCTGTCATCACAGAAGGAAGACTCTTTTAAAGATGATGCACAAGAAAGCCTGCAAACAGTTTGCTGAAGACAAGCAGACTAAGGACATGGATTACTGGAACCATGTCCTGTAGTCTGATGAGACCAAGATAAATGTATTTGGTTCAGATGGTGTCAAGCATGTGTGGCGGCAACCAGACGACAAGTGTGTCTTGCCTACAGTCAAGTGGTGATGGGAGTGTCATGGAACCATGAGAACAATGAGAACAATGAACCACGGTTCATTGAGGGAACCATGAATGCCAACATGTACTGTGACATACTGAAGCAGAGCATGATCCCCTTCGTTCGGAGACTGGGCCGCAGGGCAGTATTGCAACATGATAACGACCTCAAACACACCTCAAAGATGACCACTGTCTTGCTAAAGAAGCTGAGGGTAAAGGTGATGGACTGGTCAAGCATGTCTCCAGGCCTAAACCCTATTGAGAATCTGTGGGGCATCCTCAAACTGAAGGTGGAGGAGTGCAAGGTCTCTAACATCCACCAGCTCCATGATGTCATCATGGAGGAGTGGAAGAGGAATCCAGTGGCAACCTGTGAAGCTCTGGTGAACTTCATGCGCAAGAGGGTTAAGGCAGTGCTGGAAAATAGTGGCAGCCACACGAAATATTGACACTTCGGCATTTTCACTTAGGGTATACTCTTTTTTTTTCCAGGAATTTATACATTAATGGCTGTGTGTTGAGTTATTTTGAGGGGGGCAGAAAATGTACACTGTTATACAAGCTGTACACTCACTACTTTACATTGTAGCAAAGTGGCACTTCTTCAGTGTTGTCACATGAAAAGGTATAATACAATATTTACAAAAATGTGAGGGGTGTACTCACTTTTGTAAGATACTGTATGTAATTAGGACTAGGGGTGAGCTTCGACTCCAACATTCCCTTTTCGCCCGTTCGCCGAACAGCGAAACATTTGGGGTGTTTGCAGCAGATTCGAAAAGCTGCAGAACACCCTGTAAAAGTCAGGAGCAGTGATTTTAATAATGCTTCAAGTGAAACAATAAAAGTATAATATTCCTTTAAATTTCGTACCTAGGGGGTGTGTATAGTATGCCTTAAAGGGCCTGTAAAGGGGATGTTTCTCCTGCTTAGAACTGTCCCTGCACAAAGTGTAATTTCTGCAGGAAAAAAAGTCATTTAAAAGCACTCGCGGCTATAATGAATTGTCGACTCCCCGTAATACAGAGAACAGTCATTGAAAGTCATTGAAGAAAAAAAAATGCATGGGGTTCCCCCCAAATTCAATTACCAGGCCCTTCAGGTCTGGTATGGATATTAAGGGGAACCCCGCATCAAATTAAAAAAAAAAAGTTGGGTTCCCCCAAGATCAATTACCAGGCCCTTCAGGTCTGGTATTGATATTAAGGGGAACCCTGCATCAATTTTTTTTTAAAAATGGCATGGAGTTCCCCTCAAATATCCATACCAGACCCTTTATCTGAGCACACAACCTGGCAGGCAGCAGGAAAAGAGGGGGGACGAGAGAGCGCCCCCCTCCTGAACCATACCAGGCCACATGCCCTCAACATTGGGAGGATGCTTTGGGGGCTGTGACCCCTCAAAGCACCATGTCTCCATGTTGATGGGGACAAGGGCCTCATCCCCATCCACCCTGGCCAGTGGTTGTGGGGGTCTGTGGGCAGGGGGCTTATCGGAATCTGGAAGCCCCCTTTAACAAGGGAAACCCCAGATCCCAGCCCCCCCCCGTTTGAAATGGTAACGGGTACATTGTACCCCTACCATTTCACAAAGAAAGTGTAATTTTTTAAAAAAAAAGACACAGACACTGTTGGGATAAGTCCTTTATTAAAAAAAAATAATAATAATAAAAAAAATAAAGATTCCAGTGGTGGTAATCCACTCTTGGTATCCTGCTGGTTGGCTGATCTCTTCTCCGAGGTCCAGCGACGGATGATATCTCCCGATGACTTCCAGCGCAGCGCATCCTGTGTCCACCGGAGACACCACAGGAATCCCGGCAGCCTGACAGGTCTTAGCTGAGGAGGACGGGGCCACCCGTCACCTGACCCCGCCCCCCTCTGACGCAAGGGGAAACTCGGGCTTCCCCAGTGATGTGCGGGTGACCCCGCCCTCCTCTGATGTAATGCAGGTTTCCGTTATCAATGATTTCAAAGACTGAGCTCTGTATGACGGGGAGCCGACAATTCATTATAGCCGCGAGTGCTTTTAAATGACTTTTTTCCTGCAGAAATTACACTTTGTGCAAGGACAGTTCTAAGCATGGGAAATATGCTCCCCTTTACAGGCATACTATTCACACCCCCTAGGTACGAAATTTAAAGGAATATTACACTTTTATTGTTTCACTTTAAGCATTATTAAAATCACTGCTCCCGAAAAAAACGGCCATTTTTAAAACTGTTTTTTTGCATTGATACATGTCCCCTGGGGCAGGACCCGGCCCCCAAAACCTTTTTAGGACAATAACTTGCATATTAGCCTTTAAAATTAGCACTTTTGATTTCGAACGCTCGAGTCCCATAGACTTTAACAGGGTTCTAAAGTTCACACGAATTTTAGGTCTGTTTGCAGGTTCTGGTGCGAACCGAACCAGGGGGGTGTTCGGTTCATCCCTAATTAGGACTATGGCACTATGGTAACCAGGGGAATGAGGCCAAAAAGACTGTGGAACATATTGCAGTTAAAAACTTAAAGCAGACTGTATTGTAGCTGCATCCTGGTTTTATCCATCAAAAGTGGCATAACCTGAATTATAGTCCTTAACATGTATGTTATATTTACAGATCAGGGTAATCAGCACTTATTGTTTCCCCATACCCAGCATATCTCAGGCGGTATTGAGTATAGTGGCTGGCTATATGATACCCTTCTGTAGTGGTGCTCTCCACAGTAGGTCAGTTTCAAGTAATGACCTTATGTGCTTTACACATGAGTCCTGCAGCTGTCCCTCAGTATAGGAGCTAAACAGTGCATGAGTCTCTTCCAATGATCCACTATCTTCACGTTGTATTACAGCTATCCGGTACTGTCAGAAACCATGAAATCAGGCTGAGACAGAAGTACAGTTAAATCACACTTGTTTAATAATAAAGGTAAAAAGAACAAACATAGTCAAAACATAGCCAAAGTTCAGTAACCGGAATGAATAGTCAGCCAAGCCAGAAGTCTGTGATCAATCTAGTGGAACAACAAGCACGATCTGGAGCCAGAAGGCGTGTCAGCAAATCAAGTCTTGAACAGGATCACAGGAGATAGTTTCTGTGATGTTGACCAAGGCAAAGGCAGCGATTCACTGGGCTGAACAGCTTAAGTAGGCAGGACTGACGAGCAGGATATCAACAGCTGAGTAACTGTGGAGAGATAGGCGCTGTTAATTAGCCGACTGCTGAGTAACCAGCTCAGAGAGGAAAGGGCTGAGCCCAGCCCTGACAATGTAGTGTTTAAGGTTGTGGCCAAAAAGCTAAATTACCTGGACATTACCTGGATGGTCGCGGTGCTGCCCGCGCTGGTGTGCGCCGATGTGTGGCGGTGCGTGCGGGTGTGCGTGTTCCTGTGCGCGCGGTGGTGCACGCTCCTGCGGGCGATGGTGCGCGCCGGTGTGCGTCCATGCGTGCTCCTGCTGGCGCCGGTGCGCGTCGATGTGCGCCGGTACGCGCTGTTGTGTGCGCTTCGGGTGACGCCAGCGTCCGCTGGCGCTCGGGTGCGCGCGCCCGTGCGCTTATGCGCGCGCCCGTGCGCGGCGCTTGCCGCAAATCGGCCTATTTAGGTCTGCTGTTTGGTCCATTCAGGTGCTGCCTGATCAACAGCTTCCCAGTTCCTGTTCCGCTGCCTGTATCCTGCATTCCTTGTATACCTGCTTCCTGATCTCCTGACGACCCGGCTTTCTTTGGACATCCCTGACTTCTGCCTGCACCTGACCACGGCCTGTTTGACTTCGCTCCTGCCCGCTCCTACTGTACCTCTGCTGACCGCCTGTTGCCGAACCCTGCCTGTACCCGGACCCGCCTGCTCAGTTCCTGCTCTGCACCCAGTTTTGCCTGTGTCCTGTCTAATACCTGCTGCTAGAGTTTCCTGCGGATTCCTGCTCCTGGATCCACACCACAGGCTCTCTTACCACTCCGCACTCTCAGCCACCTGTCTGCTCTATCAGGGGTTATAAGTCGGACACATACGGGAGACCACCCTCTGCCCAAGCGGACTCACCGGTCTGGTAAGTGCTAGTCTGACAGTATCAGGCAGCCATGACTGAACCCGGGCATGGGGCCTCCTCCATAAATGAGCTATGCAGACACCTGGCTGGTCTGACCCAAGCCGTGAAGAATCTCCAGGAAGGCTACTCAAGGTTGGAGGAGCAAGTTCAAGCCTTGTCCTCCTCATCTAATCCTCAAGGAACCTCTTCCACTGGCCTTTCACCCACACCCTCCGTAGTAATGCTTCCTCCTGAGCCACGAGTACCTACGCCTAAAATATATTCTGGTGATCGCACCAAGTACCGTGAATTTCGCAATTCTTGTGAACTTTACTTCGCACTGCAGCCCCGGACATTTTCTCTAGAGGCAACTAAGGTGGGCTTTGTGATATCCCTGCTGTCCGGCGGGCCTCAGACCTGGGCCCACCGTCTGCTGGAGCAAAAATCTGGATCCCTGGATAGCCTTGATAATTTCTTTTTGGCCATGTCTCAACTATATGAGGACCCCCAATTGACCGCGACCGCACAAGCCGCACTGCATTCTCTTCAGCAAGGCCGCAGGGCGGCTGAGGACTATGCGGTGGAATTCCGCCGTTGCAGTTCCGACACGGATTGGAATTCCGGATGGGACTTTCTGACCCTCTTAAGGATGAGTTGGCACGGGTGGGAATACCACAAACCCTGGATGAATTAGTCAATCTCTCCATTCAGATTGATCGTCGCTTAAGGGAACGCCGGTCGGAGAGATCCTCCAGCTACTTCCATCCCACCTGGATGCTCCCCAAGGTTCCCAGTTCTGCTGGTCAGTTTCCTTCCACCTCTTCTGCTCCCGCTCTGGAAGCTCCTGAACCGATGCAGCTCGGCTTGCTTCGGCCCTTGCTGACCCCTGAAGAAAAACAGCGCAGACGTACCCACAACCTATGCCTCTACTGTGGGGAACTTGGGCACTATGTCAGGGCTTGCCCCAACAAGACACGTAAGTGGGTTTTAACTTCTACCATGTGTGCCTCTGTTCTGCAAAAACCCAGTTCTCACCTTGCTCTTCTCATCACATTGCAGCTTCCAGGAGGGAATTTTCCAGTGTCAGCCATCATTGACTCCGGAGCATGCAGCTGCTTCATCGACCTGACCTTCGCTGCCAACCATCACATCTCGCTTCTACCCAAGGCTCAGGGGCTTGCTGTTCACCTAGCGGATGGCTCCGCTCTTAGTTCCGGTCCTGTCATGCAAGAGACTGTCCCTTTGCTGGCTACTTCGGGTCACCAGGAGCACCTACGTCTGGATGCCATTTCCTCCCCCCTGTTTCCCATTATCCTGGGAATACCCTGGTTGCAGGCCCACAATCCAAGTATTAACTGGGCCACAGGGGAAGTTAAGTTTCTTTCAGGGTACTGCCAACAACACTGCTTGGGCCGACCCACCAATGATTCCTCTCAGCTTCTCTGTTTGGATGTTGCTCTAGAATTACATCAGTCCATTCCCGAACCTTATAAAGACTTTCTGGATGTTTTCAGCAAGAAAGGGGCAGAGACACTTCCCCCACACAGGCCTTATGACTGCCCTATAGAACTGTTACCAGGCACTAAAGTTCCTTTTGGAAGGATTTTTCCACTAACGGAGCAGGAGTTAGACACACTGAAAGATTATATCGATGAGAACCCGAAAAAGGGGTTTATCCGTCCTTCTACTTCTCCTGCCGGTGCTGGCATTTTCTTCGTTGAAAAAAAGGACCATTCCCTACTTCCCTGCATTGACTATCGGGAATTGAACAAAATAACCGTTAAAAACCGTTATCCTTTACCCCTAGTACCTGAGTTGTTACAAAGGCTGGGGTCTGCAGTCATCTTTTCAAAATTGGATCTTTGCGGAGCTTATAATTTAATCCGTATCCGAGAAGGAGACGAATGGAAGACAGCGTTCCGTACTCGTTTTGGGCACTTCGAGTAACTTGTCATGCCCTTCGGGTTGTGTAACGCACCCACGACCTTTCAACACTTTGTCAACGATATTTTTTGTGACTACCTGGATTTATATGTAATTGCATACCTGGACGATATCTTAATCTTCTCCTCATCACTGTAGGATCACCATAGACATGGCCGTAGCGTTCTAACTCGACTCAGGTTACACGGGCTCTATGCAAAACTTGAAAAATGTGAGTTTGAACGCCAGTCCATCCAATTCCTGGGCCTGGTTATATCAGTGGAGGGCATCAAGATGGATCCCCAAAAGGTGTCTGCCATTCTGGGCTGGCCTGTGCCTGTGGACAAGAAGGGTGTACAATGCTTCATTGGCTTTTCCAACTTCTACCGGAAGTTCATCAGGGGTTTCTCTGCAATTATTGCTCCCATCACCGAACTGACCAGGCAGGGTACCCGATTCTCTTGGACCCCTGAGGCTCAGGTGGCCTTTGAGAGACTCAAGACGCTTTTTACTTCTGCCTCTATCCTAAAACATCCGGATCCAGCTTTGCCCTTCGTCCTTGAGGTTGATGCGTCGGAAATCGCCGTGGGGGCAGTGCTCTCTCAGCGGCAGGGTGCCAAGGCCCTTCTCTTTCCGGTGGTGTTCTTTTCCCGTAAACTCTCGTCATCCGAAAGGAACTATGACGTTGGAGACCGAGAACTTCTGGCCATTAAGGCGGCTCTGGAGGAATGGCGTTATCTATTGGAGGGTGCTGCACATCCTATCTGTTTATTTGAGAACTGCCAAAAGACTTAGACCACGGCAAGCCAGATGGGCTCTTTTTTTTTCCAGATTCCAATTCCACATTACCTATAGACCTGGTTCCAAGAATGTTAAGCCGGATGCGTTGTCACACATGTTTTCTGGCCCTGAAAAGACTCTGTCTCCTGATACAATCCTCCCTTCTGGGAACTTCCTGCTCCTCCAAGGGGACCTTATCTCCCGGATCAGACAGGCCTCTGTGGGAATGCCCCCGGTCCCTGAAGTCAGTTGTAGTGAGGGTTCGTTCTGGCATAAAGGCAAAATTGTGGTTCCTGAAGCCTTGAAGGTGAATGTGTTGGAGCTCTGCCACTACCATAAGATGGCCGGACACTTTGGTACCCTGAAAACTGCCGAACTGGTCCAGCGTACCTTCTGGTGGCCTCAACTGCTTAAGGATTGTAAGGACTATGTGGACTCTTGTAGCATTTGTGCCCGAAGTAAAAACAGCCGAACACGGGCTTGGGGCCTACTGAAACCTTTGCCTGTCCCCGAGAGACCATGGAAAATATCAATGGACTTTATTGTGGAACTTCCCCCATCCGAGGGGTTCTCTACTATCTTTGTTGTGGTGGATAGATTGTCCAAAATGGCTCACTTCCTCCCAATGAGGGGCACCCCCTCGGCAATGGAGACGGCCAAGATCTTTGTCAAGGAAATTGTAAGGCTGCATGGGGTCCCGGCAAGTATCGTGTCTGATCGAGGGGTCCAATTTACTTCAAGGTTCTGGAAGGCGCTCTGTGGGTCCCTGGAAATTGAATTGGCATTTTCATCTGCCTATCACCCCCAGACAAATGGTCAAACGGAAAGAACCAATCAGTCCCTGGAGGAGTACATCCGCTGTTTTTCCTCTTTTTTGCAAGATGACTGGGTCTCGCTACTACCTATGGCGGAGTTCTCTTATAACAACACCGTTTTTTGCCAATTACGGCTTCCACCCAGCTTTTTTACCTAGTTCTGTTCCAGAATGTACTGTTCCTGCTGTTTCCGAGACTTTGGATTTCTTCTCCAATAACAACAAACTCCTAAAGGAGACTATGGCTAAGTCCCAGGAATACTACAAACGGACGTTTGACAAGAAGAGACGTGGAGAACGTGTTCTGGCACCCGGCGACCAAGTGTGGTTATCCACAGCTAACTTAAAGATGGCCTGTCCCTCCAGGAAATTAGGCTCTAAATTCATGGGCCCTTTCGCAGTGAAGAGGAAAATAAATGAAGTTGCCTATGAACTTAACTTACCTGATTCCCTTAGAGTGCACCCGGTCTTTCATGTGACCCTGTGGTGAGCGCTCCTACGGGCGCTGGTGCGCGCCGGTGTGCGTCCATGCATGCTCCTGCTGGCGCCGGTGCGCGCCGATGTGCGCCGGTGCGCGCTGTTGTGTGCGCTTCGGGTGGCGCTGGCGCTCGGGTGCGCACGCGCGTGCGTGGCACTTGGCGCCAATCGCCCTACTTAGGTCTGCTGTTTGGTCCATTCAGATGCTGCCTGATCAACAGCTTCCCGGTTCCTGTTCCGCTGCCTGTATCCTGCATTCCTTGTATTCTGCATACCTGATCTCCTGACGACCCGGCTTTCTTTGGACATCCCTGACTTCTGCCTGCACCTGACCACGGCCTGTTTGACTTCGCTCCTGCCCGCTCCTACTGTACCTCTGCTGACCGCCTGTTGCCGAACCCTGCCTGTACCCGGATCCGCCTGCTCAGTTCCTGCTCTGCACCCAGTTTTGCCTGTGTCCTGCCTAATACCTGCTGCTAGAGTTTCCTGCGGATTCCTGCTCCTGGATCCACACCACAGGCTCTCTTACCACTCCGTACGTTCAGCCACCTGTCTGCCCTATCAGGGGTTGTAAGTCGTACGGGAGACCACCCTCTGCCCAAGTGACACTGAATTTGAGTCTAGCTGCTTTTATATGTCTCAAAGCATGGGGAGAGCGAAATTGCATGGAAGAGTGGGCCCAAGAAAATGTTTGCCCAGGGTCCAGTCAATATTAAAGACGGACATTTTCAACCTGTTTTCATTTCATTTGCCTAGTTTAACAAACTAATTTAGAGCCAGATCCACGGATGCTACTCTTCAATGGAAAGGTAATGTAGATAAATATTGAAAAAGCATACAGTGCCTTGCGAAAGTATTCGGCCCCCTTGAACTTTTCAACCTTTTGCCACATTTCAGGCTTCAAACATAAAGATATAAAATTTAAATTTTTTGTGAAGAATCACCAACAAGTGGGACACAATTGTGAAGTGGAACGAAATCTATTGGATTTTTGAAACTTTTTTAACTAATAAAAAAATGAAAAGTGGGGCGTGCAAAATTATTAAATAATTATTAATTAAGTCGCTTGGGGTATGTCTCTATCAGTTTTGCACATCGAGAGACTGAAGTTCTTGCCCATTCTTCCTTGCAAAACAGCTTGAGCTCAGTGAGGTTGGATGGAGAGCGTTTGTGAACAGCAGTTTTCAGCTCTTTCCACAGATTCTCGATTGGATTCAGGTCTGGACTTTGACTTGGCCATTCTAACACCTGGATACGTTTATTTGTGAACCATTCCTTTGTAGATTTTGCTGTATGTTTGGGATCATTGTCTTGTTGGAAGATAAATCTCCATCCCAGTTTCAGGTCTTTTGCAGACTCCAACAGGTTTTCATCCAGAATGGTCCTGTATTTGGCTGCATCCATCTTCCCCTCAATTTTAACTATCTTTCCTGTGTCTGCTGAAGAAAAGCAGGCCCAAACCATGATGCTGCCACCACCATGTTTGACAGTGGGGATGGTGTGTTGAGGGTGATGAGCTGTGTTGCTTTTACGCCAAACATATCGTTTTGCATTGTGGGAAAAAAGTTTGATTTTGGTTTCATCTGACCAGAGCACCTTCTTCCACATGTTTGGTGTGTCTCCCAGGTGGCTTGTGGCAAACTTTAGACGAGACTTTTTATGGATATCTTTGAGAAATGGCTTTCTTCTTGCCACTCTTCCATAAAGGCCAGATTTGTGCAGTGTACAACTGATTGTTGTCCTATGGACAGACTCTCCCACCTCAGCTGTAGTTCTCTGCAGTTCATCCAGAGTGATCATGGGCCTCTTGGCTGCATCTCTGATCAGTCTTCTCCTTGTCTGAGCTGAAAGTTTAGAGGGACAGCCAGGTCTTGGTAGATTTGCAGTGGTCTGATACTCCTTCCATTTCAAAATGATCGCTTGCACAGTGCTCCTTGGGATGTTTAAAGCTTGGGAAATCTTTTTGTATCCAAATCCAGATTTAAACTTCTCCACAACAGTATTATGGACCTGCCTGGTGTGTTCCTTGGTCTTCATGATGCTCTCTGCGCTTTCAACAGAACCCTGAGACTATCACAGAGCAGGTGCATTTATACAGAGACTTGATTACACACAGGTGGATTCTATTTATTACCATCAGTCATTTAGGACAACACTGGATCATTCAGAGATCCTCGCTGAACTTCTGGAGTGAGTTTGCTGCACTGAAAATAAAGGGGCCGAATAATTTTGCACGCACCACTTTTCAGTTTTTTATTTGCTAAAAAAGTTTAAATTATCCAAAAGATTTCGTTACACTTCACAATTGTGTCCCACTTGTTGGTGAGTCTTCACAAAAAATTAAAATTTTATATCTTTATGTTTGAAGCCTGAAATGTGGCAAAAGGTTGAAAAGTTCAAGGGGGCCGAATACTTTCGCAAGGCACTGTATATACTTTGTCAGGAAGATTGTTATACGTCTGTAAGTATTCACCTGGAAATCTCTTCTATTAAGACAGAAAATTAAAGACAAAGCATAAAATATATCACTTGGCATACCTCTCATGTACATACAGTATGTACATTGAAATCTAAAAGGAAAAATGTTGATAGAATATGGAGCCCATAGCTATTGACTTTTCCTTTCCGCTAAATGAGTACTTGTGGGCAAACCCTAGACTAGTGCTTAACTGCATGCACTTCGAAAATTTTAGAACGCTACTTACTTACTCTGTACAGTATGGTTGGCATTCTGAGTAAAACCAATATTGGCCCTAAAGGTCTACTTAATTACAATGCATTTGGTTATATATTAATATGTACATAATTAAAAAATGCCCTTCCACATCAGTTATATTGAAAGGTTTGAAAAATGTATGAAAATGTGTAAAATTCTATATAAAATGTAGACATACAAACTGTCTTCATGTAATATGTCACAATAAGGTACATGTACTGCTGTTCTACCCTTTTGGCATCTTGTTAAAAGTGAATGAGACTTCACAGAAATCGTTATGGCTATGCTGCATCATAAGTTTCTCACAGCTATAGGAAGAAATGCAATTGAAATGTCACATGCAAACTTTGATATTATCAGGTTGTCTTCTACTGTCAGAGTTGCTTTTTCATTTGCTTCTTTTCATGCCATCTTTTTACTGGCATTGCCACATGAATTAACCTATTTCATCTCAACCAGAAGTGCTATGTACTAGATATTTGACTTTCTGGAGGTAGAATTCACATAGGATTAGAATTAGTTTTCTGACTGCAAAATATTTTTGCGGCCACTGGGTAGCAGCCTAGCAGGTCTAAAACTTGTTTTTGTACAGTCAGTATTAAGCCCTAATCTTTTTGTATTGTTCTCATCCCGAGCTATGTACTGCTGGTGTTGATTTTCCCATCATTGTCTTTCAAGTACTGGCCATAGAATAGTTTCCCCTGACACATTTTTCTTCTGGCCCATGGGCTGTTTCTTTCTGTTCTGAAGAAAATGTAGTTTGTCTCACTATGTCCTTTCCAGGTTGATTTGTGAAAGGGTCAGCCTTCATTATAGCCACCTGAGTCGGTGTTCTAATGAGGAAATCTTCAGTATATGCATCTCTTTAAGTAGGTAATTAAAGCAAAAATATAATTTTATTGCATAGGATGCCTCAAATGTAATTTGTATCACAGTGTAGACTTCATAGAAAAAACAGTCAATCAAACAAGCAGGACATTTTAGAGTGCATTATGTTCACAGACAGTTCATGGATGGCATACTTTCCTTTGGATACACAAAAAAAATGCAATTAGCCTGAAAGACTAAGAGAAGACTTGTGTCTGTGTTGCTTATGTCAAACAATTATATTCCAGCTATATTTTTTCTAAAGTAGATGATAATATCAACTATTTAACTGACAACAAAATTACACTTTGGGCTACCTTTAAAGTAGTTCTAAAAACTCAAGGTTTTTTGAAGGTAAAAAAAAGTCTCTGTACAGTGCCCCCCCCCCCCCCCCCAATATTGGCCTAAGCCCCATCTCGATCCAGCAATGTGTAAAAGTGCCTCGGTTTTTCTGGGGACTCTGCCTTCTCACTGGCTGAGGCAGCAGCAATGTCAATCATAGCCGCTGGGGTGGGGGTTAGCCATGGCTGTGTGTGTGAATGGACACGCAGAGCCACAGCCCCCATTGCAAGCTACTTGCTCTGAGGCACTCAGTAGAAGGAGGGACCCAGGAAGAGGAGGATCGGGGCTGCTCTGTGCAGAGCAGGTAAGTATAAAATGTTTTTTTTTTTTTTTTTTAAGACTTTAATATCACTTTAAGTTTAGATCCTAGTATTTATTAATGTATTTATTTGTTTTACATCATTTTATTTAAACACCATGTCTAGAAAAATGTTTAACAAGAAAATATAAAATCTCCATATAGTATTTGTACTAAAACTTTCTACATATACAATTATTAATGTTACAGTTAGCTTTTTTGTTAAATTGATATGTGGGTTGTAAATTTTATTATTAAATAAATAACAATACAATGTATTTTGTAACACTGCACAAAAAACAACACTTTATTCCTCTTTATATCTATCTATTATCAAATAATCAAATAATGAAGGCTTATGCCCTTAAAAAGTGAAGTAAGCCGGAGAATATGTGCTCTTAAAAGCAAGAATAGTACACGCCCCCCCCCCCCCCCTCTACCAAGTGGATCATTACAGTGCATTAGCTCTTTAGAAAGTTCTGTAAGGGATCATATCAAGGTCTTTTTAGTGTTGTAGTACATATGTCATCTTTTGATCTGCAAGGAATACAAGGATCAAAGTACTCACTTGTTTCAGATTTAGATGAAATCAACTGATTACGTGTTTGGCCAGGAAAAAATAAATGGTAGAAATGCCTTTGAACATGTGCTGACCTAAGTTAAAGTTTCAGTACATTTACATTACTTTGAACATATTTTATAACTATATAGTAACTTGGTAAGAAAAGGTCTTTCTTATTAGATATTTTGAGTCAGGCCACACATAATATGAAAACTAGGTTTCAGCTGTCACATATGCAAAAAAAATTCATTTAACAGCAAATAATATTAAAATTTGTGAATACAATGCTAAAAGACATGGGGCTTATTTACGAAAGGCAAATCAACTTTGCACTGCAAGTGCACTTGGAAGTGCAATCACTGTAAATCTAAGGGGAAGATCTGAAATGAGGAGAAGCTCTGCTGATTTTATCATCCAATAAAGTGTAAGCTAAAATGCTGTTTTTTATTTGCCTTGCATGTCCCCCTTTGGATGTACAGTGACTACACTTCCAAGTGCACTAAGACTGGCCATACACCTATAGATTATCTGGAGATTTTCTATGGTCAGATGGAAAAAGTGGAACAGATTCCTCCATCTACACTGAACTGTGTGGATGGAGGAATCTCCCACTTTTTCCATCTGACCATAGAAAATCTGCAAATAATCTATAGGTGTATGGTCAGTCTTATAGTGCAAAGTGGATTTGCCTTTCGTAAATAACCCCCATGGCATGATTTCATGAGTGTGCTTTTGTGTGAGTAGTATTTAGGTAGAAATGAAATCAGAGAAATTAAGAAAACTAATTTACAGTTAGTTTACACTTCAACACATATATAAAAAATACTCATCTACAGCTGACAATAAAATCTGTCAGTGCCAAGAATGATTAGTTTTGCATGTCCTATTCTAAGTGGCACATTTGTATCAAGTAAAAAGTTTATAAATAAAATAACAATGACTTCTACGTTTTAGTTTTGGATAAAAAGTTGAAGGGCTGAAACCACTGCCTGTTTTTATTACAGTCTGGGTCCCCACTAGGGAAATTCACCTTCTCTATGTTATCACTGAGAGACAGGGGCACCAGAACATTAGGTGAGAATGACAACTGTCTAAAGAGGGAATTCCATCACTTTGGGCACTGATAGATGGCTCTGATAGGCAGCACTGATGAAGAGGCACTGGCAGGCATTACTGATGGGCACTGGCATCTCTAATATGCACTGATTGGCACCTCTAATGACCACTGATTGGTAACTCTGGTGGTCATGGGTGGACATACAAGGTGGTCCAGGGTGGGTGTCTATGGTGGGCATCACTGGTGGGCATAGGTGGGCATCCTGGGGGGAGTTGCGCTGAACCCCCTGTTAGGAGAGCAGCCAATCGCTTTTCCTCTACTCTCTTCTGTTATCGCGAGTGGAGGAAAAGCCGATACATGGCTCTTCCTGTTTACGCTGTATTCAGCTGTGATTGGACACAGCTGATCACATGGTAAAGAGCCTATATCAGAGGCTCTTTACTGAGATTGGCGATGAAGTGTGTCAGATTGACACACCACACCAATGATCACCGTGCTGCGCACCCCCGCGGCTTATCCTGCTTGACATCATATAACGTCCAGTCAGGATAACCTAACCACTTTGCGCACATCATTCTGTTATATGGCGAGCGGGAAGTGGTCAAGTAGGCCATATAGTTCGATTATTTTCTTTAAATGAAAAATTTTCCATGTCCTTTTGACCAAAGTCAATCAAATATTTGACTTCTGCCAAGTGTGGATGGCCACAAAGTGGTAGAGATTTGTTTGGTCCCTACTGAACCAGTTACATTTCAATCAGTGTGTGGTCAGCTTTAAGTTATCATAGGCATGAGTAGTTAGAGACAAATGGCCCAGTTACAGCTCTAAACAGGAGAAATCTAGTCACATAAAAATTTCAGTTCACGACAATGGTGAGGGGGAAGGCAGGGAGGGATTATGCATACAGAGTTCTCCAACCTGCTTTATCCTTTGTGACCCAAGAACACCATTTGGGATTGCTGTTTGTTGCCTTCACTCCCTAGACCATCATTAGGTCCAGCAAAAAACAAAACAAAAAAAAAACAGATTTAGACCCTGTCATCTAACGTCTATGAGTATTGTGCATTTTTAAGGGCATTGTAGACCACTACGATTCAAAGTAAATTAAAAAGTTTAAACAGACAGTAATTTTCTCTCGCAGGGGGTTCTACCATCACTGTATTAACACACTTCAGCCTCCTGGCTTACTCACTGTCAACACATTTGCTTCAGGCCTCATGTCTAGGCCATAGGTCTGTTCCACAGACCTGTATGTTTGGGTCAAGCTCTCTCCAAGCTTACACGGGGTTCAAGCTGCCACCTGCAGTCTCCACTGTTAGCTTTGTGCTGTTCAGTTGCGGGCCATGTCTGCCTGCTACAGACGTGCATGCACAGACTGCCACCTGCAGCCTTATGCCCTGAACACATGACCGGTTTTCCTGTCGGAATAAACTCTGAAGGTTTTTCCGACTGCGTTATGACGGAATTCCACTGAAACTGTCATGCGTACACACGATCACACCAAAGTCTGATCGCCAAGAACGTGGTGATGTACAACACGTACAACGGGACTAGAAAAAGGAAGTTCAATAGTCAGTAGCCAATAGCTTCCGTCTTGTACTTGCTTCAGAGCATGCATCGTTTTTTTGTCCGTCGGAACAGCATACAGACGAGCGGTTCTCCCAATAGGAATCGGTTCCATCGGAAATATTTAGAACATGTTCTATTTCTAGGTCCATCATAATTTTTGAAAAAAAAAAGTCCCATGAGGCATAAACACGATCGCAATATACAATGAAAAGCTTCTGTCGAACTTTTTCTGTTGGACATTCTGCTTGTGTGTACGCGGCACTAGACTCCGAGACCTCCTGTCTCTCTCCTGGAGCCGTCTCATACTGGGACCCTCCAGACCTCCTTGGCAAGACTTCCTGTCTGCCGGGCAGAGCTGTGTCCAAGTCTGAGCCCTGAGCTCTCTTCCTGAAAGGAATATAAACCCAACTCACAGGTGTGCAATCAGCATGCCTGCCAAAATCAGGAGTACCTTGCTAAAATACACCGTTACACGGGTTCACCTCTCCACATATCCCACCCTGTTTCGCACCAGAGGGAGAAATATACCACCCTTCACACTGGCACCTCTGTGCATACTACCAACCCCAGGAGTCCAAACCTTTCTGACCACCTTCCTATAGGAGCACTCCACCAACCACTTTTTCCTGGTGTATTTCCATGAGCACCTCTTCCAAATCCTTGGGGTCCTCCATTTCTTTTCATCTCCCCCACAAGTACTCTCCCAGGACTGTAGGGGGTCTACTTCTATGAAATCTGTCAGGAACTGGCTTCTCTCAGTACCTGACTGTTTTTCAAGTTCGCTAATACCTGTGTGGTTACCCTTAGCAACCAACTTCTCAAAAATGCACAATTCAGAATTGTCAATACCACCTGGAACTCCTGTCTCATTGCTTGTCTGTAGAGGGACCACACACAGGCCAGCAGTTACTCCCTATGGGACCTTCCCACAGTTTCACATTGCCCCCCTGTTGTCCAACACTCCATCAGCATTTTGTAACACATTTTTTCACACCAGTTTCTTTCACCATTTCTCTTACCACTGGTATTTTTGATACCTCTGTCTTGTCCAACAGTGCTCCAGAGTACCTCTCATACACAACCTCTGAATGAAGCAATCCAGCATACTGTGAGACAACTTTCCACATTAGCACAAAACATTGCATTAAATGATCCCACCATTTGTGATATCTGCACAGTACAGCCTGCAATATCCAGCTCGAAACAGCAGAACCCCGTGGTACCAGTTCTCCAAACATATGAGACAACGGCAAGATATATACTGGCACTACACTCATAAATCATGGCAGCTCGCTTTTATTCAGCCCACTTTTAGTAAATTAAAAAGTTCAAATAAACAGTAATCTTCTCTCGCAGGGGGTTCCACCATCACTATATTAACACACACTTCAGCCTCCTGGCTTAATCACTGTCAACACAGCTACTTCAGGCCTCACAACTAGGCCAAATGTCTGTTCCTCAGACCTGTATGCTTGGGTCACGCTCTGTCCTAGCTTACTCGGGGTTCAAACTGCCACCTGCAGTCTCCGCTGTCAGCTCCCTGCTGTTCGCTTGCGAGCCATATCTGTCTGCTACAGACGTGCATGCACAGGCTGCCACCTGCAGCCTTAGACTCCTGTCTCTCTCCTGGAGCCATCTCCCACTCGGAGTCTCTTCCGACCTCCTTGGCCATACAAAAAACTTTTTTCCCTTGTTTGGTGGGACTTTGTAAGCATATTATGTGACACAAATAATTTAGTAAGAAAGTATAAAGTATTTTTAATAAACAATGTATCCAAAAGTTATATAGAAAACTTTACAAAACATCATAGAAATCATAAAACCATAACTGTACAATATGTTTTTTAGTGCATCCGAGGTGCTCACAGAAAACATGTACTTTCAAAACAATATTACATTACAATAATAAATATGCATAAATCCAATCCTACGCTTTATGGAGTCTCTGTACTCCTTCTTCAGGGAAATTTTGACATGTAATATTATTTTTTAGTTGTAGTAATCTAAGATATAAGAAAACAAGGGGGCGTGGCTTGGAACCGAGGCGAATGGCAACATGAAAACCTAGCTCAGTCCATGGGAGTCCTTTCTTCACTACCCTAGGAGCCATTCCGCCACACATCATGGGGAAATCAAGGGGACAAGGCTCACAGTCCCGCTCTCGCTCCCCGAGAGGATCCGATACTCAAAATGGACGCAGCATCCCGGAGCTGTTCCGGCCCCGCTCACGCGAGGCGAGGCCTCACACCAGGCCTATACGGAGACGCACTCTCCAGGCCGGAGCCCGCCAGCCACCAAGCTCTCTCCGAGAGCAGACAGACTGCCAGGCACACATTCTCTCACCATGGTTGACCTTAGATCTGTCGCAGCAGACATAAAAAACTCGTTGACGGCCGTGATAACAGAGCTTAGGAGAGACTTTCACGCCATGCACACTCGAGTGTCTGAGGTGGAAGAAGCAACCGTCCGCCATAACGCCGGCATCCAGCAGCTCCAGCAGACGTCCCTAACTCACAATACACAACTGAGAGATGTTAACAGGCACCTGGAGGACCTCGATAACAGAGGCCGCCGACACAACGTTTGGGTAAGCGGTATCCCTGAAAGTGTGGAGCAAACACAACTGGCACAAGTTACCATGCAGATATTTAATGACCTGCTCAGTAGGCCACCAGAAATACCCCTGGAGTATGAGAGACTACACAGGGCCCTGAAACCCAGAAGCAGAGACACAGAGCCCCCAAGATATGTTATCTGTTGCCTGGTGAACTTTAAAATTAAAGAAGACATCTTAAAAAGAGCCAGAGATCGTCGCAACTTGCTCTACCAAGGTGCAGAGATAAAGATCTTCCAGGACCTGTCCCCTATAACTCTTCAAAACAGGAGAGACCTGCGCCCCCTACTCGAGGTTCTCCGCCATAGAGGAATTCAATACAAATGGAAATTTCCCTTTGGCTTATCAGCAACAGCAGCAGGACGCACCGCTATTTTGAGGGTACCTGAAGACTTAAGAGGATTCTGCGACATGCTTCAGATACCCCCCGTTGAACTCCCCGACTGGTACAGGGCATTGAACCTGCTTCAAAGAGCTAATTCAATAGATGCCATCCCTGAAAGAGATGACTTCCACATCAGGAGACGCAGATCATCTTCACCAAGACCGCTCCAGCAAAGAAACCCAAGAGACAGGTCGTATACCAGTCCCACAGCGTCACCTGCTCACAGACGAGCCAGACCAGAATGTCCGTAAACTGCTCTAAAAGGATCCACTCTGCTGCCACTAGCTCGTTTCTGGACTTATTCCCCCCCTGTCCTCCTGGGCTCTCCCTCCCTCCCCGTCCCCTCCCCACCCCCCCTTTTTACATTTTTTTTACATTTTTGTACGTCCGCCTCTCAATTTGCCCCCAGTGGACTTCCCGTCTTTCACCCGGACTGGAGATGAAGAGAAACATCTGCTCCTCAGAAAGCCTCCTGACTCATATTTGTTGAATTAAAGTAGGCCTGACTGTTCTGCTGTATAGCTACCCAGCGCACCGTTAGCATAGGAAGCTGTATAGTCTTCCTACGGTCAAGCGACCATGACTAGCTACGGCTTTTTAACTGGTCATAGCAAACCTTCATACCTGACTACATCTATGGTTAGAATTGTTTTTTTTTATGTTCTACTCGTTTGTTGTATTAAGAGGGCCCACCCCTCTCTTTTGGTTTGCCTCCTGTCCAGCTCTGAATTAACCTACCTGTCCGGGGGGGAGGGCAATGTAGAGGGTTATGAGGACAGGGGTTGGCAGATAGTGAATGACTACGAGGGGGGGAAAAAGGGAAGAAAAGGAGAAATGAATGGGCCAGAAGCGGTAGACGTACTATCATAGCCCCTCGAGCCGTGACCTCTTTTTTCCTATAGTTTTGGTTGAATGTTTATGTTTTTCCTCGTGATGTAATGTGATCCTCACCTACCTAAGCCTAACGTAATTCCTCTGTTCAAATTCTTTTAGTAGGCTCCTGCTATACTCATGGAAGCTCAATAAGGAATCCCGTTGGACTGACCCTTATAAGGACTCGACCCGGACTACCCTCCATGCCTCCACACAATGGAAGGAACTCCGACCGTTGACCCTTTCCGGACTCACCGACCGAACTTAGGGTAAGGTAGCTGGGCTACACCACCCTCCGGTATCTACTTTACCCCCCCTTTTTTCTTTTTTTTTCTTTTCGTCCTTTTTCTTTTTGTCCTTTTTCTCGCCTCCTCCCTCTACCTGTCCCACACCCCTTATCTCTCCCCCACAAACCTCTCCCTACCCCTCCCTCACTCCTTCCCTTCACTCTTGATCTCTCCGGTCTCCCCCATCGCACGCATAGCTCCATAAGTTGTGTTTCCCGTGGGGACACCTAACCTTTACCCCCCTGTTAGGAAGCCCCTCTCGTAGCACTGTAGGGAGCCTTTAACATACCTCCCGGGTCAGGGGTCAACCACATCAAGTTACCCACCCCAACCGACACAAACATGTCCACTCTTAACACAAATTTAGGCTCGGCCACCCTAAAAATAGTATCTCAAAACGTGAAAGGTCTCAATGTGCCGAAAAATGCAGCCAAATCCTAAACTCGATGTCCAAACTAAAGGCAGATGTAATATTTTTACAAGAAACCCACTTCTGCACAAGAAATGTCCCTAACCTCACAAATCGCCTATTCCCCACAGCCTATCACTCTACCAATCCTCAAGCAAAAACGAAGGGAGTTTCAATTCTTTTGTCAAAAAATATCCCCTGGCAGCTAGAAGACTCCTTAATTAATCCGGAGGGGCGTTACATATTCTTGAGGGGACTCATCCATAATCGCCCAATCACTCTAGCAAACATTTACAGTCCCAACACAGCCCAATTAAGTTTCTTCCGCACAGTTACTGACATTCTCACGAACTTCCAAAAGGGACTGACCGTTCTCGGAGGAGACTTCAACACGACACTCCAGCCCCTCCTTGATTCCTCGTCAGGAAGGTCCTCCCTTCCCTATAGGACCCTGAGGCAAATCAGAACCCTTCTACAACACCTTACCCTGCATGACTCTTGGCTTACTTTACATCCCAATGTCAAGGATTATACCTTTTTCTCATTCCCACACAACAGATACTCTAGGCTTGACTACCTATTTATTTCCCAAAGAGACCTCCCCCTACTTAAATCGGCCACGATCGAACCCCTTCTCTTAGCTGACCACCACCCGATTTCCATATGCCTCATGCACCCGGAACAGAAAAGGACCACAAAAATGTGGCGTCTTGACACCTCATTAATTGCTTCGGAAGCCAATATCAACCAGATCAGGACCAACCTTAATCAGTACTTCCAGGAGAATACTGATCCCTCAATCTCGCCACTTACAATTTGGGAAGCCCATAAGTGCACAATAAGGGGAACATTTTTGGAACTCGCGGCTATTAGGAAGAGGGCAAACCAGGCCTTAATATCAGACCTGATATGCAAAATCAAACAGCTGGAACATTCTCACAAACAATCTCTAGCACAAGACACTCTTCAAGATCTGACTGACACTAGACAGCTTCTGTTGGAGACATTAAACCGTAAGACACATCGCAAGTTTATCCTTAACCAGAAACTGTTCTACGAACAGAGCAACAAGTGCGGCAGACTACTAGCTTGAGCTATTCGCACAAGAATTGCAGCCACTAATGTACACACTATTAAGGACTCGACGGGAAAAGCACATACCTCATCGGAAGATATAGCAACACAAAAAAAAAACTACAAAGGTCTATCCAATTTGCCCTGCCCAACAGCATCTTCAAAAACACACCAACAGAAGGAGACGCTCATCACACAGTTTCTAGATCAGTTTAGCCCCCATGCAATTTCAAGAGAAAAGTCAATGGAGCTAGACAACCCAACCACAGAATCAGAATTTAAACAGGCCATCAAACAATCAAAACCAGGCAAGAGTCTGGGCCCGGATGGCCTTTCGGCCCCCTATTACAAGGCATTCACGGACATCTTAGCGGGACCCTTTATTAGAGCTTTCAACTCACTAAACGACACACCTACCCCGTTTCATAGGCTTTTAGAAGCATACATTACGGTGATTCCCAAACAAGGAAAAGATGCTTCATCTGTCACGAGTTATAGGCCAATCTCCCTACTTAATTCTGACATAAAACTATTTGCTAAAATACTGGCCAATGGCCTCCTCCCGCTCCTCCCATTTATCATTGGGAAATACCAGGTTGGTTTTGTCCCTGGCAGGGAAGCCAGGGACAATACTACCAAAGCAATCAATCTCCACCACTGGCTCACGTCGCGCAATCAACGAGGCTTCGTCCTGTCCCTGGATGCGGAGAAGGCATTTGACAGTCTGGCCTGGGATTACCTAGGGGAGGTGCTCCACCACCTGGGACTACGAAATAGGATGCTCAACCTGATTATGTCCCTCTATACAAACCCGACTGCCAGAATAAGAGTAAATGGCCACCTGTCAGATGCCTTCCCCATCCGGAACGGAACAAGACAGGGATGCCCACTGTCCCCCATTTTATTTATCTTGACACTAGAACCACTCCTCAGGTGCCTCCAAACAAATGAAGACATTAAAGGAATTCGGGTAGCCGGACATACCCACAAGTTAGCTTCCTTTGCAGATGATATTCTTCTGTTTCTAAGCGAACCGCGTATCTCACTCCCTAATTTACTTAAAGATTTTGAATTCTTTGGCCGTATTTCCAACCTGAAAATAAATTTCTCGAAATCCAACGCCCTCAACATCTCCCTAACAAAAGATCTAGTTACTCAGTGCCAAAACACTTTCCCTTTTTCCTGGAAACAATATGCCATTACTTATTTAGTGATCCAACTCCCATCAAACCTTAGCAATTTATTTTCAAAAATTTTTCTCCCATTGTCATGCACCATAGCGGAAGACCTCCGTAATTGGAATAAACCCCACTTTTCCTGGTTTGGCCGTGCAGCCATCCTTAAGATGAACGTTCTCCCGCGAGTTCTATATCTCCTACAAACAATACCCATCCGGCTCCCAGCTTCCTTCTTCCTGGATATTAAGCGCCTATCAGTCCGATTTCTTTGGAAACGCAGACACCCAATGATTAGTTATGACCAACTTACGAAACCCAAACATGTTGGGGGGATTGGCCTTCCGGACCTTAAAAACTACTCCCTAGCTTGTCAAATGGTTAGAGTCATAGACTGGACAGTCCATGAGACTGCCAAAGACTGGATCAAATTAGAGGACTCGTTCTCGATCACGCCAATTAAGTTCACGCCCTGGATCCCCCCCTCTCATATACCTAAAGCACTGAAAGAACACCCCCTTATAAGCGCTCCTCTAAGTGACTTCAAGGAGGCCTGCAGGAAATTTAAACTCTCCTCTAACCCAGGACCCCTTACGCCTATCCGACTTAATCCGGCCTTTCCCCCTGGAATGTCCAGTCACTTTCTCCAAGATACCTGGCCGTTTAGGGATGTACAAGCCCACCAGTTCTTTAGAAATGGGGATCTCTTAGAATACACTGCACTCCCCAAGGACAGTCCCCCCTTTCCCAAATGGACATACTTCCAGATATGCCACTTCCTCAGGGGGGAGAACAAAGATGAGGGACTCTCTAGACAGCTAACGGCATTTGAAACTCTCTGCTCCCAAAACTCGCCTCAATGACACCTAATCTCAACAATATATTCATTGCTCTCTAAGTCAAACTCCACAAAGGAATGGAAAGCGTGTCGGGCTTGGGAGTGAGATTCGCAAATGGATATCCCCGAGGAAGAATGGGAAAAAATCTTATTAATTGCACATAAAGGCTCACTGAATGTAAATACCCAAGAGAAAAATTTCAAACTAATATCCAGATGGTATGGGACACCTGAGGTAGTTAGCAAATTCAACCCGGAGGTTGACAATAAGTGCTGGAGATGTCTAAATGACACTGGGACACTCTTGCACATCTGGTGGGCATGTCCCAAAATCCAGTTATTTTGGACCCAAGTGCACAGAATATCTTACATTATTACTGATAGCTCAATAGAATACACGCCAACCCGTATGATCCTCCATCACGCACCCACCTCGGCACATTCATACAGGAAATCCCTGAGCTTACATTTACTTAAAGCCGCCAAGCTCTGTATACCGATTCATTGGGGCTCTACCAATATCCCCTCCACACAGGAATGGCTGAATAGAGTGGCAAAGATAGCGGAAATGGAGGAACTCATCCAAATTGCTCAGGACTCCCCACACAAATACGCTCAGACCTGGGACAGATGGATAAGCTTCCGAGATCGTGGAAACCTCTGCCCCCCTGATAGCCCACGTGGCTAAACACCCCCCCCCCCCCACACTGGCTCCTGTACAACTCTGATTGTGTCCCTGTGTCTCCCGTTCACGCAGAACATGGGGGCGGAAGTGGAACACCACGGACCGCTCTCGTGCCTGTGCCTGTGTGGGATGGGGGAGCCCGGAGAGAGGATTCCTCTCATCCCCCACTTCCACCACCCTCCCCCCTTATTGTACCCCCCGTGCCCCCTCCCACCTTAACCTCACCCCCCCCCCCCCCTTTTTTTTCTTTTTTTTGTCTTTCTCTTTCTTTTCTCTTTCTTCTTTTTACATTTAGCTAAACAAAATCCAGATACAGACACCTCAGACCCGCGGAAGGCCGACTGTCGCCCTCTGACTTGACGACTTCCCCCCTTGCCCCCTGCATCTCATTCTCAATTGACGATACCCCCACTACACCGATTATCTCATAAAAGAACCCCCGACGGACAGAGCGATACCCACAACCAGCACAACCCTCCTGAGAACCAAGTTTTGATCTCTGGGAAACCTACCCTCCCAATAAGTACAACCTTGACTTCCCAAAGGACCTCATTACGCGTTTTTCTCCCATACAGGGGGAGATGTTTTGTGGTACAAACGGTGATGTAGGGGCAAGGAGGGTTTTTGTTATTGTTTTCCTTGTAATTTAGAGCTTTCTCTGTTATTTGTAGTTAAAACTTGTACTGCACTCTTTTAGTACACCACGTACTGCCTGTTACTGTATTATTCTAAAAACCCAATAAACTCTTTATGGAAAAAAAAAAAAAGAAGAAGACACATATTTTTTAGAAACTATTAATATTTGTTGCTATACTCATATATACAGAAAAACAGTCGATTTTCAAAGGATGTCAAAGTTGAATCATAGAGAACCCAATGAATGCAGCAGAAACAAAAAAGATAAAAACAAAAGAATAAATGCTTCCCGCCAGATGGGCTGAATGGACACAAACGCTCCCCTGGGTGTGAACCGGGATTGCAGCAGCAGGTAGCTGGGAGTATAGAAAGGAAATACTAATGAAAAACTGCAAAAAGATATAGCTACATGTATCACTATTTGTGTGTCAAGATTAATTAACTTGTATCCTCATAAGCAGACAATTAAGAATGAATATGCAGCTAGTATACTCATATTAAAAAGCCACATAGTTAAAGAGGAAAAATGGTGTTTGCAAAGAAATAAAGGACAAACAAACAATAAAAGTTTCTTTTTACAAAGAACACATATGTACCTCACAAAAGTGCCGAGTCTATATGGGTGGAGCCCGATATATGGTGAAGTAGCAGAGATGGTAACAAAGTATCATCCATTCACACATACAGGTAATGTGTTATATATCGCTGTATCAGTTTTGCATAGTTATGTAACCTCTGATAGCTCCCACAGGGGCCCCTATCGTGTATCCTAATAAAGGAATTCAAAATAAAACAAACTATATCAATAACAGGGATATATATTAAATAAACAGTTGCATCTGTGTAATCAGCCAATTTACTAAGGCTGCACAGTACGCCTAATCAAAAGAGAGATATATAAAGTCTCTCTAAAAATAATTAAATAGCTTTAAGTAGTGTCTGTAATAATTTTTACCTGAAACCTTATCTGCCACTCCTGTTGCCTCCTCCACACTCACCACACTAAAGTAGCCTCCATAATGCTTCCTTTTTATACAAGGAATTGAAAGGAAAAACCCCTCTGACAGCTGTGGAGGATAATAGATAATTATCCTCCAGAGAAATTTCCGCTGAAGCCGCAGTCCCTTGAGTGCGCGGCGCATGAAGCCACCACCGCCCACATTCAAAATGGTGAGGGAAAGGTAGTGACGTCATGCACCGCGCTTCCACCAACATGCATGCGTGGTTGCTCTGGCAATCCCGTGACACCTGATGGCACTGAAAGAGAATGGAAAACTCATATGCAATGAAGCAGCGTGCAACACCAATCGACTGAAGCACACTGACATTAGCATATGAATGGATGGTAAAGCCAGCCTGTGGGGAGAGGCAAACAAAAAACACCGGAATACCCCAGGTGAATAGATGCTCATCCAGGTGCAGGGAGACCCCAAATAAAAAGCCAATCAGACGATCAGAGCGGGTCAAACGGAAAAAATCCATGACCCCGCATAATGGTCCCTGTCGGCCTACGCGTGCCGGGATCACACACCAAAGGACCATATCGCCCAATCAGACTAAACCATCGGCAGAGAAAAAAAAAAGAAATACAACGCAGAGAGCATATACATCCACATGATATATACTACTGAAAAATATTTGCCATATCTTATACGCATAGAATACATGTGCATCATACTTAGGGCAGAGTGAAAAAAAAACGGCCCATTACTCCCCAAAATTAATCCGAACAATCATCAACACACACTTGCATTGGGTGTTTGTTATTTTTCCATACCTCCCGACACGAACCCTTCAAGAAATGGTCTATAATTGACCACCTCATTTAAACCTGGAAAAACTGTAGCCTGTAGTAGGAAAATCCACTTGAATTCCCTTTGAAGTATAATCTTGTTCCAGTCTCCCCCTCTTGCACTGGGGTATTCTCTATCCAAGACCAAAAATTTTACCCTAGGAAAGACACCACAATGCAAGGACAGGACATGACGTCCTAGGGGAGATCTGGAACAGCTTTCTTCATACTCCAAATGTGCTCCATAGTCACAAAGCAGTAGGTACACCACCCCCTCCGTCTTGCAATTAGCAAAATGTGCTTCTTTGAACCGCTTTCCATTGGGCAAATGCAGGAGGATCCTACTTGTATGTAGCTACAAACCGTGCAGCTCCCACAGGTATAAGTACCTAAGGTTTTGCAAGGATCTCCACGTTTCTCACCCCTGAATTCACTTTGAACGATACAGTCCCTAATGGATGGCACATTTAAAGGTGATGAGTGGCTTAGTGGACACAAATCTACCCAGATTTGGATCCATAGACAAAAGATGCCAGTATTTTTGAATTAAATGACATATTTTTTCATGTTAATTAGAGTATGACTTCACCATACATTGGTCTACACCCATATAGACTTAGCACGTTTGCGAGGTACGTATGTGTTCTTTGTAAAAATAAACTTTTGTTGTTTGTTTGTCGTTTATTTCTTTGCAAACACCATTTTTCATCTTTAACTATGTGGCTTTTTAATATGAGTATACTAGCTGCATATTCATTCTTAATTGTCTGCTTATGAGGATACAAGTTAATTCATCTTGACACACAAATAGTGATACATGTAGCTATATCTTTTTTTCAGTTTTTCATTAGTATTTCCTTTCTATACTCCCAGCTACCTGCTGCCGCAATCCCGGTTCACACCCAGGGGAGCATTTGTGTCCATTCAGCCCATCTGGCGGGAAGCATTATTCTTTTGTTATTATCTTTGTTTCTGCTGCATTCATTGGTTTCTCTATGATTCAACTTTGACATCCTTTGAAAATTGACAGTTTTTTTGTATATGTGAATATAGCAGCAAATATATAGAAAAAAAATATTTTTTTTTCTTCCGTTTCTAAAAAAATATGTGTCTTCTTATATCTTAGATTACTACAATTAAACAATAATATTGCATGTCAAAATATCCCTGAAGAAGGAGTACAGAGACTCTGTAACGCGTAGGATTGGATTTATTGAATGCATATTTATTATTGTAATGTAATATTGTCTTGAAAGTACATGTTTTCTGTGAGCGCCTCGGATGCACTCAAAAACATATTGTACAGCTATTTCTATGATGTTTTGTAAATATTCTATATAACTTTTGGATACATTGTTTAATAAAAAATACTTTATACTTTTTTTACAGAATTATTTGCATCACATATTATGCCTACAAAGTCCCACCAAACAAGGGAAAAAAGTTATTTGTATTTTCAAGATTGGGATGTCGCCCCTTAACTAGCAGAATTTTGGTACAATCCTCCATATTTTTTGATATCGACCTCCTAGGCCAGACTTCCTATCTGCCGGGCAGAGCTGTCTCCAAGTCTGAGCCCTGAGCTCTCTTCCTAAGAGGAATATAAACCCAGCCCACAGGTGTGCAATTAGCATGCCTGACAAAATCAGGCATACCTTGCTAATATACACCTTTACACAGTGTCGCTTCTCCGCTGTATCTTTACAGTCTGGTCAAAGATGACACAATGCACAGTTGCTACTAAGCATATTGTGGGTATCTGAGCTTCCACAAGAGTCCAGAGAATTTATAACGAGAAAATAGGTTTCTCCCACCTACATACGGTATATAGTTAAAATGATACATAGAAACAAAGTTAAAAAACCATTATGTTTTTAATAAAATGTTTTATTTATTTAACTATCTAAAGCAGACCCTTAAAACCGTTTCTAAAGATTTTACCAAAACCAAGTCCCCACATACCTAATATGGCAAGCTTTTCAGACTCCCCTGCTTGCTAAATTATGAAAGATTGCTGAATGCCAATCTAGAGCAGGGGTAGGGAACCTTTTTGGCTGAGAGAGCCATGAACGACACATATTTTAAAATTGAATTTCGTGGGAGCCATACAATATGTTTAAAACTAAATACAAGTAAAAGTGTGCGTTTTATGTAAGACCAACACTTTTAAAGTACAATAAGTCTCTGAATTAAACAATCAGGTGTTCTTTATTAAGAGATAAATCACAGAACAAAGAAATACAGCAAAGTTGCCGAACATGACATGACATCTGAATTCTTTTAATAACGTTGTTATGCTGTTGCTAACTAATGATGAATAAAGTACTTCTTATTGTTAATGCGACTTCTGGTGCTGCATGGTTTTGCTGATGGCTTTGTAGTCTGGTTGATACGTGGTGCCGTTAAGCTCCATGCAGGCGTTGAGACTTCCATCCGTTAAATGTGATCGTAGGTTGGTCTTAATGTTCTTTTTTTTAATGGATTAATCAACTAATTTCGATTAATTATAACTGTAATGTTGTCATCTCCTCCACTGTACTATCCACATCTCCCTCACTGTAATATCCACATCTCCCCCACTGTAATATATCCACATCATCTCCCCCACTGTAATATCCACATCCCCCCCCCCCCACTGTAATATCCACATCTCCCCCCACTGTAATATACACATCTTCCCCACTGTAATATCCTTGTCTCCCCCCACTGTAATATCCATGTCTCCCCCATTGTAATATCCACATCTCCCCCCACTGTAATATCCACATCTCCCTCACTGTAATATCCACATCTTCCTCACTGTAATATGCACATCTCCCCCACTGTAATATGCCCATCTCCCTCACTGTAATATGCCCATCTCCCCCACTGTAATATGCACATCTCCCCCACTGTAATATGCACATCTGCCCCACTGTAATATGCACATCTCCCCACATCTCCCCCACTGTAATATGCACATCTCCCCACATCTCCCCCACTGTAATATGCAGATCCAGGATCAGATGAGGTGGGCGGTGATGATGACATCAGCACGCCGCTCCCCTAGGCCGCCGCCGGGTGCACCAAGATGGCTGCGGCTCCGGAGCTAGGCTGAAGCCGCGGCCTTTCCTATGGGCTCAATCCGCAGATCGGCACACCACGCAATCTGTGGATTGAGAGGCGAGAGCCAGATGTAGCCATCAAAAGAGCCACATCTGGCTCGCGAGCCATAGGTTCCTGACCCCTGATCTAGAGAGTGTGATAAACTTGTAATGGTTAAAAAAGGACACGGGACAGAAATGGATGCTAAATATAAAATATAACAGTGTAAATTTGCTGTCCCCTCAAAATAACTCAACACACAGCCATTAATGTATAAACTGCTGGCAACAAAAGTGAGTACACCCCTAAATGAAAATGTCCAAATTGGGCCCAATTAGCCATTTTCCCTCCTCAGTGTCATGTGACTTGTTATTATTACAAGATCTCAGGTGTGAATGGGGAGCAGGTGTGCTAAATGTGTTGTTATCGCTCTCAATCTCTCATACTGGTCACTGAAACTCTCGTGGATCTGAAAAAATAATTGTTGCTCTACATAAAGATGGCCTAGGCTATAAGACCATTGCCAATACCCTGAAACTGATCTGCAGCATGGTGGCAAAGACCATACATTGGTTTAACAGGACAGGTTCTACTCAGAACAGCCCTCGCATTGGTCGACCAAAGAAGTTTTATTATTAGCATTAGCATTATATCCAGAGGTTGTCTTTGGGAAATAGACGTATGATTTCTGCCAGTATTGCTGCAGAGGGTGAAGGGGTGAGGGGCCAGCTTGTTAGTGCTCATACAATATGCTGCACACTGCATGAAATTGGTCTGTACCAGAAGGAAGCCTCTTCTGAGGAGACCAAGATAAACTTATTTGTTTCAGATGGTGTTAAGCATGTGTGGCAGCAACCAAGTGAGGAGTACAAAAATAAGTGTGTCTTGCCTATAGTCAAGCATGGTGGTGGGAGTGTTATGGTCTGGGGCTGCATGAGTGCTGCCAGCACTGGGGAGCTACAGTTCATTGAGGGAACCATGAATGCCAACATGTACTGTGACATACTGAAGCAGAGCATGAGCCCCTCTCTTTGGAGACTGGGCCAAAAAAGGCAGTATTCCAACATGATAGTGACCCCAAACATACCTCCAAGATGACCAATGCTTTGCTAAAGATGCTGATGGTAAAGATGATGGACTGGCCAAGCATGTGTCCAGACCTAAACCCTATTGAGCATCTGTGGGGCATCATCAAACGGAAGGTGGAGGAGCACAAGGTCTCTAATTTCCATCGGCTCTGTGATGTCCTCATGGAGTAGTGGAAGAGGACTCCAATGGCAACCTGTGATGCTCTGGTGAACTTCATGCCCAAGAGGGTTAAGGCAGTGCTGGAAAATAATGGTGGCCACACAAAATATTGCAACTTTGGGCCCAATTTGGGCATTTTCACTTAGGGGAGTACTCGCTTTTGTTGCCAGCGGTTTAGACATGGCTGTGTATCGAGTTATTTTGATGGGACAGCAAATTTACACTGTTATACAAGCTGTACACTCACTACTTTACATTGTAGCAAAGTGGAATTTCTTCAGTGTTGTCACATAAAAATATAGAATAAAATATGTACAAAAATGTGAGAAGTGTGCTAACTTTTGTGAGATAATGTACATATATATATATATATATATATATATATATATATATATATATATATATATATATATAGTTACATAATGGGTTTATGTGAAATATCCATTAACAGCTATAAATAATATTGCAATTAGAAATACATTTCAGTTAGAAGGAAATATATTTAAAGTATTTTGTATTGTGTTTGGTGTTACAGTAATTAGTTCAACTTCAAAGGTTGGCCTTTTATTTTCTCTAATCACATCTCACCTGGGTAGTAAACAATAGCCTTCTTTGACTCATCCAATCAGGTTGTGCCCAATATACATTTACTAGGTACAGTGACGAATTAGGGAGAATTATATTAGCAACAGTACAGAATGGGGGGGGGGGGGGGGGAATACAATACTTTGTTACCAAGTCTCTCTTCTTGGTGTGGGAACATACAGCAGTCACCTTGGGACTCCCTGAAGTTAATAGGTAATCCAACGCTATAATTGCATCTTATATTGTATTATAATTATGGTTGCTGTGGGTAATTTGTAATTATCATGTAAACCAGGGGACCAACATTGTACATTGTGTTGTAAATACTGTCTGGTGTGTAATTTGTATATATTATGTAACCCTATCCAGAAATGTGTATTGCGGATGGAACTACCTCATTCGTGTAAGATCTCTCAGATCCAGATATGTATAAGTCCATACTACAACAATGATTGATGTGTATGCACATATTCACAGAAACTAGGCAACTAATTAATATGTGTGTGTGTGTGTGTGTGTGTGTGTGTGTGTGTGTGTGTGTGTGTGTGTGTGTGTGTGTGTGTGTGTGTGTGTGTGTGTGTGTGTGTGTGTGTGTGTGTGTGTAATGTATTCAGTACTTATGCTGTTTCATTTTGAAATGCTTTCTACCAGAATCAGAATTTCAGAGTCTTAACAAAAGAAATTATAGACACAATCTAAAATAAAATGTTAAAGAGGAGCTCCAAATACTGTAGATACTGACTTTTAATATAAGGACACTTGCCTTTCCAGACCAGACTGGGAAATGGGAGCAGATACCTATCAAAACCAGGTACCCCCCCCCCAAAAAAAAGTGCCAAATATGGCAGTGGTGGGTGATGTAAACAAGTGGAACTCCCCGTTTCCCAGCGTTGTCCACTTGAATGATGTGTCTGGCACATGCGCATATCTGGTGCAGTTCACGGCCATCAGTCCATCCAGAAAGGTACTGTGCCTGCATCATCCACTCTCTGTGGCATTACAATCCCATGAGAGTACAACCCTACATGCACCTTCCTGAAACAACCTATGTGACTTGCTACATCACAAGAGGATGTACACATCAGCGTTGATCATGGCACAAGCATAGTGGAGAGACAGTACATCATCCATTGCTGGAAAGCACATGGGCAAGATTTAGGTCATTACTGCAAGGAAAGTCAGAAGTAGCACACAGTATAGATGCGGAGTACAACAGCTAACATGGAGCCGGCTTCAATCAAGAAGCATAAAACGCAAATTACGCTGCAAAAACAACATCACCAAAAGAAAGCCTATGAGGACGTAAAAAAAATAAAAATCAATAAAAATATTACTTACTTTTCTTGGCAAAATTGATCTTTGAATAAACTGAACCATAGCAGACATTATTAGACATGTGCAAAAGGAAAAAATTAGTTTAGTTTCGTTTAGTTTTAATTCGTTAATTCATTAATTTCGTTTAGTTATATTCGTTAACTTCCTTAAATTCGTTTTCGGATTTCGTTTAGTTTTCTACCAAATTCGAAAAATCGGCCACATTCGAAAATATTTCAACCAAATTCGAAAATATTTCTACCGGATTCGAAAAGATTTTAACATGATTCGACATTATTTCAACCACATTCGAAAATATTTTGTGATTAGAATTTGGAGTGTCTAGCACCAAGTGACCCCGAGATTCATGGCCCTAAAGTCGGGTCACAAAATATTTTCGAATGCGGTTGAAATAATTGCGAATCATGTTGAAATCATTTTGAATGCATTCGAAATGATTTCAACATGATTCGACATTATTTCAACCGCATTCGAAAATATTTTGTGACCCAAATTTAGGGCCATGTATCTCGGGGTCACTTGGTGCTAGAAACTCCAAATTCTAATCACAAAATATTTTCGAATGTGGTTGAAATAATGTCGAATCATGTTAAAATCATTTCGAATCCGGTAGAAATATTTTCGAATTTGGTTGAAATATTTTCGAATGTGGCCGATTTTTCGAATTTGGTAGAAAACTAAACGAAATCCGAAAACGAATTTAAGGAAGTTAACGAATATAACTAAACGAAATTAATGAATTAACGAATTAAAACTAAACGAAACTAAACTAATTTTTTCCTTTTGCACATGTCTAATAATGTCTGCTATGGTTCAGTTTATTCAAAGATCAATTTTGCCAAGAAAAGTAAGATTTGGATATGGTGTAGTGCTAGTACTATTGTGCTTGCATACCAAATTTGGGGTTTCTAGCTATAAGTGACCCCGAGATATGTGGCCCCAAAGTCGGGTCGCAAAATGTCATTCTCAGCTCTAATAACTAATAACATTTTGCGACCAGATTCTGGGGCCACATATCTCGGGGTCACTTATAGCTAGAAACCCCAAATTTGGTATGCAAACACAATAGTACTAGCACTACAACATATCCAATTTGGAGTGTCTAGCACCAAGTGACCCCGAGATACATGGCCCTAAAGTCGGGTCACAAAATATTTTCGAATGCGGTTGAAATAATTGCGAATCATGTTGAAATCATTTTGAATGCATTCGAAATTATTTCAACATGATTCGACATTATTTCAACCGCATTCGAAAATATTTTGTGACCCAAATTTAGGGCCATGTATCTCGGGGTCACTTGGTGCTAGAAACTCCAAATTTGGATATGTTGTAGTGCTAGAAATAATGTCGAATCATGTTGAAATAATTTTGAATGCGGTTGAAATTATTTCGAATCATGTCGAATTCATTCGAATTCATTCGTTATATTTCTTTCGTATTCGTTGTAATTTGTTATTTTTTTATTCGGACATTCGAATGCATCCGAATGTCCGAAAGATGCAAAATTCGGCCGAATTTCGATTCGTTACGAAACGAATTGCACAAGCCTAGACATTATACAGGCATGCCTTAGAATCTCTAGGCTAGGATAAAACTTTATATATTTATGACTCTTTGTAAAATGAATCTAACAGGATGGCCACCTATACAAACTATAATATGGTATGGTGATGTTGATGAATTGCAGCAACCAATCAAACTTGTTTCTGCCAGTAACTAGAAATACAGTGCCTTGAAAAAGTTATCACAACCCTTGAAATTTTCCACATTTTGCCATGTTACAACCAAAAACGTAAATGGATTTTATTGGGATTTTATGTGATAGACCAACACAAAGTGGCACATAATTGTGAAGTGGAAGGAAAACAATAAATGTTTTTCAACACTTTTTACAAATAAATATGTGAAAAGTGTGATGTGTATTTGTATTCAGCTCCCCTGAGTCAATACTTTGTAGAACCACATTTCGTTCCAATTACCGCTGCAAGTCTTTTTTGGGGATGTCTCTACCCGCTGTGCACCTCTAGAGAGTGACATTTTTGCCAATTCTTCTTTGCAAAATAGCTCGCTCTGTCAGATTGGATGGAGAGTATCTGTGAGAAGCAATTTTCAAGTCTTGCCACAGATTCTCAATTGGATTTAGGTCTGGACTATGACTGGGCCATTCTAACACATGAATATGCTTTTATCTAAACCATAAATGTTCTACTAGAAGGTGAACCTCCACCCCAGTCTCAAGTCTTTTGTAGACTCTAATGCCCCATACACACAATCTGACTTTCCGACGGGAAATGTTCGATGTGAGCTTGTTGGCGGAAAGTCCGACCGTGTGTATGCTCCATTGAACATTTGCTGTCAGAATTTCCACACACAAATGTTTGAGAGCAGGTTCCCAAATTTTCCAACAACAAAACTATGTCCACGCACAAAAGTTCACGCATGCTCAGAATCAAGTACGAGACGGAAGTGTCTGGTCTTGTAAAACGAGCGTTCATAATGGAAATAGCACTTTCGTCAAGCTGCAAATTTGGAAATCTTTCAATTTCAATTCTCTTCTTCTTTATAATGCTAAAATAATGAAGTTGCTTTGCTGCTGATATTCCCACAGAGTTCTGACAAACAGATTTTTTTGTATTTCTCGTGATCTCATGAATAATCTTTTTTTTTTTTTTTTATCAAGATCTCCAGAATAATCTTTTTTTGTTTTATAGTGATCTACATAATATTTTTTTTTTTCATTTTGTGTGTGAAGTTACCACAACACCATTATTATCTTGTATTTTTTTACCTCAAATAGGTTGGTTGGTGTCCCTTTTTAATTTGACATTGTATTTTTGAAATGTACCTGCCTACTCACAAACTGTCCTTTTTGAAGTAAAACACATAGCCACGTATTTTTCAAAACAAAAATTGAAAATGTATTAGGGGTCCTAAAAAAATAAAGAGGAAGGCAACGCTGGAGAAACAGTTGGAATTGGTGAAGCCTTTGTGCTCCAGGGCAGACATCAATTATTTGACAGGCCAAATTGGTAACCTAAGGAGTCCATTTAATAGGGAGCACGATACGGTCCAGGACTCAGAGAGATTGGGAGCAGCAGCAGATGACATATATGTCCTGAGGCTGTGGTCTTACAACAGCCTGCGTCTTTTGCCAGACCACACCAAACCCAGGCCATCACTCTCAACACTTCCTTCCTCGCTTCGTTCCAGGCTGCTGTGGTATGTTGGGTTACTGTGGTGGTGATGGTGGAGGTGGTGGTGTTGCTGGAGGTGGTGGAGGAGTATGGTCCAACTGGCTGAGATTTTCCTGTATATGAAAATGGGACATAGTATTAGTTTTTTTGGTCATCAATCACACACAATTTTGAGATCGTGATTGTTGCAAATTGAATGCTAACAAATAGAAAAGATTATCCTTCTGACCCCAGCATTTTTCATTCTTGTCCCAATCATTTTTAGCTACTAATGTTTATTGACATGTAAACTACTTTGTTAAATCAGAAATCAGTGATGAATAACATCTAGTTAACATCATTCAATTTTTGAAAATAAATATGTTGAACAATGCTATACCTGGCTCAAGCTGGGCTCCACCGCATGTTCTTCCTGGATGGAAGGCCCAGGTTGGACTTCTGAAGCCTCATCTGATGTGGAAGGAATTGTGGAAGGAAGTGTAGATAGTGATGGCCTGGGTTCCGTCTGGTCTGACAAAAATTCAGTCTGTTGTAGTACCACAACCTGGGGTCATATACGTCATCTGCTGCTGCTCCCGATTTCATGGAATCCTGGACCTTTTTGCACTTCCTATTATATGTGCTCCCCAGGCCACCAATTTTGGCCTTCAAATAGTTGATGTATGCTGTGGGATACACAGGCTTCACCAATTCCAACAGTTGCTCCAGCGCTGCCTTCCTCTTTAGCTTGTTGGCGTAGTCACTGTTTTTTGACTTACCAGAGACAAGGCAGCTCCCTTGGCAGGAAGTCTGGGTCAGTAAATGTATCCATTTTCTCTGCAAGACACAACACAAGACACACCCTAATGTCAGGCAAACTCTCCTAATCTTGTCCCATTATAGGCCTCAATCTATAAGCAGTAGTATAGGTCACTAATCACTGATGACCCAAGTTAAAATTGTACCTTCATTTGCATGATCGGTGCTTGCGCTACTCCATCCTCTGCTCACAGATCGTACATACGACACACACGTGTTATGCTTTATACACACTGTGAATGTGTGAAAATCCGCCCCTGACCTTCTTTCTAGTGTATTCCCTGCCCCTTCTCTTTCAACGCAGTGGGAGAGCACATGGCAGAGACAGAGCAGGTGCATGCAGGGAGCAGCATTGAGGAAGAAAGCCCGGAGCAAGAAAGGTCCCAATCCAGGAGGAGATATAAGGCCTCAAATATGTCCTTTGTAGAGATGGTGGTGATGGAGGACATCTTGAAGGGGGCCGACTATGATGGGAAGCATGGACCTTACTCAAACCCAAATGTGAGAAAGGCCAAGATCACGACTAAAGTTGTGAGAAGTCTGCACAGGAATTTTTTGGGTATGACGATCCAAGGAGCAATTGAGGAAATGCTGGTCAGGCCTGAAATTGAGGGAGCACGATCACAGAAGAATCCGGAATCTGCTTCTAAAAAGTAAGTATTTGTCTTGTGTTCCTATTATTATAATTACTTCCGTGCTGGTACATGTGCTTTTCTTTACTGTTGTACAGTTTAAAATTACAAGTTTGAGGCTCGTGGGCACAGTAATTGTTCGTATTAAACATTAGAAAAAAATAAATAAGCTGCGCTATGCCCGAACCACACCGTGAAAAATCACTCGCGTGTATATATTTACGAACTTGAATCAAATGAATAAACAGTGATGAGAATGTCACATATGCTTTCTAAATACCCCTTACACATATATAATATGTAAATACAGATTAAACAATATTCATTAAATTATAATCCAGAGTACATCAGTGTGATTGACACCCAAGTGTCATTGTTTGACGTGTGTATGCAAGACAAGTTTGAGCCAATATCCTTCGGAAAAAAATCCCCAGTTTTTTTTGTGTGTATGCGGCATAACAGGTTTTCTTCTAAGATTGTCCTGTATTTGGCTCCATCCATCTTTCCATTAACTCTGACCAACTTCCCTGTCCCTGCTGAAGAAAAGCATTCCCACAACATTATGCTACCACCACCATGTTTCACGGCGGGGATGGTGTTCTCAGGGTGATGTGTAGTGTTAGTTTTCTGCCACACATAGCATTTTGCTTTTAGGACAAAAAGTTAAATTTTGGTCTCATCTGACCAGAGCACTTGGCTTTCTTCTTGCTACTCTTCCATAAAGGCCAGATTTATGTAGTGCTCGACTAATAGTTGTCCTGTGGACAGATTCTCCCACCTGAGCTATGGATCTCTGCAGCACCTCCAGAGTTACCATGAGCCTCTTGGCTACTTCTCTAATCAATGCCAATTTCCTTGCCTGGCCTATCAGTTTAGGTGGATGGCCATGTCTTGGTAGGTTTGCAGTTGTGTCATACTCTTTCCATTTTCAGATGATGGTTTGAACAGTGCTCCATGAGATGTTAAATATTAAAGATGAGGTTGTACAAAGTAATTACTGTAGATACCCAACATGTCAAGCCTTGAATTTTTTTTTGGGGGGGGGGGGGGGTGGACAGTCACTTATGTGTTGACAGTGTTTATTTTATTTTTTATTATTTTTATAATTTTACTTTAGAATATTTATTTATTACAATGTTTCTTTTTTTTTTTTTTTTTTATTAGGGGGGCTTTGGTGAGATACCAGGGGCCTAAACAGACCCGTGACATCTCCCCTTAAAGACATGGAAAAGGACTGAGGATTGAGATTCCCCAGTCCCTTTCTCAGCAGCCTCAGCTGTACTGGAGATGAATGGACAGGAGACAAAGGCTCCTCTTCATTCATAAATGTAAGCATCGTAAACTGTGTTTATGAAGCTTAGTTGTTATGAATGGACAGTCAGTAATCACTGACTCTGCATTCAGAAAAGAAAGGAGCTGGTAAATTACCGGATCCTTCCTCTGGTCTCTATCCTGAAAGATCTGGCACAGTGGGGGGGGGGGGACCGGAGGAGGAGAAGGGGGGACTGAAGGAGAACACAGAGGAGGAGCGCATGGAGCAGAACCAGAGGAGGATGGGGGGACCGGAGATGAACACGGAGGAGAGGACGGGGGCCTGGAGATAAACACAGAGGTGCGCACTGAGGGGGAGCGTAGGAGGACGGGGGACCAAATGAGGAGGAGGGGGGACTGAAGGAGAACACAGAGGAGGAGCGCATGGAGCAGAACCAGAGGAGGATGGGGGGACCGGAGATGAACACGGAGGAGAGGACGGGGGCCTGGAGATAAACACAGAGGTGCGCACTGAGGGGGAGCGTAGGGGGACCGAGATGAACACGGAGGAGAGGACAGGGGTGTCCAGAGATGAACATGGAGGAGAGCACCGAGGGGGAGCAAAGGAGGACGGGGGGACCGGAGATGAACACGGAGGAGCGCATGGAGGGCAGAGGAGGAGGATGGGGGGGACCGGAGAAGCCCACGAAGGAAAACAGGGGAGGACTCATAGGGGAGCCGGAGGAGGATACAGAGGACACTCAGGAACAATTGGTGTGGCAGCAGGGAAGTTACCAATCTCCCTGTGTTCTTCTCCTCCTCTCCCCTCCATAGCTTTCAGCTGCTTTATTGAAAGCCACACAGGAAGATCAGTCATTGTAACTTCCCGGCCGCCGCATCGATACTAGTTCATAGTTTGGGGAAATTGGCTTTTTTGAAATTCAGTGTCTTTGGGTTCCTCTTGTGTTTACTATTTGTGTGATTTATAAGCCAATTGACCTGTAATCGCTGTTTCCTAAATTGCCCTGTATTTCTATATCCGTGATCAGGTCTGTATTGTTGGTAAGTTAAGTAGTAAAGAGTACAGCCAGCAAATGCTGGGCAACAACATGCCAGTAAACACAAAATATGCTTCTTTGAGACAACTCATCTAGGTAGATATAGAAAATCCACAATAATATACTCAGTTGATATATTGAAGATGGGGTACGGCATTCATTAAGACCTATACACAGTAACGGCTCAGCTTGAAAGGTTGATTAAAGCTCAAAAGCGTTAGCTCAGTATAGGAGTCGACTGTGAATATTAACAATGGTGTAGAAAGCGTTCTATTTAGTGGGAGAGTGTGAGGCACCTATCTCCTTAAGAGAAAAAAAGTAAAATAACCTTGAGAAGCCTCGTGTTCCTCGACTAAATCACCGGGCTATAGACCACTTGAAGAATAGCGCACCGGGAAAACGAACCATAACATAATGGGATGAAGGGAAAAGTAAGAGAAAGTTAAAGAGGGTCTACTCAGCTCAAGAAAGGGTAGGAAGTAGGAGAGGATAGAAAGAGAAAAAGCCACTTGGGATGGAAGTCGATAAAAGTTTGGGTGTCTGGATATAGGGGGATTCGAACATATGTAGTTCATGGTTTCCAGACTGCCTCAAATACCTTGATTGTGTCCTGTAAGGTGTTAACTAGTTTTTCTTGGGGCCATGATCCATCAAATTTTACATTTAGCTACGTTAAGTGAGACCCCTGTTTTTTTCCAGAATTTAGCTACTGTGATTTTAGCTCCTAGAATACAAGTGGCTGTAAATGTTTTGAGGCATTTTCTACTCTGTAGTTCAGGAGGGCTATTTTGGGGTCTTGTGGTATGGCAATTTCCATAACCCTGCGTAGCAGGTGAAAAAATCTATTCCAAAAACTCCTGATGCAAGGACAAGATCATCATATGTGAAACATGGTTCCTAAAAGGCTACAGCCTCAGAAGCATAAAGGAGAACTGTCTGGAAACATTTTGGCTAGTCTGGTGGGAGCCCGATACCATCTAGTGAATATTGTAATGTTGGTCACTATCAAGGAGATGTTCATAATGTTTTTGTATGCTCGTTGGAAACATTGGAACCACGTTTCTGGGTCCCATTCCTCTTCAAGATCCGCTTCCCATTTCAGGGCATAATGAGGTCTGTCTAGTGATTCCACCAGGAAGGCGTAAATTATAAAGATAATCCCCCACCCCCTTCAGATCCATGATATTATGGCACCACTGTTCATAAGCAGTACATTGTGGGGACTTTGTTGGATCAGATAGTGTTTAGAAAATGAAAAATTTGAGAAAGTCTAAATGACTCTGAAAAAGGCATATCACATTTGCTTACACAGAACTCTGTTGTAAGTGGGCCCATTGGGCTAAAGAGGTGTCCAATTATGAAGAGGCCTTTACTCAGCCACCATTGTAAAGCTTTTATATTAATTCCAGGGGGAAATTTGGGGTTGTGAAAAAAGATGTGTTAAGGGGTGGACACTAGAGTTTATAGAGGGATATTTATCTAGGAGGTAACATAGCACAATGGAGTGTGAGAGGGTAGGGGCTAGGACTGAAGGTCTAAGCTTAGGGGGGGCTCAAGAGTAGGAAATCAATTGTGTGCTGCGGAACTGCATGTTTTTCCTATAGAAATTTGAGCTAATTGTGCAGCCTGATAGTACCACCACAAATTGGGTAAAGTCAGTCCCTATGTCTCTTTAGCCTATAAAGAATGTAATTGGAGTAACGGGGTCCTTTTTTCCCACAAATAAATCTGATGATTTTAGATTGAAATTTGAGTGGCTGTGTTTTCTTAATTCGGATAGTTATGGAGTGGAAGAGGTATAGGAGGCGATCCATAAGGGTTATTTTGATGGAGTTAATTTTGCCATGCCATGATATCTGAAATCTAGACCAGGATATCAAAACTTTCTCTAGTTTTTTGAACATAAGTAGGTAGATAACAGTAAATAGATTAGCTATTCCAGAAGACAGACGGATTCCCAAGTAAGGAATTGAGTTGGAGCTCAAACTGAAGGGAAAGTATGTTTGAAAATATTCAACGAATGATGTTGGGACTGAAATGTTAAAGGCTTTGGATTTGGAAATGTTAACCTGCAAACCTGAGACAGAAACAAAATCTTGAAGCAGATGGAAAGTATTGTGCGAAGAGATGAGGGAAAAGGTGACAAAGAGCAAGAGGTTGTCCGCAAACAAAGCACATCTTTGTTTCTGGGGATCGCACAGAACTCCCTAGATATCCGGATGATTCCTAATGGCTATCGCCAAAGTTTCAATCGCTATAGAGAAAATTAGAGGAGATAAGGGGCAGCCTTGTCTAGTGCCTTTTTCCAGCTGGAAGGCATCTGAATAGAGACCTAGGAACCTGATCTGGGCACTAGGATTAGAGTAAAGAGAGTGCAAAATTGCCAAGAAGTTGGGGCCAAAGCCCCATCTTTCTAGGATGCCAAAAAAACACGGCCAGGAGACTGTGTCCAAAGCTTTTTGGAGATCAATGAGATCTGTGGGTTGCCACTATCCCAATGAGACTTTAGTATTGAAATTATATTTATGGCTCTTCGAATTTGGTCGGAGCCCAGACGCCCAGTGACAAATCCTGCTTGATCTTTAGGTATGTATTGTGCTATAAAGGAGGAAAGTCTATTTTCTAAGATTTTTGTTAAGATGTTAAGGTCATTATTAATTAATGATATTGGGCGGTAATTGTTAACATCACTTGGATCTCAGCCCGGTTTAGGGATAACTGAGATATAGGCTGATTTAGGTCCCTGTTAAGTCTAAAGCCCTTGTGAAGTGAATTAAAACACCAAGGAAAAAAAGGTGCTAGGGAAGTATGAAATATTTTATAGTAACATGCTGAGAAGCCATCAGGACCAGGGGCTGAATCTAGCTTGAGGGCCTTAATCACCTCTAAAATTTCTGTTTCCGTAACAGGTTTTTCCAAAACTTTGCTATGATTCGTTGATACTGTGGGTAGTTGGATGTCTCAAAGAAAGTTAGTTTAGAATCTGTCTCTGAGTCATTTGCCCTGTATAGTTTAGAAAAGAAATTGTAGAAAGTTTCCATTATTTTTTGGGGGTGCTGGGTTAAAGTGCCCAGTTTGGAGCTAATTTTGGGGAAAGATATAGGGCAGGATCTATGGCAAAGTTTAATTGCCAACTTGGCTCCAATCTTGTCCTTTTGTGAGTAGAAACAAGCCCCCAACCATCTAAGGTGTTTCTCTGCTTCCGTAGTAAAATTTAGGGCTAAGAAGGCAGCATCCAATTGGGCTAAAGATTAATTGGTGAGATTATTTTTATGACGTTTGCATAAAGAGTGAAAATCCTTAGTTTGCTTTTATTTATTTCAAATCTGCATTTTTTTTTTAGTTGCAAGGATATTTGAATAATTTTCCCCCTGATGGCCAGTTTGTGAGCAGCCCATAAAGTGTCTGGGGAAACGTCTTCAATATCGTTAAAAGAATTCTGTCAGTGTTTTTTCAAGAATCGTGCAGTGCACTGGGTCACTCAACAGTGCTTCATTGAGGCACCATTTAAACAAGCCCTCTATGCATAGGGGACAATTGAGAAATAATAATACCATTACATGATCTGATAGTGGAGTATCCCTGATCTAAGATTTGAAGGTGTGAGGGATAAAGGAAGATAAAGGCTAAAGGAAGATTTAATAAAGATGTGATCTATCCTGGCGTAGGTTTCATAGGTAAGTTTTAAAGCCCCTACAGGTCACCTGTTTATAGGTAACATGAACAATGGGCCTAGCATTATTGCTCTCAATCCGCTGTGTGGGGCAATATGTAACATGTGTAGCACAGTTGAAATGTTTGTATTTGTAGGCATCCCTGACAGGTGCATTTACACGTACATGAGTCTATTTTGAGATGGGAGGAGCTCCAAATGTTGTGGGGTTTAGGTGTTTGGGTGTAACTTTAATATTTCATACTTTTTTCACTAAAACTTTATTTGAATCACAAAGTAGAACAAAAATACACCCAATGCCCTCCACCCTCCATTGCAGCTAATAGAGTGCAGATCGTGCTCCATTCGTTTTTTCCCTGGCAACAGCAGCCATCAAAAGTGACAGCAGAAGCTGGAAGAGACATTTTACAGGTGGCATCTGGGTTTTTAGTGTATATCAGCAACTAGATTTTCACTGGTCTGCAATAGGGACAACGGAGCCCTGGATAGCAATTCCCAGGGGCTAGGTATATAACCCTGACATATGCCATAGATTGGTAGCAGTAAAAGCGTTAAAAAAAAGAGACATTTTATATTTTAAAGAAAGATATTTGAGTTTCAAAGTCAGAATTTTAAGATTAAAATAAGAATTTTGTTTTAAAGCTAGAATTCTGTGATTAAAAAAATAATTCTGAGTTTCAAAAGTCAGAATTCTGATATTTAAAAGAGAAGTGTGGGTTTTCAAAAAAACATTTATACTGACCTAGGTAAATGCAGCATTCCTTCAATTATGCATCTGTCCCACTCTAAGACTAAGAACTGAGTGATCAAAGACTGCTGAACCAGTCAGTTCCTTGTCTTCAGTGAAGAGAGAGCAGTGACTGACAGACTCTGTTCTGCCTCTCCAGTGCTCACTGGAGCACTGAGCTGTGCAGGGGGTGGGAACATCTGGCTTAGGCTCCAGTGGCCCACTGAGATGATTAAATCGTTTTGAAGTCAGAATTCTGAGACTAATGCCACGTACACATGATCGAAATGTCCGACAGAAAAAGTCAGATGGGAGCTTTTCATCGTATATTCCAATCGTGTGTATGCCCCATCGGACTTTTTAGGTTGAAAATTCTGACGGACCTAGAAAAAAAGTATGCAAGACATCTTGAGCGGAATTCCATCAGAACTCCGTCTGAAAAACCTTCAGAGTTTATTCCGATGGGAAAAAACGATCGTGTGTACAGGGCATTAAAGTCTGGCAGTGAAACTCAGAATTGTAATTTTGAAATTCTGACTATTGACTATTGCAGCAACCCTTCTTTCTTTTTTTTTACTGACTACTAAATCACCTTTTTCAGCACTTATTTGCTGTGGTATTTGAAAAGTTTACACTTCACATTAAGATTAAAAGATCTGATATTCTGAAAAAGACTAGGAAGCTACTGAGGACAGAGCAGTTAAATTTTCATTTGCACTGTTGCCGCATTTCCCCTGATACAATATCCACAGCACTGGCCCCTACTAGTGCACTGACTATCACAAAAGCTGTCCTGCAACTTGTCATTGATTTGGACATACCGCATGTTGAGATTCATAAAAGTTATCAAAATTATGTTATATGGCCCATGTTTAGTAGTTACACCCCTAGTTGATTACAAAGCTGTTTTCTGTTTAGTGTTGATTGATTTCTTTTAAACCCCTTACATGGCACTTTCAGCACTGGCCTCTACAAGGGGCAGATAACCTTTATAATTACTGGTTTTATGAATAAGTGTTAATTTCTGTGTAGACATTAGTAGGAAAGAAGCCATGCAGCCCAAATGAGTCTAATTATGCTTGGATTATTTTTCTACAGTAATTACAAAACTAGCTTAAACCCAATATAATAACGTATTTTTTTTTATTATTAATATATACAGTTATCCACATGCAGTTAGTTAGTATACCAGTCCATGGTCCTGTCACTGGAGTAATTAAACTGACAGTAGTGCATATAGGGCTTTGTTTCACAAAGTGTATTTCCAATTAATTAATTAGTGTGACAAATCACATAAAATCAGTTTGGAATAACCAGTGCATGAATCCTTGAGGCTGAAGACAAGAAGTCTAGAATAACTTGGCTAGCTATTATTTATTTTATTAAACATTATATTTTTGAAACTCTAAACTTAAATATTTTATAACTAATAATGCCTAATATTTATTAAGTGACACAAAACTGATTCCTTGTATCATATTGTAACAAAAACAAAACTGAAAAAAAAAAAAATGAAACCACAGTGGAGATAAATCTAAATTTGCATACAAAATGGGAGCACTAAATTATGTACCAACATAGAATACACTGAACATCATCAGGTGCTCTCTGTCAAAAGAAGTCAATTTATAACCATTGAGATGTATCTACTTTATACACAGGTGATTGTCAAAAACAAGGCACTGCTATTTGTCATAATCACTGTCACCTGGATATTCTGTTTCAATTGCATACTTTCTTTGAAACATTAAACTGCTTCCAATTATGAACCCTTGCAAATGGTGGAAGATTACTTTAATGAAACCAAGTAAAAACTAAGTTAGCAAACATGTTGCTAATTGGGCATTGTTCATTCTGCCTTGTTGTTGGCAAGTGTTGAATACTATGCCCTTTATCTTTTAAAATGAATCACAAAGAAGTTTTGTACAACTTCTTGAACATCATGGGAATGCAGATTGCACTTTCTCCCTTTGATTAGAATCTATCTTAACTTCACCAAATAAATAACACAGACACGATTGAGTGGTTTTAGGCCTTGACACGTTTATTGGTTTTAAATAAACTTGTCAATAAATAACATTCATTAATAAATCTCCTTAAAAATGTTTAATCTGCAAAATATAACTTTGCTCAGCCATAAAACAACTCAAGCACAAATCTCATAAATCATAAATACCAGTCCCCAACCGCCGGACTTGAATCTTCAAGTCCAGCCCCACCCCAAGACCGTGGCCGACTCAATACTAGACTGTAACCCTAAATTAAAGATATCCAGTCCTAGCTCAGATAAGTTCACTCCATCTGATCTGTATAAGCCACCTTCAAGATCTAGGTGTCTGCATGAAAATCCACCTGTAATAGGCATAAGTGTTTCCATTGTTTAATTTATTCTATGTCTAATCTTCTCCAAATTTTTTAACTTAGGATTTCTTAACCATAAAAGTCTGGGAACAATTTCTGAAAAAAATAACCCTAGTGTTTGGGGAGGACAGAGTGAAACTGTGTAAATCCTGCTTCATTTTATACATGAGATCCCAGGTGTTGACTTTACCCACATCATTCCCCCCCAAGGTGGATGATGACAATATCAGGAGTTGGCCAAACTTCAAACAACCTGCAAATATGAAAGAACAAATTAGACCAGCGGAGACCCCAGAGGCCTTTCTAGAATACTTGAAAATTAGCATAATCCAAGGACAGATTAGATGTGTAGCAACAGAGTGCAGCTCTTTTAAACGGGCAGTAAATGAATCAAAACATTTCTTCTATTACCTGGAATTTCAACAGAAAGGATAAGGTCTCACATACATTTTTTGAAACATTGAGATTCCCATCTGCCCAACCTATGTATGATGGAATCGTCAAGTCCCATTCTTGCAGCCTCAGTAGGGGCCCTGATATGAAAAGAATGGGACGTAACTCTCAAGTGTTGTAACCCCTTCATGCAGCCTTTTAAAATAAAATTAAACTGGTACCTTGTCAGAGGAGAACTATCTGCATGAAGTAGTAATTGACCACCCACCTGAGGCCTAATAAGAATTAATTTCTGGGGGGCGTGGCCTAACCTCGGGACGGAATGGACGCTTGAGAGCTGAGCTCCTGCCGCGATCCGGTCCTACAGCCGTTAAGGAAGCTTCTTAACACCCTACAATACCTCGAAGATTATGGGAACCGCCTCAAGAACATCATCTGCCTCCCGTTCGCGATCCCCGAGGCGACAGCGCGGCGGCATTAGTCAAACTCTCCCGGAGCTGTTCCGTTCACAGAGAGACAACATGGCGTCTTCCCGCCACACTTCATCGCAGGCCCCAGCCTCCACACAGTCTCCCGCGCCTCTCAGCGAAGCTGTTCAGGGTCAGGAGATTTCACTACACGCTCTTCAACAACAACCGAGTCTCATGGATTTAAGATCGGTAGCAACGGACATCAAAGAGACTCTCACGGCAGCCATAGCGGATCTCCGACTGGATTTGCGCGCCATTGCTGACAGAGTAGTGGAAGTGGAGCACCGCACGACACACCATGAAACGGTCCTTCGTAAAGTTACCCACAAATTGGATGCTCACACGCTGCAATTGAGAGACCTCCAACGTCACCAGGAAGATCTGGACAATAGGGGGAGAAGGCATAATATTCGGGTGAGAGGCCTCCCCGAATCGGTAGACGCGGATCAACTGGAGACGACAGTTATGGATCTATTCAACGATCTCTTGGACCGACCGGCGCGTACCCCGGTGGCCTTCGAGAGAATTCACAGAGCTCTACGACCCAGAGGCCGGGATACAGATCCCCCACGTGATGTGGTCTGCTGCCTGGTGGATTATAGGCTGAAGGAAGATATTTTATGAAAGGCCAGAAATAGGATCCAAATATCTCTAGGGAGTGCTACGATCCACATCTATCAGGACTTATCGGGCATTACCCTACAAAATCGCAGGGACCTGCGACCACTTCTTGATGTACTGCGGGCGAAAGGCATTTCATACAAATGGAAGTTCCCGTTCGGCCTAGCGGCCACCTATCGGGGCCGAACGGCCCTGCTACGAGTCCCGGAGGAACTTCCTTCTTTTTGCGACGCCTTGGAGATTCCCTTGGTTGAAGTTCCCAATTGGTACGCAGCTTTTCGCACTTACAGCCAACCCAGCAGGGAACGGGACCACGCCGAACCGATGGATACTCAGCGCAGCAGGCACCGACGGCGTAGATCGGAATCTAGAAGTCGATCCTATCGTTCTAGAAGAGATTCCCGCCCTGACCGCAGTCCGACGGATTCCCCGCGATCTGGCCGAGCCAGGCGAGACGCTGCTCAGCATCGGGATCGTTCCCCAGGAGTGAGACTCTTCAGCTAAGTTCGTTCATTTCTTTCTTTTGGGTGAAATACCCCTTCTTCGGAGAACTATACCTTCGGGTTTATACCTCTACGGGACGCTTAGTTAGCATGTTCCAGTCCGGAGCTGGCCTGTTTCTTTCCTAAGTTAGCCAACATCGGTTCCGGAATTGGACCCCGTAGCCTATAGGTTTGAAGTTTTATATAGGCAAGTTTTTTCGTTAGCCACGTATTCACGGTAAAGTAATTTTAGGTAGTATATTTTTACCGATAGGTAGAAACGTGCTGTAGCTAGACTTATTACCTCCTTCCTGGAGAAATACCTTCGGATGCACTGAACTGCTGAACACTACCTTATATTCGCGAAATGTTGTATTTTTGTTGTTTGCAAGGTTCCTATTGCCTGTTATACGGTGGGAGGGTTATAGCTCACATTGCCACGTTCCTTTTAGTTATCTTATTACTGAATAGACGCCCGTACGTTTAGCTGATATTGACATCACTTTTAGGGGTCATTGAGGGTTTTGGTTTGCAGACGTGGATGGCCTAATTCTGCTCGTCCCCCCATGCAAATCAACCCCATCGAGTGGCTCATTCGGAGAGAAGAGACAGGCCTACGTAGCAATGTGCCCGTTCCTATCGTACATCCTGAGGAACTCTTTCCTCCACTCCTTGCACAGTCCCGACTCTCCTTTACTAAGATCCGTAGCAGCGATCTTTGTATTAGTGATTTATTAGTTAATTACTGTTAACAGGGCGCTTCTACGAAGGATGTATATGAATATTGAAGGATCCTCCTGGTCACCTTATGTCCACCTCTATGCCTGTGCACACTCTTTATGTAGTGAAAATGGCCCATGTATACTTGATCTGTTCTACTTGCACTGTTCGTAAGTGATACATCCTCTCAGCTAGGTGGGCGACTTGGTTTATATAAAATTGCAAGCCTTAGATTGAACGCAGAAGAGGTTGCGCCAGTCCGCTTCCTTTGATAGAATCTATGTATGTTTTCTTATTATTGGACCGGATCGCGGTCGCATCTGGAATCTAGAGTATCCACCCTTACCGAGAGACTTGGTTCAACCCCACTGCGGTTGATCGTACGGTGGTGTCCTGTATTATTCCGGACGCTGTCCGCGCGCTCACCGCACACTTCCCGGACGTCTTCGCTTTGAGGGTGAGGCTGGTCCTATATCCTCACAGTGAACGCCTAAGGGTTTATCCCTGTTTCCCGTTATCCTTATTCACGTTCCCCGCTCTTCCCCTCCCCTCTCCCTCCCCTAGCCCTCACATCTTCTAGGACACTTTCAATTTGAACGACCTGTTATACGATCACTTGCACTAAGTAAAGAGGGTGATTTTACATCATGCACAAACGACAATCTCTTATCCCTGACTCTCAGGTTAAATTGTATTCGCTTAACGTGAAAGGCCTTAACAAGCCGGAAAAAAGATCGCAATTATTTCGACTTTTACGAAAAACTAAGGCGGATATAGTGTTTCTCCAGGAAACTCATTTTAGATCTGACAAAATACCTAACTTACGGTCTTCACTTTATCCAACAGTATTTCATGCTACTAACCCATCAGCAAAATCAAAGGGAGTGTCAATTCTTATATCTAAGAATTGCCCCTTTCAGGTGAAAGACTCGTTGTTGGATACGGAAGCACGCTTTGTTTTTCTGAAAGGCGAACTATATTGCAAAACTTTCACATTAGCCAACATTTACGCCCCCAACCAGCAACATGTCCAGTTCTTCAACTCCACGTTGTTGAAACTCACCGCCTTCTATCAGGGCACTCTGGTGGTCGGTGGTGACTTCAATGCAGCCTTAACTCCCGCATTAGATTCTTCAAACGGTACCTCCTCTTTGAAATACAGCGCGCTGAGGGCTATAAAATCCCAACTGACCGTACTGACATTACATGACACATGGCGAACGTTATATCCGACCGCCAGAGACTTCACCTACTATTCACCCCCTCATAACAAATACTCGAGGATCGACTACTTCTTTCTCTCTCAGGCGGACTTGGACTGTTTACTTGTAGCCTCCATCGAACCTATGGTGATCTCTGACCATAATCCAGTCTCGATCACCCTGTCCTTCCCGATCGGAACAGTTAAACCCTATATTTGGCGGTTGGACGGTTCTTTACTCAGCGATTCGGAAGTAGTGCGTTCTATCTCTAATAGTCTAACGAACTACTTTACGGATAATGCTTCCACAGAAATCCATCCCATAACAAGATGGGCAGCTCATAAATGCGTGATTCGGGGGGAGCTGATCTCCCTTGCAGCTAAGAGACGGAAGGATAGGGAGGCCAGACTTGATAAGCTGTCAAAGACCATCCACTCGTTAGAATTGTCACACAAAAGAACGCTAGCAGAAAACACACTTCAAGCATTACAACAGGCCAGACTAGATCTCCTGGAGGAACTTAACATTCCAATTAGGAAGAAGTATACCCTTATGCACCGCAATTTTTACGAATTTGGCAACAAATCAGGGAAGTTTCTAGCAAGGGCAATCCAAATGCGAAAAGCAATGTCCACGATTCATCATATACTAGATCCGCGAGGTCTAAAGATTTCCTCACCATCTGGCATAGTGGAACAATTTAAAAAATTTTACTCGAATCTTTACAATCTCCCTAGACATTCTTCGACTACCACACAACACGACAGAACGCAACAGATAACAGACTTTCTTGCCGAGAACTGCCCCGGGACTATATCCGACGATCTTGCCACAGACTTGGAGAAACCAATTTCGACCGAAGAAATACTGACAGCCCTTAAACAGCTTAAACCGGGTAAATGCCCCGGCCCCGACGGCTTCCCCACTGTATATTATAAAACCTTTTCTGACTTGCTTATACCGCACGTTACTGAACTATTTAATAATCTTCCTGACGCACCAGCACTTCACGCAGATCTCCATGAGGCACACATTACTATGATCCCGAAACCAGGGAAAGACGAAGCCTTGGTCCCTAATTATAGACCGATTTCGTTGATAAATGTAGACATGAAGCTGTACGCGAAAGTCATTGCGAATCGTATTCTCCCCTTTCTGCCTTCCCTGATTTCCCTGGACCAAGTAGGCTTCGTTCCGGGTCGTGAAGCGCGCGATAACACGCTGAAAGCAATCAATGTCCACAAATGGCTTTCGGCCTCTCACAGTCCGGGCTTCTTTTTATCGTTGGACGCGGAGAAGGCGTTCGACCGAGTGGCTTGGGATTACATGCTGGCTACCCTGAGGAAAATGGGTTTTAAAGAACGTACCTTACAATATATCACGGCACTGTACTCTTCACCCACAGCCAGAATTAAAGTTAATGGACATTTGTCGGACGCCTTCTCCCTGTCCAACGGTACGAGACAGGGTTGCCCACTATCCCCGATTTTGTTCATTTTAACGATTGAACCCTTCCTCCACAAACTCCGAACGAACATCAATGTCAAGGGAATACGAATACGGGGCGAGACTTTTAAAATAGCTGCATACGCGGACGATATCCTTTTATTTCTTACTGACCCACTTGTTACTTTACCCAATTTACTCAAGGACTTTGCTCAATTTAGGACAATAGCAAACCTGCAAATTAACTTCCACAAATCGAAGGCCCTTAACATCACTTTACCCGACGACGTTTTGACACACTGCCAGACGAACTTCCCCTTTGGTTGGGAAAAGCACACTATCACTTATTTGGGGATTCAATTACCGACTAAACTAAAAGACTTATATCCTCGCAACTATTTACCACTACTTAATTCTGTCCGTTCTGATTTGTTGAAATGGAAAATACCCACTATTTCGTGGTTTGGGAGAGCAGCGATTCTTAAAATGAACGTCCTCCCACGGTTCTTATATCTTCTACAAACGATCCCAATCACACTTCCCCCCACCTTTTTTGCAACGTTTCAAACTCTATGCTCCCAATTCGTATGGGCGAACAAAAAAGCTCGCATCAAATGGGAGACCCTGACTCTCCCCAAATTGCGGGGGGGTCTGGGTATCCCGGACTTACGCAAATATCAATGGGCTTGTCACTTGACCAGAATCGTGGACTGGCACCTACATAGACAACACAAAGCTTGGGTGGCGATCGAAGAGGCGTTCGTACAAACACCGATACATCTGCTTCCTTGGATAGGCACAGCCCCAATTCTTCCGAATATCTCAGATCACCCTCTGATTAACACCACGCTTACTATATGGAAAACAGTCTGCCGGAACACTAAAATATCCTCCACGCATGGCCCACTCACCTCCTTAGAACACAATCCGGACTTCGCCCCTGGTTTTCAAGCTCCACTCCCCACTGATGATATACACAAAGACTACGTTCGTGCAAGATCCTTCTTTGACAAAGGTAGAATGATTACATTTCAAACTCTACTGGCTAGATTCCCGGACAGAAAGATACCTTTCTTTAATTTCTTACAAATCCGACACTTTTTACTACAGGAATCTCCAGCCACTACGTGGTGCAGAGATCTGACCCCGTTTGAACAACTTTGCACTGAAACGACTCCACAAAGACATCTGGTTTCAGAACTCTACTCTGCTTTCTTTCCTACTACGAACGATTCAGTGACATCATTGCGCTCTAAATGGGTGAGAGACACGGGTATAGACCTAACACCAGACGATTGGGAACGGATACTAATAAATGTTCACAAAGGTTCTAGGAATGTATCAGTGCAGGAAAATGGTTTTAAGCTCTATTCCCGATGGTATAGAACCCCTGATATTCTGCATTCCTTCTACCCTTCGGTTTCTCCAGCTTGCTGGAGATGTGGCGAGACTCCGGGAACCCTCCTACATATCTGGTGGGAATGCCCAGCACTTCGTTTGTATTGGCAGACGATCCACCAAGCTATTTCTAATATAACGACTTTCACACTAGATTTTACACCGTCCCAATACTTACTTCATCATACGTCCTTATCTCAGCGCCACTACAGGAAGTCAGTTGTAATACACTTAGTTAATGCAGCCAGGATGTGCATCCCAGTTCATTGGAAGTCAACTACGACCCCCTGTGTCAAGGATTGGTTACGTAGAGTAAACAGAATAATGGACATGGAAGAACTCACGCATCAAATCCTTGACACATCTCCTAAGTTCACTAACACCTGGGCATGTTGGAAACACTTCCAAACAACCGATGATTACAAACGGTATATGGTAGATTAACGAAATACTCAGCAAGTCGTTGCTACTTGAGGCCTCTATGGTCTTTATAGGATGTGATCGGATTAGGCATTAATCCTTACACACTAAAGTACACCTGTCCTCCCCTTTCCTTTTCGACCCCCCCCCCCCTCCTTCCCCTTATGTTATGATGCTGGTCATCATATATTAGATGTAACATTTCAGACACTTACGATAGAGCAATTCAGGGGTACGGCAACCAATTATTAAACAGTTCGGTTATTCTTCTAATGTTTTCATTTAACTTTATCTGACACATTCCGGTTATCACCTTTCCAGACCTGGTTATGGATCACACGGATCGTGATGTGGAAGCCTTCGTATCCCCAATGAGAAGAACTATGTTAGATTTTCTTAACAATTATTACTGATGGTTTATTAGACATTGTACTGCACTTGTAATGGCTTGTTTGTAACACGTTATATGTACCCGCTGTTTCTGATGTATGTCATGACTTCTTCAATAAAAAGATTTATCAAAAAAAAAAAAAAAAAAGAATTAATTTCTTTACCAGGACTAACGGGCATATCATTGTGTCACTACATGTATGTAGATTAATCCACTTACCCCTACCGATCCTTCTCTGAGCTGACCGCTCGGCTGTTGGCTAAGTGCCATCTCCTATCTCTCCACAGTTACTCAGCTGTTGATGATATCCTGCTCGTCAGTCCTGCCTACTTAAGCCATCCAGTCCAGAGGATCTCTACCTTCGCCTTGGTCAACACCACAGAATCTCCTGTGATCCTGTTCAAGACTGGCTTTGCTGACATCCCTTCTGGGTCCAGATTCTACTTGCTGTCCCACTTCATTGATCCCTGACTTCTGGCTTGACTGACTATCCATTGCGGTTACTGAAATTTGGCTAAGTTTTGACTACATTTGTTCTTTCTACTTTTATTATTAAGCAAGTGTGATTTAACTGTACTTCTGTCTCGGCCTGATTTCATGGTTTCTGACAAGAAGTTAGCCTTACATGCGCAAATGGAGATTTGAGGTCTGAGATGGCCTGATAAAGTCGATGCGAAAGGGCCCTACCAACTGCCATTATGCAAGATGCAAAGGCTAATAAACCTAATAACGACTGTAGTTCTTTTAATAAAACTTTCTTTTTAAAAAACCCAGATATTATGAATTTTATGAGGGAAGGAAAAGAAAAAAATTGCGCTACAGAATAACGTGTGACAATCAATACTGCTGCAGTTCTGTTATATACCAAAATATATACATGTGAAAAAGAAAAACAAAAAGAACCGCGCAATCCCTAAAAATTAATATAGGGTGGCGTCCCTCAACCGAGAGACTGAGACTACAAGAAGCCGGTAGTGATTTAGAGTGCAATGCCCCTTATTATAGGAACAATATGTATAATTAAAACCACCATATATAAAGTTTCCTAGTGAATAGGGATGAGCTTCGTGTTCAAATCGAACGTACGTTCGACTCGAACATTGGCTGTTCGTCCGTTCGGCGAAATCCGAACTCTTGGTCCGTTCGCGTCAAAATTCGTGTGGCGCTCACGGCCCACAATGCACTGCGATGGCGCCAGCAGCGAGGAGAGCCATGATTGGCCACAGGCAGGATGCCTGTGGCCAATCATAGCTCAGGCTGTGTAGTGCACGCCCCACACTATATAAGGCCGCCATTGAGGCGGCCTCGTGTAGTGTGTTGGCATCTGAAGCAGTGGGTGTTCTGTGTACCTTCAACACAGTACACACCGATCGTTTTTGGCTGATTTCCTATCTTGCTCTTGTGTAGTGGTTATTGTCTGTGCCCTGACCGCAGTATACACCACTATATTCACCTCACCTATATAGCTAGTGATCTATCTTTAATAATAGAGCTTGCAGTCAGTAGTGTTAGGAGATGGTGCGTGCTGTCTGCGTGCTCTGTACCCAGTACATACCGCTATAATCCACCTACATAGCTGTTCTCTATTTGAGCCCACTTGCCATCTGCAGGAGTTATTGGAAGTTGTGTGTGCCTCCAGCACAGCACAGTATACATCTGTATATACCCCTTTATCTCTGCTGTGTTCTGGTTATTGTCTGTGTGCCCTGACCGCAGTATACACCGCGATATTCACCTCAGCCTAAGGCCCAATTTTTCTGCCCCTGTTTAACAGGGGCGTTTAAGTACAATTTTTGATGCAATGCTTTGCAGCAGGGCTAATTCCAGCAAAAAAACTAGAGTATATGGAGGAGGTTGCAGTGTGGTGGCACCAGCAGCAGTGCCTAAGGCCAAATTTTTCTGCCCCTGTTTAACAGGGACATGTAATTACAATTCTTGATATAATATTTCACAGGAGGGCCCCTTCCTGTGCCCACCCAGAGTAACGGTGAGGACTTATAGTGTTGTGGCACCAGCACCACAACCACCAAAGGTCAATTTTTCTACCACTGTTCAACAATGGCATGTAATTACAATTCTTGATATAATCGTTCACAGCAGGGCGCTCCAGCGCCCACCAAGAGTCACTTTGAGGGCTTACAATGTTGTGGCAAAACCAACACCTTGTTCCGCCATTTCTGCAGAGCATATAGGGCAGGCCCCTACTTTCAAACATCCAACTTACAAACATCTCCTACTTGCAAACGCAAGGAGACAGCAGCAAGTGAGATGAAAAAAGATGGACGACAAAACAAATTATACAGGGGTGATAACCCTTCCATATGTTTTCCAAAAAGCTTAAAAATAGTTTTTTTGACTGGAGCTACACTTTAAAAATGTACCAGTTGAAAATTACAAACAGATTCAACTTAACACAACAAACCTACACAGTCCCTGTCTTGTTTGCACAACCTGTATACTGCTGTTCTGAGTATATAGGGCCTGGGGGCCACACGCATTTCCTTTTTTTAATATGGGTACAGGGTTCCCCTTAATATGCGTACAAGACCCAAATAGGCTGGTAATGGGCAGGGAGGGCTACCCATGCCATTTTTCTCAATGATTTTCAACCATATTGCAGGAACCAGATATAACATTAAAACCGCAAGCAGTTTTAAATGGTGTTATTTCCGTTTAATGTCGTTTTGTGCAGGGACTGTTCTAAACACGGGAAACACGTGGCACTTCACAGGCATACTACAGACACCCCCCAGGCACCATATTTAAAGGAATATTTCACTTTTTTTTTTCACTTTCATTGTCAGTAAAATCAGTGCTCCCGCCAAAACGGACATTTTTAAAAACATTTTAGGCATTGACCCATGTCCCCTGGGGCAGGAGGCAGGTCCCCAAACCCTTTTTAGGACAGTATCTTGCATATTAGCCGTTAAAATTAGCACTTTCCATTTCGAACGTTCGAGTCCCATAGACTTCAATGGGGTTCTAACGTTCGTAACGAACGTGGGGTCCGTTCGAAAGTTCTGGTACGAACCGAACCGGGGGGGTGTTCGGCTCATTCCTACTAGTGAATACCAATATCTTGTGTCATATATGAAAAATTACTCATAAACACACCAAAGCAACAATCCCACAAAATGCGTGTACATATAAATAACCTAAGTTGTGAATCCCACTCTATGGTGAAATACAAAATATTCTATACAAAATTAAAGAACTAATCATATGAAATAAAAAGTCCTTTCGTTATAGTCCTTGAAATGAAACCAGAAGAAAGAAATGTTGAAGAACACCACGTGTCGTAGATAACATCAATTTTCTGATTTATGCTCCAACTTATGAACCATACTGAAGTGCACCACCACCAAAGGGATAAGATGGCTCCTTACCAGACATCTTGATATGTTAAGCTTTTAAAAGGTCAAGCCAAACCACATAGGTGCCTTATTCTCCAGCCCTGTTATCACTCTCGGATCAGATCCCCGTTCAGAGATGTTCCAATGAATCGAGCAAAAGTTTCGCCATAAAAAAGGGGAAAATGCTCCAAATAGTGAAATACCATTTATTAAAATTCAAAAAAAAGAAAGAAATACACTTACAAAATTGATGTAAGAGAAGGCATAACAAAGTGGAAGCGTCGGCCGAACACAAAAGTCCACAGTTGTATCCTTGTGTTGATGTTAAGAGGCAAACAATAGCGTGTCACACCGCCCTACGCGTTTCGTGATATATCACGTCGTCTTGGGGTACGGGTGACACGCCATTTTCGCCTCATGCTTATATACCAAATAATGGCCTAAGCCTCCTCCTCCATAGGAAGCCCAGGCCTCGTTATCAGTTGTATACCGGAAATGACACTCACGTGTCTGACATGACTACCCAATGGCCGCGTCTGACCTACGCAGAGCGGCCAATAAAAATATTTCTGTAGGGGAGGCTGGATTACGCCCCATGCGCTGTGTCCAATCAAAAAGCGGAACGCCTTGGCTGCAAAGGCGGAAATGACGTCCATTGTCATTAACTTCCGCCCAACAACACGTAAGGGCGGAAATGACATTCCTAGATGTCGCGCTCCATGCGCTCTATCCAAGCACACAATGAATCACCATTGCTAAAAGGCGGAAATGACGTCCATTATCATCCGCTTCCGCCCAATGACACGTAAGGGCGGAAATGGCATTCCAGGGCATCATCGCTCCAAGATCTAAATCAAATCATAAAACGCCCTCCCATCCCAAAGCAACCCCTTCGGTTCGCGCCGGAATCGGCCGAGGCATTAAGACTACGCCCTGTCGACGGTAAACCAAAAAGAAAAAGAATAAACCAAAACAAAAACGAAAACAAGCCTGATTTCCGCTCACACCGGAAATACAGGCTCAGTACGAACCAAGCCTCATTCTCAATATATAAGGCATTGGATACCTTGAACCTCACACATGCGTGTGATGTCTCCCATGTCTGACCACACCCACCTATGAATTTTATAACAATTGATTTTTATTGAAATTTTCCACAAGAAAAGCAGCAAAGAAATTAACAACAAGGATTCAGCCAAAACTTAGTATTCAGCATAATCGTATGAAATCGTAGATTCTGGTTATTGAGATATTAGACATTCATGTGACATTATTCCTCTATGGGGATCCAAGATCCTGCCATTGCACTTATATATGCTTGTCAACTGCGTGATATGGAAAATAGTGATTTGATCTGAGTGCATATATATTGTAACAACCAGGTTGCCACCAGGGCATGGGAACGATTCCTTTGGGTAGGGATCACGAGCCCCCCCCAACTCGGGTGCCCCAACTGGGAACTAACTGCACCCCAATTGAGGAGATCGAGCCCCCCCCTTGAATCCTGCCGTGACGTCTCCCCATTCCCGGGTTCCCAGCAATGCATACTAACTAGTTAACTTCCATATTGTGAGTTCGCAATTAAACTTTATTTCCTTTATACCAATTCAACCACAATTCCCATTCTTGGTAGGCCTCCCTGTATTTGCCCAGGGAAGAGGCAAACATCAGTTTGTATGATATATGCAAGTGCGTTGTCTGTAGAATCACTGAGAATGATGGTGCTACTGATGCCCTCCATCCTCTGGCTATCTCCAGTCTTACACTTAATAGAATATGGGTTATAATTTTCCTTAGTCGAGGAGGCGAATTATCTATACCTAGAGATAGAATAGCTAGACCTGGGCTTGGGTACACAATGGTACTTGTAATTTCTGATATTATTTTAAATATAGAAGTCCATAGGGGTTGTATTATTGGGCATTCACAAAAGATATGGATGAGTGTGCCTCTATTGCCACAGTTCCTCCAGCACATTGGCGATGTTTGTGGGGCAAAGCAGGCAATCCTCGAGGGTATAAGATACCACCTCAGCAACAACTTCTGGTAAAGTTCCCACAAGTTGGCGCTTCTGGTGGTCTTGTAGGTGGAAGATATGGCTATGCGCCATTGGTCGTTGGTATACGACTTTGACAAGTCTAACTCCCATGATCACATGGAAGGGGTTTTAGCAAACATTGTTTTCTGTTGTAGTAAACTGTACATTAATGAGATTTACTTAATAGATGTAGTAGGGTTATTAAAATAGAGATAGACCTTCCATGGTAGAGCAGTGGATGGGTCGGGGAGTGTTGAAAGTAAGTGGGAGATTTGATTGTAGGTAAATATGTCATCTGACTTTAATCCAAATTCTAGTTGTAGTGCTCTAAAGGTTTTCGTAGCTGGGCCTATTTTTAATTTGGTGACTGTGGTAATACCTTTGGTTAACCAGTGTTTAATTTTCAGATTTGGAAATTAAGAGTTGCAGACTAGATAGAGGTAGTAGGATGGACTTAGAGGGAGCATTGTCTAATGGGGTGTGCAAAAGGACTTTCCAAGCCTCTATGGCTGCTACCATAGGTGGAGAAATGTTAGGAGGCAGTATGGGCATGAATCTAGCTACTAAGATTAGATGCAGAGGATTCTTGTATGGGCATTGGTAGATTTCCAACTCGAGCCATCTAGTGTTGGCTTTGCACAAAAAACACTGTCTGATTTGGGCTAGGCAAGCTGCCAAATAGTAATCTTTTAGGGCGATATGTCCTATTCCCCCCACCATTCTGAACTTGATTCGTTTGTGAAATGTGCACCTAGCTTTCTTCCCTTGCCACAGAAAGTTGTTTATCATGGATTGAGCTTAAGTGAAGTAGGCATTTGGGACAGGAATGGGGAGAGTGCGAAACAAATAGATAAATTGAGGGAGAATTGTCATTTTAAGGGCCGCCAATCTGCCCGACCATGTTAGTTCTACTTTAGATAGAGATTGCAGTTTAGGCCCTAATTGATGAAGAAATACCATGTAGTTTGCCTCAACCAGTTATTCGGTCTTAGCCGTTAGCGTAGTGCCTAGATACTGTATCCCTTTGTCGTTCCAAGAATAAGGGTATGTTTTCCCTAGGCGAGCTTGGGTTGATGCCCAGACCAAGAATGTGGGACTTGCTGTCGTTAACTTTGTAGTAGGATACCCGATTGAATAAAGCCAAAGTGTCAGAAATTACAGCCAGGGAAGACTCCACCTCCGTCAAGATCAAAATGATGTCATCGGCAAATAAACTGATGGTATGGCTTCTTGCGCCAGCTGGAAAACCTCTAATATTAGGGTGGTTCCTGATATATATAGCTAGGGGTTCCATTAATAGGTTAAATAGCAACGGGGATAATGGGCACCCCTGCCTAGTGCCGTTGGAAATTGAGAAAGGCGTAGACGGTACCCCGGATGCGCTCACTCTAGCCGAGGGATTAGAGTATAATGCCAGAGTAGCCGTGAGTTTATTACCGCCAAAGCCAAAGGCCTCTAGGACCCTCATCATGTAAAGCCAGTGTATACGATCGAAGGCCTTCTCTGCATCTAAAGTCAGAAGCAGAGAAGGCCTTTTTTGCCTCTCGGCCATGTGGATGATGTTGATCATTCTACGAGTGGCATCTGACGTCTGCCTGCCCATGGTAAATCCCGTTTGATCCGGGTGAACAATTGTGGGGATTACTTTGACTAAGCGCAAAGCTATCAGCTTGGCGTATAGCTTCACATCCGTGCTGAGGAGTGAAATTGGCCTGAAATTGGAGGGAGTATCTGGAGTCTTCCCTGGCTTGGGTATAGTGATAATTATTGCTTCCAACATCTCTGGAGGGAAAGAGGCAGAGGCAGCGGCATCATTAAAGACTTTCACTAAATAGGGGTTAGCATATGAGCAAATTCTTTGTAATACTCCCTCCCAAATCCATCCGGCCCCGGGGACTTATTGATCGGTAAACTGGCAATAGCTTTGTGAATGTCAGTGTCAGTAAATGGTCCGTTTAAGGATTGGAGTTGGGTGGTCGTCAATTTGGGAATGGAAATAGAGGACAGGAAGTTATTAATTGTATCTAACCGTGGTTGGTGTGTCAAAGGGTCCTCTTTAAGGTTGTATAAAGACCCGTATTATAAGCTAAATGCATCCACTATTTGTTGGGGATGGTATGTCTTTAGTCTAGTCTCAGGATGAACTATATAGGGGATTTTAATCTTGTGTCTGTTGCCTCTTAGGTTGTGCGCTAGGAGCTTACCAGCCCTGTTACCATGCACATAGTAATTCATTTTCATTCGATTGGATGTTTTTTCGAATTCCTCTTGGAGCAAGAGCCTAAGATTATGTCTGAGTTGGGACAATTTTTCAGATAACGCCGGTGTGGTGCGAAGTTTGTTTTGTGTTTCTAAGTCTGAAATTGCTTTAGTTAGATTGTTTAGCCACTTCAGCCTCTGCCTCTTTGCCCTCGCCCCCAACTATACCATAATACCCCGCATATATGCCTTATGGGCATTCCATAAAACACAATTGTCTCTAACTGAACCGTTATTATGAGCAAAAAACTCTTGAAGGCGAGTTTGAATAGTGTCCTTTGTTTCCTTTTGCTGGAGAAGATAAGAGTTAAGTTTCCATAGTGGACTCCTTTGCACCGCTAGGAGGGCCAGGAATTGGGTCAATATGTTATTTTAGGCAGATTCCCTTTCTTAGTGTTGTGTTTCGCTGCTGGGGCTGCTGAGATGGAGTAGGCCTCGGCGCCATCTTGCTTACCCTCCATGGCTTTCATGTGGAAGAAGTCCGTTAAACGTTGCGGGTGTCTTGCATTACGCCATTTGCCAGGCATGTTCTCGTCGGTTGTCCGGGCTGGATCGCCGGTTTTCGGAGCAAAATCAGTGTTCGGATGGTCTGCTAGTAGCCGCTTATTCCCTGAAGCACTGGAGCTCTGGATCTATGCGACCATCCGGCTCCGCTGCAGGCCACGCCCCCCCAGATATTATGAATTTTAATTTATCTATTCTATCCAAAGGTAATTTAAATGTTAAATTTACTGTGTCATTATTAATACCTGATAAATTAATTGAAGATGTGGGAAGCACTGTTTTTTCAACTGCCAAAGGGATACCCAAGTATTCAGCAATCTGACCAAAAAGCTGAAGCATGAAATAACAGGTAGGTGAGTCGGCAGGACCTATGAATAGGAAGTCATCCAGATAATGTAGGATTCCTTCATATCTCAAATATCACCACCCATTCCAAAAAAATGGCAAATTTTTCGAAATAGGCACAAGATTTTCAGCAGCCCATATCATAATAAAAATTATTTTCAGACTTAATACATAATGAATTATATGCTTCTGGAGCGTTTGGTAATAAGCGAAAACCATCTTTTATGTCCGTCTTGGCTAACAAAGCTGCCTTAACAAATTTTCTCATTTTAAAAACTGCTTCTTCAAATGTGCAGTATGAAACTGAAGACAAACTTTCTTCAATTTCATCATTTGAAGATGCACCCTTTGGGTATGACAGGTGGTGTATAAGCCTGTATGAGTTGTGTTCTTTTTTTTGGGATGATACCTAACAGAGATTTTAAAGTTTATAAATGGAGGATTTTTTAAAGGACCCTCCATACGGCCTTCTGACATCTTTTTATTTAATTTTTATTTTACGATATGAGGGAATAGATAAACTGACTTTAGATTTTCAACCATATTACAGCCACTGCCACTAAATATAGGCAATGGGAAACCATGTGAAAACCCATTAACTAAAATTTTGGCTGTCTCCTGGTCTGGATAAATTTCCAGCCAATGAAGCATTCTTGCTAATCTCACTGGTGTGCATGCTTTTTGCATTATGTTCTCTCTGTCCTTCAAAATTACCCGTTTTGAAAAACGTAACTAATGGGTGTGTACCTGAACATTGTGAACATTCATGCCTATATTTACAGGCATTACCCCATCTACATTGTGTTTTGTTAAATGCATAGCAGAAACCTTTTTTGTACAGCGAGATGAAGGACGTGGGCACCAGCTTAGAAAATGTTGATTTTTGTGGCAATATTAAATTAAGCCTTAGCCCCACGTCTGTCATATCCCACTTCAAAGATGGATAAATTGACAGCTTTTGTCTGAACGATTTGTCGTAATTATACTATCCTAATCCTCCAAAATTTGTGTATGCCTCTAACACATGTTCTATTGGCTGAAAAAATCCACAGCAGAATTCTGGGTGCTTTTCACCCAGAACGCTTGCACAATCTTGTCACTGGTCTACGCCTATCATCTTCGGATTTTTATTCAAGTTTTGTTTCAGATTTTGCTATAAAATCTTTGATAGATGGCAATAGTGACAATATGTCTATAAACTCACCATTCCAGATTTTTGTTTGATTGGAAAGATGATATCCCAGTGGTGAGATCTTACACGCTAGCGCTTTCTTCATACATGTTTCAGGAACTGAAGAATTAGCCAGAGTAATGCTAGAGGAAACAGGAATTCCTACTACCAGATTTAAACAATTAGAGTTTGCAACATAATTACTGTTACTACCATCTTCAACTGTATTCATATTACTTGTATTACTAGACCATACTGCTGCATAATTAGGACTAAAATTCACATTTGCAGCCATGTTGTTAGATAAATTTGCAATAGATTCTTTATTATTTAATATGCTGTTTAACTCACAGTGAACATTAGATGGTGGTGCTGCACTATTGTGAATAGGAGCAGCTGTATGCTGCTCACTGTTGCCTCCACTGGCCAGAAAGGGTATTGGCTGCCCATGTTCTGACATTAGGCTGCTTTCACTGCTTACTTGCCTGGAACTGTGACTAGCTTGTTGCCCTGCAACCACTTCTGTGACTGAATTTTCCTCCTGTTCCCAGCTTTGCTCCATATGAATGGCTCTGCCTTTGCCTCTTTTGGGTGGTGATGGGGATAGGACCCTCCACTTTTTCTTATTTCTCTGACTGTTGTTTCTATGTCTAGTCTCCATAGCTGCCTCTTCCAGGGGTTTCTTCTGCTGCTCTGTAATACTCAGTGGTGGGGGCGGTCAGGATGGTGGACCCCCATGGCTCTGTCATCACTGCTGCATGCTCCTGAGTGGCAGTCTCCCTCTCCCCTGGTGGTGAACAGGTGAGCTTTAATTTCTCTCTGCTATTTCCTCTGTTATTTGTCCCCGCCGTGTCTCTTCCTCTTCAGGCATTTGAAGGCACCACTGTAGTCATTCTTCTCCCCCACTGCCACCCGCCCGCTCAAGCACTTGCCTCACCAGGGTCCTATTGGGCATGACTGAGGTTTAGCTCGTTCAGCTGTGACAGACCCATTGGCTTCCAGAATTTTCCAATGCATCTCGTGACCTTCTGGGGATTTCATTTGTGAGGCATATCCTACTCTCCAGAATCCCGTTTACCACCTATTCCTGCCTATTTCTATTTCAGCAAAGTGATATTACCCTAAAAATGATGTGAAATTTTTTTTAATCAAAGGAAGGGGCAACTGCATGCCCATGTTGTTGTGCCCATATGTTTGTGCCCTCTTTCTCATTTTTGCTTCAATCAGCTGTATTAAAAAAAGATAAAGTTTGGTTGGCAGGACTTTAAATGAGGCCAATCACTGTATAGAGTAAGCATGTGGGATATAAAACACAGTATTGCTTTTATGGGTTCCAACAAAAAGGGGGGGGGGGGGTTTAGGCACTTTGAATGAGAGATATATACCAAAGAGCAGTCTTGGCAAAGAACAATTTAAAATATACCATGTAAAATCATGTACAGCATACTGAATGACACAAAAAAAGCATACACAGAATTGCATAACCCCATATAAATATTGATACCATGGTGCTTGGCATATCACGATGTAAAGACAAGTCCTGCACAACATGGGCCACTGGAAGGCCTTGACAGTGTTGGAAAATCTAGAGTAAAACAACATATTAGACATAAAATCATCTGTATGGTCATCATGCATCTATATAACTTTGATGCATTCCGTTGGGGTATAACAACTCTTCAAGGGTGAATGCAATGGTGATCCATAAAGAAACATAACCATATGGTATAATATTGTAGATGAATAATAGGGATAAATAATGGGTGTAAGGGACAGGATGGACATCCCTATAAATACTCACGTCAACTGCATAGATGTGAACAGAGGATCAGAGCTGTTATAAAGTTCTGGTGTGGGAGCTGAGGTAGAGACACATGGACAAGCAAGGAGCACTGTAGATTCCCCAAGATCAATGTGCAAGTATAGGTGACCGTGAGCCAACCCTTCTGTGGATTGAGATCAGTAGTATTTAGTGAATGTATAATATTGATAAAAGGTGTGAAGAGCCCATACACCAGGTCAGATGAAAGGAAGAACTGAGCAAAGATGAAAGAACATACTCAAAAAAACACTGAATATGAAAGAGGGAGAAAGAAGAAAGGAAAAGAAAAGGAAATTATGTCCTGGGTGAGACCAAAGAGAAAGATAAAGCTAAAAGTATAGGTTAAACCTATGGTGATTTACCTTGCTGGTTGACATATAAATTGGGAACCAAAATCACAAGTGAATGCTTCTGTGGTGTTGCAAAGAGACACAGACACCAAGTGAGGTGACTTTAAATGCTCCCAGCTGATACAATGTGTCCTGTCCAGCATCACGTGTGCGTGTCAAGAAAGGGGAGGCATTCATAGCAGAGCAAAAAAATCTGCCCATACAGGCTCAGGTACTTCCCCAATGCCAGCCTAGATGGAAAGAAAAACCTGCTCATATGGTGTGACATCAAAAGGTGTCGCACACACAGAGAGGTGATGTGGCACCGATGCGGAAGGGAGCACCCGCCCAAATCCCCACCTCCATTCACCACAAACGAGGAGGAAGGGAACAGGTGGAAGAGGGAGGGGCACCAAAATCACATCACAGCTCTCATGGGACAGACGAGCAAACAGCCCAAAAATCCATGCGTACACTAAACAAACCCTACCACGTGGAACAGTGTACTAGGAGCAAGATATGGTGGATTGAAATAAAATATATATGTGAGTAGGTCATGAAGATCAAGAGAATATTAAGTGTAATAAAACCATGATTGGGTCTATCATGGATTGCAAAAATGCAATTTAAAGATGCTTTGCAGACTGCTGAATGGTAAATTACACCTCTCCATCCCTATATAAATATATTAAGAACAGTTTGGAACTTAGCATGAAATGCATGCTCCCATGCAATGCCACCCCTATATGGGAACAAAGAAAATGAAAAACGGGGAATTACTGGGAGGGAGGGAGTAGTGCCATCCCTGCCCGACGCCAGTGCACCCTTGGGGCATATGAGAATATACCCCTGGTTCCCCTTTATGTGCCAAGTGGCAGCAATTAGTATATGGTGCACCAGATCACTAAATGACCGGGGGTATCTTCCACCCAAAATTTCAGTGAGAAAGAATGATGTGGTCCAAGGCACCATAAACAATTGGCCTCCATCCCAAATTTAAATAAAAAGAGAGAAAGTTTGGTTGGCGGGACTTTAAATGAGGCCAATCGCTGTATAGAGTAAGCATGTGGGATATAAAACACAGTATTGCTTTTATGGGTTCCAACAAAAAAGGGGGAGTTTTCAGCTGTATTCTACATTAAAGTGGTTGTAAACCCTTACAAACCACTTTGACCCACAGGTAAGCCTAGATTAAGGCTTACCTGTAGGTCCAAGCAATATCTCCTAAACCTATATGGTTTAGGAGATATTTGCCCGAAAACGGGCACCGCTGTCTACGGCGCATGCGCCGTAGACAGCGGCGCGCAGGCGCACTGAGCGTGGCATTTCCAAGAATGGAGCTGCCGCGCGTGTCGACTCCCGTGCGCATGCGCGGGAGTGACGTCATCGCGGCTTCGCCGAATGACAGCGGCGGAGCTGCGAGACCCCACCAACAAGATGGATGCGGCGGACTACAGGGGACAGCGGCAACTTCGCTGGCTCCTGTGTCAAGCGATGCATAGTAGTCCATTATGCTTTGCCTTTACAAGGAATGAAAGAGGAAGTAAACTCATCAGGGTTTACTTCCTCTTTAATTATGTACTCTGAATACCCACTGTTTAGAGTAACAAAAGTGGTTCTGGTTGATGATAACCTGTAGTAGATGATGTTTTTTCTACTAAAATAGTTCAAAAAGATCTAGACTCCCTTCTTTCCCATGACCCGTGCCCCCCCCCAAAGTCCCAATTTGTGTGATATTTTATACTTTTTCAGCTAAGCACGAGTTCCTCTTGCTTTTTGGAACTCCTCTAGAAGGTGGGTAGTCTTTAGCTATGCAAACAAAAGTATTTTGCACTTTTTTCCGGCAGATATAGAAAAATGCTTATATTAAACACACCAAAGGAAAAGGGAAAGAGAAGTTCATTCAGGATTCGTTTTTCCTTTTTCCTTTAAACTGACTATTAACTTTTATGGAAGATTGCTATATTAAAAACAGACAGACAGTTCACAACAGAAGAAAAGTTTATATACATCATATATATTGTATTAATGTGCCCAAAGGTGAAAGAGTAGTTTGTCTATTGAAATCAAAGAATTATCAACTAGCAGCACATAAATGATACAATGTAAAAAATGTCATGAACAAATTTAAATCACACTCACAGTAACATACACTATATTAGGTCACATATAATAATTAAAATTTATTACACTACTGATACTGGGTATAACCACATGTATTAGAGAGTTAACCATTTACAGACTGAAAGATTTTCCCCCTTAATGACCAGGCCATTTTTTGCAATACAGCACTGCATACTGACAATTGCGTAGTTATGTGACGCTGTACCCAAACAAAATTGATGTCCTTTTTTCCCACAAATAGAGCTTTCTTTTGGTGGTATTTGATCATCTCTGTGGTTTTTATTTTTTGAGCTATAAACAAAAAAAGAGCGGCAAGTTTGGAAAAGAAAACAATATTTTTTCACTTTTTACTATAATTAACCTCTTAAGGACTAGCCGCCGCAGTTATACTGTGGCAGGTGGGCTCCCCTGCGTGAATCATTGTCATGGTACGTTGGCTTTAAGAGCTCTATGGTGCATTCATGGTGCAACGACGGAGCCGATGCGCATGCCCAGTGACCACGATGTCCGCCGGGCACCCGCGATAGCTCCTGAGAGAGACAGAACAGAGATCTGTCAATGTAAACAGACAGATCTCCATACTGTCAGGAGAGAGGAGACAGATCTGTTGTTTCTACTGATTAAGAACAGTAATTGGTCTCCTCCTCCAAGCAGTCCCATCCCCCCACAGTTAGAAATACTCCCTAAGACACACATTTAACCCTTGATCGACCACTAATGTTAACCCCTTCCCTGCCAGTGACATTTATAATAATCAGTGTCTATTTTTAGCTCTGATCGCTGTATAAATGTCAGTGGTCCCAAAAAAATGTCAAAAGTGTCCGATCTGTCTGTTGCAATGTCACAGTCCCACTAAAAATCGTCGATCACCACCATTACTAGCACAAAAAAAATATATAATAAAAATGGCATACATCTATCCCCTATTTTGTAAATGCTATAACTTTTGCGTAAACCAATCAGTATATGCTTATTGTGATTTTTTCTAGCAAAAATATGTAAAAGAATAAATATTGGCCTATAATGAGGAAGAAATTAGTTTTAGTTTTTTGGGATATTTATTATAGCAAAAAGTAAAAAATATATTTTTCTTTTCAAATTGCTATATTTGTGGGAAAAAAGGACATAAATTATGTTTGGGTACAATGTCTCATGACCCTGCAATTGTCAGTTAAAGCAACGCAGTGCCGTGGTCATTAAGGGGGCAAATCCTTCAGGTCCTTAAGTGGTTAATATCCCAAAAAAAATGTTTTCTTCAGTTTAGGCCAATATGTATTCTGCTACATATTTGTGTTAATAAAAAATATGAATAAGCATATATTGATTGGCTTGCACAAAAGTTATAGTGTCTACAAAATAAGGGATAGATTTATGCCATTTATTGTTATTTTTTTATGCTGGTGGTGGTCTGCGATTTGCAGTGGGACTGCAACATTACCGTGGACAGATCGGACACTTTTTTGGGACATTGACATTTATACAGCGATAGGTGTTATAAAAATGCACTGATTACTGTGTAAATGTCACTGGCAGGGAAGGGGTTAACATTAGGGGGCAATCAAGGGGTTAAATGTGTTCCCTGGGAGGTATTTCTAACTATGGGGGGTGGAACTGACTGGAGAAGGAAAGAGATCGCTGTTCCTAATCACTATGAACAGCAGATCTTTCTCCTCACCTGTCAGAACAGGGATCTGTCTGTTTACATTGACAGATTCCCGTTCTGGCTCTCTTTCCTACGATCGCAGTTGGTCGGTAGACATTGCAGCGGCCAGCCACGCACATTGGGTCCCCCGCCATGCAACGGGTGTACGCGCTCCTGCTATGGCTCTTAAAGGAGCCGACGTACCAGTACAGTGATTCATGGGAACAAGCCAACCTGCCGCAGTATAATGATGGCGGCTGGTCACCAAGTGGTTAAGAATAGTTTTAGGTACCAACAGTACCTAAAGTTAAAATGATTAAATGCCAAGATCATGCTCACTAAAGTATTTACATGTTCTGAACAAGCAGTAAAATTACTGAACTGTTTCACTACCTTTTTGCCCAGGCCAGATTTCTGTGCTGTACCACTTTGAATGACAATTTCTCAGTCATTCAACAGTAAACCCCAATTAATTTGATGTCACTTTTTGAGATAGATAGAGCGGTATTCCTGAGTGTGGCCCGGTAACCCTGAGCCACACTCAAGATTGCATTGCAGGATCCAGGCAAAGTTTCTTACCTTGTCCCCAGTATCCTGCAATGTCCTCCTGCTGTGTGTGTGAACCATGTCCTCTGCTCAATCTATCACAGTACCGGGCTCCATTCCCTGCGAGCATTGCGACGCATAGGGACAGAGCCCGGCGCTAAATTCAAATAGTGAAAAACACAATACACATACAGTACACTGTAATCTTACAGATTACATTACTGTATCAAATCATTTCACGTCCCATTTGTCCCTAATGCTTTGCCAAGTGCCCTGTCTGCAGTTGTATATTATATATGGTTCTTTCTGCCTAGAAACGTGAGAATGTCCATAGCATCCAAAAAGTGACCCTTTACATCAAAAACCATTTTAGACCAGCTATAAAACAGAGATAATAAATTAGAATCAATTTTTATCATTAATTTTTATAATTATTTATAGTTTATTATATTATAATTTATGATTTTGTGTTTCAAACTTTATCATACCCAGGATGTCTACTAGACTCTTGTTTAGAGAGATTTAAGTGAGTTATTCCTAGGAACTACAGGCCTACAATATAAAACACCAAATTTCCATGCAAAACAATGTACCACTTTCAGCATCAAAAATCTCACATAATCATACTGACAGGGAGGTTAATCATCACTGGCTATTTTAACATTTTGTTATATAAAAGAAGAGAACTAAAAAAAAGTGTATAAAACACACATTTAAATTATAAAACTTCTCAAATAAATAATCTTTCTTTGAAATTTTAGGCCAGAATACATTCTGCTACATTTCTTGGTAGAAAACAAAACAAAAAAAGAGGTGATTATTAATTAGTCTGTGTGAATGTTGTAGAGTCTGCAGACTAGGGAAAATGTATTTTAAAAAGCAAAAACCCCACTGATGGGCACTTTTAAGCGGCATTGTATTGTACTGATGGATGCCAATCAGTGCCAAACAATAATGCATGCCAATCAGTGATGCCCATTGTGGGCACTGATTGCCATCCATTGTGGGCACTGACCAGCATCCCTGGTGGTCTAGGGTGGCATACCTGGTGCTGGGCATCCCTGGTGGTCTGGTGGCATCCCCGGTTGTCCAGTGTGGGCATCCTCGGGGGGGGGGGGGGCTGCGCTGATAATCGATCAGCACAGACCCCCCGTCAGAGGAGCAGCTGATCGGCTCTCCTCTACTTGCGTCTGACAGACCGGCTCTTCCTATTTACACTGTGATCACCCGTGATTGGACACGGCTGATCACATGGTAAAGAGTCTCTGTCGGAGACACTTTACCGAGATCGTAGTTGCAGGGTGTCAGACTGACACCCCTCAACAACGATCGCCACAATGTGCTCCCCCGGGGGCGTGCAGCGGCTCAAAATCCTGAGGATGTCCTATGACGTCCAGTCAGGATTTTGAAACCACTTTGCCGCCGTCATTTGCCTATGGGTGGGCGGCGAGTTGTTAATAAATATTTCTAATACACAGCATAGGTATATACCTCAAAACACATTCTAAAACTCCTCACTGTCTAACCACAGGGTCCAAAATCCAAGGAGCCCCTACAGGCTTTCTAGGGGCATAAATTATGCATCTACTTTCCTGATTATTTTTCATATTTTTGACATACCCAATCACCAATGGGCACCAGAACAGCTGACTATCTAAAATGACCACATATGAGAGAGTAAACACCCCAGCATTGTGAGTCTTTTGAATACTTCATTTTTTGCCACAAGTTTTAGAAAATGCAGAAAGATAATAAAAAGTATTGTTTACACAAAGTTGTAATTTTTTATAGAATATTTCTCAAACACAGCATGGACATGCCAAAACATTCTGGTTCTCCCCCCAAGTATGGGGATACCACGTGAGAGAATTTTACAATGTTTGGAGTGATTATGAACCCGACATTGCACCTTGTGTATCACAAAAATCAACCAATTGTATCAAAAACATTGCACCGTAATGATTGCCTCTGTATGATTAGTTAGCAAATATAGCTTAGTGTAGCATTCCTCATTCCTATGAGCTAAACTAGCTAGGTCTATTGGTATGTGGCTGGGACTAGGAATGCCCTGTTGGTTCCAGGAGTGCACTTTTCCACAGGGGATGGCTGGGACTGATGTCTCTCAGGAATGCAATTGGCAGGATGTGCAGATGGGTCAGTTCAGGTGGTAGGCAGAGACATGGTCTATAAATTAGCAATGGATCAGACCAGACAGCAGGCAGAAAATGGTCAATAAATAGGCAAGGGACAGTACAGGCAAAAGCAACACTGCTCTGATGTGGAGGTGATCAGGAACACTGTTGCTGGTTGCACTGGCTCTGGTGACACTGTACTGATGTGGTGGAGATCAGAAACCCCATTGATGGTTGCACTGGCTCTGTTGACAATGGCACTGGTGTGACTAGCAAACAAGAATATTATTTCTGGCTGCACTGGTCTAGTGACATTGTCACTAGTGTGGCAGCAATTGGGAACACTTTTGCTGGCTTCACTAGCCTGGTGACACTGTGATTATGGTGATGGTGATTGGGGACACTGTAACTAGCTAGTCATACTGTTTGCATCCCAAACCCTGTCGCCACACCAGCACCTGCATGGATGCCAGTTTGGGAACAACAGCTGTGCTCTTGTGGCTGCTGCATCCCAATAGAGATGGATGGGACTGCCTGCACAGGGATGTACAGAACACGTGTGCAATCCAGTGCAGGTAAACATAGTTCTCACACAGGGTATGCATTGATATAACCTATAAAAGGGATGAGTGTTTGAGTCAAACCCATTATGGGCCGTTCGCGCCAAATTTTTGTGGCGCTCATGGCCCATAACTCACTGCGGCATTGCAGTGCATTGCTGGCTGATGATTGGTCAAGCAAGCACTATGACCCGCATGCTTGGCAAATCCCAGCGATGTCAGCGAAGAGAGCCAATTATGGTTCAGGGGGTTTAGTACACGCCCCACAGTATATAAGGCACCTTACGCGGCGGCCTTGCGTAGTGTGTTGCTTCGCTAAGAGAGAGAGAGAGATAGACGGAGAGACAGTGTCTGAATTTCCTTTGAAGCTATTGCAATTACAGTCAGCGTATTGTGTCACCTGCATAGTATACACCTGAAGCTACCCCAATTGCTGGTATTCTTCTGGTCCTATACTACAGGCAGCTGTAGCAGTTACAGTCGGTGTATTGTGCCACCTGCACAGTGTACACCTGAAGCTACCCCAATTGCTGGTGTTCTTCTGGTCCTATACCACAGGCAGCTGTAGCAGTTACAATTGGTGTATTGTGCCACCTGCACAGTGTACACCTGAAGCTACCCCAATTGCTGGTGTTATTCTGGTCCTATACCACAGGCAGCTGCTGCAGCAATTACAGTCGGTGTATTGTGCCACCTGCACAGTGTACACCTAAAGCTACTGCAATTGCTGGTGTTCTTCTGGTCCTATACCACAGGCAGCTGTAGCAGTTACAGTTGGTGTATTGTGCCACCTGCACAGTGTACACCTGAAGCTACCCCAATTGCTGGTGATCTGCTGGTCCTATACCACAGGCAGCTGTAGCAATTACAGTCAGTGTATTGTGCCACATGTACAGTGTACACCTAAAGCTACCCCAGTTGCTGGTGTTTTGCTGATTCTATCCACAGGCAGCTGTAGCAATTACAGTAGGTGTACTGTGTCACCTCCACAGTGTTCATCTAAAGCTACCCCAATTGTTGTTGTTCTGCTGATCCTATACCGCAGGCAGGCAACTGCAGTAATTACAGTCGGTGTATTGTGCCACCTGCACAGTGTACAGCTAAGGGTACCCCAATTTTTGGTGTTCTTCTGATCCTATACTGCAGGCAGCTCCAGTAATTACAGTTGGTGTATTGTGTCATCTGCACAGTGTATGCCTAAAGCTACCCCAATTGCTGGTGTTCTGCTGATTCTATCTGCAGGCAGCTGTAGTAATTACAGTTGGTGTATTGTGTCATCTGCACGGTGTGCAGCTAAAGCTATCCCAGTTGCTGGTGTTCTGCTGATCCTATACCGCAGGCATCTCCAGTAATTACAGTCGGTGTACTGTGTCATCTGCACAGTTTGCACCTAAAGCTATCCCAGTTGCTGGTGTTCTGCTGATCTTATACTGCAAGCAACTGCAGTAATTACAGTCAGTGCATTGTGCCACCTGCACAGTGTACAGCTAAAGGTACCCCAATTGCTGGTGTTCTTCTGATCCTATACCGCAGGCAGCCCCAGTAATTACAGTTGATGTATTGTGTCATCTGCACAGTGTACGCCTAAAGCTACCCCAATTGCTGGTGTTCTGCTGATTCTATCTGCAGGCATCTCCAGTAATTACAGTCGGTGTATTGTGTCATCTGCACAGTGTGCACCTAAAACTACCCCAATTGCTGGTGTTCTGCTGATCCTAAACCACAGTCAGCTGCAGTAATTACAGTCGGTGTACTGTGTCATCTGCTCAGTGTGCACCTAAAGCTACCCCAATTGCTGGTGTTCTCATAGTAATAATACTACAGGCAGACAGTTGATTTTTCTAGCTGCACTATAATCAGAATATACGTCTCAGCTTTGTGCAGCTATGTCTCCATGCTGGCCATTAGTATGATTGGGAGACACAAGGAGAGGCAGACAGTCACGAGCCAATAAAAGAGGGCAAGCAGACTCTGTGTCTAGAGGCAACAGTGCTGGTCGTAGACGTGGTGCATCCTCATCAGCATGTGGCCATGGGACATGCTTGTCCTTATTTTCTGTAGCTGGACGTGTTGAGTCGCAACATATCGAAGACTTGGTAGAGTGGATGACCAAGCCCTCCTCATCCTCCTCATCCTCTCTCACCCAGGCTCAGGGTACTGGCAAAGCAGCTGCCAATGCGGCCTCTTCCCTCATCTCACTGACATCAGTCACTCTTTCCCTAGCCCCACCATGTCCTCCTCCTGAGGAGTCCCCCAAATTGTTTGAGCAAAGTGTTGGGTACATGCTCCAGGAGGATGCCCAGCGTTTTGAAGGCTCTGATGATGATACCCAGCTAGAGGAAGGCAGTAACATGAGCCCAGTGAGAGGAGATGACCAAGAAGGACAGCAATCTGACAGTCATGTTCCACCAGCTGCAGCATACTGCCAGGTTTGCTCCAGTGATGAGGAGGGGGGGATGATGAGGTCACTGACTCCACATGGGTGCCTGATAGAAGAGAGGAGGAGGAGGAGGCATGTCTCCAATGAGGCAGGTTGCCCTCCAGGGGCCAGCTTAAGGGCAGCACACTGACTGAATCACACCACAGAGCTCCGCCTGTGCAGGATGCTGCCTCTGCATGTTATTCCAAAAGTTCTTTGGTGTGGGCCTTTTTTGAGACTAGTGCATCAGATCGCACCGCTGCTATTTGCAACATATCTCTCAAGCATATCTCGCGTGGCCAAAACATCAGCCGCTTGGGCACCACATGCTTGACCAGACATATGTCGACCCGCCATGCAGTTCATTGGCAAGCGTACCTAAAAGACCCACACTAAAGAACAAAGTGGACCTCTCCTTGCTCCTCATCAGCTGGGATCTCCAACCCCACTATACCTTCAGTCTGCTCTGAAACCTGCACTAAGAGGAATGAAGGTGTGGAATTAGGTGTGCCACAGCCAAGTACTTGTGGGCAATCTGCTAGTGGTACACTGACCTCCAATTGTACCAGGCAAATTTCCCTGCCCCAGCTGCTGGACCGTCGAAAGAAGTTCACTCCCAGCCATCCACATACCCAACGGTTGAATGGTAGCTTGGCTAAATTGCTAGCACTTCAACTGCTGCTTTTTCAGTTCGTAGACTCGGCCCCCTTCCGTGAGTTTGTGCAATGTGCGGTTCCTCAGTGGCATGTTCCCAAATGCCACTTTTCTCATGGTAGGCGACTCCGGCTCTCTACCGGCATGTGGAAGGCAATGTCCATGCCTCGCTGGACAGGGCGGTCAGCGGTAAGGTGCATATTACCGCTGACTCATGGTCCAGCAAGCACCTGAAGCTGATGTAACCGAATAATTTTTTTTGAAAGGTCAGATCCCGTCAAGACTGCCTATGCTGATGCTGAGTAACTATCCTGTTATGCTGACTGACTTTCCTCTTCCTCCTCAATGATCCTGCTGATAGCTTGGAAGAACATTTTTGGTTCTGGGCGCCACCACCAGTGGCTAAGGCCCAATTTTTCAGCTCCTGTTTAACAGAGGCATGTCATTACAATTTTTGATATAATATTACACAGCAGGGCCCGTTCCAGCGCTCACCAAGAGTCACTGTGAGGACTTACAGTGTTATAGCACCAGCACCACCACCACCACCAAAGGCCCAATTTTTCTACCACTGTTCAACAATGGCATGTAATTACAATTCGAGATATAATAGTTCACAGCAGGGCGTTCCAGCGCCCACCAAGAGTCACTTTGAGGGCTTACAGTGTTGTGGCAACACCAACACCTTAGGCCCAAATTTCTGCAGAGTATATAGGGCAGGCCCCTACTTTCAAACATTCAACTTACAAATGTCTCCTACTTGCAAACGGAAGGAGATAACAGGAAGTGAGATGAAATCTACCCCTAGGAAGGGAAATTCACTCCTGTAAGAGTTGATATGGGAAAAACGTGTCTCCTCTCCACTGATGCTTTATCCCAATCCTTGTTTTACTAAAAATCCCACATTTTCAAAAAACATTTGTCATTGGGACAGAAAGTGAGGTGAAATGTTCTGAAGAGGTGCACAGACGGAAAAAAAAAGTTACTTCCCTATGTTTTCCAAAAAGCTTAAAAATAGATTTTTTTTTGACTGGAGCTACACTTTAAAAATGTACCAGTTCAAAATTTACAAACAGATTCTGTTACTTAACAACAAACCTACACAGTCCCTGTCTTGTTTGCACTGCCTGTATACTGCTGTTCTGAGTATATAGGGCCTAGGGGCCCCACGCCTTTCCTTTTTTTAATTTGGGTACGGGGTTCCCCTTAATATCCATACAAGACCCAAAGGGGCTGATAATGGGCGGGGGGGGGGCTACCCATGCCATTTTTCTCAATGATTTTCATCCATATTGAAGGAATCAGACATTACATTAAAACCGCAAGCAGTTTTAAATGACTTTTTTTCCGTTAGAAATGTCATTTTGTGCAGGGACTGTTCTAAACATGGGAAACACGTCCCACGTCACAGGCATACTATAGACACCCCCCAGGCACGATATTTAACGGAATATTTCACTTTTTTAAGCATCAATATTTCACCCTTTAAGCATCATTAAAATTAGTGCTCCCGAAAAAACGTTGGTTTTTAAAACTTTTTTTGCATTGATACATGTCTCCTGGGGAAGTAGCGGGGTCCCCAAGCCCTTTTTAGGACAATAACTTGCATATTAGCCTTTAAAATTAGCACTTTTGATTTTGAATGTTCGAGTCCCATAGACTTTAATGGGGTTCTAAAGTTTCGCAGGTTTTGGTGCGAACCAAACTGGGGGGTGTTCGGCTCATCCCTACCCTATAAAAGAGTGAGGCATTATATTGATACTGGGATGGGTGTGGCTGTGATAAGGACACTGTGACTGGCTGTACAGGCCTCATTCACATGGGGTATATCAGTGCATACCCTGTGTGTGGGCCATATTTACCTACACAAGAATGCACAGGTATTCTATGCATCTCCATGCAGACAGCCCCATGAATGTCTACTGGGACACAGCAGTTGCACGATAATGGCTGATGCTCCCTTTCTGACTTCCATGGGGTGTTTTTTCCCCAAACTCACACTGTCTGCATTTGGGCCTTGCCCCAGCAAGGATGCCAGATTGGGAGCAGCTGATGTGTCTGTGCAGCTGCTGCATCCCAAGAGACATAAATGGGACTGCCCGCACGGGGATGCATGAAACACCTGTGTATTCCCATGTCAGTAAACACAGCCCTCGCATAGGGTACACATTGATTTCAATCAAGTATCCATGCATCCCTGCGCAGGCAGTCCCATCTATGTCTATTGGGACATAGCCACTGCTCCCAATCTGACATTGTAATGCGTGTCCCCAAACTCCCACTGTCTGTGTTCAGGCCCTGCATTCCTGTGCGGGTAAACTTGGACCTTGCATGGGGTATGGATTGATCTTCCCATGTGAATGAGACCTTATGATGACACTGGGATTGGTGTGGCAATATTCAGGGACATTGTGACTGGCTGCACTGGTGTGGTGAGTGTGTAAGGGATTGTTTACACTTGCAGTTGAGCCACATTTTTACAACCCCTCAACCACTCTCTCTTTATCTGGGAAATTAGTGGCTTGGGGTGTACACATGCCACAGCAGGAATTGTACCCCCTGTTACACTTGGCTGGCACTACCACCCGCTGAACGTGACCAATTCAAGTGACAAGTAACTGCCTTACCACTGTGCACAAAGCACATGGTTATGGTGTTTTAGTCAAACATTGATAGGGCTAAACAGGTCATGAGGAGAAGATGCCTGCTAAATGCACTCTGGGGAGAGATTTGGGCATGGATTGCACTTTGGAGAATACTGTAAGTGTAAATGGGCCCAGAAAAAAAAGCATGTTAAAAAAAAAAAGATCACTGACACCAGAGCAGCGCAGTGTTACTATTGTACTACTCTGGCCAGTGATCAGTACAGTACAGTACAGTGATGCTACACTGATATACAGTGTCTCTGATTACAAACCAGAGCAGTACAATGTCACCATATTGACACTGCTCTAGTGAAAGCGATCTTTTTTTAATTTATTGAGTGTATAGTAGCTGTGTGGGGAAAAACGTTAAAGGCTGCAGCATTGCATCTTTGTTTACATGTGGGATTGCTGTGATTGGTCACAGTCATCACATGGTATAGGGCCAATGAAATTATCCCTGTACCCTGATCTGTGATCCACTGTGTCCAAGAAACATAGGAATCACAGATCATGCTGCTGTGCATTATCAGGGTCCCGCATGAGTGACAAGAATGGGAGTATGTGTGAACTGTGTTTTTTTCTTTTTTAGAACAGGTCTTGGCATCCTGCCAGCCCTCTAATTTAAACACACAGCAGGTGTTTCTAAGCTTCTAAGCTGTTAGAAAATTTATGAAACCTGACTGAGTGTTTGATGTGATCTTTGAGAATCTTCCAGAATGAAGAACTTCACATTAATAGCAGCATGAGAGGTCAGGGGTGGCATGTTTTTATTGCTTTACCTCCCATCAATGTACATAAATGGCCAGGTGGGAGCCTGCCGATGTGGGTGGATCTACCCAACAGCTTGTGTGTGGCTCCTGAAGAGCACCCTGGTGAGCCTGATCGCTCTATCCCTCAAACACAGCAAATCACATAACCAATCAAAAACTGTTTAATATGAGAGTTGCGCAAATAGAATCTTTCAGCTCTGTATTTGTGTTCAAGAACCAAAGGGGACACGGTTCCTCACATGTCATATCATTATTTTATTATTATTATTATTATTATATTACCATAATGCTGTTTCACACAAGTTGCACTGATTGTGTTGATTGTTGGGAATATAATGTATGGCCTTTATTTCCTGTCCTTTTATATGTTGTTTTATGCCGCGTACACACGAGCGGACTGTATGGCATACTTAGTCCGTCATACAATCCGACGGACAGTCCGTCATACTTTCGACTGAACGGACTTGACCACACACGGATGCACAAACAGTCCGTCGAAAGCTTGCGCGATGACGTGTACAGCACGTACGACGGGACTAGAAATAGGAAGTCCAATACACAGCAAAGCACCTTTCCGCCGTGTAAATCTTTTCTGGGCATGCGCCATTCTTAGTCCGTCGAACTAGCATACTGACGAGCGGATTGTCCGCTGAAACCAAAGTATGACGGACAGAATTTCGAAAAATCCGAAATACTTAGTACGCCAGACTGCACGCTGAAAAAGTCCGCTGAAGCCCACACACGAGCGGACTGTCCGCTGAAATGTGTTTCGACGGACTAAGTAGGCCATACAGTCCGCCCGTGTGTACGCGGCATTAGTCTTTATTCTTTAACTAACATAAAAAAAATAACTCAGCAGTGACTGCCTGAGTATTTGTCTCGGTGTACATTTATTTTTAAGGAGAGGATGATTGTACGATTCTTTAAATAGCATTTTGTTTAAAAAAAATTGACATGAGCATTTTTTTTTGGCTATCTTAATATACATGTTCTATACAGTTTTGTTTATATTAAAATGAAATTGTAAAATGTTGGCTAGAACACATCCAGAATGCCTTACATCTTTTCCGATCTGCACTTGCACCTTAAGACATAAACACAATTTTGTGGATGTGTATGCAAATGAGCTTATGTTACTAAATGTGAGAAACAGTATTATCTCTTTCAAGCAAGAGTTGGTGTTTTACCAAGTTACAGCAGCACAGCCGTGTGAGCCTGATGGTGATTTTTTTTCCCGTCCAGATTTGTTTTCTGGGAAACATAAAAGACCAACTGCTGTGGTTTATTACAAACTCAGAATTCTTTGCTGAGGTGTACACTTAAAGTCTGCTTACAAACAAGATCAAAACTGCACAACAAACTCCCTTTACAACATATGGTGTATACCTTTGCAGCATGAATCTATGTCTGTTCCTAGCTGTTTCTGTGTTCTTCCTACGTGAGCTGTAGCTATTACAGTACCTCCACAGCTGGCAACACACTCTAGTCAAAAGACTAGACATCCTGTCCCTTCCATACTGACATTATCTTCCCTGGCATTTTCTTTGCATTTTAACTGAGCCAACTTTTCTTAGCTGCCAGTCAGTCTGCAAAACCAAACATACAGCACAGTCATTTGGCAAAAAGACATCTGCTGATTTTGCAGTGGGTGTAACAGTGCATATTTTAGTTGTTTATTCACCCTTCTAATTCAATTATTTACAGCGTCACAGATATATTCAGAATATGGAATGACACTGAGTCTATTTCTGTATGTATGTAAGTAAAATTTTAATGTGTCTAGTTTTTTTTCCCCCCTATGTTTAGGATAGGGCATATTTTGCACTGGAGTGGTTGCCAGCACCATTTATGATTTTCAGTAGTGGGAGAAAGTCAAAATATTAAATCAGCTATATATTATTATTTTTTTATTTTTATTTAAAGGATATTTGTGTTTGTATTGACATGTACCATTTTAAATAAGGTTTTTACCTGCTGAAAAAGTTAGCTTATTGTGATTTACTTGCACACATAAAAGGCTTGACCTCTCAGTGGTATTCCAAAGAAGGGGCACTGCCTTGGCAAAGACCAAGAGGGATGGAGTTTCTGCTAGCCCATTATCACCAATGTGTCTGGAACAAACATCACTTCCCACTATTTTCATCAGAACACCTGTCACTGCTGTGCAGTAGCAAGTATTGTCAAAACCAATGTTCTAGCTATTACTGGTGAACAATAATGCACTGCATAAAGAATACATGGGGGTCCTGTGACACACAGATATACTAACAATTGCATGTATTGGTTTAGGGTAAAATTAGAATGTTTGAAAGCATTGATAAAAAAAAGGCATGCTATAGATTCCACATTTTTCTTAGCAAGTATGTGTGCAGTTATATGTTATATGTGTAGTATATTCCAAATAGAACTAGAAAAATGGCAGAGTAAATGGTCTCTATAAGAAACACAGATACTTGACCCCCTAGGTCACTGCAATCTGTCATACTGCTATAAATGTAATACTGTCCTTCAGAATTTGCGTGTATTTTAGAGACAGTAGCCAAAACCGTAGAAAAAAATCCAATGGATTTAGTTGTCGGAATGTCCAACCGTATGTATGGGGCATTAGTCCTCAATGCAAAGGGGAGAGACTAGGCAATTTTCATCCTGGAACAAAAATTTGAACGTATCCTTTTGGAGATAATAACCGCAAATATTGTACAGTGACTGGAGAGTATGTAAGCAGCTTTGTTAGGCCACCATGTAAGAGGGAGTGACAAGGCAGGAATTAGCCATAAATAACTGCTTGCTTACAAGGAAATTTTGAAATTTGTCAAATACATGTTAACATTTGCTAGAAAATTACTTGCAGAAAACAATATTCAGAGGTCTGATGAAGACTAACATCTCCTAAGGCACTAAAGGCAGCCAGCTGCTCTTAACCATTAAATATTAGAAAATTCCTTCAAGTGAGATACATGTGTTTACCAGGTGCTCCTCAGTACACATTTAAGCTTCAGTGTAAGAGGAAGAGACAATACAGTTGCATCCTAAAATATAAAAAGGAGATACATGTCAGAGACAATAGCCACAACTATTTTACAATGGCTAGAGAATATGTAAGCAGCTTGGTAAGACCACAATGTAATAGTGGGAGAGAGGCAGATTTTATCGTCATTAAAAAAAGAGTTTTTTTATTTCAGAGACAAATTGTACAGTGGCCAAAGAGTATGTAAGCAGATTATTTAGGCTGAAATGTATGATAGAGGGCAGTTTTTATGCTGAAAAAAAAATAGTAAGCTTGGTTAGTCTACAATGTTATAGAAGTAGATTTTAGCCTTATTAACCACATCAATACTGGGCACTTTCGCCCCTTCCTTCCCAGGCCAATTTTCAGCTGTCAGCGCTCTCGCACTTTCAATGACAATTGTGCGGTCATACTACGTTGTACCCAAATGAAATTTTTATCATTTTGTTCGCACAAATAGAGCTTTCTTTTGGTGGTATTTATTCATGACTCTGTTTTTTGTTTTGTTTTTTGCGATATAAGCGAAAAAAGAGAGGAAATTTGAAAATAATATATTTTCTTTATCCTATTTTAAAAGAAATCCAATAAAATCAAATGTTGTCATAAATTCCTGTTAAGTGTATAACAATTGGTTTGTGTGATCACGGACATATGTACGCAAATGATCATTGGGACATGTGATTTTACTGTTATATATGTGGGGGACATGTGTTTTGGGCATCATTACTATGTGGGGACTGGTGTTTTGGGGGACTGGTGTTTTGGGGACATATGTGTTTACTTTGTGTGTTTTTACTGTGTGGTGACACTAGACTGGTGATCGGTGAGTAAAAAGCTGTTAAAAACAGCTCATACTTACTGATCACCAGCCAGCTGCAGAGATCAGCTCTCCTATCCTCAGCAACAACTTCCTTGTGAGGAGAGGAGAGCTGATTGCCTAGCAACCGGCTGTTTGTTTTCATCACATGTCGGCCGTGATTGGACACGGCCGCCATGTGATCAGGAGGGCCAATCACAGAGCCCTCCTGCTGATCTAAGATGCGCCGTGTCCGGGTGACACGAGCGCATCCGGATCCCTCTCCTTCAGAGGGATGTTCTTGAATGTCCACTTAGAAGGAGAGAGCGCCCACCCGGCCGTACACATGCAGTGGCTGGGTGAGAAGTGGTTAACCACTTCAGCCCAGAAGAATTTGCCCCCTTCCTGACCAGGCTATTTTTTGCGATACGGCACTGGGTTGGTTTGGCCGACAATTCGTGCGGCGCTGTACCCAAACAAAATGTATGTTTTTTTTCCTAGAAACAGAGCATTTTTGGTGGTATTTAATCACCTCTGCGGTTTTTATTTTTTGAGCTATGATATTATTTATTTTTTACTAGTAATGGCAGCGATCTGTGATTTTTAGCTGGACTGCGACATCGCTGCAGACAGATCAGACACTTTTGACACTTTTTCGGGACCATTGCTAGTTATACAGCTATCAGAGCTAAAAATAGCCACTGATTACTGTATAAATGTCACTGACATTGATCGCTGTTCCTAAATACTAGGAACAGACAATCACAACACAGTGGTGTTAGGCAGCACAGTGGTGTAGTGGTTAGCACTCTCACCTAGCAGTAAGAAGGGCCACTGGTTCAAATCCCAACCATGACACTACCTGCCTGGAGTTTGCATGTTCTCCCTGTGCCTGCGTGGGTTTCCTCCCACGCTCCAAAGACATGCAGGTAAGTTAATTGGCTTCTGTCCAAAATTGGCCCTAGTATATGAATGGGAACCTTGGATTGTGGGCTCCTTGAGGGTAGGGACTGATGTGAGTGTGCAATGTACAGGGATAGGGACAATTGTAGACACTCACTCAGGTTGAACTCTCTACTCCCCTGACAGAACAGAGATCTGTCTGTTTACATTGACAGATCCCCACGCTGTCTCTGTCAGGAAGGATTGTGGGAGCCCAGCAGACATTGTGGCTGTGGGGCACATACATCGGCTCCTATGTCACACAGCAGCGCGTGCGCACCTCCTATACCCCTTAAAGCTGCCATTGTACACCTAGGGCAATTCGCACAGGGGAGCGAACCTGTCGCTGTATAAAGACGGCGGCTGGTCGGCAATAGTTAAAAAATAAGAATATATTATTTCAGAGACAATTGCCCCAAATAGTGAATAATGTTCACTATGTAGGCAGTTTCTTTTGACTACAATGTAAGAGGGAAACTGTTGTTTTTATTGTGAAAATAATTGAGTGTAATCTTGCTAAGACAATAGCAAAACATATTGTATTATACTGTTGCTTGATTAGGCCTCAGTATAAGAGAGAGGAACACTGAAATTTGTATGCTGAAATAAAAATTAAAGTGTGTTATTTCAGAGACAATAGCCACACATAGTATGTAAGTAGGGATGAGCCGAACACCCCCCGGTTCGGTTCGCACCAGAACTTTCGAACGGACCCCAAATTCGTACGAACGTTAGAACCCCATTGAAGTCTATGGGACTCGAACGTTCGAAATGAAAAGTGCTAATTTTAACGGCTAATATGCAAGATACTGTCCTAGGTTTGGGGACCTGGCTCCTGCCCCAGGGGACATGGGTCAATGCCTAAAATGTTTTTAAAAATGGCCGTTTTGGCGGGAGCACTGATTTTAATGACGATTAAAGTGAAAAAAAAAAGTGAAATATTCCTTTAAATATGGTGCCTGGGGGGTGTCTGTAGTATGCCTGTGAAGTGCCACGTGTTTCCCGTGTTTAGAACAGTCCCTGCACAAAATGACATTAAACGGAAATAACACCATTTAAAACTGCTTGCGGTTTTAATGTTATATCTAGTTCCTGCAATATGGTTGAAAATCATTGAGAAAAATGGCATGGGTAGCCCTCCCTGCCCATTACCAGCCTATTTGGGTCTTGTACGCATATTAAGGGGAACCCTGTACCCATATTAAAAAAAGGAAATGCGTGTGGCCCCCAGGCCATATATACTCAGAACAGCAGTATACAGGCGGTGCAAACAAGACAGGGACTGTGTAGGTTTGTTGTGTTAAGTTGAATCTGTTTGTAATTTTCAACTGGTACATTTTTTAAGTGTAGCTCCAGTCAAAAAAACTATTTTTAAGCTTTTTGGAAAACATAGGGAAGGGTTATCACCCCTGTATAATTTGTTTTGTCGTCCATCTTTTTTCATCTCACTTGCTGTTGTCTCCTTCCGTTTGCAAGTAGGAGATGTTTGTAAATTGGATGTTTGAAAGTAGGGGCCTGCCCTATATGCTCTGCAGAAATGGCGGAACAAGGTGTTGGTTTTGCCACAACATTGTAAGCCCTCAAAGTGACTCTTGGTGGGCGCTGGAGCGCCCTGCTGTGAACAATTATATCAAGAATTGTAATTACATGCCATTGTTGAACAGTGGTAGAAAAATTGACCTTTGGTGGTTGTGGTGCTGGTGCCACAACACTATAAGTCCTCACCGTTACTCTGGGTGGGCACAGGAAGGGGCCCTCCTGTGAAATATTATATCAAGAATTGTAATTACATGTCCTTGTTAAACAGGGGCAGAAAAATTTGGCCTTAGGCACTGCTGCTGGTGCCACCACACTGCAACCTCTTCCATATACTCTAGTTTTATTGCAGGAATTAGCCCTGCTGCAAAGCATTGCATCAAAAATTGTACTTAAACGCCCTTGTTAAACAGGGGCAGAAAAATTGGGCCTTAGGCACTGCTGCTGGTGCCACCACACTGCAACCTCTGCCATATACTCTAGTTTTATTGCAGGAATTAGCCCTGCTGCAAAGCATTGCATCAAAAATTGTAATTAAACGCCCCTGTTAAACAGGGGCAGAAAAATTGGGCCTTAGGCACTGGTGCTGGTGCCACCACACTGCAACCTCTGCCATATACTCTAGTTTTAATGCAGGAATTAGCCCTGCTGCAAAGCATTGCATCAAAAATTATAGTTAAATGACCCTGTTAAACAGGGGCAGAAAAATTGGGCCTTAGGCACTGGTGCTGGTGCCACCACACTGCAACCTCTGCCATATACTCTAGTTTTATTGCAGGAATTAGCCCTGCTGCAAAGCATTGCATCAAAAATTGTAATTAAACGCCCCTGTTAAACAGGGGCAGAAAAATTGGGCCTTAGGCACTGGTGCTGGTGCCACCACACTGCAACCTCTGCCATATACTCTTGTTTGATTGCAGGAATTAGCCCTGCTGCAAAGCATTGCATCAAAAATTGTAATTAAACGCCCCTGTTAAACAGGGGCAGAAAAATTGGGCCTTAGGCACTGGTGCTGGTGCCACCACACTGCAACCTCTCCCATATACTCTTGTTTGATTGCAGGAATTAGCCCTGCTGCAAAGCATTGCATCAAAAATTGTACTTAAACGCCCCTGTTAAACAGGGGCAGAAAAATTGGGCTGATGGCATCAACCAGAACCAGAAATGTTCTTCCAACATATCAGCGGAGGAGGAAGAGGATAGACAATCAACATAACAGGACAGTCACTCAGCATCAGCATAGGCAGTCTTGAAGGGATGTGATATTTCAAAAAAAATTATTCTGTTACATCAGCTTCAGGTGCTTGGTAGCTGTGGGTGATCCAAGACTGATTCATCTTGATGAAGGTCAGTCGATCAACTGATTCGGTGGACAGGCGCACCCTGTGATCGGTAACAAAGCCACCAGCAGCACTGAAGGTACGTTCCGAAAGAACGCTGGATGCAGGACAGGCCAGTAGCTCAATTGCATACTGTGCAAGCTCTGGCCAGTGATCCATCCTCAAGACCCAGTAAGCCAGAGGATTTTCGGTGGGAAAGGTGTCCAAGTCTGACCTTGCCCCTAGGTATTCCTGCACCATGTAAATCAGACGCTGGCGATGGGTGCTGGAACCGATCATACCTTGGGGCTGCGGACTAAAAAATTGTCTGAAAGCATCAGTCAGACGGCCACCTTCTCCACCGCTCCTTCTGACCGATGCCTCAGCAACACGTTGTCCAGGACCAGGAGTTTGTAACCTCCCAGTCTCTGGGAACGCGTTGCACAGACCTTTCTGCAAGGCCTCCCGGAGATGTCTCATTCTCTGCTCCCTCTGCGATGGCAAGATAAGGTCGGCAACCTTACCCTTGTACCGTGGATAAAGGAGAGTAGCCAGCCAGTAATGGTCCCTCTCCTTGATCCGAAGAATACGAGGATCCTTCCGCAGTCTTTGCAGGATCAGGGAGGCCATGCAGCGTAGGTTAGCTGAGGCATTCGGTCCGGAGTCCTCTGGGTCACTAAGGACAACATGATCCGCAGCTACCTCCTCCCAGCCACGTACAAGTCCACATGTTTCTTGGGACTGTAAATCATCCCTACAAGACTGCTGCTGCTGCTGCTGATGCTGATGCTGAGTGCCAGCCTCCACCTCCATGCTGACACAATCATCCTCCTCCTCCTCTTCCTCCTCCTCATCCTCTTCCTGTGTGATGGGTGGCACAGCAGGAACACTGTCTGGATAAAGGGGGCCTTGAGAGGCAAGGAAGTCCTCCTCTTCCTGCCTCTGTTCTGCCTCAAGTGCCCTGTCCATTATTCCACGCAGCGTATGCTCCAAGAGGTGGACAAGAGGTACAGTGTCACTGATGCATGCACTGTCACTGCTCACCATCCTTGTGGCCTCCTCAAACGGTGACAGGACAGTGCATGCATCCCTGATCATGCCCCACTGGCGTGGTGAGAAAAAACCGAGCTCCCCTGACCCTGTCCTGGTGCCGTAGTCACACAGGTACTCATTGATGGCCCTCTGCTGCGTGTGCAGCCACTGCAGCATGGCCAATGTTGAGTTCCATCTGGTGGGCATGTCACATATAAGGCGGTTCTTGGGCAGGTTCAACTCCTTTTGGAGCTCAGCCAGCCGAGCACAGGCATTAAATGATCGGCAGAAATGCACACAGACTTTCCTGGCCTGCTTCAGGACATCCTGTAAGCTGGGGTACCTGCCCAAGAACCGCTGCACCACCAGGTTAAGGACATGAGCTACACAAGGCACATGGGTCAGTTGTCCCTGTCGGAGGGCGGAGAGGAGGTTGGTGCCATTGTCGCAAACCACCATTCCTGGCTTAAGCTGGCGTGGCGTCAACCACCTCTCGGCCTGCCCCTGCAGAGCTGACAAAACATTTACCCCAGTGTGGCTCCTGTCCCCCAAACAAACTAGCGCAAGCACGGCATGGCATCGTTTTGCCTGCGTACTTGCGTAGCCCCTGGAACGCCTACGGAGCACCGCTGGTTCTGAGGACAGAGCACTGAAAGAGGCCATGGAGGAAGAAGAAGAGGAGGGGGTGGAGGAGAGAGGTGTCACAACCAATAGTAGCATTTTGGAGGCGTGGTGGCGGAACAACCTCCAACACTACTGCACCTTGTCCTGCATCCTTCCCAGCTGCCAGAAGAGTGACACAATGGGCCGTGAAAGACAGGTAACGTCCCTGTCCATGCCTGCTGGACCATGAGTCAGCGGTAATATGCACCTTACCGCTGACCGCCCTGTCCAGCGAGGCAAGGACATTGCCTTCCACATGCCGGTAGAGAGCCGGAATCGCCTTCCGTGAGAAAAAGTGGCATTTGGGGACCTGCCACTGAGGAACCGCACATTGTACACGGAAGGGGGGCCGAGTCTACCAACTGAAAAGGCAGCAGTTGAAGTGCTAGCAATTTAGCCAAGCTAGCATTCAACCGCTGGGCATGTGGATGGCTGGGAGTGAACTTCTTCCGCCGGTCCAGCAGCTGGGGCAGGGACATTTGCCTACTATAATCGGACGTGGGTGTACCGCTAGCAGAGTTCCCGGAAGCACTTGGCTGTGACACACCTAATTCTACACCTTCATTCCTCTCAGAGCAGGTTTCAGAGAGGACTGAAGGTCTAGTGGGGTTGGAGATGCCAGCTGATGAGGAGCAAGGAGAGGTCCGCTTTGTTCTTTGGTGTGGGTCTTTGAGGTACGCTTGCCAACGAGCTGCATGGCAGGTCAACATATGTCTGGTCAAGCATGTGGTGCCCAAGCGGCTGATGTTTTGGCCACGTGAGATACGCTTGAGACATATGTTGCAAATAGCAGCGGTGCGATCTGATGCACTCGTCTCAAAAAAGGCCCACACCAAAGAACTTTTAGAATAACGCGCAGAGGCAGCGCTCTGCACAGGCGGAGCTCTGCGGTGTGATTCAGTCGGTGTGCTGCCCCTAAGCTGGCCCCCGGAGGGCATCCTGCCTCGTTGGACATGTGCCTTCTCCTCCTCCTCCTCCTCCCTCCTTCCAGGCACCCACGTGGAGTCAGTGCCCTCATCATCCCCTCCCTCTTCATCGCTGTAGCAAACCTGGCAGTATGCTGCAGCTTGTGGAACATGACTGCCAGATTGCTGTCCTTCTTGAGCATCCCCTCTCTCTGCGCTCACGCTACTGCCTTCCTCTAGCTGAGTGTCATCATCAGAGCCCACAAAACACTGGGCATCCTCCTGGAGCATGTACCCAACACTGTGCTCAAAGAGTTCAGGAGACTCCTCAGGAGGACGTGGTGGGTCTAGGGAAGGAGTCACTGATGATGACATTGAGAGGAGGGAAGACGATGCGTTGGCAGCTGCTTTGCTAGTACCCTGAGACTGGGTGAGAGAGGATGAGGAGGATGAAGAGGGCTTGGTCATCCACTCTACCAAGTCGTTGGCATGTTGCGGTTCAACATGTCCAGCTGCCGAAAAGAAGGACAAGCGTGTCCCATGGCCACGTGCTGATGACAATGCACCGCGTCCACGACCAGCACTGTTGTCTCTAGACACAGAGCCTGCTTGCCCTCTTTTATCGGCTCGCGCCTGCCTGCCTCTCCTTGCTGGCCTTCCAGACATAGTAATGGCCTGAAGGGAGTTGGGTAAAAAAGCAGTTGGGTAGTGTATATTGTGCTAGAGGCACACAACACCCACTAACTCCTGCAGATGCCTTTATTATAGAACACCAGAGATAAAGGGGTATATACAGATGTATACTGTGCTGTGCTGGAGGCACACACAACTTCCAATAACTCCTGCAGATGGCAAGTGGGCTCAAATAGAGAACAGCTATGTAGGTGGATATAGCGGTATGTACTGGGTACAGAGCACGCAGACAGCACGCACTAGCTCCTAACACTACTGACTGCAAGCTCTATTATAAAAGATAGATCACTAGCTATATAGGTGAGGTGAATATAGCGGTGTATACTGCGGTCAGGGCACGCAGACAATAACCAGAGAACACCAGAGATAAAGGGGTATATATAGATGTATACTGTGCTGTGCTGGAGGCACATACAACTTCCAATAACTCCTGCAGATGGCAAGTGGTCTCAAATAGAGAACAGCTATGTAGGTGGATATAGCGGTATGTACTGGGTACAGAGCATGCAGACAGCACGCACTAGCTCCTAACACTACTGACTGCAAGCTCTATTATAAAAGATAGATCACTAGCTATATAGGTGAGGTGAATATAGCGGTGTATACTGCGGTCAGGGCATGCAGACAATAACCAGAGAACACCAGAGATAAAGGGGTATATACAGATGTATACTGTGCTGTGCTGGAGGCACACACAACTTCCAATAACTCCTGCAGATGGCAAGTGGTCTCAAATAGAGAACAGCTATGTAGGTGGATATAGCGGTATGTACTGGGTACAGAGCACGCAGACAGCATGCACTAGCTCCTAACACTACTGACTGCAAGCTCTATTATAAAAGATAGATCACTAGCTATATAGGTGAGGTGAATATAGCGGTGTATACTGCGGTCAGGGCACGCAGACAATAACCAGAGAACACCAGAGATAAAGGGGTATATACAGATGTATACTGTGCTGTGCTGGAGGCACACACAACTTCCAATAACTCCTGCAGATGGCAAGTGGTCTCAAATAGAGAACAGCTATGTAGGTGGATATAGCGGTATGTACTGGGTACAGAGCACGCAGACAGCACGCACTATCTCCTAACACTACTGACTGCAAGCTCTATTATAAAAGATAGATCACTAGCTATATAGGTGAGGTGAATATAGCGGTGTATACTGCGGTCAGGGCACGCAGACAATAACCAGAGAACACCAGAGATAAAGGGGTATACACAGATGTATACTGTGCTGTGCTGGAGGCACACACAACTTCCAATAACTCCTGCAGATGGCAAGTGGTCTCAAATAGAGAACAGCTATGTAGGTGGATATAGCGGTATGTACTGGGTACAGAGCACGCAGACAGCACGCACTATCTCCTAACACTACTGACTGCAAGCTCTATTATAAAAGATAGATCACTAGCTATATAGGTGAGGTGAATATAGCGGTGTATACTGCGGTCAGGGCACGCAGACAATAACCACTACACAACAGCAAGATCGAAAATCGGCCGAAAACGATCGGTGTGTACTGTGTTGAAGGTACACAGAACACACACTGCTTCAGACGCCAACACACTACATGATGCCGCCGCGCTGGCGGCCTTATATAGTGTGGGGCGTGCACTACACAGCCTGAGCTATGATTGGCCACAGGCATCCTGCCTGTGGCCAATCATGGCTCTCCTCGCTGCTGGCGCTGCGATTGGCCAAGTATGCGGGGTCACAGTGCATGCTTGGCCAATCATGAGCCAGCAATGCACTGCGCCATCGCAGTGCATTGTGGGCCGTGAGCGCCACACGAATTTGACGCGAACGGACCAAAATGTTCGGACTTCGCCGAACGGACGAACAGCCAATGTTCGAGTCGAACGTACGTTCGACTCGAACACGAAGCTCATCCCTATATGTGAGCAACTTCTTTAAGCCACAATGTAGGAGGAAGGGGAGAGAAGGCTGGTTTTATCTTTAATTTAGACTAGACTGTATTGTTTCCGAGACAGCAGTCATGCATGTTAAACAGTGGCTAGGGAGTATGTAAGGTCATTGGCCACATTATAAGACCATATTTAGTCAATGATGTCACCACCACTATCTTGCCCTTCCCTTATATAGATGATGACAGCTTGGGGATGGTCTTTGAGTTGATTTGTCCAGTAAGTGTCAGGAATCATGATTGACAATAGATTTACAATGGGGCATTTGGGGGGGGGGGGTTCTATTTTTTAATAAAGTACTTGTCAAAGTAGTGTCTTTATTTATTTTTTATGAATGAGTAGGGGGTACTATGCACCGTAGACACTTTCATGTGGAGGGGGACAGTATCTGGGGACCCCTTTATTATTAAAATGGACTTCCAGATTCTGAGAGTCCCTGTCAAGATACCCCCACATGTGAAGGGCATGTCGCCTGCTATGAGCATGCTGCCCCCCCCTTTACTGGCCAGCAAGACTGAATGTTAAAATAAGGGTCTGATATGGATTTTTAGGGGGACCTCACACTTTTTTTGTTTTTGTTTGCATGCCGCCCCCCCTAGCAGACCCTTGGGGGGGGGGGGGGGGTGTGCTGTTTTAAAAAAAAACAAAGAATTTGTCAATGACAGCTGTCAAAGTCCTTTGCCCTGCAGCAAACATTAACATTTTTGCAACTGAGGCCCAGTTGCAAAAAACATTATGTGCTCATCTTAATAGGTCTGGAAAGACTTCAAGAAGAGGTAATGGTGGCAGGCCAGGAGAGGAGGTCAGAGTTTGTAATAGTTTCAGGACAGCAGAGGTTTCTGATTAGTAGCAGTAGCTAGTAATGCTGGCAGGCCAGGGTTGGGGCAGCAGCTGGAAATGGTGGCAGTCCAGCAGAGGTGGCAGGATTTAGTAATGGTAGCACCCTAGCAGAGGTGGCAGGAGCTGGCAATAAGAGCAAGCCAGCAGAGGTGGCAGGACCTAGTAACAGTAGAAGGAGTTGGTAATGTTGGCAGGTAAGCAGAGATGACAGAAGCTGATAATAACAGTTGGCAGAGGTGGTAGTAGCTGGTAATGGCGGCAGGCCAGCAAGCATGGTGGGAACTAGTATTGCTGACAAGTACTGTTTTTTGGTGGTGGAGCTGATGACAAAGAAACGTTTAGTTGGTAGCATCAGTTGTGGGGGTTTGGTAATCATTGCTTATGTATAACTGATTCATGTTTATAAAACTAAGTTGGTCCACAGTGTCAGGTGACAGGTGTATTCATTTCTCCAGCATGTACTGTGCAAGTTCCAGCCATTGTTTTACAGTGGACAACCAATATTCCTTGGGGTCTTCCCTTTAAAGAGTGTTTGCATCAGCTATGGACCCCAAGTATTTTGCAATCATAGGGTTGAGGAACTGGCTGTGACTGCTGCCTGCCAGGGCCGGACTGGGAATAAAAACCAGCCCTGGAAAAAATTTCATACCATAACGTCATTATTTTCTTGTTCATGAAAGGGAAAACCATACATTTTAAAGCACATTTGATGAAGAGAGTATTATATATATAGATATGAAATCACATAGGATGTATATATATATATATATATATATATATATATATATATATATATATATATATATATATATATATATTCAAATTCCAGACTCCCTCAGAGACTGCAGACATGATACAGGAAATGGTCAGAGACTGCAGACATGATACAAGAGCTCAATGCAGCCTCACCAGTGCCCATAAAATGCAGCCTCACTGTCCCCATCAATGCAGCCTCACTGTGCCCACCAAGCAGCCTCACTGTGCCCACCAATGCAGCCTCATTGTGGCCATCAAATACAGCTTTACTGTGCCGTGAATGCAGTCTCACTGTGCCCATCATTGCAGCCACTCCTGTGCCCCATGTCCCAGTCTGCAGTCCCTGTCTGTGGGAAGGTGTGTTGTTAATGCTTGGTACGGTACCTTGCATGCCAGTAGGATATCCATTACGGCCAGCAGCAGGCAGGGTCTGTTCTCATTTTGGATGGGGACGGTGCTCCTTCCAGAGGATCTGTCTGCTGTGAAATAGAGTGGTCCCTGGCCACCTGCACCTTCAGCCGTCCTCATTTTCCGGCCCCAGTCAGACTATCTTCTGGTCCTGGGGAAGTGGAGAGCACTGGGTGGGAGCTGGAGAGAAGGGGGAGCAGAGAGTACTGGTGGGGTGTGAGAACACATGGGTGGGGGCAAAGAGCAGGGGGAGTTGAGATCACAGGGGTGGGGAGCATAGAGCGCTGGGGGGGACCTGTGAGTACTGGGGGGCCAAAAAGAACAGCGGTGGAGAGCACGGTAGGCTGAGAGCACTGGGGGTGGGGCTAAGAGTGTGGGGTGGTGAAGAGCACTGGGGGGGGGCAGAAAAACAGGGGTGAACAGCACGGGGGCTGGAGAGTACTGGGGGGTACAAAGAGAAGGGGGGAGTGGAGAGCAATAGGGGGGAGCTTGAGAGCACCAGTGGGGGGCAGAAAGAACAGAGGTGGAAAGCACGGGGATCTGGAGAGCACTATGGGGGGTGGCGAGCACTGGTAGGGTTGGAGAGCACATAGGTGGGGGCAAAATGCAGGGGGGAGTGGAGAGTACAGGGGTGGGGAGTAGAGAGTGCTGGGGGGAGAAAAAAAGAACAGGGATGGAGAGCACAGGGGGGTAGAGAACACCAGGGGGCCAGAAAGAACAGGGGTGGGGAGAATGGGGGGCTGGAGAGCACTGGGGGGTAGAGAACACCAGGGGGCCAGAAAGAACAGGGGTGGGGAGAATGGGGGGCTGGAGAGCACTGGGGTGGGGGCTGGAGAGTGATGGGGAGAGCTGGAGAGCACTGGGGGGGCGAAAGAACAGGGGGGAGAGCACTGGGGGAGAGAACAGGGGGAGAGGAGAGCACTGGGAGGGGGAGGAGAGCACTGGGGGGGGAAAGAACAGGGGGGAGAGCACTGGGGGGAAGAACAGGGGGAGAGCACTGGGGGGAGTGGAGAGCACTGGGGGGATGGAGGGAGAGCACTGGGGGGAGTGGAGAGCACGGGAGGGGGGAGAGCACTGGGAGGGGGAGAACAGGGGGGGAGCACTGGGGGGGAGAACAGGGGGGAGAGCACTGGGGGTAGTGGAGAGTACTGGTGGGGATGGGAGGGAGAGCAATGTGGGGAGTGGAGAGCACTGAGGGGGAGAACAGGGGGGAGAACACTGGGAGGGGGAACAGGAGGGAGAGCACTGGAGGGAGCACTGGGGGCGTGGAGAGCACTGGGGGGGAGAACGGGGGGGAGAGCACTGGGGGGAGTGGAGAGCACTGTGGGGAGAACAGGGAGGAGAGCACTGGGGGGGAGAACAGGGGGGGAGCACTGGAGTGGGTGGAGAGCACTGGGGGGGGAACAGGGGGAGAGCACTGGGGGGAGAACACTGGGGGGAGTGGAGAGCACTGGGGGTACAGGGGGGAGAGCACTGGGGGGAATGGAGAGCACTGGGGGGGAGAACAGGGGGGGAGAGCACTGGGGGGAGTGGAGAGCACTGTGGGGAGAACAGGGAGGAGAGCACTGGGGGGGAGAACAGGGGGGGAGCACTGGGGTGGGTGGAGAGCACTGGGGGGGAACAGGGGGAGAGCACTGGGGGGGAGAACACTGGGGGGAGTGGAGAGCACTGGGGGTACAGGGGGGAGAGCACTGGGGGGAATGGAGAGCACTGGGGGGGAGAACAGGTAGCACCCTAGCAGAGGTGGCAGGAGCTGGCAATAAGAGCAAGCCAGCAGAGGTGGCAGGACCTAGTAACAGTAGAAGGAGTTGGTAATGTTGGCAGGTAAGCAGAGATGACAGAAGCTGATAATAACAGTTGGCAGAGGTGGTAGTAGCTGGTAATGGCGGCAGGCCAGCAAGCATGGTGGGAACTAGTATTGCTGACAAGTACTGTTTTTTGGTGGTGGAGCTGATGACAAAGAAACGTTTAGTTGGTAGCATCAGTTGTGGGGGTTTGGTAATCATTGCTTATGTATAACTGATTCATGTTTATAAAACTAAGTTGGTCCACAGTGTCAGGTGACAGGTGTATTCATTTCTCCAGCATGTACTGTGCAAGTTCCAGCCATTGTTTTACAGTGGACAACCAATATTCCTTGGGGTCTTCCCTTTAAAGAGTGTTTGCATCAGCTATGGACCCCAAGTATTTTGCAATCATAGGGTTGAGGAACTGGCTGTGACTGCTGCCTGCCAGGGCCGGACTGGGAATAAAAACCAGCCCTGGAAAAAATTTCATACCATAACGTCATTATTTTCTTGTTCATGAAAGGGAAAACCATACATTTTAAAGCACATTTGATGAAGAGAGTATTATATATATAGATATGAAATCACATAGGATGTATATATATATATATATATATATATATATATATATATATATATATATATATTCAAATTCCAGACTCCCTCAGAGACTGCAGACATGATACAGGAAATGGTCAGAGACTGCAGACATGATACAAGAGCTCAATGCAGCCTCACCAGTGCCCATAAAATGCAGCCTCACTGTCCCCATCAATGCAGCCTCACTGTGCCCACCAAGCAGCCTCACTGTGCCCACCAATGCAGCCTCATTGTGGCCATCAAATGCAGCTTTACTGTGCCGTGAATGCAGTCTCACTGTGCCCATCATTGCAGCCACTCCTGTGCCCCATGTCCCAGTCTGCAGTCCCTGTCTGTGGGAAGGTGTGTTGTTAATGCTTGGTACGGTACCTTGCATGCCAGTAGGATATCCATTACGGCCAGCAGCAGGCAGGGTCTGTTCTCATTTTGGATGGGGACGGTGCTCCTTCCAGAGGATCTGTCTGCTGTGAAATAGAGTGGTCCCTGGCCACCTGCACCTTCAGCCGTCCTCATTTTCCGGCCCCAGTCAGACTATCTTCTGGTCCTGGGGAAGTGGAGAGCACTGGGTGGGAGCTGGAGAGAAGGGGGAGCAGAGAGTACTGGTGGGGTGTGAGAACACATGGGTGGGGGCAAAGAGCAGGGGGAGTTGAGATCACAGGGGTGGGGAGCATAGAGCACTGGGGGGGACCTGTGAGTACTGGGGGGCCAAAAAGAACAGCGGTGGAGAGCACGGTAGGCTGAGAGCACTGGGGGTGGGGCTAAGAGTGTGGGGTGGTGAAGAGCACTGGGGGGGGGCAGAAAAACAGGGGTGAACAGCACGGGGGCTGGAGAGTACTGGGGGGTACAAAGAGAAGGGGGGAGTGGAGAGCAATAGGGGGGAGCTTGAGAGCACCAGTGGGGGGCAGAAAGAACAGAGGTGGAAAGCACGGGGATCTGGAGAGCACTATGGGGGGTGGCGAGCACGGGTAGGGTTGGAGAGCACATAGGTGGGGGCAAAATGCAGGGGGGAGTGGAGAGTACAGGGGTGGGGAGTAGAGAGTGCTGGGGGGAGAAAAAAAGAACAGGGATGGAGAGCACAGGGGGGTAGAGAACACCAGGGGGCCAGAAAGAACAGGGGTGGGGAGAATGAGGGGCTGGAGAGCACTGGGGGGTAGAGAACACCAGGGGGCCAGAAAGAACAGGGGTGGGGAGAATGGGGGGCTGGAGAGCACTGGGGTGGGGGCTGGAGAGTGATGGGGAGAGCTGGAGAGCACTGGGGGGGCGAAAGAACAGGGGGGAGAGCACTGGGGAGAGAACAGGGGGAGAGGAGAGCACTGGGAGGGGGAGGAGAGCACTGGGGGGGGAAAGAACAGGGGGGAGAGCACTGGGGGGAAGAACAGGGGGAGAGCACTGGGGGGAGTGGAGAGCACTGGGGGGATGGAGGGAGAGCACTGGGGGGAGTGGAGAGCACGGGAGGGGGGAGAGCACTGGGAGGGGGAGAACAGGGGGGGAGCACTGGGGGGGAGAACAGGGGGGAGAGCACTGGGGGTAGTGGAGAGCACTGGCGGGGATGGGAGGGAGAGCAATGTGGGGAGTGGAGAGCACTGAGGGGGAGAACAGGGGGGAGAACACTGGGAGGGGGAACAGGAGGGAGAGCACTGGAGGGAGCACTGGGGGCGTGGAGAGCACTGGGGGGGAGAACGGGGGGGAGAGCACTGGGGGGAGTGGAGAGCACTGTGGGGAGAACAGGGAGGAGAGCACTGGGGGGGAGAACAGGGGGGGAGCACTGGAGTGGGTGGAGAGCACTGGGGGGGAACAGGGGGAGAGCACTGGGGGGGAGAACACTGGGGGGAGTGGATAGCACTGGGGGTACAGGGGGGAGAGCACTGGGGGGAATGGAGAGCACTGGGGGGGAGAACAGGGGGGGAGAGCACTGGGGGGAGTGGAGAGCACTGTGGGGAGAACAGGGAGGAGAGCACTGGGGGGGAGAACAGGGGGGGAGCACTGGGGTGGGTGGAGAGCACTGGGGGGGAACAGGGGGAGAGCACTGGGGGGGAGAACACTGGGGGGAGTGGAGAGCACTGGGGGTACAGGGGGGAGAGCACTGGGGGGAATGGAGAGCACTGGGGGGGAGAACAGGGGGGGGGGTGGAGAGCACTGGGGGGGAACAGAGGGGAGAGCACTGGGGGAACAGGGGGGGAGCACTGGGGGGAACAGGGGAGAGAGCAATGTGGGGGGGGGCAGGGGGGAGAGCACTGGTATGGTGACTATAGAAGGATGAGGAGAGCTGGAGAGCAGGGGGGAAGCAAGAACAGGGGAGGAGAGAACTGTGGGGGGGGGCAGGAGTGTGGTGGTGGAGGAGAGGGGTTGGGCAGGCAGGAGAGTGTGATGGTGGAGGAGAGCACTGGGGGGCAGGAAGCACAAGGTGAACTGGGGACAGTAAAATAAATTGGATAGGAGAATCAGCAGGGGGCCCCTGTAGCCCCGCCCCTCCCCCCGCCGCCGCTGATCCTCCTATCTAGGCAATTACTGTGGCACACAGGGCGGGCTGTACCTGCAGCATCTCCTCCTGCGGATCACAGCGCTGGCTGGCTCTGTGTTCGGCGGCCGCTCTGTAATATGGCCCGCCCCCTCAGACCGACTCGTGTGATAGGCGGAAAATTGATTCTCTCTACTGTCACGCGAGCCGGTCTGAGGGGGCGGGCCATGTTACAGAGCGGCCGCGGAACACAGAGCCAGCCAGCTCTGTGATCCGCAGGAGAGAGCGGAGGATGCAGCCGCAACTAAAAGCAGCCCCAGGGCAGGCGGCCTACTGGTAAATCTCCCGGTATCCCGGTAGGCCAGTCCGGCCCTGCTGCCTGCAGCTGGGCCTGTCTGTTGTGTGTAGAGAAATTTCTTAAAAGCATTGCTAAGGCAGTAGCTGCCACAGCTTCTCCTCCTTCCAGGGATTTGAGGATTGGAGGCAATTTGTTTATGAGAGGGGATCCTGCCACTATCAGGACATTATGTCAAGAGGTTGCAGCAGCTGAACAGTAGCTGACGTTGTTGCTGATGCACACAAAAAAGGCAAGATGAGAAAAGAATGTTGACTGAATAAATAGGGTAAACACTAATTTGAAGCAAACAACAATGTTGTGAAACAATACAGTACTATGTATAACATTAATAGCACTGTAGAGCGCTGTATATACTGTAACGTTGGTGGTTATTTTAGCTTAGTGTGGAGCTTACCAGTGAGTGGAGTCCACGCCAAAAATGCCTTTTAAGGGCTTGTTGGCCCACTTTTATTAAAGAAAGAAAATGTCCATCCAGAATTCCCACACAGGGGTTTCAACTTCACAGCAGTAATGTAGTAACAAAATGGAAAATACCAAGCCACCCAGATCTCTGGTCTGCACAGCTTCTCGAGAATTGGCCTCAGTCCTCTTGACCCTTTAACAGTGTCCCTGGGTACACATACTTTGCCTCTGCTGGCATTCTCTTTTCCAGCTTCCTTGCTGCTACTGCCCACAGGCTTGGGCCCCCCGTCTGCTCTGACAGACTATACCGTGCCAACAGGCACACTTCTCCCTTGCATGCCTGGACTCCTCGGGAGGGTGGAGCCCTGGTCCTGACTCTACTATGAGCCCAACCCACCTGTGCAATCAAACTCCTGGCTGTTCCAAAAACCCGTTCCCAGGATTGGAACTTCCATCCCGCCCAGATTGCTATGAAATCTCCAGGCTCCAGGTCCCCAACTGGATTTTACCAACCACAGAGGAAACTGATAAAACAGTTTCCTCCAAATTAAATAATCCTCCTGGAGCCTCTCAACCTGCCTATTTGAGAATATTGGGTGACAAGCACTAGAACCGGGAACCATACTCTCACAATACATACCTCCCAACTTTTGAACATCAGAATGAGGGACACTTAAATGAGAAAGCGATCTGCGGTGCACGTAGCAAGGCAAAATGTCAGTGTAGCCAAACTCTTAACAGTGGGAGGGGATTAAGAAGTGTGGTTAAACAAAACCAGGGCTTCCTTGTACCTATAAAAGATGCTTTGATTGCTTTGTCTGAGCCTGCTTTGAAGAAGAACTTCATTAAAATAGTCAGGGACTACAGAGTAACCAGCAACTGTTGAGGTAAGGAACACTTTGGTGAGAAGCCTCTCTGATGTGGGGGTGCCGTAAAAAATGTCAGGGGGGCAGAGGATGCAAGGTCAGCAGGGCAGTGTATAGGAGACAGTAGGGCAGTGTACAGGGGATCAGCAGGGCAGAGGATAGGGTTGGCCACAGGGGTCGGTAGGGCAGTGTTAAGGGATCAGCAATATGGAAGACAGGGGGTCATTAAGGCAGTGTAAATGGGTCAGCAGGACAAAAGACAGGGGATCAGTAGTGCAGTGTATAGTGGTCAGCAGGACCGAATACAGCGGGTCAGTAAGGCAGTGTACAGGGGTCAGCAGGACAGAAGACGGGGGTCAGTAGTACAGTGTATAGGGGTCAGCAGGCCCAAATACAGTGGGTCAGTAAGGCAGTGTACAGGGGTCAGCAGGACAGAAGACAGGGGGTCAGTAGGGCAGGGTACAGGGGTCAGAAGGATGTAAGAAAGGGCGTCAGTAAAGCAGGGTACAGGGGCCAACAGGAAAGAGAACATAGAGTCAGTAGAGCAGAATACAGGGGTCAGCAGAATGGAAGATAGGGGGTCAGTAAAGCAGGGTGCAGGGGTCAGTGGGATGGAAGACAGGGGTTCAGTAGGGCAGGGTACAAGGGTCAGCAGGATGATAGACAGGGGATCACCAGGATGGAGGAGAGGGGGTCAGTAGGGGAGGGTACAAGGGACAAATACCCCATTCCTCCTCTTAACCAAAATCCCCCTACCCTCTCATAGCATAAGTCCCCCCAATCCCCTCTCCTAGCAAATACACCCCCTATTCCTCCTCCTAGCAGACCCCCCAAATTAATCTTTCCTGCACAAATAGACCCTCATCTCCCCTCCTCCACAAACCTCTCATCCAAACCGAAGTACAAATGATTCTAACCACCTCCCCTCCCTCCATAATAGTCTCAGTACATCTCCCCCAACCCCCTCTCCCCCCCTCCAAACTTACAAGTGGGAAATCGCTGTAAGGGGGGGGTGCAGGCTGTGCTCACCCCCTCCTCTCATGCCAGCAATCCTCCATATGGCAGTTGACACTGTAGCCATAGATCAGACTGTACACGGTAAGGTTACTGACCCCCATCCACATTTCCTGCTGCCAGAAGATCAGTCCTTGGAGGACATAGGTGGCATTAATCATACCATGTACAGTCCTATCCATGGATCCGGTGTCACCTGCCACATGGAGGATTGCTGAAACGACAGGAGAGAGCACAGCACAGCCACTGTTACTTCTGTCCAGACTCTTCACTTCCCTGCTCCAGGCTGTCTTCTACTTGTCCTGAATATGGGGTGGGAAAAAAGTTCAGCGACTCCCCTAGATCCAGCCATGACTCCTCCCGACTGCCCCCTCCTACCTGTCTGCAGAGATGTTGCACAGCCGAGGAGGAAGTGGTGGGTTTAGCCACCCTGCAATGCACATGCATGTATGTGTGAGGCAGCCAGCATCTCTCACCGCATGCTGCCTCTCACATATACACAGATATGCTTGCGGCGTGCGGGACCCCAGACACCCAGCACAAGCCATGGAGCAGGTGTTACTGGGGCGCACACTGGAGCCAAGTGCCGGAATTGTTCCCGCACTGGGCTTCACTCTGGGACAAAACCTTACATCAAATCCCAGGACAGTTCCAGCGAATCCAGGATGGTTAGGAGGTATGTATAACACTCTATAGTACAACTCTCTTTCCCTTATTACACACTGTCAGCTCTCCCTATCTACTCCAACACATGCTGCTGAATGGCTAGTGAGAACCCTGCCTTTTATAGTAAGGCTGCAGATACATAGCAAAGCCCCCATTGGCCATTCCAGGCCACCTGATCTATGTTCAGGGGCAAGGACATGCATTGTTGGTATAACAATGAATAGCTACATTCTTTTGCTGTTTGCCTAAAATTTCCAAACTTACGGCGTGCTTGACCCAAACCCAAAACCCATTTTAAACAGGTAAGAAAATCTGATCAAAACATTGTTATTAAAGGGTTTCTTAAGGCAGTGCTCACAATCACTGCCAGACCCTCTGCTAGGATAACCTGTAGTATATAGTGTATGCCGTTTTTTAAAATTCATCTTCTAAATACCTTATTTCTTCTCACTGGTCAGATGATTGCCCGTCGCTCTTTTCCTCTGATGTAGAGTATCTCACAAAAGGGAGTACACCCCTCACCTTATTTTATTCTATCTTTTAATGTGACAACACTGAAGAAATGACACTTTGCTACAATAAAAAGTAGGGGTGCACAGCTTATATAACCGTGTAAATTTGCTCTCAAAATAATTCACACAGCCATTAATGTCTAAACCACTGGCAACAAAAGTGAGTACACCCCTAAGTGAAAATGTTCAAATTGGGCACACTTAGCCATTTTCTCTCCCAGGTGTCATGTGACTCATTATTGTTTCAAGGCCACAGGTCTGAATGGGGAGCAGGTGTGTTAAATTTGGTGTTATCGCTCTCACTATCTCATACTGGTTACTGGAAGTTCATATGGCACCTCATGGCAAAGAACTCTCTGAGGATCTGAAAACAGAATTATTGACCTACATAAAGATGGCCTAAGCTATAAGAAGATTGACAAGACCCTGAAACTGGGCTGCAGCACAGTGGCCAAGACCATACAGCGGTTTAACAGGACAGGTTCCACCCAGAACCGGCCTCGCCTTGTTCGACCAAAGAAGTTGAGTGCACATGCTCAGGGTCATATCCAGAGGTTGTCTTTGGGAAATAGACATATGAGTGCTGCCAGCATTGCTGCAGAGGTTGAAGGGGTGAGGGGTCAGCCTGTCAGTGCTCAGACTATACGTCGCACACTGCATCAAATTGGTCTGCATGGCTGTCATCCTAGAAGGAAGCCTCTTCTAAAGATGATGCACAAGAAAGCCCACAAGCAGTTTGCTGAAGAAAATCAAATTAAGGACATGGATTACTGGAACCATTCCCTGTGGTCTGATGAGACCAAGATAAACTTATTTGGTTCAGATGGTGTCAAGCGTGTGTGGCGACAACCAGGTGAGGAGTACAAAGACAAGTGTGTCTTGACTACAGTCAAGCATGGTGGTGGGAGTGTCATGGTCTGGGGCTGCATGATTGCTGCCAGCACTGGGGAGCTACAGTTTAATGAGGGAACCATGAATGCCAACATGTACTGTGACATACTAAAGCAGAGCATGATCCCCTCCCTTCAGAGACTGGGCCACAGGGCAGTATTCCAACGTGATAACAGCCCAAACACACCTCCAAGACAACCACTGCTTTGCTAAAGAAGCTGAGGGTATAGGTGATGGACTGGCCAAGCATGTCTCCAGACCTAAACCCTGTTGAGCATCTGTGGGGCTTCCTCAAAGAGAAGGTGGAGGAACGCAAGATCTCTAACATCCACCAGCTCCGTGATGTTGTCATTGAAGAGTGGAAGAGGACTCCAGTGGCAACCTGTGAAGCTCTGGTGAACTCCATGCCCAAGAGGATTAAGGCAGTGTTGAAAAATAATGGTGGCCACCCAAAATATTGATACTTTGGGCCCAATTTGGACATTTTCACTTAGGGATATACTCACTTTTGTTGCCAGTGGTTTAGACATTAATGGCTGTGTGTTGAGTTATTTTGAGGGGACAACAAATTTACACTGTTATGCAAGCTGTACACTCACTACTTTACATTGCAGCAAAGTGTAATTTCTTCGGTGTTGTCACATGAAAAGATAGATGAAAATAATATATTTATTATTATATATATATATATATATATATATATATATATATATATATATTATATATAATATATTTACAAAAATGTGAGGGGTGCACTCACTTTTGTAAGATACTGTATGTACTAAGGAGGGAGGGACTGAAATCTCCCTCTGATGTCTGCCGGGCAGTCAACTGACCTCCCTCTGTAGTGCATACATCGGAGAGAGACTGCGACGGGTGCAGGGGCTGGCAGTGACTGTGAGCAGTAATTTTTGCACTGCTCAGAACAGTGCTAGAAGGGGGCGCGACTCACACACAGAACTGGCAGGCAAGGGGGAGGGGGAAAGGACAAGGGAAGAGCAGATAGGAGACACAGAGGATGACAGAGGCACGTAAACTGACCACGGTATCAGAGCTCAGCAGCCATGATTAACTGTGGTCAGTTTACAGGTTGGGGAGGGCAGAACCAGGTAGGATCAGCCAGGTATTTCAGGTGATACAGGGGGCCAAATTACACAGCACAAGCACTGTGCTGTTATTCATCATTTAAAGGAACAGGATCCTTTTCTTTTTCTTTTCTTTTTTTAGGGTAACAAAAGATTTAACATGTTGTTTCACATCAATATGGGTCACAAAAATGAAACTTGTTCCATTTACCAACTACCTAGCTTTCCTATGTGAATAAATGAGAAGACTTGAACCAAAGTCTATTATTTATTAACATATTTAGTGCATGGTATAGTTGGATACACATGCAAAAATACTTGTGTGGCTGAATATGCTTTATGTATGTATGACTGGGGGAGTAGAGAAAGCATCTATATTATGCAATATTTTTCTATCTATTTTCAGCTTGTAGGAAGCCATGTTATTCCCTCATGTAACCTTTGATGAAAGATCTGCTTTTATCACCAGCTCCCTTCTGCTTTGTGCTCATTCATGTTACATTTAAAGCCTCCGGAGGGACTGCTGTGGCCTTGGTAACAACATGATATAAAACTTCTTTAGAAAGCTAATATTATTGATCTTCTGTTTTAGGATTTTTCTTTTACAAAAGCTGTGAAGAGACTGTATGGATATACTGTAAAACTAAGAGTCATACAGCAGCATAAATTTAACAATTGGGGTACAAATGTTACATTTGACAGTTAAATTGTAAATAAAATTATGGTAAAAAAGTAACAATGACAGCTGCAATATTATGTGACCTCTGTACCTTTAATATTTTAGTTTACCACTGAATAAATACTAAGGCCAAACTTAGGGCCTGTGCTGACAGGTTTTGGGCTTCTAATAATGGCATCAATTTGACATCAGATTGAGGCATCTCTGAGATCATTCAGAATCTAATGAGAAGTCCATTTGACCTCCTTCTGACCAAATATAATTGGTTTTTCCACTCTCATAGACTTGTATTGTAATGCAAAACCTGCTTGAAAAAAACAAAAAGCAGTTGTCATGGGCACTTGGGCAGACATTTTAGATTTTTTTCTGCCAGAGGTGTATGCAAACATTGCTAGTGGTGACCAAGCACCACCTTGCTTAGAAAACAATAAACTGGAAAATTGCTGAGACATATTAACTAGTTACGGTCCGCCCGTCGCAGTTCAACTGCGGCAAGTTGGCTTCCCTGCGCATGTTGCCGTCATTATAAATCGAGCGTGTAAACGGCGGTTTGTGTTATAATGGACTCTTTTTCTCTAGTGTCAACAGTGGGCGGTACCCTCTGCTGTGATGTGTGAGCACCGTTCTGTGAGCCAAGAATGTGTAATGACCCACTACCAGGGGGCGGGGGGCTGGGTGGGTCCAAGGCAGCCTAGACATTTTGTAAAACATTTTTCTTTTTGGATGCTAATTTCCATGTGTGGACAACAAAATACTAAGTGAAGGTCTGTTGTGTCATTGTAAACATTTATAAATGTTATTTATGCCTAAGCCATACTGTGTAAATGATTTTTTTGTCTTGAATTCCTTCTATGAAATAGCAGTGTGTTTTCTGTGCATATATACAGTAAGTATGTATGTCTCTCTCTGAGTCTATAGCTTTAATACAAGAAAGTAGTGGGTCTATAATGTATGATGCATGCATGTTTTTTAACCTCCAAGCACATTACTTTATTTTTATCAATATTAAACTTCATTTGCCACCTAGTTGCCCATTCAGTGTAGTAAGGTCTGCTTGTCAGCTGGAGACATCCTGTAAGGACATTATTCCACTACATAGCTTGGTGTCATCTATAAACATGGAAATTGTACTTTTAATCCCAAACTCTAAATCAATTATACATATTTGTAAAAAGTGAGGGGTCTAACACACAATTTTTGGATACATGACCGAAATCTTAGATCATTCACAGTATGAATCATTATTCCCTACTCACGGAATACAGTCTTTTAGCAAGGTTTCTATCCATTTACAAAACTATACAATATAAAATACAATATAGTGTTTTTTGTTTTTTTTTTAGGTTTATATATGTTATTCAATCAATACTGTTTTTTTACCAATAATTAACTTAACAAAAAAAAAATTACTTCCTTATTTGTATACTTATAAAACTTTAACATTAGAAAAAAAATGATATACTGTATGCATCTCTAAATCCTCATATTATTTCTTTCTCCAACATTTCCATATAAACCTATGCCACTACACCGATGTCATATATAAATAGTTTAATATTGTCTCAATAACAGAAACACTTAGGCCGCGTACACACGGGCGGACTATCCGTCCAACTAAGTCCGTCAGACAATCCGACAGACAGTCCGTCCTACTTTTGAATGAACGGACTTGACCACACACGACGAACAGACAGTCCGCTGAAAGCTTGCGCGATGACGTGTACAGCACGTACGACGGGACTAGAAATACGACGTCCAATACACTGCAATGCAACCTTCGGCCGTGTAAATCCTTTCTGAGCATGCGCCATACTTAGTGCGTCCAACTTGCCTACTCACGAGCGGACTGTCCGCTGAAACCAAGTTTGGACGGGCAATATTACGGAAATTCCGAAAGACTTAGTCCGCCAGACTGTCCGCTGAAAAAGTCCGCTGAAGCCCACACACGAGCGGATTGTCCGCTGAAACACGTTTCAGCGGACCAAGTCCGTCAGACAGTCCGCCCGTGTGTATGCGGCCTTATCCTACATTAGCCCAGCATTTCAAATAAAAATGGGATGGCTCTAATGTGCTTCAAAGATGGGCTCATCTGTGCCTTCTTCATACAGATAATAAAAATATACATGAATATGATGAGTACACGTAAATGAACAGATATTATTTATGTACGTAAAACACATACAATAATTCTATCCAAACTTACAAAGATCTTCTATGAGTTCCTATATAGGCATAGTATTCCCCTCAGAGATTGCAGGGGACAATATGGAACAGTAATATCCAGGGAGGGGAATCCCTATAAGACAATAAGGTATCATATACCTGTATGCAGAAAAATCCCAATAAGCATATATTGATTGGTTTGCGCAAAAGTTACCGTATTTTTCGGACGATAAGGCGCACCGGATTATAAGGCGCACTAGCAACGACCGGCTAATATAATGGATATTTCCATATATAAGGCGCATCGGACTATAAGGCGCACTGGATTATAAGGCGCATTTAATGAAACACAACTCGGATGCGGTACTGTAAGTCAAATTTTATTCAACTCTTTAGCAATAACCATAAAATGGTCTATAACAATAACTCTTAACACTGTTCAATTAAATACAAAACCAGACAATTATTTTTTCACTTTATTCTTCAATAACTATTAACACTGTTCAGTTACCGGTGAATACCGTACAAAACCAGACACTCACTTTTTCACTTTATTCTTCTCCCGCAAATCCATCAAATTCTTCATCTTCAGTGTCTGAGTTTAACAATTGGGCGATTTCGGCATCAAGCACGCCCGTATCCCTCTCATCATTCTCATCAGTATCCGAGTCAGGCTCGTTGCTGTCATCGGTACCGGTACTTAGCTGTTCAGTGATAATTCCGGACTTCTTGAAAGCTCGGATTACACTGGTGACTGATACCTTCGCCCAGGCATCCACGATCCACTGGCAGATAGTGGCGTAACTCGCCCGGCGTTGCCTCCCTATGTTGGTGAATGTGTGTTCGCCTTCTGTCATCCAATGCTCCCACGCAGCTCGCAGTTTAACTTTAAACGACCTGTTGACACCTATATCTAGTGGCTGCAGTTCTTTGGTTAATCCACCTGGAATGATGGCAAGCACCGAATTAGTTTTCTTCACTTGGGCTTTGACAGTATCTGTCAGATGGGCGCGCATGGAGTCACAGACCAATAGGGATGGAGATTCGTGGAAAAAGCCGCCCGGTCTCTTGACGTAAACCTCTCTCAGCCACTCACTCATCTTCTCCTCGTCCATCCAGCCCTTCGGGTTAGCCTTGATGATGATGCCAACCGGAAACTTTTCTTTTGGCAGAGTCTTCCTCTTGAAAATTACCATGGGTGGTAGTTTCTGGCCATTAGCCTGGCAACCGAGAACTACAGTGAAGGATGACTTTTCGTTTCCTGTAGTGCGTATAGATACCGTACTGGTCCCTGTTCTCTCGACAGTACGGTTTACAGGGATATCAAAGGTAAGGGGGACCTCGTCCATGTTGGTGATGTGCTCTGGTCGGATTTTCTGTTCATTGATCTTGTTCTTGCAGTAGGTATGGAAAATGGCCAGCTTTTCTTCGTAATCCTTTGGCAGTTGCTGTGACATAGTGGTTCTTGTGCGGATAGAGAGATTCCGCCTTTTCATGAAACGGAAGCACCAAGAGGGACCTCCTCGAAAGTCGTTGATCTCCATGTCGCGTGCGATCGCTGTTGCTTTGAGTCGAATAGAGACAGTAGAGACGCTTCTACCTGCGGTTCTCTGTTCAATAACCCACTGTTCAATTTTGTCCTCCAACCGTGGCCATCTTGCTTTGTTTCCTCGGAAACTCAGTTTGGTCTTCTTTACCTGGCGCAGGGCATCTTCTTGCTTCCTCCACTTTCGTACCATTGATTCATTAATGTTGAATTCTCTCGCAGCTACTCTATTTCCATGCTCTACTGCATGACTGATAGCCTTCAGTTTGAAATCCGCTTCGTAAGCATGTCTCTTAACAGGAGCCATTTTTGGGGCAGCGGGTATACCGTAGAAAATGAACGAATGAATGCGCACACCTCCTGACTAAGATGGCCGTAATGCTCACGAAGCTGCACTGCTTGGATTGGGCATTACGGCCATCTTAGTCAGGAGGTGTGCGCATTCATTCGTTCATTTTCTACGGTATACCCGCTGCCCCAACAACCTGAGAGAGGTTTACGGTACGTCAGTTTACGGTAAGAGACCGGGTGGCTTTTTCCACGAAGGTCATATATAAGGCGCACCGGATTATAAGGCGCACGGTCGATTTTATGAGAAAATTTAGGCTTTTACGTGCGCCTTATAGTCCGAAAAATACGGTACAGCATCCAAAAATGATTGGATATATTTATGGATTTTTTTTTTTACTAGTAATGGCTGCGATCAGCGACTTATAGTGGGATTGCAACATTGGGGCAGACAAATCGGACACCCAACTGACCATTTTTACAGGTTTTTTTTTGGGAACCATGTGACACCAATACAGTGATCAGTGCTAAAAATATGCACTATCATACTAATGACACTGGCAGGTAAGGGGTTAACATCTAGGGTGATCAAGGGGTTAAATGTGTGGCCAACATGTTTTACTGTGTACTGTATGAGGTGTTTTTACTAAGCAATGTGCTGTTTTTTACTTCCTTTGCAGGAAGAAAATAAACAGCACATTGCTTTTGTCAGAAGGGAGACCTGTGTCCATTTACCTAAACAGGTCATGCTTTTGTAATCTCCATAGCCGATCGTCGGGTGCCAGCATCCAATTAGCAGTTCGTGTCAAGATGCAGCACAGCCAGAGCAATGGGGGCGAGCCTGCACACTCCCTAGCTTGGCACACAAATCACATACTAGGTACGTCATTCTGCACAATTGTGCCACCTTGTATATGTACTGTATATGGTCGGCAAGTGGTTAGAATATTATTTTCCAGAAAAAACGCTTCTAAGTGAGCTTTTAATCACACTCTCAAGCATCTTACAAACTATAAAACTTTAACTAACAGGTATGTAGTAACTTGTTAAAGATTTTGATCCCTTTTAAAAATAAGCACCATATTGGCCTTGTGTCAATCTGGTGGTACCATACCAGTCATTAAAGAGTCTCTAAAAATTAGAAACAATGGTTTAAAATAACAGAGCTCAACTCTAAGGACATGCGAGTGTAAGCTATCTGGTTCAGGTGCTTTATTCACCTCTATTTGTCTAAATAATTCTGAACCATATCAATTTTGAGCAATTTTGTTTCTTTTGAAGTTAGGTCAATATCCCCATTATGGATTCTAGCCCCCTCCAATTTCTTTTGTATACACAAAGCCGAAAAAGGTATTTAATAAAATTGCCCTCTCTTTATCGCCAATCAACAACTTTGAATTGTCTTATAAAGAGTCTACATGCTCAGACCTGATCTATTTATTATTAATAATACAGTATTTAAAGAATTTTGGTGCTTTGATTTACTCCCTTTCACAACCTGTTGTTCATTTTGAATTTTTGTAACCTTGATTTCCTTTTCACATATTTTGTTCTATTCACACAAAAAACAACTGTAGTTTTAGTAATCACCCCTTCTGCTCTTCACACAGCACTGTACACTGTACGAAGTGTAGCCACTGGCTTTACAAAAGTAATCACTTTTGTGGTCTCTCTTTGTATTAGAAACATAAAAATATGCACAGTGCTTTATAAAGAACAGAAGGGATGAACAGTTGTTTTCTGTGTGTAAAGGGAGGGATTCCTAGGGGTGTGCACTGAACTCTGAATAATTATGGTGGTTTGTATAACTTTCAAATGACAAAAGCATTCCTTCATTTCTCGATTTTTTTTTTTTAGTACCTCTTTCTAATTCTTTATGGCTTTTTTAACTTTGGAAGTGGGCAACATATGTTTTACTTTTAGATTTTTAAACTGATTGCCCATGAGAATATATTTTGTGCAGTATGTTTTGCCCATGAGAATATATTTTGTGCAGTATGTTTGCATATACCTGTAGCCAATTGGAAACATTCCCATTTCTTTTCCATGGATCACAATATTCCTTCCCAGTCTATGTCTTGTAGAGTAACCCTCAACACCAGAAAATATGGTGTCTTGAAATGAAGTGTTATCCTTCCTGGTTATTTACAGTTTACTTTACATGAAACCATGCTACGGTCATTGCTACCCACATGTTCTTTTAAATAGACATACAAAAATAGGCCTAGTGCACAGTGCACAGCGCACAGCAAAAACCCCTTAGGATGTTTGCAGACAGACCAGTAGATATTTAAAATATATATTTTCATTAGAAAAATTCATGCAGTTTTGTTTGTATCCATGTATTTGCAATAATTGCAATTTCCGCATCAGAATGTACCTGTTAGTTTGCTCCGATTCAATGTGTTGGTCTTAAACTGACTATGAACCAATTTGTCTCATAAAGAGGGAGCTCTTCGATAGGCAATACGAGGTTGTGTTGGTACAAAGGGTGCCAATGTACTGTCCATACTAAGCATGTGCCAGTATTTTGACAATACATCTCTGCTTTGTTGATGTTGTTGGCAATATTTTGTAATGATGCGTAGTGGGGGGGATTTGTTAGTCGATTTTTTGGGGAAGAGAAGGTCCCTCCTGCATTTGTCTTTAGCCTTTTTATATGCTTTTTTAAGGATACCATTAGAGTACCTTCGAGCACGTAGTGTTTGTCTTAGTGTAGCAGCCTCATGGTCAAAGAGGATGTCATTAGAACAGTTGTGTCTAGCCCTAATGTATTGGGCAAAGGGAATAGATGCTAACAAAAGTTTTGGGTGGAAACTCAATGCTGCCAAAATTGTGTTCCCCTTCCATGGATTTTTTATAAAGTTTACTTTGGAAAAAAACATCGCTATCCTTTATTATAGTCAGGTCCAAGAAGGAAATGCTAGAAACATCATAAGTCATAGTGAATTTGAAGTTGAAAGTATTCTTTAGATTAATGTAATCCAGAAATTCCAACAGGAGGTCAATTGGACCATCCCACATCAAAATCACATTGTCTATGTAGCGACACCATGTCACAACATGTCAGGTATAACTGGTTGCTTCAGTGTCCAAAAAAAGTAATAATTTCCACTCCCCCACGTACAGTTTGGCGTATGCCAGAGCACAACAAGTGCCCATAGCCACTCCCTGTACCTGGAGGTAATGGGACCTGTCAAATGAAAATAAGTTCTGCTTGAGAATGCAACTACACTATTGTCAGTATGTTTATATTGTAGAACATGTATATTTGAGATGATATAAAGCCTATGAAAAAGGATGAACAGTCTGAAATATGTCAGTGTCATCCTCAATAGTTACCTGTTTCAGCCCACAACAACCCCCCCACATGGAGTATATATAACACACAAAAAAAAGAATGACAATATCCAGTATTACAAAGTGCACAGTACCCATTGGTTTACATGATACCTAAGTCATAGATTGAATTAATCTAGACCAGATAACATTAAACTTATTCAGGGAGTTCCTTAGGCAATATGTATGCTTTTCAAAAAGAATGTTCCTATTGAGATCTACAATCCAATCGGACATAGTCGGTGGATGTGGAGAGGTGCCACTTAAGAGCAATCTGTCTACGGGCAACAAAAAGTGCGTGCCTGATAGTATTATCAATAACGGAAGTATAGATAGAGGTATCACAGTAACCCAATATACATACAATATACAAGCGGTTCAACCGGAATATTAATATCCAATACCCTATTTAAGGTACCAATCACCTCCACCCAGTATCTTTGAAGTTTTGGACATCGCCACAAAAGATGTATTAATGAACCTGTGTTACCACATCTAGCACAGGCTGGCTCAGATTTCAGTCCAATTGCACAGAGAAACTGCGGAGTTCTATAGAGCCTATGGAGAATAAAAAGCTGGGTCAGTCTATGTGATGGAGAAAGAGACACCCTAGACGGGGACCAGAGGACATCGTCCCAAATATCCTCAGAGATGGGACCAATATCCTTCTCCCAGCCAGCCCCAGAATGGATGGGGAAGTTCAATAGAAACCCATCTGACAATAACCTATAAGTAACCGAGGTAAGACCCTTTGTTGACCCTGCCTGTACTATTTTATCTAAGACAGGGATAGAGGGGAAAAATATCTTAGCAGAAGAAAACTGGGCATATAGAGCATGTCTTAGTTGAAGAAATTAATAAAACCAGCTGGATTCTACAGAGAACTCTCCCCTCAGATCTTCAAAGGATTTAAGTATACCATTCTGATATAGCTGAGCTAAAGTAGTTATTCCTAATTTTGCCCATCTCTGAAAGCCTCTAAGAGCCGAAATTTGAGAAAGTCTTTCATTTTCCAATATGGGAGTGTATCTAGTGGGATATGAGACACCCAGCATTTTTTTAACTGTATCTCATACTTTGCAGATTAACATACAAGTAGGTATATCAGCAAGCGAGACATCCCCTCTTGCACCATCAAGGACAAAAAGTGGAGACCGACCCTTAAATGCAAAAGAGAATAGTCGTCGAGCAGGAAAGGATATCTGTTCAGACTACCATCCAACAAAATGCTGTAATTGGGAGGCAAGAAAATATAGCCTTGGATTAGGAACTGCCAGCCTGCCAGCATTTGTGGGATGCTGTAAAGTCTCCAGTTTGATACGAGGGGTTTTGTTCTACCATATTAGTCGCCTAAATATAGTGTTTATCTACAGGGGATCTATTTGTTTTTTTCATTCCCTATTAAGTAGGGAATGAAAACAACTAGATCCCCAGTAAAAGCAGCACACAGTACACACATAAACACTTGTTAGGAACATATTTAACCCCTTGAATGCCCTAAATGTTTACCCCTTCCTGCACTGTGTCATTAATACAGTGACAATGCATATTATAAGCACTGATCACTGTAATATTGATGTCAATGGTGATGTCAATGGCAGATAGTTCCTACAAAGTGTCATTTAGTGTTAGATTGTGTACCGTTGGACTATAAGTCGCTGATCACCGTCATTACTAGTATAGAAAAAAATAAAAAAATCCAGTCTATATACCATCATTTGTAGACAGTATAACGTTCAGGCAAACCAATCAATATACACTTATTGGGATTTTTTTTTTTACCAAAAACATGTAGCAAAATATATATTGGTCGAAATGTATTAAGAGATTTGATATTTTAAAACATTTTTTATGGTATTTGTTTATAGCAGAAGATAAAAAATATTGTTTTAAAAAAAAAAAATTTAAATGATTTTTTATTTACAGCACAAACAATAAAAAAAACAGTGGGGATCAAATACCACCAAAGAAAAGCTCTATTTGTGGGGAAAAAAATTATATAAATTTCATTTGTGTGTAGCATTGCACGACTGCACAATTGTCAATTAAAGTAACGCAGTGCTAAAAAGCAAAAAATGGCCTGGTCATGAAGGGGGTAAATCTTCCAGAGGCTAACATGGCAAGGTTAGGGGATTTTCTACTTGAATATATGTACATATTACCACTTAATAACCGGCCCATAGCCGAATGATGGCTACAGGGCAGTTGGATAACTCTAGAAGGGCATACAGTGACGTCCTCCCAGAATCCAGCTCTCGCGCGCCCCCTGGGTCGCACACCCGAGAACCTCTGTGACCGCCAGGTGCGCATCACGAATCACCCGGCGCATCACGAATCACAATAAATGGCCTCTGATCGTGGCTGTTTACCACGTGATCGCTCCGTCAAATGTGATGTGAGAAATAACCTGCTAATATGACAACTTTCACAAAGACCAAATAATATACACCAATTTGTACTTATTTTTACCAAAGATATGTGGCAGTATAAATTTTGGCCAAAATTTAGAAAAAAAATTACTAATTTGCTAAATTTTATAACAGAAACAAAGAAAAATTCATTTTTTTACAGAATTCTTGTCTTTTTTTTCTTTTATAGAGCAAAAAATAAAAAACCCAGCAGTGATTAAATCACTCAATTATTTGTGTGAAAAAAAGACAAACAATTTCATTCAAAATGTGAGAGTACTGAAAGCTGAAAATTGGTCTGGTTAGGAAGGGTGTTCAAGTGCCCAGTGGTCAAGTGGTTAAAATGAGTGTGGTGGAAAAAAAAAAGGAATGACAGGGTGAGACATGGTGGGAGTGAGAATACCAAGTCATCCCCCCAAGCAGTGTAACAGAAGCCCCAGTTCCAAGTTCAGATGCTGGGGGGGGGGGGGGGGTTGTATTGTACAGTGTCAACAAGAGGCAAGGTGAAGCTCCTTACTTAATAGTAGTGTTGGGCGAAAGGTTCGGACCAAGCAAAAGTTTGGGCCAAACATCGCCTGTTTGGCGACCACCCACATTTTTGGGGAGCTCTGCGCGATTTACAGTGCATTCTAGGGTGCTAATTGGATGATTGGATTGGATGCCAATTAGGGCACGGAGCAGTGTCAGAACTCTGATTTGACGTGATGATGACTTTCTCCGATCACTGCTCAGTGCTCATAGTTCCACCTCACACTATAAAAGGTTTTTACAGTGGAGATAGGCAGGGCTCAGTTTGCTAATAGCAAGTTAGTGTGTCCACTTATTGTGACTCTGTGTGTAGAATGTTAGTATAGTGTTAGTACAGTGTGTGATTATAGTGTGTGAGTATAGTGTAGTGTCAGTGTAGTGTGTTAGTGTAGTGCAGTGTTTAACACAGCTGTCAGGATCACAAGTGCTCCTTCTCCTCATTCCAGCATCCATTCCAGGGGCAACCAAGTACTGGTTGACCTGCTTGCCTTAATGAAAGGGGGCTGCTACAGGTGAAGCACACAGTAGCTAGCTATAGTGTCTGACCACCTGCTTTGGTGTAGACGTGACATTATCACAAGCCTTTAACAAAGAAAAATAATTCTGTGGAGATGGACTCTACACAGGCTTGCTTATTTGCTGAGGAAATTTGCAAACTGACACGCCAAGTCCAGGAACTGTCTGTGCGTATAAATGCACTTCCAGCAGTAATGCAGAAGCCAGAGCTCAAAGTCAACCCACCTGATCATTTTTCTGGGGACCCCTTTTTGTCTTTTCCAACTTTAAAAATAGTTGTATGCTATACTTTAAGCTTAAGCCACACTCCTCTGATTCTGAAGCACAGCGGGTTGACCTACCAGTAATTATTACATGGTTGCAGGGGGATCCCCAGTCTTGGGCGTTTAGTCTCCCACAGAGGACCCATCCAGAGGGTCAGCTGCAGCTTTTTTCAAGGCCTTAGGTTTACTGTATGACAATCCTGACCGTGCCCGTTCAGCTGAAGCTAACCTTAGGTCATTATGTCAGGATAAACACACCTCTGAACAATACTGTTCTGATTTCCTCCGCTGGGCACCTGATTCATGGTAGAATGACCCAGCTCTAAGAAGCCCATTCAGGTTAGGCTTATTAAACTCCATCAAAGACACTATCCTGAAACAAAGCCATTGAAGCCATGCAAGTAGCCTCCGTATAGACAGGCATTTAAGGGAAAGGCATACAGAAAGGTTTGTTTCTTTGCTCCCTAGTACACTGCCTACGTTTTCTTCATTTCCTGAGCCCTCTCAACCCCTCCAGGAGGATGAGCCCATGCAAATCGGGACTACCCATTTATCCTCTAGGGAAAAGGCTAGAAGAAGATCTCAGGGACAACAACATTACATAACATTATGTGCTGTATACATGTTTTGGTTGCTGCGTTTTTTTGTTTTTTTTTTTGAGGGGGGGGTTGTTTTTCTTTTTTGTCCGCCACCTACTCCTTTTTTTTTTCTTTAATTATCAGCAGTAGTTTTTTTCTGACTGTGACACTGGTGTTCCCCCTTTTAAATTTTTTTGGTTGTTTTTACATTTCTGTCAGCGTCAGTCCCCAATTTAAAATGCACCAATCACCACTTTTCATTCAATAAACTGCATCCAATCAAATATTTCCCAGTTTCTATTAAACTTGGTAATAAGGGCCCCCTCTCCTCCCCATCATATTTGGGAGGTCAACAAGGAGAGGCAGATGTACTCATGCCACTATAAGCGGGCCAGCAACGTCTGTGTCCACAGGCAAAGGTGATGGTGGTTCGTTGTCAGGCAGGACACATTTATCTCTGTTTAGTGATGTGCTATCCAGCCACAGCATGGTGGACTGGCTTACTAAACCATTCTCATCCTTTATAACCCAAGCTGACACTAGTGCGCAGTCCACCACAGCTGCAAGAGTGGCTTATTCTTCCTCCTTGTCCACTGCCACTCCTGTCATAGCTCCAGCATGATGAATGGAGGAGTCAGCTGATTTTTTTTATCTTTCAATAATTTTTATTGAGCATTAACATATACAGATAGTATTCGTATCACAGTAGTATCTATCATAATATAATACAGGGTAAGGTGAACAGATATATAGAAATGTTTAACGTGTTCAACTATCAAAAACATGTTAGCATAGTGAATAATGCTAGGTATTATATGTATATTAAAGACTAATGCTTCATTCCCTCCAACACCCCTTGGGGATCAAACTGTGTCGGAGATATCGATAGAAAAGAAAAAAAAATGACATAAAAATAGCGGTTGTCAATCATCATAGTAGTGGCTGAGATATCATAATTTTGTGTAAATCAGGATGAGAGAATTGCAATCAGCAAGGTGAATGTTGTTTGACCTCTATATTACCAGTTTTATCAGGAGTAACAATACAGTTTGCGATTTCAGCTGGAAATATGATGGGATTTATTAAACCAAGTGGTCCAAAGTTCCCAGTTTTTATTGGCCCTGGATAATTGTCCTTCCGCTGTAGCATACATGCGCTGGAATGTTCCATGTATATGTGTCAGACATATTACTTCTTTACTGGAAATCTGGTTTGAGGATTTCCAATTTCGGGCCAATATTAATCTCGCTGCCAGTAGGATGTGAGTGACTATGCAATGAAGCCGATGAGGGAATTTTTAATTTCCGATGTTAAGTATAGCTAATTCAGGAGTTGGTGGAGTGGGGCTACCTGTGACCTCTGACACTATCTGGAGCACTTCTTCCCAAAATGCAGTGATTTTGGTGCAATTCCAAAGGACATGGAATAAGGTTCCAGGGAGACCACATTGTCTCCAGCATGTGGGTTCTATAGAGGGGTCATATATGTGGAGTTGAGTTGAAGTGATGTACCATCTAAGGTTAAATTTATAAGTGAGTTCCCATAGGTTGGAGGAACGTGTTGCTTTGTAGTTAACAGCTGAATTTTTTGAACACAGCATCAACCACTTGTTTCTTGAGGATGCCCAGACATTACTTGATTCTGATGTTGGTTCTGAGGTATAGAAAAGGAGTAACATTAGCCTACAGAGAGGGGAGAACACTGATAAACAAAAAATTGTCAGTCATGTACCCCCAGCCACAACCTATTGTCAAGTTGGCTCCAGTGATGAGGTCACTGACACGCCTTGGGTGGCAGATAGAGCAGAGGGGGAAAGTGAGGGGGAGAAGCAACCCCAACAAGGCAGGATGTCCTCCAGAGGCAGCCATCATGGAAGAGTAAAAAGCAGTCACCCTATTCCATCAGATTGTGGAGCTGTTATTTCCCAGCCCACTTCCCAACAGTGGGCTGTTCTCAGCTGTGTGGGCTTTTTTAGCACATGTGCAGCCAATCGCATTGTTGCAATTTGCATGTGGGTTCTATAGAGAGGTCATATATGTGGAGTTGAGTTGGAGTGATGTAACATCTAAGGTTAACCACTTGCTTCTTGAGGATGCCCAGACATTATTTGATTCTGATGTTGGTTCTCAGGTAGAGAAAAGGAGTAACACGAGCCTACAGAGAGGGGATAACACTGATAAAAAATTGTCAGTCATGTTCCCCCAGCCACAACCTATTGCCAAGTTGGCTCCAGTGATGAGGATGGATGATGATGATGAGGTCACTGACACGTCTTGGGTGGCATATAGAGCAGAGGGGGAAAGTGAGGGGTCGAAGCAACCCCAACAAGGAAGAGTAGAAAGAGGCAGCCATCATGGAAGAGTAGAAATCAGATTGTGGAGCTGTTATCTCCCAGCCCACTTCCCACAGCTCGGCTGTGTGGGCTTTTTTTAGCACATGTGCAGCAACTCGCTTGTTGCATTTTGCAATCTCTGCCACAAGCAGATCAAGCGTTGCAAAACACCAGTCATTTGGGTATTACATACTTGACAAGGCATTTAACCTCCCACCACTCAGTTCGTTAGCCAGAGCACTGGAAAACCACACTCAAGGGATAACATTTTATGCCCTGTACACACGGTCGGAAATTCTGATGGAAAAAGTCAGATCAGATTATGTTGTCGGAAAATCCGATCGTGTGTGGGCTCTATCGGACTTTTTCTGCCAGATTTTCCGACGCACAAAGTTTAGGAGCAGGATTTAAAATTTTCCAACAACAAAGTCTGATCACATAAATTCCGATTACGTGTAGACATTTCCGATGGACAAAGTGCCACGCATGCTCAGAATAAACTAAGAGACGAAAGCTATTGGCTACTGGCCCGTTTATAGCCCCGACATACGTGTTGTACGTCAGCTCGTTCAGAATGATCGGATTTTCTGCCAACTTTGTGCAACTGTGTGTATGCAACACAAGTTTCTGACAAAATCTGTCAGAAAAAATAAGACGGATTTTGTGGTCAGTATGTCCCAGCGTGTGTACAGGGCATTATCCTCCTTACTCGTCACCTTTCATATCTACCCCTGCTATATCTCAAGACCTTGCAGCAGCCTCCACTGACAGGGATGATGGCATAACAAAGGGTATCACACATCTGCCAGTGGCTCACCAGCAGCATAGAGTATAGAAGGTAAATTTCTCTACCCCAGCTGCTGCATCAAAAAAAAAATACATTCCCTGCCACCCACATGCCCAGCATCTAAATTCCCACTTGTCCAAATTGCTGGCTTTATAAATCCTGCCTTTCTGTCTGGTGGATTCTTCCCCCTTCCATGAATTTGTAGAATGTGCTGTACCACAACAGCAGGTTCCCAGCTATTTCTTTTGCAGGTAAGTCCAATCCAGCTCTGTACCATCACGTTGAAGGCAATGTTTTGGCATCATTGGGCAAGGCAGTCAGCCACAAGGTCCACATTACTGCTGACAAGAGGTCCAGTAAGCATGGTCAGGGACAGTATATTTTTTTCACAGCACACTGGGTAACTCTGCTTGCAACTAGGAAGGATGCAGGATAGGGCTCAGTGCTGGAGCTTGTTTTGCCACCATGTCTCCATATAGCTGGTAGTGATGATGTGAGATCTGACAGCTCCATCCCCTCCTACTCCTCCTCCTCCATGTCCTCCTTTGCTGAATTGTGCTATGAACCACCAGTACCCCTAAGCATTCAAGGAACCATTTAACAAGTAAGGCTAAAAGATGCCATGCAGTGCTTTAGCTGATCTTTCTAGTGGCAGGAGCCACACCGGAGCAGAGATTCTTTTAGTTCTGCATGGGTAGGCCCAGAGGTGGTTCACACCATGGAAGGTTGAGCCAGGAATAGTGATGTGCGATAATGGCACTAACCTTCTGTCTGCCCTTGGACAGAGAAAGTTGACACATGTGCCATGCCTGGCACATGTCCTCAATTTGGTGGTGCAGCATTTATTAAACAATAACCCAGGTTTGCAAGATATTCTAAAGCAGGCCAAAAAAGTCTGTAGCCATTTCAGGCGGTCAGTGGGAATTCCTTCTGCCCATAAACTGCCTGATTTGTGACATGCTCACCAGGTGAAACTCAACTTTGGCAATGCTGCAGCGGCTGCACATACAGGCTCAGAGCACCTCTGCTTTTTTTCTCCACGCCAATGGCTGCTGATAAAGGATGCATGCACTGTACTTTCACCATATGAGGAGGCGACAAGGATGGTGAGCCGTGACAATGCATGCATCAGTGACACAACTCCTCTTGTGTTCCTGCTGGACCATACTCTGTAAGGTATTATGAACAAAGCACATGAGGCAGAGCACTTGGAGGACGAGGAAGACTTAATTTTCTCTCAAGGCCCACTTTATGCAGGCACCCTTCTTGTGACACCCCAGAACACACAATAGGAGTGGATTCTTGCAGTTTTAGAGACATAGAAACAGAGGAAGACATAGGTCAAACATTAAGGATGATTTTCAGTCCCCAGAAACCTTGGGAGTAGTATGTGGCTGAGAGGAGGCAGTTCCAGATACTGTAATCCTCAGTGACCACAAGGACTCTGCTTCTTATGCCTCTGCAAACTTGCGGTACATGGGCTGCCTTATTCTTCAAAGCCTGCGAAAGGACTCGAGAATTTGTGGCACCAAGGAGAAGGATCAATATTGGTTGGCAACCCTCCTTGACCACTGTTACAAGGGGAAAGAACTCATCCTGCCCTTGCACAGGGAGCACAGGGTGACATATCTAAAGGATACCTTAAAGAGGAGTTTATGTAACGCCTTTCCAGTCTCTGGTAGGTTACAGTCTCATGGAAAAGCTACTTTTGAGGCTTCTGTTGGTCAAAAGAGGAGTGGTGGAGAAGTGGGTCACCTCAGTGATGCATTTTAAAAAAAAATAGTCCTGGACGTCGAGGGCTGTCAGCTTCAAGATTCCATCGGCAGCATCTGCATCATAAACTGGAAGATGATCTAGGGGTGAAAACAGACACGGAGAGCTTTCCAGTAGACGATCTACTGGGTTTATGGGTCATGAGAATAGACCACTGGCTAGAAACTTGCCCAGTATGCAATTGAGCTGTTGGGCTTCCCTGCATCCAGCATGCTTTCCGAATGGGTATTCAGTGCTGCCGGAGGTTTTGTGACAGATAAAAGAGTGTGTCTGTTCACAGACTTCGCTGACCAGCTGACATTTGTCAAAATGAATCAGTCCTGGATTAGTCGCAGCTATCAAGTCCCTGATTAAGTGTTATTGGGATCTCAAATCTCTGCAAGACTGTCTAGGCTGCCTAGCTTTTTGGATGCTGATTTTATCTTGAAGTAATTTTTAGGTATAGGTTTCATAGGCACAAGTAACACCCAATTTTTTACAGCAAGGCCAATTCTTGTTTTCATCAAGAGTACCTCTAGAAGGTTTTGGGGTAAAGGCACCATCAACACCAGAGACACCAGACTTTGTTTTTAAAAAAAACTGTTAATCTAGGCCTGAGTGTACTGTAGTTTGGCTTATTCACATAAAGTTTGTTCACTGCGGTGCAAAAATTTGTTATTTCCATCCAAAGTCTGCCAAAGAAACACCAGAATATATCCCAAAAATCTCTAATCTTGTCTCGAGTGCACTAAATTGGGCCCTCGTCATACAGACTGGCTACCCAAGCTGTTTACAAAATAAAGAAAACTTGAAGGGGAAAATCTATTTAAAAGACATTTTATTTTTATTTCTAAATGCCAGTTTTGCTGTAGCAGGTTCTATACATGGTACAGATGTGTCACTTTACAGGCAAGCTAAAGAGACCCCCAAAGCACTATAATTATTATTTTTTTTCAATTTTATTGTTTTACTTTAACCACTTGCCAACCATCCGCCGCAGTTGTACTGCGGCAGAATGGTACAGCTGGGTGAAACCACGTCATGTAACGTCGCTTCGCCCTGTGACCACTACGGGGGGGCGTGCGCATTAACCCCTTGATTGCCCCCTAGTGGTTAACCCCTTCACTGCCAATGACATTTTTACAGTAATCAATGCATTTTTATAGCACTGATCCCTGTAAAAATGCCAATGGTCCCAAAAAGGTGTCAAAATTGTCCGACATGTCTGCCATAATGTCGCAGTCCCAATAAAAAATCGCAGGTCACTGCCATTACTAATAAAAAAAATAATAATAAAAAAGCCAATCAATATATACTTATTATGATTTTTTTTACAAAAAATGTGTAGAACAACACATATTGGCCTAAACTGAAGAAAAAATAGTTTTAGGGATATTTATTATAGCAAAAAGTAAAAAATTATGTGTTTTTTTTTCAAAATTGTCACTTTTTTTTGTTTATAGAAAAAATTAAAACCACAGAGGTGATAAAATACCACCAAAAGAAAGCTCTATTTGTGGGAACAAAAGGACGTCAATTTTGTTTGAGTGCAATGTCTCACGACTGCGCAATTGTCAGTTAAAGCAACATAGTGCAGAATCACAAAAAGTGCTCTGGTCAGGAAGGGGGTAAAATCTTCCGGGGCTGAAGCTGTTAAGCTATTTTTTGCATTGGTACATGTCCCCTCAGGGCAGTAGCTGGGCCCCCATGCCCTTTTTATGACCAATAACTTGCATATAAGCCTTCGAAATGGGGACTTTTGATTTTTCAAGTTCAGGTCCCATAACCTTTAATAGGGATCGCCATTCGGGGTCCAAACTTTTTGCGATGTTCGAGAGTTCTGGCGTGAACTGAACCAGAGGGTGTTCGGCTCATCTCTACTTAATAGAAGGAGTGCTTATATTGTTGTTTCTGATTTCTTTGAGTATTGTTGTTAACCATTGATGACAGAGGAAAGGCAGTTAAAGAGTTTGGGTCAGTACTGAAGGTGAGCAGTCATTTCACACAGAGGTGGAGCACGTTGTTGTTTGTGGAGTTAACATCACTTCAGCTAGGAGAATGCTTACATTGGGATTCTAAGCATCATGGAATATTTTCACTTTGATTATACTATTAAACCTGCATTTCACTGTTTCATAGTTTAAGCACTGGGTTTGTGGTATATTAATTTATGAATTAATACTGATACTGATATTGTGAGTAGAAAAAGGTTTTTGGGATTTGCAGCACTGAAACTTTGGTCTCAATTTCATTATTTTGTATGTATATTTTGATTCGTTATTTTGGTATTTATATTATATATATATATTTTTATATAGTATACCTTATTACTCTACCTTAACCCTTCCAATCTTTCTCATTCCATCCTCCATTAGTGTCTGACCTCCATTATGTATGCTTGATTTTACAAAGAAAAAAATGCCAAATAAATTGTCAGCAAATTACAGATTTTGTCGCTATACTTCTGTTTGGGACTCCCACATGCATAAAAAACAGCATAGGGTTGAAGTCTTCCCCAAATTCCATACCAGACCCTATAAGTATGGAATTCATTTTGAAGGGAGAGCACTATGCAGGGCTGGGAATGATCTACCCACTTCTGATTGGATTAGAAAAGTGCAAAATTATTGTTTGGTTAGCAATGGGTATGGGAGGTGCCTGAGCTTATCTCTATATACAACCTACTACAGAAAAACGTCCATCTACAAAGAAAAAAATGCCAATTAAATTGTCAGCAAACGACACCTTAGGCCACTTTACATCTGTTTGGGATCTCCACATACGCAAAAAAAAAAACAGTACAGGGTTGGAGTGTTCCCCAAATTCCATACCAGACCCTATGGGTCTGGAATTCATTTTAAGGGAGAACACTATGCAAAAAAACTACACCAGTCCAGGAAAGTACAAATGAGTGTACAGCCCCCTCACCTCCTGAACCACACCAGACCATATGCCCTCAACATGCAGAGGAAGCCTTGACAGGGTGACCCACTGATAAAGCCCCTTGTCTCCATATTGATGAGAACAAAGCCCTCTTCCCCACAGCCCTGGCCTGGTGGTTGTGGGGGCTGTGGGCAAGGAGATTATTGGAATCTGGAAAACCCCTTTAATAATAAGGGGCACCAAAATACCAACCATTCATCATGTGAATAGGTAAGGGATTTACAGTACCCCTACTGATTCACACAAAAGGTAAACAGTAACTAAAGACACAGTTTTGGACAAGGCCTTTATTTAAAAAAAAAAAAAGTCTATGTCAATTATCAACAAAAGTCAATTGTCGTCCAGTCATGCAACTCAACGTCAAGTTCCGCTGACCATCAGGCAAGTCTGATCACATCTATAGGAATACTTCTACTATAAAGTTGTGCTCATAAGTTTACATACCCTGGCAGAACCTTCACTTTATTCTGCTGTAGCCAATGACAGGCCAGCTTGGCCTTGTATTTTGGATCATTGTCATGTTGGAATGTCCAAGTACATCCCAAGCACAGCTTCCTGGCTGATGAATGCAAATGCATTTATCTTGCCATAAATTTTGACCAAATTTCCTGTGCTTTTGTAGCTCACACATCCCCAAAACATCAGCGATCCACCTCCGTGTTTCACAGTAGGAATGGTATCTTTTTATATTCCTTTCCTGTTTTATACAGTTTAACTACGTTTTCCCACAGATCATTTGACAATTCTTTTGCTTTCCCCATGACTCAGAATCCAGAAATTTCACTGCAGCATCGGATGAAAGATGCAAGGGCCTGTCAGGAGTCCAGAAACTCATTGACCTTTTATACACACACACTAATTACAAGAAGAAAACAGATCACAGGTGAGGATGGTCATCTTTAATAGCCATTTAAACCCCTTTGTGTCAACAGTTTTCAGGCCCAAATCACCAGGGTATATAAACCTTTGATCAGGGTAATTTGGGTAGTTCTGATGTCATTATAATTCAAAAAGAGTAAACACAGTTGATTGATAATAAATGGCTTCAGCCAAACACTAACCATGAGTGAAAGAAAAGTTTTTGTGTTATCATTCATATTCTCTGAAAAATGGCCAAGAAATCATAAATTCTGCCAAGGTATGTAAACTTATGAGCACAACTGTATGTGATGTTTGTCTTCCACACAGCCAAAGTTGAGTCTGAAATTATGTTTGAACCAAACCTTGAGCTGATATCTTGTTATGACTGCCTATTGTATTTCTTGAGGCCGCGAAAATGCAAGGACAGTACAAACACTCCCAAAATAATCCCTTTTTGAAAAGTAGATGCTCCAAGGGATTTATTAACCAGTTCAGTGTACATCGGCAGAATGGGAAGGCTGAGCAAATGGGCGTACCTGTACGTCCCTTTAACCACTTGACAACTGGGCACTTAAACCCCCCTTGTGACCAGACCAATTTTCAGCTTTCAGTGCTCTCACAATTTGAATGACAATTACTCAGTCATGTAACACTTCACCCAAGTGAATTTTTTGTCCTTTTTTTCCCACAAATAGAGCTTTCTTTTGGTGGTATTTGATCACCTCTGGGTTTTTTACTTTTTGCGCTATAAATTAAAAAAGACCGAAAATTTGGGGAAAAAAACACATTTTTCTTTGTTTCTGTGATCAAATTTTGCAAATTATGAATTTTTCTTCATACATTTTGGCCACAATTTATACTGCTACATATCTTTGTTAAAAAATAACCCAAATTAGTGGATATTATTTAGTCTTTGTGAAAGTTAGAGAGTCTACAAGCTATGGTGCAAACCATACAAAAATTGATCACACCTGATGTACCGGTGGCTTATCTCATTTCTTGAGACACGAACAAGCCAGGAAAGTACAAATACCCCCCAAATGACCGCTTTTTTGGAAGTAGACATTCCAAAGTATTTAGTAAGAGGCATGGTGAGCTTTTTGATGTCATTTTTTCCCACAATTCTTTGCAAAATTAAGATTTTTTACACAAAATTGTCATTGTAATAGGTTATTTCTCTCACATCGCATGTGTATACCACAAATGACACCCCAAAATAAATTCTGCTACTCCTCCTGAGTATTATGATACCACATGTGTGGGACTTTTCCACAGCCTAGCCACTTAGAGAGGCCCAACATGCAGGGAGCGCCATCACATGTTCTAGGGGCATAAATTACACATCTAACTTGTTGACTAACTATTACACTTTTGAAGGCCCTGGAGCACCAGAACAATGACACGTGACACTGACGTGGCACTGATGACAGATGGCACTAATACGTGGCACTGATGACACGTGACACTGATAACAGATGGCACTAATATGTGGCACTGATGACAGGTGGCACTTATGCGTGGCACTGATGACACGTGGCACTAATATGTGGCACTGATGACAGATGGCACTAATACGTGGCACTGATGACACGTGACACTGATAATAGATGGCACTAATATGTGGCACTGATGACAGGTGGCACTTATGTGTGGCACTGATGACACGTGTCACTAATATGTGGCACTGATGACAGATGGCACTAACATGTGGCACTGATGACAGATGGCACTAATATGTGGCACTGATGACACGTGACACTGATAACAGTTGGCACCGATACGTGACATTGATGACACATGACACTGATAACAGATGGCACGTGCCACTGACAGGTGGCACTGATGACAGGTGGCACTGATACGTGGCACTGATGACAGATGGCACTAATATGTGGCACTGATGACAGGTGACACTGATATGGCACTGATGACAGATGGCACTATGTGGCACTGATGACAGATGGCACTTATACGTGGCACTGATGACAGATGGCACTTATACGTGGCACTGGGGGTGGCACTGAGGACAAATGGCACTGACAGGTGGCACTGGGGACAGATGGCACTGACAGGTGGCACTGGGGACAGATGGAACTGGGGACAGATGGCACTGACAGGTGGCAGTGGGGACAGATGACAGTGACATTGTGGTCACTTTATTTTCCGTGTTTTTTTTATACTCACGGCTGCTGCAGCCGTTCATCTCTCCCTCCTCACACACTTTCTCTGTGTGAGGAGGGAGAGCCAACGATGAGAGATGATCTCATATGCTTACATATGAGATCATCTCTCATTGGACACGCCGATTGCATTGTAAACGGCCGCTGTGATTGCCCATTTACAGTGATCTGTGACTGGCTGTGTCCAAGGGACAGCAGAAAACGTCCCTGATGCACGCTCGTGGGAGCACACATTGCGGAAGTAAACAGGAGGACGGCCTCCCGACAATTGGAGTCCGCGCTGAAGCCATCTTTTGGCTATAGTGCGGACACCTGGTGGTTAAATCTGCCACCGTGCCATCGCATGCGTGCTGGCCGGGTTCTCCGTGAGTCGGGTAGCGGGTCCCGCGGACTCGAATGCCGCGGGGATACCTGAGATCGCCTCACAGAGAGGAAGAATGGGGAGATGCTAATTTAAACAAGCACCTCCTCATTCTGCCTAGTGACAGTGTCACTGATCTCTGCTCCCTGTAATCGGGAGCAGAGATCAGTGACGTGCCACACATAGCCACGCCCCCCACAGTTAAAAACTGAATTTTGAAGATCTAATTTTTTGCCTAACTTTTTGGAAAATAAATACAGTAAATAAAGTTTGATTTCGAGCTCACTGTTTGCTCTGTTCCTGTGCCTTGCAGTTTGAATTCTCTTGTTGATGACCTCCGATTGGATAGGACTCAGCCTACCCTGAATCTAGACTGCCACTGACCACTCTTCCTGTCTGCGAACTGCAAGTACCTGTCCACTGTGCTCAGTTAGCACCTGCTTTGGCATGGTGGCCAGGCACTATAGCATTGTGTATAAGACCTGGGGGCAGCTGAGTACCAGTAGGCCTGCTTGCCTTTTGGGAAAGGGAGCTGCTATAGGCAAAGAATACAAAAGCCAGCTATAGTGCCTGACCTCCTACACTAGGGGTAGATGTGATATTTGCACAGGTCTTTAACAAAAAAATTTTTCTGTGAAGATGGACAAGCTTGTTTATTTACAGAGGAGCTTCGCAACTGACATGCCAAGTACAGAAACTGCCTCTGCATGTGGCACTGTCTGGAAAGGCACCTCCAGCAGTAATGCAGGAACCAGAACCCAAGGTTAACTTGCCTGACCATTTTTCTCATGACCTCCATATGTTTTCCAACATTAAAAACAGTCGTATGCTATACTTGAAGCCTAAGCCACACTTTTATGGTTCTGAAGCACAGTGAGTTGACCTTAATTTTTATGTGGTTGCAGGGGGACCCTCCAGTCTTGGGTTTTTAGTCTCCCTGCAGAAGATCCAGCCCAAGGGTCAGTCGATAAATTTTTCAAGGCCCTGGGTTTACACTATGATAATCCTGACCATGCCCACTCAGCAGAAACTAACCTTAGGTCATTATGTCAGGGTAATCACACCACTGAGCAATACTGTTCTGATTGCAGCCTCTGGGCACCTGACTGGGTGGAATGACCAAGCTCTAAGACTCTAGTTCAAGTTAGGCTTATCAGATTCCATCAAGGACTCCTTAGTACACTACCCTAAACCAAAGTCATTAAATGCAGCCATGCAAAATAGCCATCTGCATAGAGAGGCCTTTGCAGGAAAGGTGTGCAGAGAGGTTTGATCCCTTGCCCCCTAGCTTACTTCCACTTGCCCATCAGCTTTTCCTGAGCCTTCTAGACCTCCGCAGGAGGAGGAGCCCATGCAAATTGGGGCTACTCATTTATCCTCTGAGGAAAAGGCTTAAAGAAGATCCCAGGAACTCTGCTTATATTGTGACAGCCGAGGCCACTTTGTCGCCAGCTGCCCTAATAAGCATTTATTAGAGTCCTATTTATCAGCATGATAATGGCAACTTTTCTAAGTGTGACTCAAGTGTTTGCCTTTAGCTGACTGACAAGTTCATTGAATCCTCTACAGGCCATCTCTCCAGTCAATTGCCACAGTCTGAATCTTTTCATGATATAGACCTCCTACCTAACAATGCTGCTCCTGGAGGCCAAACTTACCTGCTGTCTGGCAGTCTTCAGCCATGTTTGGAAACTTCCTCTAATGCCGCGTACACACGATCAAACAATCCGGTGGAAAAGTCCGGCAAACTCAAGTCCGCCAAACAATCCCCCCGTGTGTAGCCTCCAGCTTACTTTTTTGACCCGAAAGTACGGCGGACTTAGAATGCCGTGTTGCACTCCAATCTTCCTGCCGGACTCGCATTTCGGCGGACAATCCGGCTGTGTGTATGCCAGTCCGCCGTACTTTTGAAATGAGCGGACTTTTCCCGCCCAGAGAAAAGTCCGCTCATTTTGAGCGGGTCTCCAGGCAGGCGGGGCCCGCGAAGGAGACGTCGCTGGCCCCGCCGCCTGGTATGGACTTAAAGGGGAACCCCAACGCCGAAAAAAATCGGCGTGGGGGTCCCCCCAAGTCCACAACAGACCCTTGTACGAGCACGCTACCCGGCCGGCCAGGAAAGGGGGGCAAGCGAGCGCCCCCCCCCCTCCTGAGCCGTACCAGGCCGCGTGCCCTCAACATGGGGGGTGCCTTGGGGAAGGGGGGGGCCGCGCGGCCCTCCCACCCCAAAGCACCTTGTCCCCATGTTGATGAGGACAAGGGCCTCTTCCCGACAACCCTGGCCGTTGGTTGTTGGGGTCTGCGGGCGGGGGGCTTATCGGAATCTGGGAGCCCCCTTTAATAAGGAGGCCCCCGGATACCGGCCCCCCACCCTATGTGAATGAGTATGGGGTACAATGTACCCCTACCCATTCACCTGTAAAATAAAGTACAAAAAAAACACAACACACAAGATAAAATACTTTATTGCACAGCTCCGGGAGTCTTCCGTCTTCGGGGGTCTTCTCGCCGGACTCCTCCGCTATCTTCTTGTAGCTCTTTTACTAGCGGAGGAGCCCGACATGCGCTCGCACTTTAATCATGGTCTTTGAACCTGCCCTGAACTTTGCCCAGGTACATTTGGCTCATCCCAATTCAAATGTATTTGCCATAATTTGTAGACTTTATAACTTTCACACAGACTAAATATACACTTTTTTTTTTTAACCAAAGAAATGTTAGAGAATACATTTTGGTCTAAATTTATGCCTATTTATTTGGAATAATTGATAACAGAAAGTAAGTTTTCCTTTATATAAAAAACATAGTTGCCATTAAGTGATGGGTCAGAATGTGAGTCCAATTTGCGGCACATTGGCTGAACTGATCATAAAGTTCGCAACTTGCAAACATTAATCTGAACCCCATTGAAGTCTATGGGGGTGAATCTTGCAAATCATTTTGAGTGTTATTTCAAAGAAAGCAGCCAGAAAAAGTATACAGAATTGCTGTACATTGTGTAAACAGTTTTACTTGGCCACAATGATAGAGGTAGTGTTGCAGTTCATTGTGAAAAAAAATTCAGTTTATTATGTCAGATTGAAAGCCAGAAATCTTGCACTGATATGCTGAGAATCATGTAAGTGTTTACTGCAATAAAAGATGGAGATACTAGGGAGGTATTATCATGAAATATAACTTAAAGTGTATTATTTAGGAAACAAGTGCCAGAAATATTGTTCTTACTTGCTGAAGACTATCTTGGCATGTTTTAAGATGAAATAAAAGCAACAAGAACACTAGACATGTGCAAAAGGAAAAAATTAGTTTAGTTTAGTTTCGTTTTAATTCGTTAATTCATTAATTTCGTTTAGTTATATTCGTTAACTTCCTTAAATTCGTTTTCGGATTTCGTTTAGTTTTCTACCGAATTCGAAAAATCGGCCACATTCGAAAATATTTCAACCAAATTCAAAAATATTTCTACCGGATTCGAAATGATTTCAACATGATTCGAAATTATTTCAACCGCATTCGAAATGATTTCAACATGATTCGAAATTATTTCAATGGCATTCTAAATGATTTCAACATGATTCGAAATTATTTCAACCGCATTCGAAATTATTTCAACATGATTCAAAATTATTTCAACCGCATTGGAAAATATTTTGTGACCCGAATTTAGGGCCATGTATCTCGGGGTCACTTGGTGCTAGAAACTCCAAATTTGGATATGTTGTAGTGCTAGTATTATTGTGGCAGGTGACGTGGCAAGTGGCCAATCCACAACTTGGTCATGTGGCACATGTGGCAGGTCATGTGGCACTTGTGGCAGGTCACGTGGTACACGTGGCACTCGGGGCTGTTCACGTGAAACTCGTGACAAGTCACGTGGCACCCCTGGCAGTTCCCATGGAACCCCTGGCAGGTCACGTGGCACCCGTGGGAGCGGTCAAGTGGCACCCGTGGCAAGTCACGTGGCATCCGTGGCAGGTCAAGTGGCACCCGTGGCAGGTCATGTGGCACTCGTGGCTGGTCACGTGGCACCCATGGCCGGTAACGTGGCACCCGTGGCAAGTCATGTGGCACCCGTGGCAGGTCACGTGGCACCCAAGGCAAGTCACGTGGCACCCATGGCCGGTCACGTGGCACCCATGGCCGGTCAAGTGGCACCCGTGGCCGGTCAAGTGGCACCCGTGGCAGGTCACGCGGCACCCCTGGCAGGTCACGTGGCACCCATGGCCAGTCACGTGGCACTCATGACCGGACAAGTGGCACTCATGGCCGGTCACTTAGCACTCATGGCCGATCACATGGCACTTGTGGGAGGTGTTGTGGACAATACACAACTTGTGGCAGTTGAAATTTGGATATGTTGTAAGGCTAGTATTATTGTGTTTGCATACCAAATTTGGGGTTTCTAGCTATAAGTGACCCCGAGATATGTGGCCCCAAAGTCGGGTTGCAAAATGTCATTCTCTGCTGCAGAAAAGTACTTGACATATTGTCTATATCTATGGGTCACTTGGTGCTAGGAACCCCAACTTGTGGCAGGTGACGTGGCAAGTGGCCAATCCACAACTTGGTCATGTGGCAGGTCATGTGGCACATGTGGCAGGTCATGTGGCACTTGTGGCAGGTCACGTGGTACACGTGGCACTCATGGCTGTTCACGTGAAACTCGTGACAAGTCACGTGGCACCCCTGGCAGTTCCCATGGCACCCCTGGCAGGTCACGTGGCACCCGTGGGAGCGGTCAAGTGGCAACCATGGCAAGTCACGTGGCACCGGTGGCAGGTCAAGTGGCACCCGTGGCAGGTCACGTGGCACTCGTGGCTGGTCACGTGGCACCCGTGGCCGGTAACGTGGCACCCGTGGCAGGTCACGTGGCACCCGTGGCCGGTCACGTGGCACCCGTGGCCGGTCACGTGGCACCCGTGGCCGGTCAAGTGGCACCCGTGGCAGGTCACGTGGCACTCATGACCGGACAAGTGGCACTCATGGCCGGTCACTTAGCACTCATGGCCGATCACGTGGCACTTGTGGGAGGTGTTGTGGCAAGTGGACAATACACAACTTGTGGCAGTTGATGTGGCAAGTGGACAATACACAACTTGTGGCAGGTGACGTGGCAAGTGGACAATGACATACAGCATATGTACTTGCCTTAAGATCGACATCCGTGACTTCTTCAATCAGGCATGCTGACAAATTCATTGATGTGATAAATATAAATGAAATAAGATGTGTGTGTTTTTTTGCACTGGTACACTGCAAGTATGAGAAGTTGATGTGACAGATATATATAAGTAAGTAACTAACCATCTTCCAAAATTTCTAATTCAAATAGAAAAGATTAGAAAAAAAATATAATTTAATAGAATAAAATAGAAAGAATATACAACCATCTTCTGAAATTCGAATTTCAAATAGAATGAATAAAAATTTTTTAAATTAATTAATTTTAACCACTTTCAGACCGGACCAATTTGCTGGTCAAAGACCAGACCACTTTTTGCGATTCGGCACTGCGTCGCTTTAACTGACAATTGCGTGGTCGTGCGACGTGGCTCCCAAACAAAATTGACGTCCTTTTTTTCCCACAAATAGAGCTTTCTTTTGGTGGTATTTGATCACCCCTGCGGTTTTTATTTTTTGCGCTATAAACAAAAATAGAGCGACAATTTTGAAAAAAACGCATTATTTTTTACTTTTTGTTATAATAAATATCCCCCAAAAATATATAAAAAAACATTTTTTTCCCTCAGTTTAGGCCGATACGTATTCTTCTACATATTTTTGGTAAAAAAAAATCGCAATAAGCGATTATTGATTGGTTTGCGCAAAAGTTATAGCGTTTACAAAATAGGGATAGTTTTATAGCATTTTTATTAATAATTTTTTACTATTTTTTTTTACTAGTAATGGCGGCGATCTGCGATTTTTATTGTGACTGCGACATTGTGGGGGACTCATCGGACATTTTTGACACATTTTTGGGACCATTGTCATTTATACATTAATCACTGCTATATAAATGCAGTGATTCCTGTGTAAATGACACTGGCAGTGAAGGGGTTAACCAGTGGGTGGCAGTGTAGGGGTTAAGTGTTCCTAGGGGTGTGTTACTAACTGTGGGGGGGTTGGGCTTTCATTTAGTGTACACTGATTCAGCGTCACTAGTTGCTAGGCAGAATGGAAAAATGTTGTTTACACAGCATTTCCTCCATTCGGCCGCTCCGTGAGACGATCGCGGGGATGCCCGTGGCGATCGAGTCCGCGGGTCCCGCGACCGGACTCACGGGGGTCCCGACCAGCGCGGGAGCGCGCCGCCGCCGGCGCGCTCACGATGGCAGGGCGGCATCGAATATTGGACGTACCTGTATGCCAATATGCCTGCCTGTGCCATTCTGTCAACGTACATCGTCGTGCGCTGGTCGGGAAGTGGTTAAATTTGGATAGAAAAGATTATAATAAAATAGAAAGTTGACTAGAAAACAATAGAATAGAATATATTATATTTTATTCTGTTCTTTTCTATTGTTTTTCTAGTCTATTCTTTTATATTCTATTAAAATCTTTTCTATTCAAATTCGAATTCATTCTGTACGAAATTCGAATGGCTAATTTTTTTTTTTTTTTTTTAGACATTTGAATTTCGTATAGAATGAATTCGAATTTGAATAGAAAAGATTTCGATAGAATATAAAAGAATAGACTAGAAAAACAATAGAACAGAACAGAATAAAATATAATATATTCTATTCTGTTCTATCGTTTTTCTAGTCTTCCATTCTAATCTTTTCTATTCAAATTCGAAATTCATTCTATACGAAATTCAAATGTCGGAAAGAAATATATATATATTATAAAACCACCATCTTCCGAAATTCGAATTTAGTATATAATGATTTCACCAAATCACCAAATTTGGGGTTTCTAGCACCAAGTGACCCTGAGATATGTGGCCCCAAATTCGGGTCACAAAATGTCATTCTCTGCTACAGAAAAAGTGCTTGACATATTGTCCATATCAGAGAATGACATTTTGAGACCCAAATTTGGGGCCACATATCTCGGGGGCCACACTCTAGCTGTAAGTGGCCCTTGGTGCTAGGAACCCCATAGCTTTTGGCAGGTGATGTGGCAAGTGGACAGTCCACAACTTGGTCACGTGCCACTTGTGGCAGGTCACGTGGCACCCGTGGCCGGTCAAGTGGCACTCATGGCCAGTCACGTGGCACTCGGGGCCAGTCACGTGGCACCCGTGGCAGGTCAAGTGGCACCCATGGCAGGTCATGTGGCACCCGTGGCTGGTCAAGTGGCACCCATGGCCGGTAACGTGGCACTTGTGGCCGGTCACATGGCACGTGTCATGGCACTTGTGGCAGGTGTCGTGGCAAGTGGACAATACACAACTTGTGGCAGGTGATGTGGCAACTGGACAATCCCCAACTTGGAGTTCGGGTTAGGTTTAGGGTTAGGGTTAGGGTTAGGGTTAGCGTTTCCCCTTGAAGAATAAGGCTTGGACTCAGTGATAGAATAAAAATAAATAATAATAATATTTTATACTATTCTGTTCAATTGTTTTTCTAGTCTATTCTTTTGTATTCAAATCTTTTCTATTCTAATTCATTCTATAGGAAATTCGAATTTTGGAAGATGGTGTATATATATATATATATATATATATATATATATATATATATATATATATATATTCATTCTATTGTGTTATTATTTTATATTCTATTTTACTGTATTCTTTTTTAGAAATCGATTTATATTTTTTTGATTTTTATTCAAATTTGTTTTCAAATTCGATTCGACTAGAATTGTTTTCGAATTCTATGTCGAATGCATTCGAATTCATTCGTTATATTTCTTTCGTATTCGTTGTAATTCGTTATTTTTTTATTCGGACATTCGGATGCAATTCGATTCGTTACGAAACTAATTGCACATGCCTAAAGAACACCACAGTTGTAATCTACAGTAGGTAAGCCTTTTGACTAGGCCACATTTTCAGAAGAAGAGACAAGGCAGGTGGTATCCAGAAATAAAAATTAAAGTGTATCTCATCTGAGACAGTATGTCTTTTTGGCAAGGCTGTGTTTTCAGAAGCGAGACGAGGCAGATGCTCTCCAGAAATGACATTTAGAGTGTATTTTTCTGAGATAAAATACATAAATAGTTTACAAATTTGGGGCACACTATGTAAGAAACTTTTGTAGAGAACAGGGAGACAGGCAGAGAAAAGGGAGGTTTTACCAGGGAATTATCATTTGAAGTGTATGATTTCAAGCATGAGCCAGAAGAGCTTTACTTGTTGCACAATACTTATTCAGGTTTAGTAAGCCACAATTTAAGAGGGAAAGATGAGCCATAATATAAGAAAACATATAAATTTTAGTGTATTATGCCATATTAAACAGCACAAAAATACTTATAGAATTGATGTAGAGTTTGTAAGCCTTTTTCCTATCCTGAAGTTAAGAGAGAAGAAGATGTTTTTATCCTCCATTTAAAAACGACAGTGTCGGAGGGTAGGTTGACGCAAACCCTAGATAACTACAATAGAACCTCCTGGCCTACAGCACAGCAATTTGTCCATAGAACCTTGAGCACCTATGTAACAGCCCAAACCACTACAACCTCCAATATAACATGGCTTACCCATTTACATCTGTGCTCCTACTGCAAGAAACGTCATAATTTCAAACAGATCCATAGACCTCTAACGAGCTTCGAACATTTATGCACACTCCCAGAAACCCCCAGACACACCCTTTCACTGATCTACAAAATGATACTAGACCACACTCACGGTACCCTACCAAACTACACGAAAACCTGGTCAGAGGAGCTGGGGAGAGACATATCAGAGGTAGAGTGGAGTAACATGTTTTTCTTTACCCGCAAATCATCTATCTCGAGCTACACTCAGGAGAAAAATTACAAGCTGGTATCTAGATGGTATCGAGTGCCAACCAATCTCAGGATCATATTTCCCTCAGTCACCGACATGTGCTGGAGATGTACCTCTGCAAAAGGTGGACTCAGATCTTCCAAATCGACACCAAAATATATGGCAAACCCCTTACTCCCCCGCCTTCCATTGCCCTCCTCTTCATACTACCTGGTAATGTCAAATCCCAAAAACACGGCCTCCTGAAATTTTTCCTCAGTGCAGGTAGACAACTAATTCCTAGACAATGGAAAACATCCGATCCCCCATCTCTTATAGAATGGGTGAGCGAGATGAACGGTATCATGCTTATGGAGGAGATGCAAGCCAAATCCCTAGATAAATATGCAAAATTTTCCTTTATCTGGAGTATATGGAGGAATTACTCTACCTCAGATAAACTAAAACATAGACTCTCAACAGCAACTACTGTGGTGGCGATTTTGAAATATAATATTTATATCAAAGAGCTTAAAAGAAAGCCATTGTGAGGACCAATTAACTTACTATGTCCTGTTTTGGATATATATATATGTGTAACATGTATACTAGAATATTTACTGTTCTTGGTATCTCAAACACACAAACCTGTTGGTCTGCTGTTTGTATAGTATCTAAGTTACCCTATTGTTCACAGAGATGGCCATTTCAGATATAGTGCCTCTTTTAAATGCTAATTTATGTTGTATCAAAGAGAGCTGACTGTTGTAAATCCAGAGATAATTAAACCGGTCTTAAGTCGGAACTGGCAGGGTCAGAGATCAAAGGAAGTTGCTCATAAAGGCATGCTTAACTGGGCTTGAAATTATAACCAATCAGAGTGTGAGCCATCCTGAACCAATCAGCATGTAGACTTGAGAATCGGCCAATCAGAGGTTGATGCAAACTCAGAGCCAATGGGTGCGTTCCATCTTCTGATTGGCCCAGAATGCATATAAAATAGGGCTAGAATTAGCTTATAGCTCTCTTGATTTCTAGACCATGGAAGGCGACCGGAAGTCCGTGTAACGTATACTCGTCTCTCTCTCTCTCTCTCTCTCTCTCTCTCTCTCTCTCTCTCTCTCTCTCTCTCTCTCTCTCTCTCTCTCTCTCTCTCTCTCTCTCTCTCTCTCTCTCTCTCTCTCTCTCTCTCTCTCTCTCTCTCTCTCTCTCTCTCTTCTATTTCTAATTATTTCTTTCTTAGGACTTATCTTGAAATATTGATAAATATATTGAAAGTGTATGTCTGTTGTAACCATATGACCTAAATCATCTTGGCAGCCTAAGCAACACTGTACTTGTAACATCACTTGAGTTATATGATAAGTTCTAATTATTCTAAAGTTTCTTTTCTGTATAAATAAAGGTAATTGTTTATCTTTTCGCACTGTTATCGTTCATTTTTATTCTTATGTAGACAAAGGTTTAATCACTTATTTCTTGTATCGTTAATCATTTAAGTGAGATATAAAAGTAACCATAACACTACCCCTTAAGCAGTCGACTGACCCCCAAAACGGGTTCTCGGTGCCACGAACTGGCAACACCACCTTAATGGCACTTTTGTACAGATAAATCTCTCAAGTTTTGTTCAGATATATTGATCTCCTTGGTCTCTTTGCGCAGCAGGCGGCCAACGGGGCGCCCAGCCCACAGGAAATCACAGTTTTATTATTGTCCGTACAATGTCTGAAATCCTACCTCAATGACTTTCACTCGGGATATATAAATAAAAAACGTAGAATGTACTAATTATTGCATGACTTGTAACTGCTATACCAGAAAGTCTATTGTTAGGTACCTGGTCTGTTTTTTTCTTCTTTTCTTTTCTGTTTAAACATGTTCTTATTGAACCTAAAAGTGTCTTTCTCTGTGTCAAAAGTTAGCATTATGCAGATTTTTATCCAGTATGTTTTTATTTTTATTAGGATGCAATTTTTTTTTTGGGGGGGGGGGGCAGAATTCAACTAAAATGAAAAAAAAGAACAGTTTTTTTTTTTTTAACAGCCAGAATAATTGTAAATATTTGATACATAGTAGGTTATCATTTTACTAGAATGCCATTTCAGAGGAAGAGAGCAGGAAGAATTTAACTACTAATAAAAAATTACAGTGTATTTTTTTTCTATGACAGACAGCTGAAAAATAGCATTCTGTGCAACACAGTTGTATAATCTTTACAAGGATGCAGTTTCAGAGGGAGAGAGCTGGCAGATTTCCGCAGTAGAATAACCGTACATATTTAAAGTATATTATATTATAATATCAATTGTAAAATGAAAGAATACAGATTTCATCTTAAATTAAAATTATAGTGTCTTAACTAGAAAAAATACAGAAACATTGTACATCACTGTCAGCTGGCACATTGACCTCAGTCCACAGTGCACTCCAAAACATTATCTCTGATGTTTTATGGTGCTGCCATAAACAGGCACAAACGTTTGGTGAACATCAAGCAGGAAAAGTTGCGTCAAACCCTGCATTAACCCGTACTCACACTTCATTTGTGTTTTTTGCTTACTGGGCACTTAAACCACCCTCCCGCTCAGACCAATTTTCAGCTTTCGGCACTGAGGCACTTTGAGTGACAATTGCGCAGTCATACAACACTGTACCTAAATTAAATTTTTATCATTTTTTTCCACAAATAGAGTTTTCTTTTGGTAGTATTTAATCACAGCTGGGTTTTTTTTATTTTTTGCTTAACAAAAAAAGCTGTAAATTTTGAAATAAAATCATGTTTAAAAGTTTGTTATAAAATTTTGCAAACAGGTAATTTTTCTGCTTCATTGACATGCGCTGATGAGGTGGCACTGGTGGACACTGATAGGCTGCACTGATGGCTATCAACGCGAGGAGAAAAAATAGCCGATTGCCGGCTGTGTTGACATTACGTGATCAGCTGTCATTGGCCCACAACTGATCATGTGGTAAGGGGTCAGGATTGACCCCTTACTCCGATCTGTGATCCAGCGAGTCTCATAGACTCGCTGATCATAGAGCGCACCGCGAGCGCCCTTCAGGGGGCGTGCAGGCCGCTCGTGCATGGGACGACATCAATAGATGTCGTCCCGGTAATGCAGGTCCGCGCTGTAGCCATCATTCGTCTATAGCGTGGATCTTTAGAGGTTAAATACAACCAAAAGAAAGCTCTATCAGTCTAAAATGTTAATATATTTATTTATTTAGCTAAGGTGTTGCATGACTGAGTAATTGTAATTCACATGTAGTTATTTGATGCTTTGGGTAGACAATAATTATTTTGTTAGCAACAGTTTTCCAACACAAACTTTAACTGGAAGCATCAACATATGACTGAAGTGTCTTATGAAAAGACACACACTGGTAGGAGATCCAAAGGAGAGATACATTTACATATGGCTATGGTCTAAAGTATAGTTTATAGAATGATTTTAGGTATAAGTACAGTAGAACAGATTCCTTGTGTACAGAGTTGTCATCTTGCTCCTTGCTTGGAGCTCTATGAAAGAAAAACCAGTGAAGTTATTACTAGGTTCATATATAATGAGAAGCATTATACTGTTGATACTATCGATCTCAGTAACAAAAAAACACTGTATTTATGAGCTGCACCAAATGGACGGGATTGATGCTGAAATTGATACTTCTGTATTCTTCTGTTGTAAACCATTATTATTAAAATTAGTAAATGTAACTTTAATGTTTTCTTCTACTTGTGTGTTATTATTCAGCATGTCAGAAGCCTTTAACTGAGCCTGCATACATTTAAAAGTGTCAGCATAAGTCAGATTTGAATACTTTTCATCATAGGTTTTACTATAATTTTAATAAGAGTAGACAGGTCTCTAATCTTCCAACATAATATCTGAGAGATCTGGCCATTAATTGCTGCTTTTATTTACAAATGGCCATTTACAAAGTGACATGCATGTTCCACTGTCACTTTACAAAAGCCTTTTTATTCTGGAATAGGTACTACTTCTAAGATGCCACTAGAAGATGTAAGATGTAAGCATACAAATGAGGGACAAGTATATAGTGCATTAATAACATTGGATCAAAGAATATTCATTACCCTTTAATAAGTATAGAATACAGCGTGTGATCTCTGGTGCTTAGATTTAATATGCTAAGGCAACTTTTGCAAAAGATTGGTTCTCTGTTATTAACGGACTGCTCTGTTACATGAAAACATTTCACTTAATCATCCTCTGCTGGAAAGATGCCATGTTAAACAAAAGGGAGTGTTTGAAAGGAATAAGCAATGAAGACATTGGAAGGTTTTACATATGGTGGCACCAGGAGTTGAAAAACGGACCTTTTTTATTGTGGTGAGGCCACTGCAGCCCATAGTAACTGGTACACTTAGCCCCTATACACACGGTCGGAGATTTCCACAACCAAATCCGTCGGATTTTGCCCGTCGGATTTTGTCCGTCGGATCTTGTCCGAAACTGTTGCATACACACGGTCGGACAAAGTTAGCAAAAAAATCCGATCTTTCAGAACGTGATGACGTAATTTCATTACGATGGGACTACATTCAGGCTAGTAGCCAATAGCTTTGATGTAGGAATTTGATCTGAGCATGCGTGGCACTTGGTCCGATCAAAATTCTCTACACATGATCGGAGTATGTCCGATCGGCCCAGTTGGTCGGGAAATATTTCCAACATGTTGGAAAATTGGGTCCGACGGATATTCCGACGGAATCAGTCCGATGCATACCACACACAGTCGGATTATCCGACGACACAGTCCGATAGGACACATTCCGACGGATTCTCCAACCGTGTGTACAAGGGCTTAGACTGTGTGCCTGGTAGATTAAGAAAAAAGCTGGCTGAAGAGCAATAATGTAAAGGTAAGGTGCATTATTGGTATGGATTACGCTAAATGGAAAAATGTAACTGATTAAAAAAAAAAAAATGCTCTCAGTAGGTTGCTGAGGCCAAAACTATAATCAGAGATGTGTTTTATCTATTATGCCGCGTACACACGATCAAACAATCGGGTTGAAAAGTCCGGCAAACTCAAGTCCGCTGGACAATCCCCCCGTGTGTAGCCTCCGGTGTACTTTTTTGACCCGAAAGTACGGCGGACTTAGAAAGTAGTTTTGCACTCCAATCTTCCCACCGGACTCGCATTTCGGCGGACAATCCGGCCGTGCGTATGCCAGTCCGTCGTACTTTTGAAATGAACAGACTTTTCCCGCCCGGAGAAAAGTCCACTAATTTCGAGCGGGTCTCCAGGTAGGCGGGGCCCGCGAAGGAGACGTCTTAAAGGACTTAAAAGGGAACCCCAGCACCGAAAAAAATTGGGCGTGGGGGTACCCCCCAGGTCCACATCAGACCCTTGTCCGAGCACGCTACCCGGCCGGCCAGGAAAGGGGGGGACGAGCGAGCGCCCCCCCTCCGGAGCCATACCAGGCCGCGTGCCCTCAACATGGGGGGTGCCTTGGGGAAGGGGGGCCGCGCGTCCCCCCACCCCAAAGCACCTTGTCCCCATGTTGATGAGGACAAGGACCTCTTCCCGACAACCCTGGCCGTTGGTTGTCAGGGTCTGCGGGCGGGGGGATTATTGAAATCCGTGAGCCCCCTTTAATAAGGGTTCCCCCAGATACCGGCCCCCCACCCTATGTGAATGAGTATGGGGTACAATGTACAATGTCCCAGAGGATGCTGATACTGTGACATGATAATAGGCGGGGACATCATCCGGTGATGTCCCTATATAAGTTGCCGCGCATCGCGTCGGAGCCATTGTGAGCGAAGGATGCGACAAGTCAACATCTGAAGAGAAGAACAGAAGGCCAGAAGGTGGCGGCGGCGACGACAGCGGCAACAGAAGACCGGGCCACCGCCTGTAAAAGAGCTATAAGAAGGCGCGGTGGCCCGGCAGAAGAACCGAAGAGGGGGACAAGACCCCAGAAGAGGGGGACAAGACCCTCGAAGTCGGAAGAAGAGGCCGACAGCGAGGAAGAAAGCCGGGCTCCTCTGCTAGCAAAAGAGCTAGCAGAAGATAGTGGAGGAGTCCGGTGAGAAGACCTCCGAAGACGGAAGACCCCCGGAGCTGTGCAATAAACTATTTTTACCCTGTGTTGTTTTTTTTGTACTTTTTTTCACAGGTGAATGGGTAGGGGTACATTGTACCCCATACTCATTCACATAGGGTGGGGGGCCGGTATCCGGGGGCCCCTTATTAAAGGGGGCTCCCGGATTCCGATAAGCCCCCCGCCCGCAGACCCCGACAACCAACAGCCAAGGTTGTCGGGAAGAGGCCCTTGTCCTCATCAACATGGGGACAAGGTGCTTTGGGGTGGGGGGGCCGCGCGGCCACCCCTTCCCCAAGGCACCCCCCATGTTGAGGGCACGCGGCCTGGTACAGCTCAGGAGGGGGGCGCTCGCTCGTCCCCCCCTTTCCTGGCCGGCCGGGTAGCGTGCTTGGACAAGGGTATGATGTGGACCTGGGGGGAACCCCCACGCCGATTTTTTCGGCATTGGGGTTCCCCTTTAAGTCCATACCAGGTGGCGGGGCCAGCGACGTCTCCTTCGTGGGCCCCGCCTACCTGGAGACCTGCTCGAAATGAGCGGACTTTCCTCCGCGTGTGTCGGCGAGTCCGTCCATTTCAAAAGTAGGGTGGATAGTACGGCGGACTTAGTACGCCGTATTAGTCCGCTGAAAAAGTGCCGTGTGTGGGCAAGTAGCCCGTTCGGTAAGTCGGACGGACAGTCTGGCGGGAAGTCCGCCAGACTAAGTCCGTCGGATAGTCCGCTACGTGTGTACGCGGCAAAAGAGATCGTTTGTACACTAATTTTACTTTTCACACCTGTGAAATTATCAGGCCCAAATACTTGCCAGCCTTGCTTTATAGGAAGAAAAGTGGCCATCTACTGAAAGTAATTTCAGTCCATATAGAGAGGTTTGTCAAACAGGGGGTAGCCAAAGTCTGTGCACTGGAGTGGGATGAGGATATGCATTGTTTACTTTAACAGATTGCACTAGATACCTAATGTTTGATTTTTCTTTCAGAAATAAAGTTTTGTAAACTCTTTTCCATTGGTATATGGCCCCAAGCCACATAGCACAGCTGCTTTTGGGGGTGCATGTAACAGCATACACTCTACCACATTTGATGGTAATGGGCCAAAGTTCAAAAGCTTTTGATACAAGTATACGTATATGTAGTGCTACCCGCATGGGGCCACTGATTTTAACTGGTTCTCTCTTTCTCTCTCAAACAGTACAGGAGGCTCCAATTAACAGTCTAGGGGTTGTCTTTTTGTGTTTACTGGTAAAACATGTAACAGGAGAGGGGTTGGGAAAGGGATATGCCAAAAATGGTTGGCAATTGGTTGTGAGAGGACAATCTTCTCCTTAGGCAACAGTGAATATTGGTTAGTCTAGGGCCTCATGGCTGGGGACCAAGAGGCAAGTCTCTTAGGCATCTGGTTACCCTGTCAACTGCACAGCTATTGGTACCCAGTGCAATTTCAGAAACACTACAAAGTACAGGAGGACATTCTTCTCTAATCTCATAGTCCAGAACACTGCTGCAGACAGATTTCGGTATCTGATATTTTATGAGAACAGTTGCAGTCCAAGCCACCTTTCGCACTTATATCCCAAAAGCAAACAATCACCAGGAATCAATTCAGGAGCATTACTCACAATTCCCCAGGACAGCTGCCATTTCCCAGCCTCTGGACACTACCCAGTGAGTGAGACAGTCCTTCTCTAGACCAGATCCCTTTCTGAGGTCCTGAAGTCACAGAGCTCACAGAACAGTAACACAATCCCCTGGATGCCTCAGGAGAGTTCTCCTTTTCTGGTGAAATACCCTCTCTCCAGGGCTCAAGACTATTTAACAGCTTCACAACCACCATCTTGGCACATCTCCCCAGGGATTGGCTAGGCCCTGGTCAATTTTAAGGATGTTTATTTGAATTTCCCATCCCTAAGCTCAAGAAACTTCTTCTAGAGGCAGGGGGGGGCAAACAAACTCCCAACCTGCAAAACCCTGAATAGACCAGACCAAATCATCACTACTCACTTGATTGCAGAAGGAGCCAAAAACTAAATTTACCTTATGCTAGCAGCGTGCTACAATAAATTGAATCAAAACCATATTTTTACAAAATCTAGCTTGCAACCCTTGGAAGGCTTTGCTTAACAGATTACCCCTTACCCTGCCAAATCTGAAAGGAAATTGCTTATGTTTATTTTTTTATCCATATGACAAATCATAGCTAAAATTTGAAGATAACTTGTTTTAAACTTTATGGCGGTTAAGGATACAGTGATGGATTTTATGGTTCACGGGAAACTTATCTCCATACTGAAGAATTCCTATTACAATAAAAAAAAAAAAAAACAACCAGGCATAATTACAACTGCCACCTGAACCTTGACCACGCTTTATTTTAATCTGATTGCAACACTTTAGTAGATTCTACCCTTCGGAGTTCCTGAAAAAAAACAAGAAAAACAACAATGGTGAAAAAAAAAATCAGCAGAAAAATAAGGCGAATGGGAGTTTCTTCAACTGATGTCATAATCAGATGAAAGGTCACACCAGTAGCAACAGGGGGAGCATCAGCTGAAAGAGAGGAGCAGGACCTAAAACCTTTGTTGAAGCTTTAAGGCATATTTCTTACATCTAAAATCCTCAGAACAATTTTTAATCGCCTACCATATAAAAACCACAAGTGGTTTTATACCCCTAAATTACATTTTTATTATGAAGATTCTATTTATATCTGTTGAGGCTGACAGCATTTAACTACATAGTATGTTTGGACTCCATGCTGGCTGTACAGTACTGTAGCAAATGTACATGCCATCTGTGTCTGTTTACCAAACACATTAATATGTGTCTGTCTGTGAAAATTGTGTCTAAACCGTGTTTTTTACGTGTGAGGCTAACCTAATTATAAGATGTCTTGCATACAGACAACTGTAGGCTTTATGTGCACATTCATTTCTGACATGAAAACTTGTTGCTAAAAGGATTTTTAGCACTGTCTTAAAGTAAAGTATGTAAATCCTTCTTGTACGATATTTCGTTTGGTAAAGCACTGTTTATCATAAACCACGGCCATGTTTTGTTTTTTCTTTTCTTGATAAAACAATATTTTCACCTTTTTCTAGCCTCCATCAGCCACTTTCTGTCTACATGCCGATGTGTCAAGATCAGCTGCACACCATTGCTTTGCACTGGCTTGCTGTTATTGACAATGGTGGTTATACTTGTGTAATGCATGTCAGTAGTCATAACAAGGGGCGCATTAACAGGGTGACATTACAGGAGCACAACTGTTGGACAGTTGTCACGTGATAACAGGAAGTACCTGAACGGGGATCTTCATGGAAGTATTTTTCAACACAAAACTTACATTTAACAAGATTGATAATATCTTTTGAAATTACATTAACAGTGGAAGAAACATACCAAATAGCAAATTAATTGCTATTTGGGATCTTTCTTCCACTTTTACCTCCCTGATCGAGCTAACTGGAGAGGAGGCTGTACCCACCCACTCTATGGCTGCTTTCACACTGGGTCTTCCGCAGAGTCTTTTTTTGCGCAGGTTTTTGCCCCTAGTGGGGAGCTCTTAACCCCCGCTAGCAGCCACAAAAGGGATAAAACAACCAGCAGGGCCTATTAATTTCAATTGGCAGGAGTGGTTTAGGAGCGGTGTATACACCGCTCCTTCACCGTTTCCAAAGATGCTGCTTGCAGGAGTTTTTTTAATGTCCTGCCAGTGCAGTGCCTCATTGTGAAAGCACTGGGGCTTTCACACTGAGACTGCAGGGGAGTCGTTTTTTCAGTCGCTTTACAGGCAATATTTTTAGTGCCTGAAAAACACAGTGTGAAAGGGGTCTTAGGATCCACTGCTGCATCAACCCATAGAGGGACCCTCTGAAGATCCCTGTTTGAGGCATCAGATCCAGTTCATGCTGTAACCTTCCTGCAGTATAGTGAGGGGCTAGTGCACATTAAGGTGAAACCACAGCGGATTGGCCATGCATCGGCCAGTTTTGTTTCACCATTCACGGTGAAGGGAATAGCACACATTCATTGGTTTTGGACTGTTTTACTTTATCTTGCACAGGAGCTGAAATAATAATTTTTGGGACTTGTCTACACCCTGTGTATTTGTATTTGAGCCCAGGGGTGGCTCATTGGATGTTTTGTTTGATTTATATTCATTTCAATTTCAAAGTCTAGTTTTTTTCCCTGCTATGCAGTGTCTCACATGGCATCATCTGCATTTTGCACTTTAGCACCAACTCACCTGTGTATGTTTTATGCATTATATGTCACTTTTCAAGATTTATAGTTAGGGCAGCTGCAGCGGTGCTTTGCCGGCGGTTTGACAGCGTTGCCAATTCTGTTCAAGGGGCAGAAGCGGTTTAAGAATGGTGTATAAACCGCTCCTTCACCACTCCAAATATGCTACTTGCAGGAGTTTTTTTTAACGCCCTGCAAGCGCACTGCACCAGTGTGAAAGCCCTCTGGCTTTCACACTGGAGAGACAAGAGAGGAACTTTGCAGGCACTATGTAGGTTTTATTTCTAGCGCTGTAGCGCCTGTAAAGCACCTCAGTGTGAAAGGGGTCTTACAAAATGTCGTTCATAAGTAATATTTCTCCTTCACTGAAGAGGCTGCACTGATGGGCAATGATAGGCACTGATGAGGAGGCACTAATATGCAGCACTGATGGACACTAATAGGTTGTACTGATGGGCACTGATAGGAGGCCTTGATATGCAGCATGGATAGGTCACACTGATAGTCAGCCTTTATAGTCACTGATAGATGGCACTGACGGGCACTGATTAGCATCACTGATGGGAACTGATTGACACCACTGGTAGACACTAATTGACATTACTGGTGGGTACATGTGGGCATCACTGATGGGCATCATGGGTGGACACAGCTAATCGTATGGTAAAGACCCTACGTCATAGACCAAGGTCGTCTCACCACACCACCTATTGCTGTGCGCCCCTGGGAGTGTGCTTGAGCATCTTGTTCTGGAGAATGTCACATGATGTCCATTCAGAACTGATAGGCACTGATTAGTAACACTGATATGCAACACTGATGGGTACTGATAGGCGGCACTGATGGGCACTGGCAGGTGGCACGGATGGACAGCCTTTATGGGAACTAATAGGGCTGGGGCTGCAATAATAATCAATACACTGATTATCAGTGCAGACATCCCCCTGTCAGGAGAGCTGCTTATCGGCTGTCCTATACTCACACGTTGTCAGTGCGAGTAGAAAAATGCCAATAACTGGCACTTCCTATTTACACTGTGATCAGCTGTGATTGGACACAGCTGATCACATGTTAAAGAGCCTACATCATAGACCAAGATCGACACACAGCACCACCGATCGCCACGCTGCCCGGCCCGGGGGCACGCACAAGCAGCTTGTCCTGAAGGATGTCATATGATGTCCAGTCTGAACAATAAAAGGTGTTAAAGCTAGCAGGTTTTAGGGGCAAGTTACAACCCTATTTTTTTTTACTATGCCATGAATAACCTGTGTACTGTATTTAAGTCTTTTCACATTATACATAGGGCTGAAACTCCCCCACTGATTTAGTTTATACAAAGTCATATGAATTTTCAACTCAAACATGGCTAGTAAAAAAATAAGTAGTTAGTGCAGGGAATTCTTAATAAGAAGTACAGTATGTTCTGTAAACTGAGCATCACGGGAGCACTTTTATTCTATATGATTTTCTTTCAAATCATTTGAGCAAGCAATGAAAATAAAATAAATGATCAGATTATAAACATTAAAATAATAAAAAAAAGTGTCCAGAAAACTTTGATAAGCTGAAAAAATATTTCAAAAACTTGCATGTATGTAACATGGACCTCCTTGTACCTACAGTAGAAGCATAATTATAATAAATAGGTTTTCGAAATAAATGATCATATAGTCAGGATATCAAGGTCCGTATTGATTCTAGGCTTTCTAGCGGAAGTAAAGGCTGTATAAGCTTCAGTTTCAATACTGACAATTGCTGCTGTATTTTAAATAAGATGCAAAACACAAGTACATTCTATAAAGGGTAAGTGTAAGAAAGATACCGTATTTCAGGTTTTAAGATTTTGTTGGCACTAGCTACTTGAAATCTGTTATAAAATAAGTCCCCAGAAATGATATATACATACATAAATATAACTGTTTATTTTATTATATGATCTTCTGTTTTACATAAACCAGATACATATTAGAAAAAGACGCCTATGAACTCAGTACAGCTCTCACATAAGAGGGCCCTTTAAAAATATAAATATTTATTCTGAAAGCATCTAGGAAAAGCAATATGAGCTGATCCAATTTTCTTTGCATTAATGCTATCATCTCTTATTTTGACTACCCATTTATTGTCCATCATGCAGTTAATATCCTTCTTATTTATGTTCTTGTCTCTGTTATGCTAAGAAAATCATTTCTGCTCAGCATGTATGTGGGAGCCCGTTTTATGAGTGATATATAAATAGAAAACGTCTCGCTTATCACTAGAGCCATATTGACGCTCACAGACACAAACTTTTTCTTCCACTGTAGTTCAAACATACACTTACATCTTGTTTTGTGCAGATAAACTTCTAGAGCTACCAGTTTGTTAATTAAATTCCAGTTAAGTATTGTGCTTCTTGCTTTTTTTTTTTTTTTTCTAAGATGGGGAGACTCTTTAACATTTGAGGTTGCAGTCTGCATGCATTAGCCAACACAAAGGCTCACATAAGCACAGAGATAAGATGCCTCTCTGCAGTTTTAGAATTTACAGCCTCTAAGGTGCTTTTTTTTTCCCAAGGTCCTTTGCAAATGCTTGTTCAGGCAGTTTTATGCTTTGTGATGCATATTAATTTTTTCTCTTTACATCAAGGGAATTCAATTTGTTCTGTAGATTTCATTTCTGCATAGATTTAGATGTATTTCGTGTTCTCAGCTTTTAATTAACTCAGTGGTACAGCTGCTGGACAGGATATAAAAACTCATTGCTCTCCCTCTGTTATGAGTATACCACCAATCATTTGCCACTTAGACGGTGGTGCAGCAGCTATTAGTTTCCATGGTAACCTGAGTCATGGTGATTGATTCCTCGCCAGTATGGCATCACTACGGGGAGTGCAGCTTGTGAGTTCAGTGTACTTCTAACATCCATCTAATTAAAAAAGGATTACAGAATCATCCTAGTATATGCTGAACAGACGTACTGCAATTCATTTATGCAAATGTCAACACTATTAAGCATATTGTCAGAGTATTTAAGGCAAAACAAACATTCTCTGCTCCTTTTTTTTTCAGAGCTAGCTTACTATCATAAAGCAAAAAGTTTCATGTTGAGGCAAGTTAAGAGAGAATCTGCAGGCATATGCTGCATTGCAAGTATCGTAACCAGCTTATTTAGTAATGAGTAGTAATGATGCACAAACAATGGAAGTGGAAGTCTGTAGGCAGATAGAGGATACTGTACATTATACATTGCCTTATAGTTTATTAGGTAAGCCTTATAGGGTAGGTTACGTACAAAGCGTCTGTGCTATAAACACAATAGGGTTGATTCAGCTTGTTTGATTAAAGTGATACCCCAGTTGAAGTCTTTTTAGACAAAATATGTCGGGTTTGATGAGTCCTTCCAATGCCATTGTGCCTTTTTTTTAATTTTATGCTTTTGTGATCACAAAGGAGATTTTTTACTTGATGCTACATCTTGGAATCTATGTAAAACCTTTTTAATCGAAATAAACCCGTAACCATATGGTTTTTCACTATGTGGAGGCTTTCTGATGTTTTTTTTTTATGGATGCTGTTAACCATAAACCTACCAAATAGTTCTGGGGTGGAAGGAGGTTTTTACCATCTTGGACATTGCCATCATGATCCATTTTTTCACATGCCGGTTCGAGGTTGCTTGAGGTGGCTCAGCTGAGGAGGAGGAATTACACCACTTGCTATCAAGAGCTTTGATATCACATGCCTGATTGATGCTACCTTCTGGTAAGCGTATTTAATCTTCTCCCCTGGGTGGTGAATGCACACACGGCGGTGACTCCTTTAGTCCTATACTCCTGGATTCCTTCCCATCAATATATACAAATAAATTATGTTTTAATCACCAATGGGACTATACTACCAATGCTGATTTACAATTTGCACAGTGCACTTTATTTAGAGACACTATCAAACAGATGATGGTGTTAGAGTTCTTTGTATATGCTAATCACAATTTATTTTGTATATCGCGTTATGTTGATATGTCAATACTCAACGGTTGATTCCTAGTGCTGCACTGTTTTCACTTTATTCATTCACGCAATTTTTGTTAAGTTTGTAGTGTTGGCTGCTATTTTATAGCGCAATATTTTGATATTAATTTCTCGATTAACCTCCCTGGCGGTATGATTATGTCAGGAAATTTGTACCAAAAGCAGTACAATTTTTTGCATGGAAATTTGGTGTTATGTATTATAGGCCTGCAATTCTTAGTAATTACTTACTTAAACCTGACCAAACAAGACTCTAGTAGACATTCCAGATGTGATAAAGTTTGAAACACAAAATCATGAATTATATTCTAATAAATAATATAATTGTATTCAGTAATGTAATACAAAATAATGTAATTTGTCACACAAAGAAAATTCAATAAACATCCCGAGTGTGTTACATTTTGAAACAAGGTACAGCACACAGTCCGACGTCACAATCCGGACAATGGAACCTGCTTTCTTTTCGGACTTTCTTTCCATTGCCTTCTCTCTTTGAACAGCAAACCATGCACATCCTGGTAAGTGCTACCTTTTTTGCAGTTGGCGGTATGTAGTCCATAAAGTGATGATCCAGTCAGGCGTTCTGGGTTGGCAACGTCAACAGCACGTCGTCCAGGTCTGTTCACAGCTACTGATGGCATCTGGTGTTTGACAAAAATCTGCTCGGCCACCTTCCAGATAAAATCAGAATGAATAAGAGGCTTGTCACTCTTTGCTCTGTACAGGATATATGCATTCCAAAGTCATTGTTCCAGAAAATGCCGGAAAATCTTTTTATAATTTTTTTTTTTTTGCTGTTTGCGCATAGCCTGATAAAATGTCATTGCCTGATTGGCTCTGTCGACACCTCCCATAGTGTTATTATAAGTCTATCACGACTTGCAGCTTCAGCACATCTTTCCCACCTTTTGTGTGGACCATGGCAGTGGAGGTATTGTACACAGTACTCATGAGGCACACGTCTTTCTTGTCTCACCATCGCATTATCATCATACCCTTCTGCCAGGCAACCATGTCTCTGGTTTTTAGTTTTTTCTTGGCAAACATAGATGGCATGTCACATCGGTTAGGCCTAATGGTACCATACTCTTGATTTGTAGCAAAACCTCAAACAGTTTCGGAGACGTGTAGAAATTGTCCATGGTCACACAATATCACCGGTTCAGCAATGGCTCCAGCAGTGTAAAGACAGATGATGTGGCAATTCCATAGCTGCTGTACCTGGGGTTGAACTTCGTGCCTTTACCAGTGTAAATGACCGAATTCCAGATGTACCCAGTGGATGACTCGCAGAGCATGTAGGATTTGATGCCAAACCACACTCTTTTGGATGCAATAAACTGTATCTAGCTTAGGCGTCCCTTGTAGGCCATCCAACTGACGTCCCTTTCTGGCACATAGGTCCGCTGGAAATTGGTCACAATAATTTGGCATACCTCCCAGATTTTTTTTAGTTTGGGCGCAGGATGCGTGGCCTCATCAAATTCTTCATTGTTCGTGAAGTGGAAATACTTCATGATGAGGGAAAACCGGTATTCTGACAATGCCAGTAACTTTTTGGTGGTCCAGTCCCAGAAACTGCCAGATGTCCTCTTTGGTCACGGGTTCCCACTTTCTGCTTCTGGAAAACCTGCCATGCAGCGTAGCGGATAGCTGCTCTTGGTAGAGATTTGTCTCTGTGACAATTTTTTCAGTTACCTCCTCAGTGAAGAATAATTGCAGGTATGCCAGAGGGTTGTCACGCTCAACATCTACCTTCATCCCAGGTGATCCAGTGAAGGGGAATCTTGGGTGCACTACCTGGTCTGTATCGCAGTCAATAGGGCACCAAGTCCGCACATCACTGAGGTCAGGTGCAGGCTCATCACCATTGTCACTTGCCAGATCAGTGTCAGACGAAAAATCTCCCCACCACTCACTTTCGCTCAGTTCTGTGAGCAACTCCATGTCGCTGTTACTCAACTGGTCCAAAAGCACTTTTGTAGCGAAGTGGTGATTTTTTTGATGCCATGTTAGAAATATTTTATGGCCACAAATTACAGTAAAATGGCAGGCAAGGGGCACTGATCAAGTGTCAGATCTGAGATGATACAGTATAATCCTCTCAGATTACAATGTATCACCTCTTTTTATGTGTGTTTATGCATTTCACTTTTTAAATTTCCCACCCAGGTCCACTCCCATGCGCCGCTGCTGCTCGCAGGGAACGGAACCAGGAAGTCAGATGCTGCCTGCGATCTCGCCAGCAATCACAGCGGAGGACGTCGCTGGATCGCCAGGAGAAGGTAAGGGGCTCCATTGGCAGCTCTGCAATGTTACTCCGAGAATGACTTGCGGTTACCACTCCTGGCAGAGAAAATCAACCCTGAGTCAAGCTCCGGAATACCGCCAGGGAGGTTAAAGCGATTGTAAAGTCTTGTTTAAAAATAAATAAAATAACAAACATGTTATACTTACCTGCTCTGTTGCTGTGGATTTTCACAGAGCAGCCTGGACCCTCCTCTTCTTGGGTCCCTGTTCGCTGCTCCTGGACCCTCCCTCCTGTCGAGTGCCCCCACAGCAAGCAGCTTTCTATGGGTGTACCCAAGCCAAGTTACAGCTCCGTGTGTCCATTCAGACACGGTGCTGTCGTTCAGCCCTGCCACCTCTCTCACCTGATTGGCTAACTGACTTTGATTAACAGTGCAAAGGTGTAGCGCTAACAGAAAGAAAACTATGTGCACAAATCAATGACCAAATATATCACACCCATGTGTGAACTCATGTGGTTCCAATGACATATATTATCCAGGTTAACAAAAAAAATTTTTTTTTTGTTACACCACTTCTGTGTAAACGTGTATTCACATGTGTTCAAAAAATATACATATAGAAAAGAAGAACAAATAATTCACACAAAAAATCAATAAAGTCCTTGTTTTAAAAGAAGCAATTCAGGTCCCACAAGTGCAGTGGAAAAAATAGATGAACCCTCCGATCCTCAGGATTATAACATGCGAACACCCATGTGCCAATACCACCACCTTAGCAGATGCAGGCTTACCGGATGTATCTGACCCAAAAGAACATATATTCCAAGGGTCAAACACGCTTTTTAGGATGACTGTAAAACAATCAAACCCACAGGCGCTGGAACGCCAAACTCAGCAGAGAAATTTCTTCCAAACACCAATGGATATAGAACAGGTTTCCTCCAATCACATGACAGGCCAAACTCCCAAGGATGAACATATGGGATAAAAAGATGAGGCCATATAGCGTAATTCCGTAAAAAAAATCTATTTATTATGACTTCAATTGACAGCAGTGGGAGCCAATGGCGCTGGAACGCCAAACTCAGCAGAGAAATTTCTTCCAAACACCAATGGATATAGAACAGGTTTCCTCCAATCACATGACAGGCCAAACTCCCAAGGATGAACATATGGGATAAAAAGATGAGGCCATATAGCGTAATTCCGTAAAAAAAATCTATTTATTATGACTTTGATTGACAGCAGTGGGAGCCAATGGCATCGCTGCTGTGTTTCAGCCAATCAGGAGGGAGAGTCTCAGATGGCTGAGGGACTCATGGACATCACTGGACAGAGAGGGGGCTCAGGTAAGTATTAGGGGGGCTGAGGGGGGCTGCTGCACACAGAAGGTTTTTTATCTTAATTCATTAAAACATTTTTTATCTTAATGCATACATTTCTCTGCAGAACTGCACCAGATTGAACTCTCCAGTTTTAGCAAATCAACCCCAGTACGGCAGAAGCTGCTAAGTTTAAATCAGTATTTCTTATATGTGCCATGATTTCCAATCTATACAACTATCATGTGTTCAAGATGCCTGTTTTTTTGACAGCTGCCATTTTCACATGTCTGACCCATCCTAGTAGAAACTTAAAGGTGTCCAACCTCTCAATGTCTTTCTTCTGTTGCTTACATTGCCTTTGTACTGAAGTCTGATCATTCCAATGTAATCAATAAATATGTTCATCCAAAGTATCAAAATTTAAGCGTATTCTGATGTGCAGTAATTGAGATAGTTAAAAGGTCCTGCAACCCTGTCACCAGACCTCAGATTTAATTAAAAAAAAACTTGCAGCAGTAGAGGATAGATACTTCCGCGCTTTTTAAAAAAAAAATTTTCTTATGGTGTGACTCGATGATGATGTAACTATATACGGGGGAATCCTATAAAGCGATAATGACAATTTTTGTTAGTCGTTTCCTCGAGAACTACATTTGCCTAATTCAGGCAAGCATTTGTGCACATGTGGGTAAAATCTCCAATAAGTGCAGCAAATTTAGGTAGTTCCGGATTCTTAAAGAATTAGTGGCGGTAATTAAGACCAATGTAAATGTAATGTAAATAGTGTATATATTATGCTCCGCTAATCTAAAATAACAAAAAATGTATGTAGTATATACATGACACAAGAATAAATATGGATAAAATAATAAATAAAGCTCCCATCAGTAAATAAGTATCACTCTTTGCCACTCTTCTTCATAAATACTTCAGAGTTCTACAAAAAAAAAAAAAAAATCATGCTTCCCACACTGCAGTGATTAAGCCGCTTATTGCATGTGTATAACCAAAGATTATAATGGTCACACAATCATGTTGCTCCACATACAGTAGGGTTGATGGCTCCACCGGCATGTCTGTGCTGGGATGCTGTAATGCATGTGACATGCAGTTATCGAATACCACAAGTTTTGGTGGACATGAGCAATTAACCCCTTCCTGCCCAGCCCTGGTGTCGCTTTACTAGGGTTTGTATGTCCAGGGAGTGGGAAGGATTATCACAGTGATCACATGATCAGATTGGGGAGCCAGTCCCACGACTCTCAATCATTAATATAAAACCAGAGCTGTCTTTGACAGCTCGGCCACTGTGCTGGGAGTGCACGAGTGCACTCTCAGCACAGAAAGCTCTGTAGCCTACAGGTGCATGTATGCATTGCATCCCATCACGTGATGGCTTATGAAGTACCCATATGATGGCTTTTGTGATGGCTTTGGAGCTATTGAAAGGTTCAACGCATTAACAATGCACATACTATCTGGATTCACCAGTTTACCCAACAACTAAATCTTTTTTTTTTTAATGGGATAGCCAGGTCTAAGAAATATTCACAATTTTTACAATATGACAGTTGTTACATTCACCCACACTGATTTCATTCACCATTAATTTTCACCCAAAATCTGCATTTGTAACCAGCCCTATTATTGGGTAGAACCAGTATGACTTCGAAAATCAATAGCTTGGACTTTATTTTAAATATGGATAGCTAGAAAGAGAACATATAAAATAATATGCTCACTCCAACTGGTGAGATTGTTTTGCTCTTGTGTTTGTGCAATTGAGCATGAAATTGAGGTATAGTCAAGGGAAATGTTACTCACATGTCACCTGACACATCAAGCCTATTTCTTTACTTTGATTTCAGGTTCAATAATGCAGAGAATCTTGTTTTCCTTTTTTTCATTTTTTTTTATTTTAAAAAGATCCATCCTTATCATTTAATTCCCACACCAGGAGGGATATTTATACACAGGGCTTTTTTTTCAACAAGTGATAGCACTCATCTCCCATCAGTTCTAAACAGAACGCTCCCTGTCTGGCACTCAGAGCAGAGACATCTGAGTGACAGCTGCTGGCATCAAGTGTAATAGGGGCTACAGGGGAGGGTACCCTGTGCTGGGCTTCAGCCTTGTGTCTGGATACTGACAGTCCCTCCTGTCCAACAGGTGCTGGTCACTGGGGAAAACGCATAGCTGAAACATAGCACAATGGCCAAGCGGCCAAAGAGAGGTGAGCAGATAGGGACAGTGGAGGGGTGGGGAGGATCGTGAGCGCAATGGTGGGGGCTGTGCTGGTGCAGAGATCAGAACTGGAGAAGATTGCTACAGAGCTTTTATTGTTGGAGAGAATAGGCTTGGTGGGGTTGTTGCTGAGATAAGCTAAGGAAAAAAGGGTGCAGAGGTGAGCCTTGGATAGGGTTCAGAGGGGCACCCTGTGCATAATGCACCTTTAAACCCTGCATTCTGAACATAACACACTCCTAAACCCTGTATTTTGAATGTAACACATTCCTGAACCCTGCATTCTGAGTGTAACGCAGTCCTGAACCCTGCATTCTGAGTGTAACGCAGTCCTGAACCCTGCACTTTCTGCATAAACACACTCCTGAACCCTGGACTTTCTGCATAAACGCACTCCTGAACCCTGCACTTTCTGCATAAAGCACTCCTAAACCTTCAACTTTCTGCATAAACGTACTCTTAAACCCTGCACTCTCTGTATAAACATACTCCTAAACTCTGCACTCTCTGCAAAAAAACACACTCCTGAACCCTGCACTTTCTAGATTATGCATTCCTGAACCCAGCATTCTGTGCATAACATGCTCATGAACCCTGCATTTTGCGCATCGTGCACCACTGAACCCATGAATTCTGAGTGTAATGCACTACTGAACTGTTCATTTTAAACATAACACCCTCCTGAACCCTACATCATAGTTCACTCTTAAACCCTGCATTCTGAGCATAATGTACTGCTAAACTCTGCATTCTGAGCATAACACATTCCTGAACTCTGCACCCTATATGTAGCACACTGTTAAACCCTGCATTCTGTGTGTAACAAACTCTCATACCAAGGATTCTGAGCACTAATGCATTGAACCCTATACTCTGTGCATACCCAATTCGGAACCCTGCACTTGTGTGTTATGCACTCATGGATTTATGTAACAATGCCCCTTTAAAACTCTCCCACTGTTGCCACACCCACCCTATAACATGCGCCCAGGGGAGGTGGTGGCAGTGGGTAAGTTCCTGCACCTATTCTGAGAAGAAAAGTCCTGATTTTTACACTTTATCTATAACAAACAAACACATACATAAAAAAATAGAGCAAAGAGTATTTTTGGAGGATCATATAAAAAAAAAAGGCACATACTTTAAAAAGGAAAGAAGCACCATATTGCAACCATGTTAGAAAATGTTGACTGATTATTAAAAAAATGTAAAACAAACTTAGGACAAGGTACATACAGTATTAAACGAAGATACTTCACTTTTCAAGCATTGTTTTGTAATGCAACTGCTGTGATGTTCATGTTTAACTAGCAGAGTCTTTGAATGTTTTGTGATAGTTTCCCTTTAAAATTGTTACGCCTGAAATAAAAACACCTTAGCTAGCATATATATTTGAACAGTACATTTAGTGCACTTTGTAAGCTCTTCTAAAAAGAAACTTAGGCAAAGAATAACTAAAAGAGCATTACCCTGCTTAGCATGGCATAAAATATGCTACATTAAAAGCTTGGCTATATTTTTCACGCTTGCTATGTAAAATTGGATGCAAATGAGCTCGATATGGAACAAATCATATTCCTTTGTGGTTCTCTGAGCTGCAATGCCTTTAACACTTGGAAAATGCCATTTAAATCAATTCTAATTTAGGCTATAATAGTTAATTTTCTAAGTATAGTAAATAGCATTGAAGAACATTTTTCATGGCATACGGAGATATATAGCTGGTGAAGGCTTCCAGATATTATTTTTTCACCAAACGGTTCTTGTCTTAACTCTCTCTAGTTCAGTGAGGAAGCGTCAAGTTTCAAATTAAAGTGAACCTGTCATTGGCAATGTAAGATAGAATTAACATACATTGCTAGAGTTGATTGCACATTTACGAAGGTATTAAATTCTGACTTATTTTTACAGATTCAAACTTCCAGATCAGTGCTATGTTTGGTGGTTTGGATTTTCAAAAGGCCTCTGGGACAATATTACCAATTTCTACTCCAGAGACTTTTTTCTGCTTTTCAACTGCTTCTGCTTTTGCCTAGGTACCTTTGGTTTGATTGCCAGTGCCACCATTTCCCACCCTTCAGTTTAGATATCCTTGATAGAATTTTTAAAGGATATGATTCAATTTGCTTTTTGGCTCTGTCAAGACTGCCAAGAAATTCCCAAACCATCCTGCATGACTTTGCATAATCTGCAGCACTGTCTTTCTGAAGGACTGATCACTTCAACACTACTGCATCACAGACAGTCCCACGCCTCTTCCCTCGTGATTGACATAAGCTTCATCCCAGCAAAGAGTTCTAGAGCTCCCTGCCCTGGCAAGCAATGAAGTGGAGTCCAGCTCTGGCTGATGATATCAGGAAAAGGGAAGTTGTGCGGATGTTCATCTTTTATAGCCTTTCCCCAGCACATTAAAATAGGCATATAGTGGCCTGGCCACTGCTAAATCCAAAATGGGTACCGTATATAGAAGGTTTTTTTTTTTTTTTTTAATACTAACAAAATATCATGGTATTACTACTTATTGTCACTTCAATCCCCTGAAATTAGTGAACATGCTGCAAGTTCGCTTTGGAAATTATATCCAATTACTTGCAAAGCAAATAGAACACATCATTTTTGCTTGCAAATGATAGGATGATGGAAGTCAGCAGAGCTTTACATCATTTGCTAGGGTCTGAGGAATATCCCTTTGCAAAGAGAAAAATCGCCTACAAAGCTAACGGCCTATTTGCCTGTGTGTATATCTGAATAGATCCTACCATTTCATGAGTAACAAGTGTTCTGATGTGGCATGAACATATATTTCAAAAGACAATGCCCATATGAGTTTTAGAGAAACTGACCCAAATTTGTAATAAGGATTTGAGGCGATGAAAAGGAGAAAGGTAATAGACTTTCTGATTAAATGGCAACTGTCAACTGATATTTGTGTGTTACACAGGGTGGAATTTGCACTCTACAATGTTGCTTTTAAGATATATGGTACGATCCCAAAAATGCTGTGGCTAATCTAATCTGAGATATAGCTTAAAGGCAACTGATCCATTAAATGCAGAGTTACCTGAGGGTACACTCACACTGGGACTAGTTGTTCCCACTCCCCCACTGGTCTGCACTCACACTGGACTATAAGGTAGTGTTCTTCGGCATACTTACTAGTGTACATGAACACACTTACATCATCCCCTCTGCTAACCAGATCACAGTTATCCCTGCTTCTATATATAGTCACTTATGGAGAGTTCTGTGCTCTGGCATGGTTTGCACTCACATTGAAGCAAAACGTACATGACCATAAGTGAACCATGCCCAGGTCCACCTCTCCAAGTAATCCCAGGCATAGTATGCTTAACAGATCCCAGGCATGGTAGTACTCAAACTATACAAACAAACCATACCCAGGTTACCATCTTACGCTACAGAAGATCTATAATTAGCAGCAACCAAACAGTCTTCTGCTTAAAAGATATTAACCACACAGGGAGTGCATTGTTTTCAAGTTGGTCAGCAGACCAACGCATTTCATTTGTGAAAAGAGTAATAAAGTACTGCCACTGTATAGCACTGGGATGAAGCTATAAAAGTATGGGTATGTAATTAGTTAGTAGGTCAGTCCCCTTTTATTAAGACAAACATATGTCTTCTGCATGATGAGTCTAAATTAAAAATGTATTATGTTAGCAGAGTAGGGGTGGCCAGACTCTATGACATCATAGGACAGAAGGTTAACATAGCATACTCTGTATCCTATGTAACCTTGATATCAAGCAGCATATTTGGCTGCATTACATTAGAATGTTTATAGATATTATTCATCATAAAGGGGGCTGGTATGAGGAGATGCAGTGTGAGATCGGGAGTATAGAGCAAATGGAAGCAAAGTTTGGTCGGAGGTGAAGAGCCAGTGGTGCTAGGACAAGGACATTGCAGCTGTCCCTGCAGCCCTAATTCCCTAAAACAGTCATAGTGGGACAAGACAAAACAAAAAAGGCTGACTCTAAGTACAGCAGTATAATAGCCAAAAAAGGGTTAAAAACACTTACTAGACATAAGATAAAAGGGCTCATCATGGTGGGTAAATGGGATGGTGGTTCAGAGTCCAGCCTCGGGGGGGTCCCTATTGGGTAGTCCTGGAGGTGGTCCAGTGTGTAGCAGGGGTTCCATCCGACCAGCAGATGAAAGCGGCAGTGGATGGAGGCACCAATAGGATCAGTTCCTTTCGGAGACTGGGCTGCAGGGCAGTATTCCAACATAATAACGACCCCAAACACACCTCCAGGACAACCACTGCCTTGCTAAAGAAGCTGAGGGTAAAGATGATGGACTGGCCAAGCATGTCTCCAGACCTAAACCCTATTGAGCATATGTGGGGCATCCACAAATGAAAGGTGGAGGAGTGCAAGGTCTCTAACCTCCACCAGCTCCGTGATGTTGTCATGGAGGAGTGGAAGAGGACTCCAGTGGCAACCTGTGAAGCTCTGGTGAACTCCATGCCCAAAAGGGTTAAGGCAGTGCTGGGAAATAATGGTGGAGCAGTTTAGACATTAGTGATTGTGTGTTGACTTATTTTGAGAGGACAGCACATTTACATTCTTATACAAGCTGTACACTCACTACTTTACATTGTAGAAAAGTGTAATTTCTTCAGTGTTGTCACATGAAAAGATATAATAAAATATTTACAAAAATGTGAGGGGTGTACTCACTTTTGTGAGATACTGTATATATATATATATAACACACACACACATTATCAGTGGGTCCTAAACTATAGGTAATCAAGGGGGGATGGATGCTCTGGCCCAAGGGATCTGGCCAGGACCCTTACAATATACAAACAACAGACTTGAGGGGCACACCCTAAAATGCATTTACATTCAAGATGGTGCTGCTATAAGACCGCAAACAGAACAAAATAGATTACAGTGCATGCATACTATGTGTGGGCTGTAATCCTGGGACTCACATGGGTGCTATGGCCTGTACAGCTTGAATCAGTGGGACTCTTTTGCGTGTGTGTGGAGCTATGTTGGCAGGTTATGTTATATGATGACAAACTGCATAGGCAGGGCCAGATTTACAGCCTATAGGCAGAGAATCCTAAAGAATTCTGAAGTGCCCCCCCAAAAAAGAGCACCTATCAACACGCTCACCTGCATGGGTCCCCTGCTGCATGAGGCCGGGTCACAACTGAAACCATTGTAGCCACACCCCTGCCCTCCATCCTAGTAATGACATGCCCTCCCCCTCCATCCTAGTAATGACATGCGCTCCCCCACCATCCTAGTAATGACATGTCCTCCCTCCCCCCATCCTAGTAATGACATGAAAAAAATTGGAGTATCCCTGCGCTATCATACAGTTCATAAACTAACACTAAGGGCAGGTTTCAGCAGACCACCGACGGCGGTATAAACCCTACCACCACAAATTCATATAACAAAAGCAAATAAATGGTGTTGCGCTACCTAAAAAAATTATGCTTAAACTAAAGTGCCTAGTGCATGAAATTACCAGATTCAATGTGTAGCCCCTAACACATTTTTCCAAAAGGTCAACAATTACATAAACATATAAAGCCAATATAATCCGAACACTTATAAACACAAATTGTGCAACAACAGCAAGCAATGCAAAAAGGTGAATAAAGTGTCAAGTGCTTAAATCACATCGCAAAAGGGATAGTAAAGTGTCTAGTGCTTAGACATACATAGATCGCATATGTGAAACATAGACCTTTAATTAGTGAAATAATACAGTGCAGTCACAATCCTCATAGCCAGAGTAAAATCAAGCACAGTAGCTAAACAAATATACCAATACTAGCATAAATGTGAATCACACAGTGTAAGTATAGTAAAAGGAAATTAACTTGAGTCTCTATATAACAAAGTGACACGTGACTCATAAAGTGCTTGTCCAAGTAAATAGTGCCAGCAAACACAGTGAATATACACTCTTGTGTCTCTTCGGTGCTCAACGCACACCAGGTGGAGTGGCCCCTTACCTTACTGCTGTAAGGTAAACAGCCGAGCAATAAAATGACAGGCAATCCAGAGGATGTAACCCTATTCCTGGGAGGTTAATAGTGTCCCCACGACTGGTGATGGTAGCTCAGTAATACCCTTGAGGTCTCATAAGAAAGGAAAAGGTAGGCTCCAGTGGTGAAGTATGTTATGGACTTTTATTAGTTTAAAAAATAATGGAGTGGTACTCACAAACACAGAAAAAACAGCTTGCAAAACGAACAAACGAATTAGGACACCGGAAGTGACTTACCTTTTTTTCCCTTTTGCTATGTGGTCCCTCGAAATTTGCCTCCTCCAGTGCCTGGGATCCTGACGTCACTTCTCTTGGCGCAGGAAAGAAGATCGCCTCTCTCCCCTCCCTCTGTCAATCACGTGACAGGTCCCAGATGATTGTGCGGCAGGTCACGGCGCACAGCGCAGCTCGCACATGTACAGTGGGTGCCTGGCAGTGAAGTCACAGCCGGGCGCCCACAGTTAAAATTCCGGTGCCGCCGAACAGAGGGGAAGATGAATGGGGCTTTGATCCCTCACATCGCTGGACCCTTAGACAGGTAAGTGTCCAATTATTAAAAGTCAGCAGCTGCAGTATTTGTAGCTGCTGGCTTTTAATTTTTTTTTCTATAGTGGGAACACCGCTTTAATTGCAACACAATAATGTACTTTTTCAAATAACATACAAAATATATTTATGTTATAACTGGTAGTAGTTTGTCACATTCAATTGGACTTGTTCTGAAATATTGAAGAAGTTTAGTTTTCCAGAACAAGTCCAGTTGAAATATAACTACCATACCAAATGTTATGTTCTTGCTGTATACTGTATGCTTTGTTATATTTTTTAAGAAGCTTCCAAGCTTTTTAGAAATGTATTTTCATTGTTAAACAAAAATGCAATTTTTTCCTGCGTGGGCAGTATTTATCATACAGTATTCGTTCTTTTATTTTCCTGCCCCCTTTGCCCACCTCTAGAAACTGCAGCTAAATAATGCGGCAGAACTGAAGAAAGAAGAGGATAAAGGTGCCGCTGAAAGGACACACAGTGAGATAATTTTAAAAGTTAAAATAATGTTTTCAGCATGTCACATTCTTTCATTTGAAAGCATACTGACTGGTGTTAGTGCTGGAACATCTGCATTGCTAGATAATTCACACAAGAGAACACCAGTTTATTGAGGGCCCCACATCAACTCCCTGGCAAATAGCCCAGGTTTAAGCTAATCTGTGCAAGGTATTAACCTCTTTGTAAACTGAGCCTACAAAAGTCACCAGAAGTAAAAAATACTTTTATGTCAATACTGTGTTCTTTTGTGGCCACAGCCGCACTTTCAAGTATTTTTCATAACAACTGAAAAAGAGAGTTATGTAACATAGAGGAGCTAATACATGAATCTCTTTTCTTTCCTGAGCATTCATCACTTGATAATCATTTATACTGTCCTGGTTTTTTTCCCTTCAAGGTGCCTTCTCTGTTCAGCAGAATCAAATATTGCTGCAGCTCCAACATTAAAAACATTATTTTAGTCGCTATAGACATGTTTCCCTGTTAATGAAGTGAGAGATGACAGCTGGCTCACAATACCTTTCATTTTACTGTCACTCAGAATCATCTTTCAATGCCTATTTTGTAACTAGTTAGGAACTGTGTCACAATTCATTTCAAGTGCTAATTAGCAACATTGCAACCTACTTATAAAAGAGTTTCTATTTTTGAAATATGTGCTGAGAAGCTTTAAACCTGAGCTCCTCGCCAAGGACAAGCTATTTGTTTATAAAATGCTAAACTATGAAATTTGTAAAAATAATGCTGGTTAAATAAACTGAATCCGTTTCTTTGTGTAAATGGAGTAATAAAAAAAAGAGGAAATTAAATAAAAATGATTTAATAGACTGGTGACTGTTTTATTTTTATAAAACTTATCTAAAGATATTTTTGATGGGTTTTTTTTGTTTGCATTTTTATATAATTGTTGTGATATGTTTTAAGGTCATGTTCCATATGATTTATAATTACACCATTTAGTGAAAATGAATCCTGCTAGAATAGATTATAACGGATATAATTATTAATTTTTTTTTAGCGGTAATTATTACCTCTGTTGGCCAAAGTTATTATCTCATCCTATGGAGGGCAAAATAGTCATAATTTGATGCAATGCTAAGGATCATTGGGTCAATTATGGCTAGTCTTACAAAGGTAATTTTGGATTTTGGTGACAGTGTCCCTTTTATTATTTAACTCCTGCCAATTTAGACACAATACACACCGTATATACTGTTTATACATTTATAGCACTTTATATGGTTGACTCAACTGAAACAATATGTGTATTGCTTCTTTCCATAGATGTTCAGGCAACTGATCACAATAAAGACAGAAAGAGGTAAGTATAACTGTAAGCGCAAAAACACAAGTGCATACAATACTTGGGATATTAAATGGCTAGGCAATTAGTCCATAGCATTACATATGGCAGTTCAATAGTTAAGCAAGTATCTGACAGTTCAGGGCTTAAACAGGTAAGTAGTGTGGCTGGTCAATAAGGCAGCTGCTATCCTCAGAGAGCTGGCTTTGTAGTAGGCAAGAGAAGGTAGAAAAATGAAGCGCCACCTAAGTGTAGTATTATGGGATGTTTTAATGACACATATAAGGTCACATTTACAGGAAAAAAAGGTTAAAAAGGCTCATTTGTGTGTAGGATGATCCATGGTGTGGTCCTCACATCCGGATCCGGTGGTACTGTTTCCGGTAGAGCTGCAGAGAAGTAGGGCTGTGGATCGATGATTCTTAGCTGATGGAACATCCTGTGGCTGTCAGGAAGAAGCTGGGGCTGGCATGGAATGCATGTGGAGTGCACGTGATGTCACAGGTCATAAATCCCTTCCCAGGAGCACCACAGGGAGGGCTTCAATCGAGGACTCTGGATAGGCTATGCACTCTGAGCCACTGCTTCTTCAGTAGGCCTATTGATACATTCCTCACAAGAGCAGACACCAGCAATAGAACAATGGAATACAGCCACACCCAAAACGACCCCAGCAAAGAGTCCAACAGCATGAGACAACACACAATATATACATATATACAACATTCCAGTGTGACTGTACAGCGGTCCGACTAGCACAGTTTAGACTGGGGTTCTTGGTCACCCTGTGCCCCTAATGGACACCGGGTTATTTACACATAGGAAGGGTGAGGGGAGCTGGACAAAGAGTTTCCAGAGCTCTCCAAGGCAAGCTGGGTTCCACAAGCCCCCCCACCTAAAGTGACTCCCATCATAATCTCCACACAAGAAAATGGCTTTAGATTTTTTCAAGCTGGTACAGAATCCTCTTACGACATAAGATTTCACCTACAATATTACCCAAATGTTGGTGATGCAACAGTGAAATAGGCTTATTTCTACACATATGGTGGTCCTGCCCAGCAATCAAACCTTTTTGGAAGGAAGTCCACCACCTCATTACTCAAATGACAACATATTCTCTAGATAATACTCCAGACCAATTCCTCCTACACCACATATTACTCTCAAGTGCAACATATCACCGGTCTTTGGTGCTGCATCTAGGTAATGTAACAAAAATGTGTATACCAGTTTACTGGCATGCAACAAACCCCCCATCCATAGCTGATTGGCCCTGACATGTGAGCAAAATTGCTGCCCCCCCTTCTCTCTTTCTTTCATTCTGCATGCAGTCACTTATCCTACTCTGACACCCCCAGCTCTTCTTTAGAACCCCTCCAACCCACACCTTATTTTGTATTATTCACTCCCCATCTTTCCTCCCTTTCTCTCTCTTCCTGCCCCCCCCCCCCGTCCTTCTCTCCATTTCCACCCCCCTTTTTTCATTTCAGTTTCCCCACGCCAAATTGTTAATATGACAAAGTCTAACCTCTCCATCTAAGGATATAAGTTTAATCTCTCTCTTACTTTGTCATAGACTATGGGGTTTTTTTCTCCCCCTGTGACAGCCGATTAACACGGGAACAGGCTTTCTAAGGTGTATATTACCCTCTTACTCCTTTACATATTATCCTAAAAGGTATGACCATTTGTTTTTGAGTTTATACTGATTTGGCATCTTCTTTTTTTAATTCAAGGATTTTGTTATGGTTACTAGCCCTTATACACTATACTCAGTCTGTACACTGACAGATTCCTTTGAAGAGTAAGTCCCGTGGATACAGATAACTGTGTTGTACCTTTACGTCACTGACATATATATACTGTATTATTCAATTTATAGAAGTGTTTTCCTATTAGGGGTTTATATACCAAATTGGCAGACTATACACATGTAATGGCATTATTTGTCTCTTATTTCTTAAACCTGAATAAAGTTTTTGGAATAAAAAATAGCGACTTACAGTTTAAATCTGAACTTTTTTATTCAAAATCTACTAAACGCATTTAGACTCACATGTATGAGGCTAGATTGTAGTGCCTTATAACTCAGCATGCTTTTATTGTAACCTTAATACTCAGCATGCTTTCATTGTAAAGACTTCACTGATGATAATTTGCATAATCATATCAGTGTAAATATTGTAAATTCTTACTGTTATTGAATCTTTTCTTATATCACATTCTTTACATGTTTAAAATAATTTTCTGATTTATAAGTTTAATCAAGTCAAAGCACAGACCTGAATGGAAAGTGCTATTATCCTTTTTTTTTTTTTTAAACTTTAGTTGTTAAGGGAGTTCTCCTGGAAGTGTTACAGTGCAGGTCACTGCCAATACTAGACCTGGCTATGAGGACTTAGAGCCTATGTTCAGCTGCCAATAGAGTTGGGTGGGGTTGAGTGTCGATTTGCTTGTTTTCACTACTTACAAAACCAGTTCTCCCTCCTGGCTAGAGGTAGCGGTATGAAAAGACTTTAGTGGATCTCCTCAATGGCGTGCAGGAGTACTCCCTCAATAGAGACATGAAATTAGAAAACTTTATTGATGATCTCAGACAATAGCTTACTTTTGCCTTTGGCCTTATTCTCATGTAGGAAGTATACCCATTGTTTTCCTTCCTCAGTTTCAGATCAGCAGACATTTCTCATCTTCCTCCACATCATCTAGTTTGTCTTTATGATTTTTTTTAAACACCTTCTTTCCTTTATCTCAATATGAACTATCCATTTCATATACATTTTTATGTATGCTGTGCCAGTTTTGCAAATAAGTTTGCTATTTCTTCATTTTCTTTTTTTTTCTGTATAGTCCATTATTACATACATTATTATACATTATTACATCTTACATACTACTTTGAGGATCTTGCTTAACCCTTTGCCAACCAGCGCTGGACGATATACATTGGCACAATGGCACGGCTGGGCAAATGGGTGTACAGGTACGTCCCCTTTAAATTGCGGCATTGTAGGTGTGCATGTGCAGCGTACTCCATGACCATGCCTGTGGGTCCCGCAAACTCGATGTCCGCCGGGGGCCCGTGATCGTACCACGAAGTGGCAAAACGGGGAGATGCCTATGTAAACAAGGCATTTCCATGTTTTGCCTAGCAACATGACAGAGAACTACTGCTGTTATCAAGAGCAGTGATCTCTGTCTGTTTTAGTGAGACAATGCCCCCCACAGTTAGAATCACTCCCTAGGACACACTTAACCCCTTGATCGCACCTAGTGTTTAGCCCCTTCCCTGCCAGTGTCATTTACACAGTAATCAGTGCATTTTTATAGCACTAATTACTGTATAAATGACAATGGTCCCAAAATAGTGTAAAAAGTGTCCAAAGTATCCACCATAATGTTGTAGTCATGATAAAAAAAATGCAGATTGTCGCCATTACTAATAAGAAAAATGGTATAAATATATTTATATTTTTTTCCTGACCATTTTATTATTATGCCGCTAAAAAAAACCCTGGGGGATCCTCCCATTTTCTTCTTTTTTGAAAGTTTTTGGGGTGTGCAGCTGACTCTAATCCATCTGTTTTTTCCGCTATAACCTTTGCACAAACCAATCAATATACACTTATTGTGTTTTTTTTTACCAACAATATCTAGAAGAATACACATTGGCCTAAACTGAGAGTAAAATTAGTTTTTTTATATATTTTTTGGGGATATTTATTATAGCAAAACGTAAACAATATTGCTTTTTTTCAAAATGGTCACACTTTTTTGTTTATAGGGGAAAAAAATTTAAACCGCAGAGGTGATCAAATACCACCAAAAAGAAAGCTCTATTTGTGGGAAAAAAAGGATGTAAGGATTTTGTTTGGGTACAAGTTGCAAGACTCCACAATTGTCAGTTAAAATTATGCAGTGCCGTATTGCAAAAAGTGCTCTGGTGGTCAGGAAGGGATAAATCCTTCCGGGGCTGAAGTGGTTAAACCTTTACTGTCAATACATATGGCATTTTCACTTGCATTAAACACCATGCTTTACATCCATAAGTTACAGATGGCTTAATGGCCTATGGCTTTACAAGATTTTATCTTTAAAGTTTATATAAGGTGTTACATTTTATTGCAGTTATTTCCTGCTTTTATTACATTTTTTTTATTTCATTGCCATTGTTTTTCCCTGTAATAATAGAGCCATAGTATGTAAATTAATTTGCTTTCAGAAATAGTTTCCATTTTAATTTTGTTTATATTTTATTGTCTCTGCTCTATCCTTCCATCTGTATTCATCCCAAAGTAATATTAAAAAGTAAACCCAGGAAGGGAGTGATAAATAGCCCCACCCAAACCCCCTCACAGGACAAAGTTTAATGAGAACAGGGCCAGCACCCTAAGGCTCGGTTCACACAGGGGCGACTTGTCCAGGCGACTTAGCCGCCTGACAAGTCGCGCTCCGTTCTGTACTATGGAACCGTTCTAATGGGAGCGACTCAAGTCGCTCCGACTTAGAAAAAAGGTTCCTGTACTACTTTTGGGGCGACTTCAGGCGACTTGCATTGACTTCTATACAGAAGTCGTTTTGCAAGTCGCCGCTGAAGTCGTGTGCAGGTCGCGTCTTTGAGTCGCGCTGCAAGTCGTGCCGCCCCTGTGTGAACCGAGCCTAAGGGGCAGAAAGGTGATGTGCAGGAAATGGGTGGAGCTTCATGTCATAAAAAAGCCCCAGGGAACGTTTAGGCTGCAGGCCAAGAGATCAATATCTTCCTTTAAAAAAAAAATTATAATAATTAAAGTTTATACATTTTTTCAAGCACGATTTATCAGCTCAGTTACAGTACATCATTTTAATTTTGCAGTGACTTTAATTTGAACCACTGAAAAAATGGATATGATTGGGGTTGTTACACTTTCACTTCCTTTTTCAATATATATACATATTTAACCATTGACCTAAACTACAGTCAATACATCCTGCTACTCTTCTAATTACTTTTTACCAGATGTAGTCTTTAGCCCCATGCCAGCCCTTCAACCTGATGGACTAGCATATACTATTTTGCCTGGGATATCACTGAAACTTTTCCAGCATGGGTGGTTCTTTTGTCATTGGTTCACCAGCCTCATTAATATGTCAAATTAGAAGTACTTTCAAGGTGTTCTACTGGGATGAGGTCAGGACTCTTTGTAGGCCAGTCAAGTTCCTCCACCGCAAACTCCCTCATCCATGTCTTTATGGACCTTGTTTTGTGCACTGGTCCAAATAATTTGGTGGAGGGATAATTGTGCTGTGGGGTTCTTTTTCAGGGGTTGGACTTGGCCCCTTAGTTCCAGTGAAGGGAACTCTTAAGACATCGGCATACCAAGACATTTTGGACATTTTCATGCTCCCAACTTTGTGGGAACAGTTTGGGGATGGCCCTTTCCTGTTCCAACATGACTGCGCACCAGTGCACAAAGCAAGGTCCATAAAGACATGGATGAGCGAATTTGGGGTGGGGGAACTTGACTGGCCTACAACCAGTGGTGGCTGGTGCTCAAATTTTTTGGGGGGTGCAAACAAACTGAAAAATTAAACTGTTGGTAATGCAGGCCTGATCTGTACATCTGATGTGCCCATTATGAGGGGTTCCCGCCATCCCTGTGCTGAGTTCCCAGGTCTGTACACCTGCTGCACCCATTATGAGGGGTTCCCACCATCCCTGTGCTGAGTTCCCAGGTCTGTACACCCGCTGTGCCCATGTTGTGCCCATTATGAGGGGTTCCCACCATCCCTGTGTTGAGTCCGGGTCTGTACATCCACTGTGCCCATTATGAGGGGTTTCCACCATCCCTGTGCTGAGTCCGGGTCTGTACACCTGCTGTGCCCATGTTGTGGCCATTATGAGGGGTTCTCATCATCTCTGTGCTGAGTCCAGGTCTGTACACCTGCTGTGCCCATTATAAGGGGTTCCCACCATCCCTATACTGAGTCCGGGTCTGTACACCCGCTGTGCCCATTATGAGGGATCCCACAATCCCTGTGCGGAATTCATGGGTCTCCTGTACATGCCCCCCCTGTACATGTTACCACCCTTCCTGTATACATTACCCCCTCCTGTACATATTACCCCCCCTCTGTACATATTACCCCCCTCCCTGTACATTTTACACCCCTCTTGAACATATTACTCCTCCTCCTGTACATATTACCCCACTCCCTGTACATATTACCCCCCCACTGTACATATTATTCCCCTCTCTGTACATATTACTTCCCTTCCCTGTACATCTCCCCCCCCCCCCATACATTTGTACAGATGTTGCACTAACTACTACTCAGCTTGACAGGGGTTAAAGCTGATGCCGTCTCCCTGGCCTGGGCTGCCCACTGAGAACCCTGAATAATAAAGGGCTGCAGTAAATCAGGCTATCTCTCCTCATATTTCATTCCAGAGATCCCGGCCAAGACTAATTTGCTGACCTGTCAACTCCCCAGAGTACACAGCAAGGACAGCAGAGCAGTAGCAAAGCTAACCAGTCCCATAACAGAATAGTGAAATTTGACAGAAATAGGTCTGTTGCTTACCTACACGCAGTCACAGCACCAGAGACAGAGTGGCTGCAAGATCACTTTGGGATACTGAAGAAAAAAAAAAGCAGTGCAGTGCATTCCACAGAGCTGAACGGATGTCACTTCCGGCCAGCAGTGCCAATCAAAAACAAGGCTACCATATTAACACTACAGGAGGAAGTATTCAGGCGCATTGCATTGCGCAACAAGGCAGGTCAAAAGCACGCAAATGAAGCATCTTGTCTGCAATCATGTGATTGCATAAACGTTGGGCTTCCCATAGTGCCCGAAAACAGTGCACTTGTGCACTTAAAGGCCTTTTTTTTATTTTTAAAGGGCCCTTTTTTTTTTATTGTTTTTTGTGACTGCCTTGGGGGGGGCAGCGCACGTGAGCCCCCTATGGACGGGCTGCCACTGCCTACAAAGAGTCCTAACATCACCCCAGTAGAACACCTTTTAAACTAATTAGAGCGGAGACTGTAAGCCAGGTCTTCACGTCCAACATCAGTGCCTGACCTCACAAATGCCCGTCTGGAAGAATGGTCAAACATTCACATAGACACACTCCCAAACCATGTGGACAGCCTTCCCAGAAGAGTTGAAGTTGTTATAGCTGCAAAGGGTGGGCCAACTCAATATTAAACCATACGGACTAAGACTGGGATGCAATTAAAGTGCATGTAAAGGCAGGTGTCCCAATACTTTTGACAATATAGTGTGTATATATAAGTATTTGTCAGAAACCATGAATCAGACCGAGACAGAAGTACAATTAAATCACACTTGTTTATTGAATAAAAATAAAAAGGTAAATAGAAAAAAGCATATAGGAGACCAGTAACTGGGTCGAGTAGTCAGCCAGGCCAGAGTTCAATAACCAGATTGGGTAATCAGCCAGGCCAGAAGTCAGGGATCCAAGTGGAGCAACAGCAAGCAGGATAAGGAGCCAGAAGGGATGTCAGCAAGCCAGTCTTTAAACAGAACCGCAGGAGATGGTTTCTTGTGATGTGACCAAGGCAGAGGTGAAGTGAGCTGGTTAGCTTTAAGTAGGCAGGTCAGACGAGCATGATCAGGAACAGCTGGTAAGTGTGGAGAGAGATGAGAGCTGGCAATTAGCCGACAGCTGAGCAGCCAGCCCAGAGAAGGAAGGGCTAAGCCAGCCCTGACAGTATTTCATTCTATCTTTTCATATGACAACAGTGAAGAAATGATACTTTGCTACAATGTAAAGTAGTGAGTGCGCAGCTTGTATAAAAGTGTAAATGTGCTGCCCCCTCAAAATAATTCAACACACAGCCATTCATGTCGAAACTGCTGGCAACAAAAGTGAGTACACCCCAAGTGAAAATGTCCAAATTGGGCCCAATTAGCCATTTTCCCTCCCCAGTTCAAAATGGCACCTCATGGCAAAGAACTCCCTGAAGATCTGAAAAAAAGAATTGTTGCTCTACATAAAGATGATCTAGGCTACAATAAAATTGCCAAGACCCTAAAATGGAACTGCAGCACGGTGGCCAAGACCATACAGCGGTTTAACAGGACAGGTTCCACTCAGAACAGGCCTCGACATAGTCCACCAAAGTTTGAGTGCACGTGCTTATATTCTGAGGTTGTCTTCGGGAAATAGACGTATGAGTGCTGCCAGCATTGATGCAAAGGTTGAAGGGTTAGGGGGTCAGCCTGTCAGTGCTCAGACCATACGGGGCATACTGCATCAAATTGGCCTGCATGGCTGTTGTCCCAGAAGGAAGCCTCTTCTAAAGACGATACACAAGAAAGCCTGCAAACAGAAGACAAACAGACGAAGGACATGGATTACTGAAACCACATCCTGTGGTCTGATGAGACCAAGATAAACGTATTTGGTTCAAATGGTGTCAAGCGTGTGTGGCGGCAACCAGGTGAAGAGTACAAAGATAAGTGTGTCTTGTCTACAGTCAAACATGGTAGTGGGAGTGTCATGGTGTGGGGCTGCATGGGTGCTGCTGGCACTGGGGAGCTACAGTTCATTGAAGGAAGCCATGAATGCTAACATGTACTGTGACATACTGAAGCAGAGCATGATCCCCTCCCTTTGAAGACTGGGCCACAGGTCAATATTCCAACATGATAACAACTCCAAACATACCTCCAAGATGACCACTGCCTTACTAAAGAAGTTGAGGGTAAAGGTGATGAACTGGCCAAGCATGTCCCAAGACCTAAACCCTATTGAGTATATGTGGGGCATCATCATACGGAAGTTGGAAGAGTACAAGGTCTCATCCACCAGCTCTGTGATGTCATCATGGAGGAGTGGAAGCGGACTCAAGTGGCAACCTATGAAGCTCTGGTAAACTCCATTCCCAAGATGGTTAAGGAAGTGCTGGAAAATAATGGTGGCCACACAAAATATTGACACTTTTGGCCCAATTTGGACATTTTCACTTGGGGTGTACTCAGTTTTGTTGCCAGCGGTATAGACATTAATGGCTGCGTGTTGAGTTATTTTGAGGGGAGAGCAAACTTACACTGTTATACAAGCTGTACACTTACTACATTACATTGTAGCAAAGTGTAATTCCATCAGTTTTGTTCACACATGAAAAGATATAATAAAATATTTACAAAAATGTGAAGAAGAAAAAAGAACGGGGAGATGCCTTTGTAACCCTGTGATTTGGGAGCAGTGATCTCTGTCATTTCAGTGGTAGCCCATCCCCCCACAGTTAGAACACCTCCCTAGGACACACTTAACCCCTTGATCATCCCCTGGTGTTTAGCCCCTTCCCTGCCAGGGTCATTTACACAGTAATTAGTGCATTTTTATAGCACTGATCACTGTATAGAGGACATTGGGCTCAAAATGGTATCAAAGGTGTCCTATGTGTCCACCATAAAAATCGCAGATCGCCAAAATTACTACACTACTACTATTACAATGATCTGTCATCTCCTCTAGTCACTTCCTTCCCCCTACAATTAGAACACACACGAGGGAACACAGTTAACCCCTTCATTGCCCCCTAGTGTTCCCAGCCAGTGACAATTACATAGTAATCAGTGCATTTTTATAGCACTGATCGCTGTATAAATGTCAATGGTCCCATAAATGTAGTAAAAGTGTCTGATCTGTCCGCCATAATGTTGCAATCCCGATAAAGATCAGAGATCACAGCCATTACTAGTAAAAAAAAAAGCACAAAAATGTCATAAATCTATCCCCTATTTTGTAGACGCTATAACTTTTGCGCAAACCAAACAATATACGCTTATTGCAATTTTTTTTACCAAATACATATTGGCCTGAACTGAGAAAGAAATTTGTTTTTTTATATTTTTTTTTTGTCAATTTTGTTTGGGTGCAACATCGCACGACCACGCAATTGTCAGTTAAAGCGACACAGTGCCATATCGCAAAAAGTGCTCTGGTTAGGAAGGGGGAAAATCCTTCCGGGGCTGAAGTGGATAAAATCAGCCGCAAAATAAGAAAAAAAATGCCCTCAATAATAAGAACAGGGAAAAAAAGAAGGAAGCAAGGGATTGATTGCCAAAGATTCAGCTATCAGAATAAAGGTACAGTTTTCTTCTTTCCCTATGCAGTTTGTTAGCTTTTATTTTAATTTTTCTTGCAACATATTCCTATTGGCTGACACTATGCCTCCCCACCCATAGTGACAGGGATGGCATATACAAAAATCCAATTTTGGCCCTTGTAAGCTTGCAGGCTATAGTTCAATAAAAAATAATAATAATCTGCCGGAGGATTGTGTACATAAATCTTCCAAGACTGCGACTCTCAAACCCATGGTACCGAAAAACTCAAACCTCATCCCTAGTTTACATTAAGATACAATGGGGGGGGGGGGGTCCTAAAACTGGAGCACACAGAACCTGGTGCAGCTGTTCCTAGTAATTAATCAGCTCAATACATGCCACTTATACACCTTCCTGCCCAGACCAATTTTCAGCTTTCAGCACTGTCGCACTTTGAATGACAATTTGTGGTCATGTTACACTTGTAGCTAAACTAAATTTTTATCATTTTGTTCCCACAAATAGAGCTTTCTTTTGGTGGTATTTGGCCACCTCTGGGATTTTTATTTTCTGCTAAACAAATGAAAAAAATACCAAAAAATTTGAAAAAAACGTTTTTTTGTTTGTAAATATGATTTCTCCTTCACTAATGGGCACTGATGGGGCTGCACTGATGGTCACTAATAAAGCGGCACTAATGGGCACTGATAAGGTGGTACTGATGAGGTGGCACTGATGATGGGCACTGATATGCACCACTGATGGGTACACATAGGTGGCACTGATGGGCACTGATAGGCAGCATGGATGGGCATGGATGGGAACTGATAGGTGGCACGGATGTACATTAATAAATGGTACTGATGGATGCCAATCAGTGCCAAACAATAATGCTTGCCAATCAGTGATACCCATTGTGGGCACTGATTGGCATCCATTGTGGGCACTGATTGGCATCCCTGGTGGCCATGGGTGGCATATCTGGTGGTGACTAGTGGGGGCATCCCTGGTGATCCAGTGTGAGCATTCTCGGGGGGCTGCACTGATAATAAATCAGCCCAGACCCCCCCATCAGAGGAGCAGTGGATCAGCTCTCCTCTACTCGCGTCTGACAGACGCGAGTTAGGAAAAGCCGATCAACAACTCTTCCTGTTTACACTGTGATCAGCCGTGATTAGACACGACTGATCATGTGCTAAAGAGTCTCTGTCAGAGACTGTTTGCCTATATCGGTGCTGCGGCGTGTCAGACTGACACACCACAACAACGATCCCCACGCAGTGGCTTGATATCCTGGCGTCGTCATATGACGTCCAGTCAGGATATTGCAACCACTTTACCAACATCATATTGCTATATGGCAGGCAGCAAGTGGTTAATTAGAAAAGCCAATTGGCTACTATGCACAGTTGCACCAGATTGTGCTCCAGTTTTAGGAAATCCCACCCAAATTAGTATTTCAAATTGCCCCAATAAACTTTTTGATATACAGACATTGCATTGTAAGTTGGGAGTAGAAGGTGTGCATATTCCTCATTATGAGCAAGACAAGATGCAGCAGGAGGTGTTCCTGGTGATGCCAGATGGACAAATGTTGTGGTAAGAGAGATGTACTGACAGTTTAGGATCATTTAGGATTAATTGTAATATTTGAAAAAAAACTCTTAAATGTTTGATGTGAATCCATATTGCTCTATGTAAGCCTCTATTTGAAGCAAATCAGATAACTAAATGGCAGTAGTTTTCTTCCATGAGATCACTGGTCAGAAAGTTTGAGACAATTTGAATATATTTTTCCCCAGCAAGCTTAGTTTTTAAATATTTTCTCTTATTCTGACTGGACCAGCGAAAAACACAGAGAGTGGCTTTCAGCAGTGACCAATTCCGAAAAAAAGTGCTGCAAAGGATAATATTACAGTGAATTCAGGTACGTTTTCCTGTGTTTCTGAAACATAAAAAAAAAACAGTTGAGAGGGTGAAGGTGGAGTAGTAACCAGTGTTTTGCTGTTTTAATGCTTAATACAAATTCTGAATTCTGTATGTTAAGTTACAGTGAGTATAAAGAACATTTTTCTGATTGTTTAATAAAATGACTACAGTGCAGAAGACTGCTTTAAGTGTTTTACAGTTTCAATTATGTAATTGACTTAATACATTTTATTTAATTATCAATATAAGGTGAATATTTTTGTAAGGATAATGAAGTTTAGAATAGATCCTAAATTATTATGAAATAGATCAGGCAGCACTTGTGCAGCTGCATGCTTCTTGGCATACAGTAAATTCTATATTTTAAATCTTAAGAACCATAAAAATGGAGCTAATTCTAAGTTCTTAGCCCAATTCAAGCTAAAACATTTTTTTTTCGATTAAAAGCAATGTCTATAAAGTAGCTCCATTCAAGCCCACCCTTGAACACCGTAGAGTCTAGACTATGATTAAGCTCTTTTCTCGAGTGAAACTCATTAGACATTGGAGCCCAGAGAGGCAGTGAAAACACTCTCAAACAATAACAATTTATAACGTGTTGAAGTCTGATGTGTGTAGGGTTGCCACCTTTTCTTCAATCCAAACCCGAAACACTTTTTGCGGTGCATGCCAATTTATTTTAAGGTGGGAATGCTGTGGACTCTACTGTAAAGGGGAGCTCTGATGTAAGGGAGGTTCTGGTCACCAAAGCTCCAACTTACTTTAGAGTTCTCAGCATTTCCCCTTAAATCCGGGTTCCCAAAGCCACCCTTACATCAGAGTCCACAGGGCACCCCTTATATCTAAATTCCTTTTTTTTTTTGTGTACACATTCGCTCAGAGGCAGGAGAGAGAAGGAAGGAAGGAGGGGGGGAGACTTCCAATTTTGGATAGTGAGCTCACTCACCTGAGGATGGAGGCTCAAACATTGACACCTTTCATCCTCAATGTATCTGCCAGTGTCTTGTCGAGAAAGGTCCCCCGTCGGATAGTGTCCGCCCTGTACTGCGCAGGCGCAGCTCTTGCGCAGTACGGAGGACAAAGAAAATGCTGAAAGTCTCCGAACATGAACAGCTATATATGAGCTGTACATGGCACCTGTGCAATTAACACTACATTGTGTACACACTCCTACACACTCCCGATGCTTATGCAACTCTGCAAAGGGCGGGAGTATGGGCAGATGCATACAGAAGATGGCCAGAGCTCATATGATGGTTGTGGATTTCTCAAAAGGGGCGGATGTAATATTGAGAAGCGTGTAAACTACACGTCTTTGTAGTTTTACAATGATGGGCAGAGCTGATAAGGGCGGGTAGTTCAATGTTGATGGGCGGGTTACAAAGATCCGCCCCTTTGAGAAATACACCCCCATCATATGAGCTCTGGCCATCTTCTGTATGCATCCGTCCCTACACCCAGCCTTTGCAGAGTTGCACGAGCATCGGGAGCATGCAGGAGCATGTGGCACAATGTAGTGTTAATTGTACAGGCACCGTGTACAGCGCATGAACAGCTGTTCATATTCAGAGACTTTCATTTTCCTTTGTCCTCCATACTGTGCAAGAGCTGTGCCTGTGCAGTACAGGGCGGACACTATCCGACGGGGACCTTTCTCGGCAGAACACTGGCTGCCTGAGCTTCAAATTTCCAGCCCATGCATCCCTTTCCCAAGCACAGAATTCTGGGGATTGGAATGTGGGTGATCAGGCAGAGGGGTAAGGGCAGGAGGAAATAAAACCCTCTCTCCTCTCCTGCACTTGGTGTTTGTTATACTCAGTTACTTGGGGAATCGTAGTCCATTCCCAATAATCCATCTAGGTTTTAGGAGGTCTGAAACCCAGGCACACGATTCCAAACCTGGACTGTCAAATGATGAATTCCTAACTGTCTGGGTGAACCCCGGACAGGTGGCAACCCTAGATGTGTGGCCATCATTTTTAATTTTGCATTGACCAAAACATTTTCTATAGTTTGATTAGAGAATGGTTAGAACATTTGTCAGGTTTAGATACTGCCTGTGCACTTAAGGGATAGGTTCACCTTTTCAGGCAGAAATTCCCTTTTCATAATCAATAGAATGCCAATGTTTTCCAATGCCATTTTTAGCCCAGCCATCCCAATGTGCTTTTCTTTCATTTATCTTGTCTGCAGGAGGTTTCAAATCTTGCCAGTTTATTTGATTTTTTAAAAGGATTATCTGTTTCCACCACTTCCTGTAGATGGTTTCAGTTTTCACTTCCTGTTAGGTCATCTCAGAGAAGCCTTCATTTCCTTGTTGCGAAGAGGGTGTGATAGGGTGTGATAGGGTGAAGAGGGTGTGATCACCACTCTGGACCACCCCCCTCATTACAATACCACCTTCCATCCACTTCCTATACAATCTGATTGTACAATATCCTTTAGATTTCTGATTAGCCATGTAGTACAAGGGCCTGTCTGATTTGATACAAATTGAATGGTTTGTTCAGGTGTGTCCTCCTGTTCCATAGTGCTGGTAAATCTAAAGGGGATTGTACAATCAGATTTTATAATGTATGGCCATCTTTATACAAGTACATAGGAGGGAGTGGATGGAAACAGTTGACAGGCCTCATTCACATCTCCACGTAGTAAAAACTCACATCCCTGCATGTTTTTTTTTTGGGTGTTTTGAAGCGTTTTCACTCATGGACAGAATTGCTTTCCCTACACGTAACAATTGCCCCAGAGAAGCTTCAGAAATATTTTTGGAGCAGAGCATGGTACGTTACCGCAGTGTCTGGTGTGTTTGCTGCACTTGGGAAGTCTTTAATATGCAATGACAACACAAAGACGATGCACATTTGCAGCATTTCTGAAACGCATGGCAAATCGCAAATTTTCTGTGGTTTGCCATGTGTTTGGAAACACACGTATGTGAGTGGAGCCTCATTGTTCTTGTGCAAATGCACAAATTTCCACAATTTGCCGCAATTTGCCGCAAGCACACCTAGAGTAGCGGGAGTGCACGTTTTTTGGCTCATTTTTCCAGAGATTGCATATTTTTTACTGCATTTGTCACATGTTTTTTTCATGTGGCAAAATGTGTGTTTGCTTCTGTGTTTGGTGTGCCGTTACCATTTAATAATTGAATTAATAATTGAACAATTAAACAGTTAATGACAATGAAAGCATAACTAGGTCATTTTAGGTATATAAATGTGCCCATACACTATACAATCTGAGTGTACAATCTACGTTAGATTTACCAAAACTATATAATAGGAGGACACACCATCTATCCAGTCACTCTGTATCCAATCAGGCAGGCTCTTGCTCTACATCAGGGGTGTCCTGTGGGCTCCATGTGGCCCAGGGAGTTCAGCATGCAGCTTGAGCCCATCTGAAGGGACCCTGGCGAAGCCAGGCAAATGCACATGTGGAGAAATGCCGAGGGTGCTGTGAAAATGTAGTTAATGGGTGAAGCATGTGCTCTAATGAGGTCAGCTGGTAAACTCCATACTGGTTTCTCTGTCTGTATACCAGGGAGACTTTCTAAGAAATATAGCAAGGGCTAAGGTAAGGCCTTGTTCTCAAAATCAAAGAAAGCTTTTATTTTTATGCAACTCAGGTATATTAAAGGTATATTGCTATGTAGGGGAGCTTGATTTTAGAAAAAAAAAAGTTGAATTTAGCCTTTAAATACTTTTCTGTCTGACAACCATCATCTGTTCAAGGAAATCTTACCAGGGGGGGCATAGACTATAATAATCTGACAGAGGTTATAATCCTTCCCTTATTTTTCTAAAAGCTTGTTTTTATTTATGTCTGTTCATATATTGGGGGATTTCCTCTCACACCCTGATACCCGCTAAATAGAGAGATAGTAAGAAAATGTCTTCCAAATAAAGACATAAACAGCAATAAGAAATTAATCGATTTTCTGATGCTTCTTCAATCTATTAAAAAAAAAAGTGGCTGTAGTTGATCTTTAACCACTTGCTGCCCAGCCACAGTACATATACTGTGGCAGGTCGGCTTTATTGCGCAAGACAACGTACCTGTACATCATTTCATGCAATAGAGCATTTTTTTTCGCCAGACTCGATGTCTGCCGGCCATCTGCGATTGCTCTACAGAGAGGGAGAATGGGTATCTGCCTATGTAAACAAGGCGAATAGTAAAGCGGTGCTATTTTTAGCCTTTTTTTTTGTGGCGATATTCGGCCACTAGTGGGGCGGTTTTAACCCCCGCTAGCGGCTGAAAAAGGGTTAAAACTGCTGTGAAAGGGGCCTAAGTGTGACATCCCAGTCCTAATAAGCTAATACTTTACTAAAATCGGCCATGGCATATGATACCTATTTGAACCACCTATGTGATCAGAGGTAATCCAGGGATTGGGATCCACTGCTTGGTTTGGAGCATATGTTTCCTATAAAGTCCATTGCCACTCAACCAATGTCAGAAGTGAACAAAAATGACAAAGCAAGTATTTTGCTGTGCCGTGACCTGGAGGTACTAGGTCGGTTGCTAATAGTTCTGACTTGAGTAACATGATTTGATTTTCAATAATCAGAGACTAGTCAGAAAAAAAATTATATTTATTGGAAACTTTCCTTGCAGACTGGCTGGGTCTTTTCCTCCAATGTAGAGCAGAAGAAAGAATTATATTACTCTCATTTAGCAAGGTTTGCAGTTGGTCCAGGTGCTGGGTCAAGTTGTGCAAGAGCAGGGAGATATCTGCCACTCTATTGCAAGCCAAATGCACAGTTTCCCTGCAGATTTGTGCTGGAGTTAGGGCAAACACAGTGTTATATTGCCTGGCATTCTAACTAATCTTCACCTGTCTGTACTTGAAGTCACCAAGTAAGGGATATAACTTTAATTAAATTCTCCATGTTATACATATCGTCGTGTTCCTTTGCTTGAATTAAAAAGAAAAAGAGATTAGAATTTTTTTTTACAGTTGCTTAAATTTGCAACAGACTTGTTCCTCGTGCTCATGTCCATTGAAAGTGAAACAAGATAAAGTAGTGCACTAGTGATAGAATGTGTATGTATTGATTGATTTTACAGATTTTATAATTAGCTTTAATATATATATATGTGTATGTATTGATTGATTTTACAGATTTTATAATTAGCTTTAATATATATATATATATATATATATATATATATATATATATATATATATATATATATATATATATTTATTTATATTTATTACTTTGTTCAGTTTAGTGAAGCTTGATAAGATTCATTGACACCAATTAAAAGAGACATATGTTTTGTTTTGTTTTTGAAGAAACATACTTACTTAGTTGGATGCAGCATTGGTCCAATGCTGTATCTGTCCCCCAACACCTCTCATACTGAGAAGCGATCGAACACTGCCAATCGCTCGGTTCTCACAGCTACCTGAGAAGAGAGCTGCTGACTCTCAGGGTGGCGGCCCAGGCATATGAGCGGAATCCAGACTCTATTGCCGTGATCTTGCTTGAGCCTGGACTGGCTCTGTGACATCAGCCGGCAGCGTGTTTCAGCCTGCTGTCTGCTGAAAATGAGTCACAGGAGTGCAGAACGAGCTGCACTCCTGTGATACTTAGGAGAAGTACAGCCAAAGGAGCTTAAAATAACTAAAACATTTTTTTTTATTATTAATGTAAACCCTACTAAGCACTAAAAATCCTGAGGTAAGGAAATTCATATTAAATTGTCTTGAATCTCTGCTTAAATCATGGTGCAAACAAGAGGAGAAAAGACCAACACTCACAAATGGAAGCTTTTTATATAAAAAAATGGAAATCCCATATAAAACTCTTATTCTCCTTTCGATACCAGTGGATTAACCTAACATAATACAGGTCTTAAAGGTAACTGTCTACACCTGTTTGAACCCTACCTCCATCTAGTGGCTACAAATATAATAGAAGATGTTCAACTCCTAAAAACTATAAGTAGAATCAATAATAAACTAAAAAAATACCCTTGGAGCCAGAGTATTTAATGGATTAATTTGGTCTCATTCTGTGAGATCTGCTTTCTGTGGTTGCTATCCCTTCAATTCCTAAATACCCTATCTATTTCAAATAAACAAAAAGAAAAAAAAGAAATCCTTTTTTAATCCTCAGTCCCTGTTATGTACTATAAGGAAGTGATTCAAAATCTATGTTTAGTAAATTATTTTTTTGATGTTACTAATATATTCATTAATGCATGTCAACAACTTGCTGGTGGTCCTACCAACATATTGTAATCTGAAGGGACAGAAAGATAAGTAACATGTAATGAACTTATCTATTACGTTATGTCGTTTTTACCCGTAGACAAAGAAAAAAATCCTTAATTTTACAATTTCTGTTGTGTGTGGTTCTGCATAAGTTGCATCTCCTACAGTTAAAGAATCTCACTCCATTTCGAAAAGTTGCTGTTTTCCTGGGGGGTCCAGTACATTGGGTGCTAACCTGTTTCTTAGGCTTGGGGCCCTCTTCTATAGTAACTGCGGTTTCTTTGAAAGAATCACCCTCAATGTGTGGTCCTTAAGCAACAACTTTATTTTTTACTAGTAATGGTGGCAATCAGTGATTTTTAGCACATTCCATCAGACAGATCGGACACCTAACTGACATTTTTGACACTTTTTTGGGAACCAATGACATTATTACAGTAATCAGTGCTAAAAACATGCACTGTTATTATACTAATGACACTGGCAGGGAAGAGGTTAACATCAAGGTCGATCAAGGGGTTAAATGTGTTCCCTCACTGTGTATTCTAATTGTATGGGGGAAGCGCTCACTGGGACAATACACAGATCCATCTTCCTGCATAGCAGAAAGATAGGATCTGTGTGATCTCCCCTGTTGGAATGGAGATTTGCCTTGTATACACAGGCAGCTCCCTGATCTGTCACTACAGGGAACAATCGTGGGTGACCGGCGGACATCGAGTCTGCCGGAACCGCTGATTGGCTCCCCAGCTGGCCAATGGGAGTGCGCCCACAATATTGAGTTCCCGAGCCGACGTACAGATACATAGATTCGCGGGATTGTATCACCTTGCTGCAGTATAGTGACGGCGACTGGTCAGCAAGCTGTTAAGGACATTTTTGAAAACACTATAAAAGGTTTTTTGGAGAACGGAACCACCACCGGCCGTCATTTGGCTATAGGGCGGGTGGGAAATGGTTAAATTATAAAAAACACTTAAAAATTGTGAAGTCCATATATAGATCTCACACATGAATAAACATCCTCAGTGAGTTTAGGAAAAGATTCTCTCCACCCGCATGTAGACAAACAATGTACTCACCAAACTTAATTGACCCCTATAAACAGGGAGTGAAATTGCACATATGGGAAAGTCCAAGATGTCATACATGAGGTTGCAGGAATGAATCCAAACTGCTGTTGTCATCCATTTGCATATATATCATATTCAAAGTGTAGCATATATATATATATATATATATATATATATATATATATATATATACATATATATATATTTTTTTTTTTAATGGATGACAGCAGCAGTTTGGATTCATTCCTGCAACTTCATGTAATTTCTTCAGTGTTGTCACATGAAAAGATATAATAAAATATTTACAAAAATTTGGGGGAGTGTACTCACTTTTGTGAGATACTGTGTATATACTATATATATATATATACACACACATATATATATATATATATATATATATATATATATATATATATATATATATATATATATATACACACACACATATACATATATATATATATATATATATATATATATATATATATATATATATATATATATATATATATATACACAGTATCTCACAAAAGTGAGTACACTCCTCAAATTTTTGTAAATATTTTATTATATCTTTTCATGGGATGACACTTAGTTACAATGTAAAGTAGTAGTGTACAGCTTGTATAACAGTGTATATTTGCTGTCCCCTTAAAATAACTCAACACACAGCCATTAATGTCTAAACCGCTGACAACAAAAGTGAGTACACCCCTAAGTTAAAATGTCCAAATTGGGCCCAAAATTTCAATATTTTGTGTGGCCACCATTATTTTCCAGCACTGCCTTAACCCTCTTGGGCATGGAGTTCAACCGTTATTTCGCAGGTTGTCACTGGAGTCCGCTTCCACTCTTCCATGACGACATCACAGAGCTGGTGGATGTTAGGGACTTTGCACTCCTCCACCCTCCATTTGAGGATGCCCAACAGATGCTCAATAGGGTTTAGATCTGGAGAAATCATTGGCCTTTTACCCTCAGATTCTTTAACAAGGCAGTGGTTGTCTTGGAGGTGTGTTTGGTGTCGTTATCATGTTGGAATACTGCCCTGTGGCCCAGTTTCCGAAAGGGAGGGGATCATGTTCTTCTTCAGTATGTTACAGTACATGTTGGCATTCATGGTTCCCTCAATGAACTGTAGCTCCTCAGTGCATGCAGCACTCATGCAGCCCCAGAAAATGACACTCCCACCACTATGCTTGACTATAGGCAAGACTGTCAGGAACCATGAATCAGATTGAGACAGAAGTGCAGTAAAAACCACACTGTTTAATAATAATAATGGTAAAAGGTAAACGGAGCAAACATGGTCAAAACATAGCCAGAGTTCAGTAACCAGAATGTATAGTCAGGCAATCCAGGACATCAGGGAGCCAGGAATCAGCATACTTCAGAACAGGCCAGGAAATCAGGAAACTGGAGAATAAGCGTAGTGGAACAGCAAGCAGGATCAGGAACCAGAAGGGACGTCACCCAAGCAAGGAACACAGGAGACATTCTCTTGAAATGTTAACCAAGGCAAAGGCAGAGAGGATCTGAACTGAGCAGCTTAAGTAGCCAGAAGGACTAACAAGCAGGATATCATCACCAGGTGAGTCACTGTGGAAAGATTAGAGCTGGCAATTAACCGACAGCTGAGCGGCCTGCTCTGAGAAGGAAGAGCTGAGTCCAGCCCTGACAAAGACACACTTGTCTTTGAACTCTTCACCTGGTTGCAGCCACACATGCTTGACACCATCTGAACCAAGTAAGTTTATCTTGGTCTCATCAGACCACAGGACATGATTCAAGTAATCCATGTCCTTAGTCTGCTTGTCTTCAGTAAACTGCAGGCTTTCGTGTGCATCATCTTTAGAAGAGGCTCCCTTCTGGGATGACAGCCATGCTGACCAATTTGGTGCATTGTGCTACGTATGGTCTGAGCACCGACAGGCTGACCTCCTATCCCTTCAACCTCTGCAGCAATGCTTGCAGAACTCACATGCCTATTTCCCAAAAGCAACCTCTGGATATGACACTGAGCGCATGCACTCAACTTCTTTAATCGACCATGGCAAGGCCTGTTCTGAGTGAAACCTATCCTGTTAAACCCCTGTATGGTCTTGGCCATTGGGCTGCAGATCAGTTTCAGGGTCTTGGCAATCTTCTTATAGCCTAGGCTATCTTTATGTAGAGAAACAATTCTTTTTATTAGATCCTCAGAGAGTTTTTTGCCATGAGGTTCCATGTTGAACTTCCAGCGACCAGTATGAGAGCAAGAGAGCGATAATACCAAATTTAACACACCTGCTCCCCATTCACACCTGAGACTTTGTAACACTAGCAAGGCACATGACACAGTGGAGGGAAAATGGCTAATTGGGCCCAGTTTGGACCTTTTCACTTTTCACAATGTGTAATACCTTTCGGTATCTTGGTTTAACCACTATTTTCTAGTTTTGCCTCTTCCTCTTTTTCTCTTTTTTTCTCTTTCTTCTTTTAAAATGGGGAATTTTTCTAACAAATTGAACATCAATTTATTCTGCTTCCAGCTGATAACTGCCTCTGCCGCTACTGCTGTTTTACCCCCCTTGTCCGTCCCCAGGGGGGTGTCCCTGTTCTTTGGTTCAGGGCACCTCACTAAATTGCCCCCCCTGCCCTTTTTGGATCTGTCTTTTTACATGGGTGAGTCATTGGCTTTTATAAACCTTGTTGCTTAATGATATTGTTATTTCATTTTCATTTTTTTTGCTTTCTGTATATTAAAATGTTCCTTTAATAAATCATTATTATATTTTATCAGATTGTACGGGTGACGCCTCTTGAGAAAGCGACGCTCTGTCGCGAAACTAGTCGAGGAAATACGTCAAAAAAAACCTGTATCCAATGACCTTTTCCTCCTTTGAACAGGCATTATACTCCACTGTAATATTTTTCTGTAATGTTTTTGTAATACTTCTTGAGATGTATGTTTGTCTCTTGAAATTGCTTTCCTCCTTTTTTTTTGTGATGTTATCTTTAACTAATATTTTCAATAAATGTGTTTTTAGAAAAATACTTTTTCCAAACGATTCTACTTCTATGGTACCGCAATAGTCCCCCTTCTTCCCTTTTTGGTTGCTCATAGATGTCCTCTTTTGAGCTCCCTATATTTTCTTCTACTGAAATTTATATGGGATGATGGTACCTTCTCTGTATATGTTTTATAAGGCGACAACATTTTCTCAATAATAATAGGGTGGATAACACACCCGGATCCTGGGATCCTAAAAACCCTCCCCCCTTCCCCTTTTTTATCGCCGATTTTTCTATTCTTTGTTGATAATTGACTAAAATTACTATATTTTGTTTTTTCGAATAGGGATCGTGGATTTAACCCCGCTTTCAATCCAGCTAGCACTCTTTCTTGTGGAGTCTCTCTCGGGTAGCAATTTGGGTGGTGAGTCCTCTGCCTTACGTTTCTATTACTTTTCTATGGATGTTCTGGGCTCGGCATGGGGGGGGGGGGGGGGGGCTTTATGTCCTCTATCCAGGCTGAGTGCCTGAACAGCCATAAGACTGAGGATGACACCAGGGCCTTCCTTGACAGAATGTTTAATCTTCTCAAAAGAAAGTCTCACTTACACTGGCATACACAGTATTTCAAACTTTACATACAAGAACATGTTTGCCCTTTGGGTCTCCGTATACAGATACTTCCCACTCTAAAAGAACCCACCGCAGATTTAAAAAAAACTTGGGAAAACACACTCACCACCTGCAGTGTGGAACACATGAAACAACTTAATGATCAATATTCTCTAGACATGACAGCCTTAGACGAAGAAATAACTAGACTGAACCAGCAATACCCTGACATCATGGAACTGACGTCCTTTCCAGGAAAAAGGGAAAGAGGTGAGAGACCGACTAGAAACCTTGAATAAAGAGATAATTAGCAAGAAACAAGGCAAGTTTGTCAAAGACAAACTTGCTTTTACTGAAGGCTATGCCAACAAATGGGCGGGTAGGCCGCGTTTCAGGAGAAATCCGACACACAATAGGAATCCTTCAGGCACAATACCATCCGACTTTATGGAATCAGATTCCTCAGCCTCCTCCTTATCTTCACAAATGACGTCCCACTCTCTGACCACACAAGGTTCAGCTCTCCCTCGAAAAAGATCTCTCACTGGCAATAGCATCCCTACCAAAGACCCTAAAAAGGGCAAAAAACAAGGTAAAAGTGTTAAACCACCGACAAACACTCGGTTAGGCACTTCCACAACGAAAAGTGAGGCCTCATGTTCCACTTTACATTCGATCATTCCCAAACTATTACAACCACAGATTCAAAGTCTTTTTCCTCCCAACCTTTTAAATCCCACAGCCTCAGATTCCGCCAAAAGAGGGACTCTGGACTCATGTACCCCGAAGACACCGTTGCCCAACAGTCAATAGTTATTGAGGCAACCAATGCAACGGCAGTATCCACTCTCAATATTATAAATCTGACCCCCATTGAACTCTCGCGTGAGGAAGAAGATGTACTTCAATTAGGGCTAGGTTTCTGTCCCTCGGAACCCATAAACATATATGAGACAATAAAAGATCTTTATCTCTTTGCAAGAAATCTCACTTATAGATTCATCTTTGATCCAGATCGTAAAAAACTAAATCAGGAAAAGGAACTTACTGAACGCACAAAGTCTTTTACTATGCAAGAATTTAGAGCTCTAAGAGACCTAATGTTGTTATACGAAGAAGGAGCTACTGAGACTCCAACTGTGGATGTGGACTCCGAATCCGTGGACAAAATCCTTTGCCGCTCGGGTTCGGCGTCCATAAATAACAAAAATTTTAAACTCAAATTCAGGTCTTTTCCCGACCTTATGACCTGTCCACCAATTTGGGCCTTCTTACATGAATCTATTAAGTCTTTAAAAAAATGTCAGTGGTCAGATCCACCATCAAATTTAACCCCTAAACAAAAACAAGCTATTAAACAATTACAAAAAAATTCTGATTTAGTAGTAAAACAGTCAGACAAAGGAGGCAACCTAGTCCTGATGACGCATGCACAGTATCAATCAATGTGCCTTACGGTTCTTAAAAATGTCTCTTGGTACACTCCTATCGATCACTCGTTAATAGAAACATTCATTGCAGAATTTCGAGATCTTGTCATGGACGCTTTTTGGGGGGGCCTCATTGATACAGATACTCTCAAATTTATTAATACTGCGTTTCCCCAAACACCGACCTTCTACACATTACCAAAAACCCATAAAAATGTAGTAAAACCTCCAGGCCGACCAATTGTGTCTGGCATAGACTCATTAACCGAAAACGCAAGCAGATTTGTTGATTCATTCCTCATGCCACACGTTTTGGGGTTGCCCTCTTATATAAAGGACACTACAGACATGTTGAAACACATTGAGGACGTCCAGGTCCCTCCGGACGCCCTGCTCGTGGCTATCGATGTGGAGGCATCATACTCCAGCATCCCCCACGAGCAGGGTGTCCGAATGGCTGAGACGTTCCTTATGGAGCAGGATCATACCACCTGGCCCATGAACAAGTTTATTTTAAAATTACTACAATTTATACTTACCAAGAATGACTTCCTGTTTATGGATCAACTATATTTGCAGACCCAAGGGGTAGCTATGGGTACAGCTTGTGCTCCCTCATACGCTAACCTCTATTTAGGAGGATGGGAAAGAACTATCTTTGGCGATGAAAAATACAAAATTTTTTGGATCATATTTTATGTTGGCACAGATATATTGATGATCTGTTTATCATCTGGACCAGTACCAGACATAACTTAGATGCCTTTATGGTCACTTTGAATCAGAATCAGTTTAACTTGCATTTTACATACACTCTAGATCAAACGAACATTTCTTTCCTGGATCTCCTAATCAGTAAGAATACCTCAGGGAAATTGACAACGAACCTTTTTCGTAAACCGACTGCCGGAAATACCATCTTGCACGCCTCGAGCTCACATCCCCGTCCTCTGGTTCGCTGCATCCCCTATGCCCAATATTTGAGGCTGAGGCGAAACTGCACCGAGGATGGGGACTTCCGAGATCAGGCCAATGCTCTACGAACACGCCTTTTGGCCAGAGGCTATAGCCATACAGCTCTGAGAAAGGCTTTTAACAAAGCCTTCTCTCGCACTCATTTATCCCTTCTATATGGCCCTCCGCGCTCTAAACCACTTGGCACTACGAGAATCATAACCAAATTTTCCAGTCATCAGCAACAGCTACATAATCTGCTCTCACAACATTGGCATCTATTGACTGAGCACCACATCTTGGGTAAATATATTAGACCATTTCCTGAACTTGTGTTCAGAAGAGCCACTTCACTGAGAGATAAGTTGACTAATAACCACTATAGGGCCCAACCCCGTTCTTGGGATGGCCCTCGCGGTACACATAAATGTGGACACTGCTCCAGATGCCCCTGGATATTGGAAGGAGAATCATATATCCTCCCCAATGGTGAATTATTTTCCCCTCCTGCCAACTGTGGCACTAGGGGAGTGGTATACCTGATGGTCTGTGCCTGTAACGCGTTTTACATTGGCAAGACCATCAGGGAACTACGACAGCGCCTAGGAGATCATGTATATTACTCCACTAATGGTAAGCTTACTACCATAGGACGACATATTGGTTTATACCATAAATTCCAACCCGAAAATGTCAAATTTCTGGCCCTAGAAGTCATCCCACAAGATCCAAGAGGAGGTAATTGGGACCGAGAGATCCTTAGACGTGAAACACTATGGATCGAACGTCTCAATGCCCTCACTCCCCCTGGCTTAAATGAGGCTCAATCATATAAACATTTTTTATAATTAAATATCATTTCTAATTGTTTACACTGCCCGTTGCAGCCCCGGAGAACTCTCCACAAGAAAGATGTTGTTTTTGCTGTCTTGTCTGTTGCTCCGTATAATATTTTTGCTGTTGTTATCATACTCTTGTTAGTAAAATGTGTCTACTTCAGGACAACAGTTTTAGCGGGTGTTTTCTTTTCCTCCACTTCCCCTTTTTCGTTTTCACGCTTACCTGTATGGTAGGTGAGTGTGTGTTTCATAATTATCATTTTTTTTTCTTGCCATACTATAGTGGGGTCCCACAATGTTGCCGACAGTGAATAGGTAGGCTTTCCAGTAGTTTTCATTGGTCGGACATCGTGGTCCCCCACTCTGTTTATATCTATTACAAATGTCTTGTTTCATATTTTATATGTTGTATTCCCTCTGACTCCCATACTATCTGGACAGTCCAGTCAGGGGGTGCTTGAGGAGCTTACATGCTCCCCCCATGGGACGGATAAGTGATGTCCAAAGGTTTCCTGATATGATGATCCCATCTATATGGGTAATATCTATGTGATTCCCTTTCTGCCCCGATGTTTCATAATACCCGGTGCAGAAGTCGTGCGTGCGCAACTCCACGAGATGCGCGCGCACCCTTGGCCATCAGACCCGGCAAGCTTGCGTCCACTCAGAGGGATGGACGGGTGGGCGTTCCCCTTTTGGACAGCGCGCTCCGCCCCTTCCTCTCCCTGGCATCGGCTTCGTTTTCTTAGCTTCTGCCAGGTTGATGTGCGCGCGCGCAGTCTTTTTGGCGCCTGCGCACTGAGAAGGGACGTGCGACGGTCAGGGAGCACACTGATGACACTCCCTGACTTCCGAGTTGGGGGTTTTTATGGCGCCGGTCCGGCGTTTGTCAACAGAGCGGCAGCAGCTGGGCGGACGATCGCATCCTTTCACTGTAGGTAGGTCGTAACTGCGGTAGTTAACCTTTTTCAACCTCAAATGCTTACCCTATTCAGCTCCTTTCGATATTAGAATGCTCGGTGGGTAAAGATGTTTATTATACCATCACCCACTGAGTTATGCTCTCCCTTACTGTCAGTCTAACACTACTGTTTGTAGCATCCTCGCCTTGAACTTTATTGCGGTTCTGGGACAGTGAAACTGACCCTTTTCTTTTAAATAAACTTTGCTAGCCGAGTCAGCTTTGGATACTCTGAATTTTGATGGCAAGTCTCTATATAGTGCATCTACATAAACCCTAGCCGTCCCAGCTGCGAGTTATTTCTCGAACTGTGTGGGGTATGTAATCAATTGCTTGGTAAATTGCACCATTCATTTAATCTTTCACTTTTGGTGTCTTTGCCTGGTGGTGGGTGCCCAGTTCTGGGCCAATCCTCAAATTTTTCTCTCTCCTTGTTTTCTCCCTTTCGGTATCTTGGTTTAACCACTATTTTCTAGTTTTGCCTCTTCCTCTTTTTCTCTTTCTTTCTCTTTCTTCTTTTAAAATGGGGAATTTTTCTAACAAATTGAACATCAATTTATTCTGCTTCCAGCTGATAACTGCCTCTGCCGCTACTGCTGTTTTACCCCCCTTGTCCGTCCCCAGGGGGGTGTCCCTGTTCTTTGGTTCAGGGCACCTCACTAAATTGCCCCCCCTGCCCTTTTTGGATCTGTCTTTTTACATGGGTGAGTCATTGGCTTTTATAAACCTTGTTGCTTAATGATATTGTTATTTCATTTTCATTTTTTTTGCTTTCTGTATATTAAAATGTTCCTTTAATAAATCATTATTATATTTTATCAGATTGTACGGGTGACGCCTCTTGAGAAAGCGACGCTCTGTCGCGAAACTAGTCGAGGAAATACGTCAAAAAAACCCTGTATCCAATGACCTTTTCCTCCTTTGAAATGGCATTATACTCCACTGTAATATTTCTCTGTAATGTTTTTGTAATACTTCTTGAGATGTATGTTTGTCTCTTGGAATTGTTTTCCTCCTTTTTTTTGTGATGTTATCTTTAACTAATATTTTCAATAAATGTGTTTTTAGAAAAATACTTTTTCCAAACGATTCTACTTCTATGGTACCGCAATAGTCCCCCTTCTTCCCTTTTTGGTTGCTCATAGATGTCCTCTTTTGAGCTCCCTATATTTTCTTCTACTAAAATTTTATTTAATAAAACTCAAGCTCATCACATAACACTCACATTTAATATGTTTAAAAACCTATTGAGATGTGCTGATATGTGGGGTGAGATTGTCACCTGTATTCCGGTCTGCAGTCCCGGTGTACAACGATTTCCGCTGTCCAGGAGGGAGAGAGGAACTTGGCTGACTGATGCGGAAGGAACCAGGAAGTGTTGTGGAGAAATAGGACAGGGGAAAACACCGTACACCAGGACTGCAGACCGGAATACAGGTGACGATCTCACCCCACAATGTGCAGAACCGAAAGATCCGACATAAGCAATTGCTTTATTTTCGTTTTCGTTATCGACAACAGTTTGATATAGATAGGAGATTCGACATGCCGCTGACAATAGCAATCTGTGTCCGTCAAATCTGCCTAACCTTAGCTCTATTAGTCCAAGATTATTCGACATAGAGAGAAAAGATTCAACATTATAGAGGCAATAGCAAAAAAGGTCGAATGTGCCTAACCTAACTCTATTAGTCCAAGATTATTTGACATAGAGAGAAAAGATTCAACATGAATATTCGACGAAGCAGTCGCCGCAAGTCGACATTTATGGTCAAATGCTCCGCCCATAGGCTAGAGAAGAATTCTAATGTTGGTTACCTAGTAATAATAATTTATAAATATAATTATTACTAGTGTCATACAACATTAGAATTCTACTATAGCTTGTAGGTGGAACATTCGACTGAAAATGTACGATTGCGGCATCGTACAGTTTAGCTGCTCCATCGAATCTTCTTAGAACATTCGACAGACACCATAAGCCTTCAATGACAGATTTGACATTAATTATTTCAGATATTCGGACTAATGCATTTTTTAACAAAATGAAATAAATAAAAACGAATTTCAGGAGTAAATAAATGTATTTTTTGGGCAAAAACTAAATTCCGAAACAAAATATTTCAGTATGCACATGTCTATCAAATACTTGTTCTCCCCACTGTTGGTGTTTTTTACAATTTACAACACACAGCTCTTTATTGTGATTTGTTTGTTTGTTGTTTGGTTACTGGTTTGCGCAGGTTTGGAACCAATTGGTTCCTATATTTTCTTTCATATCTAGGCCATTGTTTCACAATGTTAGAGACCCTTTAAAGACTGGCAATGTACCATGGATTACTAGTTCGTTTAACCTCTATAGTTGGCTGTATACTTGAAAGTTTTTGCTAAATAATAATCTTTAAAGAAATAATCAGCATGGATGCACCAAAGATCAAACAAATTTCTTTTTATGAGGAGGTCAGCAAAAACTTAGACAAAAGAGAGGCTGCGGATGTAGTATACTTGGATTTTGCCAAAGCGGCAAATTCTAGTACACTCAGGCCAAGATTTACAACTTTTTTAGATAAAGTCTGTTGTCTCTTTCACAGACTTGGAAAGCAGTAACAGGTGTAGAAAAATTGGGCTTTAGGTATTGGTGGTGTCTTTACACCGTAACCCTATATAGGTACTCTAGAAAAAAAAAAAATCTGTTTGTATTTGTATGTTTTGTTAAGAAAAATAACAATAACCTCAAAAGAGAAGTTTCAAAATAAGTTTACAAAACTAATTTGGAAATTGCTTTATTCTGTCATCTTGCCATCTTCTTTCTCCTCTTCTACTCCCTATATATACAATACATTGATACACCTTATTAAAACTTCTCCAAGATGTCCAGACAATGCCCCATCGATATACTCTTCTGTATTGGCAAGCTTCAGTTCATTTAGCCATCCACCGAGACCAGTTATCCCTTGTATTCCATACCCCATCTGAGTTTCACCATTACTGCCTTACCATTAAGGTAATTAAGGAATGGTTTGGGGTTTTGTGGCAAACTCCTTCGGCTGCTGAAGCCACTGCTGATCTACAGACAGGTGACAGGAAGAAAAAATTCCCCATGGAATGCTCTGAGAACACACAGCCAGAGAGAGCAGGAAATGGCGAGAGGTACTCTTGATGAAAGCAAGAATTGGCCCTTCTGTAAACAGTTGAAAGTATATGCACCTATCAAACAATTGCAGAAAAATTGGGCTTTGGGTGTTGGTAGTGCCTTTACACTGTAACCCTATAGAGGTACATTTGATGAAACAAATTGGCTTTTCTGTAAAAAAAAAATGTAAATTATATTTACCTGTCAAACAGGTGCAGAAAAATTGGTCCTGGGGTGTAATTGTGCCCATGAAACCTATACCAAAAATGAATCAGCAACATTGGCATCAGGTGTTTGATAGCTGCTGCTAATTCAGCACTGATTTCATTTTCTATGGACAGACACAATCTTTTATCTGTCACAAAACCTCCGGCAGCACTGAATGCCCATTCAGAAAGTACGCTGGATGCAGGACAGCCCAGCAGCTCAATTATGTACTGGACAAGTTCTGGCCAGTGGTTTATTCTCATGACCCAGTAACCCAGTGGATTGTCTACTGGAAAGCTCTCCATGTCTGTTTTCACCTATAAATAATCTTCCACCATATGATGCAGATGCTGCTGATGGGATGTGGAAACCTATAGCTCTGGACTAAAATTGTTTTGAAATGCATCACTGAGATGGCCCCCTTCTCCATCGCTCCTCCTTTGACCAACACAAGCCTCAAAACTAGCTTTTTCATGAGACTGTAACCTACCAGAGACTAAAAAGGTCTTACATAAACCCGTCCTTAACCACTTGCCGACCGCCGCACGACGATGTACGTCGACAGAATGGCACGGGCAGGCATAAGGGCTTACATGTACGTCCTTGCCTGCCCGCGGGTCGGGGGCCCGATCGGTGCCTGCGGCGGTCGGTATTCGTTCGGGAGCGATCCCGGACGAGGGGACGGCCATTCATTCATGGCCACCCCCTCGCGATCGCTCCCGACGAATGAAAATGCTCGGTGACATCACTTCCTCTCCTGTAATGTAAACACAGGCAGAGGAAGTGAAGTAATCTCTCCTCGTGTCGGTCTTTTTCGTTCCGGCACCGAGAAGAGAGGATCGTGAGTTGCACCCAACACTACACTTACAGTAGAACACGCCAGGCACACTTTTCACCCCCCTGATCACCCCCCAATCACCCCCCAATCACCCCTGCCCCCCCAGTCACAGTGACACCAATTGCATTTTTTTTTATTTTTCTTTTTTTTTTTTTGCATTGGTGTCATTTGTGACTGTAATAACTGTTAGGGCAGTTAGGGCTAGCCCCCTTTAGCTCTAGGGTGCCCCCCTAACCCCCCAATAAAGGTTTAACCCCGTGATCAACCCCCGTCGCCAGTGTCACTAATAAGCGATCGTTTTTCTGATCGCTGTATTAGTGTCACAGGTGACGCTAGTTAGGCAGGTAGGTATTTAGGTTCGCTGCAGCTTTTTATAGCGTCAGGGACCCCCATATACTACCGCATAGCCCCCTGATTGCCCCCCAGTTAACCCTTTCACCAGTGATCACCATATAACTGTTACAGGTGACGCTGGTTGGTTAGTTATTTTTTTTTTTGTTTCAGGGCACCCGCCATTTATTACCTAATAAAGGTTTAACCCCCTGATCACCCGGTGGGTGATATAAGTTTGAGGGTCAGATAAGGCCTGCGTCGCCCCAGCGTCAGGTTAGTGCCAGTACCGCTAACACCCACGCGCAAAGCATACACCTCCCTTAGTAATATAGTATCTGATCAGATCTATATTAGCGTTGCCAGCATTTTAGGTTTCCCAAAACGCATTGTTAGCGGGATCAGCCCAGATACCTGCTAGCACCTGCGTTTAGCCCCTCCGCCAAGCCCAGCCCAGCCCACCCAAGTGCAGTATCGATCGATCACTGTCACTTACAAAACACAACACACATAACTGCAGCGTTCGCAGAGTCAGGCTTGATCCCTGCGATCGCTAACAGTTTTTTTTGTAGCGTTTTGAAACAGTCGCTGACAGGCTAGGTGCTTTTTTACCTGTGAGTCTCACTAGTGTACCCCTGAATTTAGAGCCCAAAATGGCAAAGCGAAGGTACACTAGTGAAGAGGCCTACACGTTTCTGAGCATGACAGATAGTGAAGAGGACGTCACTCATCTGTCAGATTCAGGCTCAGAATACGATCCTGTAGAGGACAGCGGCTCCATGACAGATAGCTCTGACGACGAAAATGAGGCCTCTGTTAGGGACAGGTGTGCCCGATCCCGAATGTATTCTGTTGTTGAGGTGCATAAACCGCAGGCCACTCGTATGGAGCAGAGACGTACTAGAGCCGCTCATCCTTCTGGTGAACTGGCAAGCACCAGCGGCCTAGTACACCCTGGACCTACATCCAGCACTGCAGTAACACGTGGTGACGTGGCGAGTCCCATAAGTGCAGTTCAAGCTGGCGAGGTGGCAAGCACAAGTAGTGTCCCGCTGCCACCAAGAAGAAGACAAAGACAGGCCCGTTGTACCCATAGTGCCCTTCCTGCAGAATTCGCCAATCCTATTTGGGTGCCCACCACTTCTGCAGAACCCGTACTTCCCCCATTCACTGGCCAACCTGGCATTAACGTGGAAACAGTTGATTTTACGACACTTGACTTTTACTCACTGTTTTTCACCGAAGATCTCTATAGATCTATTGTGGACCAAACCAATTTGTACGCTGCTCAACACATCGCCACTATTCCCCAGTCCGCCCTTGCCAGACAATGGAAACCAGTTACGGTTTCCAAATTTAAAATCTTTCTGGGCCTCTCCCTCAACATGGGCATAACCAAAAAGAGTGAGTTGCGGTCATATTGGTCCACTGACCCAATTCACCATATGCGCGTGTTCTCTGCTTCCATGTCCAGGGCACGATACGAGCAGATTTTGCGGTTCATGCACTTCAGCGACAATGAACTCTGTCGTCCTCGTGGAGACCCTGAATACGATCGGCTCTACAAAATTCGGCCCCTCATAAACCACTTCAACCAACGTTTTGCAGACTTGTTTACTCCCGATCAAGTTGTCTGCGTTGATGAGTCCCTGATTAAGTTTTCTGGTCGCTTGTCATTCAAACAATACGTCCCCAACAAGCGTTCCAGATACGGGGTCAAGATGTATAAGCTCTGTGACAGGGCCACAGGCTATACACGTAGTTTCATGGTTTATGAGGGTAAAGATAGTCACGTAGAGCCGGAGAACTGCCCTGACTACATAGGAAGCGCTGGCAAGATAGTGTGGGACATGGTGTCACCCTTATTCGGAAAGGGGTACCACTTGTACGTGGACAATTATTACACAAGCGTGCCACTGTTTAGTCACTTGTTTGATCAGCAGATTGGAGCATGTGGCACCGTGCGACCTAATCGCCGGGGCTTTCCCCAGCGGCTTGTAGAGTCCCGTCTTAGGCTGGGGGAGAGAGCCTGCTTGCGCAGTAATAATTTGCTCGCTATGAAGTGGAGGGATAATAAGAATGTTTTCGTTCTTACCTCCCTTCATGCAGACACGACGGTCCAAATTCCTACGGTGACTGGTATTGTGGAGAAACCCCTCTGTGTCCACAAATATAACCTTAACAGGGGAGGGGTGGACCTCAATGACCAGTTGTTGGCGCCGTATCTAGTTGCCCGTAAGTCCAGACGCTGGTACAAAAAAGTGTCTGTTTATTTATTCCAATTGGCTATACTGAATGCTTATGTACTACACAAAGCTTCAGGACGGACTGGATCCTTCCTCAAATTCCAGGAGGATATCGTCAGAGCCCTTCTGTATCAGGCGGTGCTCCACCTCACCTTCCCCTACCAGATGCAGTAAGCCGGCTGCATGAGAGGCATTATTCTTATGTCCTCCCGAGTACCCCTACCCAACAAGCCCCCCAAAGAAAATGTCGTGTCTGCAGAAAGCGCGGATTTAGGCGTGACACCCGTTCTTATTGTCCACGCTGTCCTGGCAATCCTGGTCTTTGTCAGGGTGAGTGTTTTGAACGCTACCATGAACTAGTTGAGTATTAGCGTAGGGTACAGCATTGCACAGGCTAGGCACACGTTCACAGGGTCTCCCAAGATGCCATCACATTTTGAGAGACCCAAACCGCTGGAACCGTTACAACAGAAGTGTTAAAGTTACATAAAAAAGTGTTAAAAAAAAAAAAAAGTAAAAAAACCAAAAAATATATAAAATAAAAAAACCAAAAATAGTTGTCGTTTTATTGTTCTCTCTCTCTCTCTCTATTCTCTCTCTATTGTTCTGCTCCTTTGTACTGTATTCTATTCTGCAATGTTTTATTGTTAACCATTTTTTGTTTTCAGGTACGCCATTCAGCTGTAGCGTGGATTTATTTATCTTGACAGCAACAGCGTTTGCTCCCACGATACGTAAAGCCACGACTCCAGCGCTGTCGGAGGTGATTTCACCACCACAGTTAAAAAAGAGCATATATGCCGAAGCATGGGGGCATAAGGGGTGGAGGAGCGATTTTGCTCCTAATGCCACGTACATACAGTCAAAATTCCGACGGAGGGCTTGCCCGTGGAAAAGTTTGAATGTATGTACGTGGCATAACTTTTTTGCAGGAGGATGCCCCCATGCTTCGGCATATATATATTTTAGGCACAGATTGTGTTAAATGTGTTATTTTTTGCTATTTTTTTTGTATTTGCTTTGCAGGTATGGTACGTCTTACTGTTATACTGTAATGTTACTTTGTTTTATTGTTAACCATCATTTGCTTAGCAGGTACGCCATTCAGTTGCAGCGCGGATTTATTTATCTTGACAGCAACAGCGTTTGCTCCCATGATACATAAAGCCGCAACTCCAGCACTGTCGGGGGTGATTTCACCACCACAGTTAAAAAAGAGCATATATGCCGAAGCATGGGGGCATAAGGGGTGGAGGAGCGATCTGCTCCTACCTTTTGCGGGAGGATGCCCCCATGCTTCGGCATATATAAATGGTGCATGTATGCCCACCATTAGAAGTGGGTGGATGAAGGGAGGTATCTAATGGTGGGCATACCCACCGATCAATATATTTTTTTCGTTCAGCCCACAGGCTGCATGAAAAAAAAATTACAATAAGCTTCTAAATGTTGTGCATAAAATGCCAGGACAGTTCAAAACCTCCCCAAATGACCCCATTTTAGAAAGTAGACACCCCAAGCTATTTTCTGAGAGGCATGTCGAGTCCATGGAATATTTTATATTTTGACAAAAGTTGTGGAAAAAATACATTATTATTTTTATTTTTATTTTTTTGCACAAAGTTGTCATTAAATGATATATTGCTCAAACATGCCATGGTTATATGTAAAATTACACCCCAAAATACATTCTGTTGCTTCTCCTGAGTACGGGGATACCACAAGTGTGAGACCTTTTGGGAGCCTAACCACGTACGGTACCCCAAAATCCAAGCACCACCTTCAGGATTTCTAAGGGTGTAAATTTTTGATTTCATTCCTCACTGCCTATCACAGTTTCGGAGGCCATGGAATGCCCAGATAGCACAAAATCCCCCCAAGTGACCCCATTTTGGAAAGGAGACACCCCAAGCTATTTGCCGAGAGGTATGGTTAGTATTTTGCAGACCTTCATTTTTGTCACAAAGTTTTGAAAATTGAAAAAAAGAAAAAAAATATACATTATTTTTTTTTTTCTTCATTTTCAAAAACAAATGAGAGCTGCAAAATACTCACCATGCCTCTCGGCAAATAGCTTGGGGTGTCTACTTTCCAAAATGGGGTCATTTTGGGGGGTTTTGTGCTATTTTGGCATTTTATGGCCTTCAAAACTGTGATAGGTAGTGAGGTGTGAAATCAAATATTTACACCCTTAGAAATCCTGAAGGCGGTTCTTGGTTTTCGGGGCCCCGTACGCGACTAGGCTCCCAAAAAGTCCCACACATGTGGTATCCCCGTACTCAGGAGAAGCAGCAGAATTTATTTTGGGGTGTCATTTCACATATGCCCCTGGCATGTGTGAGCAATATATCATTTAGTGACAACTTTGTGAAAAAAAAATAAAAAAAAATAAAAGTTTGTACTTTTCCCGCAACTTGTGGCAAAATATAAAATATTCCATGGACTCAACATGCCTCTCAGCAAATAGCTTGGGGTGTCTACTTTCTAAAATGGGGTCATTTGTGGGGGTTTTGTGCCATCTTGGCATTTTATGGCCTTCAAAACTGTAATAGGTAGTGAGGCGTGAAATCAAAAATGTACGCCCTTAGAAAGCCTGAAGGCGGTTCTTGGCTTTCGGGGCCCCGTACGCAGCTAGGCTCCCAAAAAATCCCACACATGTGGTATCCCCGTACTCAGGAGAAGCAGCAGAATTTATTTTGGGGTGTCATTTCACATATGCCCATGGCATGTGTGAGCAATATATCATTTAGTGACAACTTTGTGAAAAAAAAAAAAAAAAAAAAAAGTTTGTAATTTTCCCGCAACTTGTGGCAAAATATAAAATATTCCATGGACTCAACATGCCTCTCAGCAAATAGCTTGGGGTGTCTACTTTCTAAGGCGGTGCTTGGTTTTCGGGGCCCCGTATGCGGCTAGGCTCCCAAAAAGTCCCACATATGTGGTATCCCCGTACTCAGGAGAAGCAGCAGAATTTATTTTGGGGTGTCATTTCACATATGCCCATAGCATGTGTGAGCAATATATCATTTAGTGACAACTTTGTGAAAAATTTATAAAGTTTGTAATTTTCCCGCAACTTGTGGCAAAATATAAAATATTCCATGGACTCAACATGCCTCTCAGAAAATAGCTTGGGGTGTCTACTTTCTAAAATGGGGTCATTTGTGGGGGTTTTGTGCCATCTTGGCATTTTATGGCCTTCAAAACTGTGATAGGTAGTGAGGAGTAAAATGACATATGTATGCCCTTAGAAATCCTGAAGGCGGTGCTTGGCTTTCGGGGCCCCGTACGCGGCTAGGCTTCCAAAAAGTCGACCACATGTGGTATCCCCGTACTCAGAAGAAGCAGAATTTATTTTGGGGTGTCATTTCACATATGCCCATGGCATGTGTGAGCAATATATCATTTAGTGACAACTTTGTGAAAAAAAAAAAAAAAAAAAAAAGTTTGTAATTTTCCCGCAACTTGTGGCAAAATATAAAATATTCCATGGACTCAACATGCCTCTCAGCAAATAGCTTGGGGTGTCTACTTTCTAAAATGGGGTCATTTGGGGGGGTTTTGTGCCATCTTGGCATTTTATGGCCTTCAAAACTGTAATAGGTAGTGAGGCGTGAAATGAAAAATTTACGCCCTTAGAAAGCCTGAAGGCGGTGCTTGGTTTTCGGGGCCCCGTATGCGGCTAGGCTCCCAAAAAGTCCCACATATGTGGTATCCCCGTACTCAGGAGAAGCAGCAGAATTTATTTTGGGGTGTCATTTCACATATGCCCATAGCATGTGTGAGCAATATATCATTTAGTGACAACTTTGTGAAAAATTTATAAAGTTTGTAATTTTCCCGCAACTTGTGGCAAAATATAAAATATTCCATGGACTCAACATGCCTCTCAGAAAATAGCTTGGGGTGTCTACTTTCTAAAATGGGGTCATTTGTGGGGGTTTTGTGCCATCTTGGCATTTTATGGCCTTCAAAACTGTGATAGGTAGTGAGGAGTAAAATGACATATGTATGCCCTTAGAAATCCTGAAGGCGGTGCTTGGCTTTCGGGGCCCCGTACGCGGCTAGGCTTCCAAAAAGTCGACCACATGTGGTATCCCCGTACTCAGAAGAAGCAGCAGAATGTATTTTGGGGTACAATTCCACATATAACCATGGCATGTGTGAGCAATATATCATTTAGTGACAACTTTGTGTAAAAAAAAAAAAATTTTTTTGTCATTATTCAATCGCTTGCGGCAAAAAAATAAAATATTCAATGGGCTCAACATGCCTCTTATCAATTTCCTTAGGGTGTCTACTTTCCAAAATGGGGTCATTTGGGGGGGGGTTTGTACTGCCCTGCCATTTTACCACCTCAAGAAATGAGATAGGCAGTCATAAACTAAAAGCTGCGTGAATTCCAGAAAATGTACCTTAGTTTGTAGATGTGACAACTTTTGCGCAAACCAATAAATATATAATTATTGACTTTTTTTTTACCAAAGACATGTGGCTGAATACATTTTGGCCTAAATGTATGACTAAAATTGAGTTTATTGGATTTTTCTAATAACAAAAAGTAGAAAATATCATTTTTTTTCAAAATTAGCTTTTTACATTTATATCGCAAAAAATAAAAATCGCAGAGGCAATCAAATACCATCAAAAGAAAGCTCTATTTGTGGGAAGAAAAGGACGCAAATTTCGTTTGGGTACAACATTGCATGACCGCGCAATTACCAGTTAAAGCAGCGCAGTGCCAAAGTGTAAAAAGACCTCTGGTCATTTACCAGCAAAATGGTCCGGTCTGAAGGTGGTTAAGGTGTCTTCAATAGAGGTCGACCGATATATCGGCCGGCCGATATATCGGCCAATATTTGCTGTTTTTTTATTAATCGGCATCAGCCGATTGTGCTGATAAAAAGGCAGATTTAGAACAGCGCGACTTGGAAAGACTTCTGTAAAGCCTCATACACACGATAGGACTTTGTACAAACTTTCCCTTGGATTTTTGTACAAAGGGCGTCGGCCCTGAACTTGTATTGCATACACACAGCAGGACTTTTTCAGCCAACTTTCACCAAATCATGTGGTTTTTCTGCTCTTTACCGCCACCTTTGGTCAACTTCTGTATTGTTGGCTGATCTTTTGCATTGGTTCTGAGCATGCCTGTTTGTACTTTGTACAAAAGTCCTATGGTTTTCTGTACACACAATCAGACTTTGCTCCATCGGACTTTTGTTGCCAGAAAGTTTGTCCGTTCGCACAGCCAACAAAAGTCAGATGAAAACCAAAAAAGTTTGTCCGATGGAGCGTACACACAGTCGGATGTTGCTCCAAAACAGCTAATTTGCATGTTTGTTGTTAAAAAGTCTGATCGTGTGTATGGGCCTTTATAGAAGTCAGTGTAAGTTGCCTGAGTCGTCATAGAAACGACTTTCCTCCTCTCTGGGCAGCCTGCCAAGAAAAGAACAAAAAGATACAATGTTTACACTTGAATGAATGAAATCATCTCAGTGTGTACAAGTTCTCAGTTTAACCATTTAAAGACTAAATCTTTTCTGACACTTGTTGCTTACAAGTAAAAATCCAGTATTTTCTGCCAGAAAATCACTTAGACCCCCCAAAAATGATATATATTTTTTTAGCAGAGATCCTAGGGAATAAAATAGCGGTCGTTACAATATTTTATGTCACACGGTATTTGCGCAGAGGTCTTTCAAATGCATTTTTTTGGGAAAAAAATACACTATTTAAAAAAAAAAAAATGTAAAAACAGTAAAGTTAGCCTATTTTTTTTTCGTCCAAAAGTTTTGACTACTGTTTTTTTTTTTATCTAAATCATACATACAAGTAAACTGATTAGAGGTTTGTTTTGTTTAATAAATGTTTAAATGTAAGAAATTTTCTGTATCACTTATGAAGGCCGCTTTCACAATGGAGCGGGCAGGCGTTGATGGTAAAACGCTGCAAGTTTTAGCGGCTCTTTACCATCATTTTAGCGGCGCTATTTGGCTGCTAGTGGGGCACATAAAACCCAGCTAGCTGCCGAGGAAGAGGTTAAATGCACCCGTGAAGCACCGCTGCCAAATCGCATTGCATGTGCTTCGGCAGTGGTGCCCATTCATATCAATGGGCAGGAGTGGTGGAGGAACGGTATACACCACTCTAAACGTGCGGCTTGCAGGACTTTTTTTTAAGATCCTGCCAGCGCATCGCCTTAGTGTCCGTTCACACTACCGCGACTTGTCAGGTGACTTAGTCGCCTGACAAGTCGCGCTCCGTTCTTTACTATGGAACCGTTCTAATAGGAGCGACTCAAGTCGCTCCGACTTAGAAAAAGGTTCCTGTACTATTTTTGGGGCGACTTCAGGCGACTTGCATTGACTTCTATACAGTCGTCGTTTTGCAAGTCACTGCTGAAGTCGTGTGCAGGTCGCGTCTGTGAGTCGAGCTGCAAGTCGTGTCGCCCCTGTGTGAACGGGCACTCAGTGTGAAAGCACTCTGTCTTTCACACAGACTGCAGGGGAGCCGTTACAGGCGCTATTTTTAGCCCAAAAGCACCTGAAAAATGTCCCAGTGGGAAAGGTGTGTTCGATTTTATGAGATCAAGGGGGATTCAAAAAAAAAAAATCGGCCTAACATATCGGCCCAAAAAAAATCGGCCTAACATATCGGCCCAAAAAAAATCGGCATCATATATCGGCTATCGGCCGCCATGATTTCTAAATATCGGCATCGGCCAGAGAAAAACCCATATCAGTCGACCTCTAGTCTTCAAGATATTTCATCCAGTGCTCACTCTGAGAGGGCAGGATAAGTTCTGAGACTTTCTCCTTGTAACAGTGGTCAAGGAGGGTGTGCCAACCAATAATAATCCTTCTCATTGATGCTACAAATTCTTGGGTCCTTTCGCAGGCTTTGAAGAATAAGGGAGCCCATGTAACACAAGTTTGCGGGGGCATGAGAAGCAGAGTCCTCAGGATAACTGAGGATTACACTGAAACTGCCTCCTACCAGCCCAAGGTGTCTGGGGACTGCAAACCATCTCTTTGGTTTGACGTATGTCTTCCTCTGTTTCAATGCTTCCACTGTGTTCTGTGGCATTGCAAGAATGGTGTCTGCATAAAGTGGGCCTTGAGAGGAAAGAAGGTGCTCCTCTTCCTCCTGCTGCCCTGCCTTGAGTGCCCTGCCATGCCATGCAGAGTATGCTTCAGAAGGAACACGAGAGGGATAGTGTCACTGATGCATGCATTGTCACGGCTCACCGTCCTTGTCTCCTCCTCAAATGGTAACAGTACAGTGCATACATCCTTTATCAGCAGCCATTGGTGTGGGGAAAAAAGCAAATCTCCCCTGAGCCTGTCCTTGTGCCATACTCACATAGGTACTCTTAAGGGCTCTCTTCTATATGTGTAGCTGCTGAAGCATTGCCAAAGTTGAGTTCAACCTGGTGGGCATGTCACAAATCTGGCGGTTTATAGGCAGTTGGAATCCCTGCTAAGTTTCAGCCAACTGAATGCTAGTTCTGTATGGCCACCTGAAATGGCTACAGACTCTTATGGCCCGCCTTAGAAAATCTTGCAAACCTCCGTACCTTTTTAAGAAATGCTGCACCACCAAATTAAAGACATGTGACAGGCATGGCACATGTGTCAACTTTCCATGTTGAAGGGCACAAAGAAGATTAGTGCCATTATCGCACACCACTATTCCTGGCTCAAGCTTTAATGGCGTTAACCACCTCTGGGCCTGCCCCTGCAGAGCTGAAAGAATCTTTGCTCTGCTGTGGCTCCTTCCCCTAGACAGAACAGCTAAAGCGCTGCATTGCATATTTTAGCCTGACTCTTTGAATAGCCCTTTGAACGCTTAGGGGGTACTGGTGGTTCATAGGACAATTCAGCCAAGGAGGGCAAGGAGGAGGAGGAGGAGGGGTGGAGCTGACAGATCTCACATCATCACCACCAGCTGTATGGAAACATGGCAGCAAAACAAGCTCTAGCACTGAGCCCTGTCCTGCATAGTGATGGCCAAACGGTTCGCCCGGCGGTCGTTTTGCGGCGAATTTCGGCTGTTCGCAGTCCGCCTGTTCGGCGGACTATTGGCGCCGTTCGCCCGACGGACTTCCGTGTTTACTGTGTAAAAGAACTTTGACCTATGATGACACATCCATCATGGACAGCCAATTGAGACATTACAGCACATGGACACTTGGACATTCCCCCTAACTTATAAATACACCCGATCCGGCGGCCATTTTACATTCTTTCTTCTGTCACTATAGGGAGAGGTTGCTGTGTGGAGCAGGGAGAGATTGCAGTGACCCAAATCGCTAGCTATTTGGTACACAAAAGTTATTTTCAGGACTGGTATAGGTGTTAGGTGTATATAGGTTTGCTGTGCTACTGATTGTTGCAGCAGCCTGAGTGTCTTTTGTCAGTTTAGAGAAAGGGACAGGGCAGTGTGTCTGCTGTAGGGACAGTCATTTTAGTCATTAGCTGTTACTATCAGGTCCACAAAAGTGCTATTCCAGTTATTGTTCCAGTAGCCTCTGTTTTGTCAGTTTATATAGGGACAGGCAGGAAGCAGTGTGTGAGGCAGTGAGAGTCAGTTTAATCAGTAGCTGTTACTATATTATGTCCACAAAGGTTCTTTTCAGGACTGGTATCAGTGGTATGGTAATAGGCTTGTACACGTATAATATTATTTCTTCCAAATATAGAAAGAATATTATACTTGACTGCTGCCCTTCTGCTGCAGTCTGCTAATCATTCACAACCTACTTGTTCCACAAAGCTCCTTATAAGGACTGGTAATAACCTGGTGTAGGGTGCTACAGTACATAGGGTTGAGTGAGGTACAGTCTGCCATTCTATAAGGACTGGTATAGGTCCACAATACATAGGGTTGAGGTGCACTGCTGCTGACCGCTGCCCTATACTGCAGCAGTCCTTCATCGGTATAGGGACTGACGTACAGTCTGCTAATCACTCACACACAACCTACTTGTTCCACAAAGGTCCTTATAAGGACTGGTAAGGTATAGGGTACTACAGTACATAGGGTTGAGTGAGGTACAGTCTGCCATTCTATAAGGACTGGTATAGGTCCACAATACATAGGGTTGAGGTGCACTACTGCTGACCGCTGCCCTATACTGCAGCAGTCCTTCATCGGTATAGGGACTGAGAGTTTTGTCACAGGGTCATTTAAAAAATGACAGGCAGAGGAAGAGGCAGGCCCTTCCGCAGGGGTGGTAGGGCAGGAGCAACAGGCTTGAGCCAAAGTGGGAAGTTGCAGAAGGTGCGTTCAATTACTTTAAAGGATGCACCAGACTTGGTTGAGTGGCTCACTCAGCCTTACTCTTCTGCACCATCCTCATCCTCTCGATCTGCACCCTCTTCTTCACTCTCTGCTATGTGCATGCCCAAAGACACTACCACCAACAACACCACCACCACATACCTTCCGCTTGAGTCACAGGAATTATTTTCCAATCCATATGAAGACATTTCTGATGCGCAGCCACTCTTGGTATTGGATCAGGAAGAGGAGGTAGCAACAACCGCTACTCAGCAGTCTGACGACAGTACCCAGATCAGCCCAAGGAGGAGGTTGGTCCCCGGTGTTGCTGCCTACTCCGAGATCTCTACTTATTGCGGTGGAGAAGGTGACGTCGACGATGACGTGTCTAGTGATGTCACGTGGGTGCCCACAAGAGAGGAAGAGGAGGGGAGTTCAGAGGGAGATATGGACCAGCAGATAGGGAGGAGAAGCAGGAATAACTTGCATTGCACAGGAGGGACAAAGCAGACTGCAAATGTATCAGGAGCGAGTCATCGACCATGTACGGTCACATCTGGCGCTCCCAGGACACCGGCACATGGCTCCGCAGTGTGGGCTTTTTTTAACGTGTCCGCTGCTGACAATAGCGTTGCCATCTGCAATCTTTGCAGTCAAGGCATTATTCGCGGTAAGCCCAACACTAACCTAGGGACGACCGCCTTAAGAAGGCACATGAGCAGCCATCACCGAGCCGAGTGAGAGCAACGGAACACACAAAGCCACACTCCAGGCTCTCACCGTCCAGCCTCGTCTTCTACTTCTCCTTCTCCTCTCTCCTCACAATTGTCCTCCACTCCACCTTCCATCACGCCAAGCTAACGTTTTTCTGCAAAAAGGCAGGCTTCCGTGGGCCTAATGTTCGAGCGTAAAAAAATGATGACGCCGGATAACCCTCTTGCCCAACGGTTGACGGCTGGCTTGTCAGAACTCATAGCCCGCCAACTACTGCCATATAAACTGGTGGACTCGGAGGCCTTTTGCAAATTTGTGGCCATTGGAACACCACAATGGAAGGTCCCAGGAAGGAAGTATTTCTCAGAGAAGGGCATCCCAGAGCTATATGGCCATGTTCAGCGGCAAGTGAATGTATCTCTGGCACACAGTGTCGGTGCCAAGATACATCTGACCACAGACACGTGGTCTAGCAAACACGGGCAGGGACGGTATATCACTTTTACTGCCCACTGGGTGAACCTTCTGACGGCCGTCAAGCATGTAACCCGTGGCACCCGTGTAGATTTGGTTTTACCGCCACGGATTGCATGCAGGCCTGACTCTTCTTCTCCTCTTCCTCCTCCTACTCCATCCTCCTCCCTCTCCTACTCGGCTGACTCCTCCTTTTACGCTGCTAGCGTCTCTTCCGCTGCGCCGCCCAAGCGCCTCAGAACCTATTCGACATGCCAGGTGAGACGTTGCCATGCCGTGCTGCGTCTGTTGTGCCTGGAAGCCAAGAGCCACACTGGCCCGGCACTCCTTTCAGCTTTGCGTTCACAGGCAGATCAGTGGCTAACACCGCTCAATTTGACAGTTGGTAAAGTGGTGTGTGACAACAGTGCCAATCTGCTTAGCGCATTGAAACAGGGCAAAATCACGCACGTGCCATGCATGGCACACGTCTTAAACTTGGTCGTGCAGCGATTCCTTGTCAAATACCCTGGGGTCCAGGACATCTTGCGGCAGGCAAGGAAAATCTCGGCCCATTTCAGAAGATCTTACATGGCCATGGCTCACCTTGCTGACATTCAGCAGCGACACAATCTGCCGGTCAGACGTCTTATTTGCGATTGCCCGACGCGATGGAACTCAACCTTCTATATGCTTGATAGGCTGCTCCAGCAGAAACGTGCAGTTAACGTCTACCTGTATGAACTCTGCGGCAGAACAGGTTCTGGGGAGCTGGGTTTTTTTTCACCGCGCCAGTGGCTGCTCATGCGCGACGCATGCAGACTTCTGCGCCCATTTGAGGAGATCACCAAACTGGTCAGTCGCAGCCATGGCGCCATCAGTGACATGGTACCTTATGCCTTCTTTATGGAGCGTGCATTGCGTCGTGTCATTGATCAAGCTGTGGAGGAGCAGGAGCGGGAAGATGAGGAAGTCGCAATGCTGGATGAATTCCCAGGGGGGGCTACTCTATCTGAGACAAGTCAACAATAGGAGTCTGAAGAGGAGTCAGAGGAGGATGGTGCCGGGGCGGATGAGGAGGAGCAAGAAGAGCATGCTTTAAACCTTTCTGGGATCCCTGTTGTGTGTAGATGGGGAGAGGAGAATGAAGAGGACGACATTATCCTGGATGATGAGCAGGAGCCAGGCCACCACACCGCTTCCACTTTAGTGCAAATGGGGGCCTTCATGCTCCAGTGTTTTAATAGGGACCCCCGTATAAAAAGCATAAGGGTCAAGGACCAGTACTGGGTGGCAACGTACTTAGACCCCCGGTACAAACACAAAATGGCGGAAATGTTACCCCTGTCACAGAGGGCTGGCAGAATGGAGCACTTCCAGGCCTTGCTTCGAGAAATGCTGCATTCTGCCTTTGCGTGCGCTGGCAGAGGAGCAATTCCCACTCCCAGAGAAGGAGTTGCGGGTACCAATCCAACAGCGCCTGCAAGAAGAGGCCGGTTTGAAGATGTGTTGGTGACTTCGGAAATTAGGTCATTCTTTCAGCCGACCCATCGACAGGTGTCATCCGGATCCAGCATCAGGGAACGCCTAGACCGTCAGGTGTCCGACTACATCAGGATAACGGCCAATGTGGACGCTCTGAGTTGTGATGAACCCCTGGACTACTGGGTGGGCAGGCTTGACCTCTGGCCAGAGCTTGCCCAATTTACAATCGAACTGTTGGCTTGCCCCTCATCCAGTGTCCTGTCCGAAAGGACGTTCAGCGCAGCAGGGGGGATCGTGACCGATAAGCGTACTCGCCTAGCTCACGGCGGTGTTAACTACCTCACATTTCTAAAAATGAATGAGGCATGGATCTCAGAGGAATTCAACACATGTGACCAGTAGACCATGTATATGTCTATAAACAATTTTTTTAATAGAGCACAGAGACCTTCTTTCTTCATTTGGCTCACTTCCTTGTCCAAAAAAAGCACACCGTACTATATGCCCATACCCCCCTCTTTGAAGAGGTTGAGCGGTGTCATATTTCTACTGGGGCTGCTTATTATGAGGGGCTCCCACCATCCCAGTGCTGTGCTGACTTCCTCCTGGGGCTGTACCTCTGCTGTGCATATTTTGAGGTGCTCCCACCATCCCTGTGCTAGGCTCATTATGAGGGGCTCCCACCATCCCTGTGCTGTGCTGACTTCCTCCTGGGGCTGCTTATTATGAGGGGCTCCCACTATCCCTGTGCTATGCTGACATCCTCCTGGGGCTGCTTATTATGAGGGGCTCCCACTATCCCTGTGCTATGCTGACATCCTCCTGGGGCTGCTTATTATGAGGGGCTCCCACCATCCCTGTGCTATGCTCATTATGAGGGTCTCCCACCATCCCTGTGCTATGCTCATTATGAGGGGCTCCCACCATCCCTGTGCTATGCTGACTTCCTCCTTGGGCTGCTTACGGTGCAGGTGTCAGTGCTGTATATCACGGTGCTGATGTCAGTACTCTCTATCACGGTGCTGCTGTCAGTCCTGTATATCCCGGTGCTGGTGTTAGTGCTTTATGTCACGCTGCTGATGTCAGTGCTCTCTATCACGGTGCTGTTGTCAGATGACTCTATCACGGTGCAGGTGTCATTGCTGTATGTCACGCTGCTGGTGATCATCTCCTGCACCCTCTTTGCCTACCCTGACCTTCCCTCTCCTCCATTGCCTTCATGCGCTCCATAGTCCTGAATTGTCACAACAATTTCACATATAAAAAAAGAATGCTTGTAGTTGTCGATCCCAGATTCACCTCATACATGTGTTATGTCATTGGCCATGTGGTGGGACTATGTTTGCACAGCTATTAATTATTTTGTGGCTGCAAATTTGATCTGTAGGTTTGCGAAGTTCGCCTCCCATTGAAGTCAATGGGGCCCGTCGCGAACGTTTCCGGTTTGCGAACTATCGGCCGCGTTCGCGGTCCGCGTTCGCGAAACATCCCGTCGGAACGTCCATCACTAGTCCTGCATCCTTCCTAGTTGCAAGCAGAGTTACCCTGTGTGCTGTGAATGAAATATATCATCCCTGACCACATATTTATATAACAGTAAGGTGGACCTTGTTGCTGACTGCCTTGCACAACAATGCCAAAACATTACCTTCCATGTGATGGTACAGAGCTGGAATGGCCTTGTATGCAAAGAAATAGCGACAAAACCTGCCATTGTACTACATCACATTCTGCAAAATCAAGGAAGGGGCCAGAATCCACCAGATGGAAAGGCATGAGTTGTAAAGCCAGCAATTTGGACAAGCTGGAATTTAGATGCTTGGCATGTGGGTGGCAGGGAGTGTTTTTTTAATTTTTTTTGATGAAGCAGCTAGGGCAGAGAAATGTGCCTGCTATACGCTACAGCTGGTGGTGTGCTGCTGGCAGATGTATTACAAGGACCTGTGACACCCTTTGCTATATCACCATCCCTGTCAGTGGAGACTACTGAGAGTTAACAAGATATAGCGGGGGTAGACATGAAAAGTGAGGAGTGAGGAGGAGAAGAATTGTAACCCTTTTGTGTTGTTTTCAGGTGCTCTTGCCAACGGGCTGAGTGGTGGGAGGTCAAATGCCTTTGCAAGCATGTGGTACCCAATTGGCTCGTGTTTTTGTCATGCTTGATCTGCTTGCAGCAGTGATTCCACATTGAAACAGTGTGATCAGTTGCACATGTGCTAAAAAAGGCCCACACAGCTGAGCTGTGGGACGTGGGCTGTGAGATAACAGATCCTCAATCTGATGGAATAGAGTGGCTGCTCTCTACTGTTCCATGATGGCTACCTCTGGAGGATATCCTACCTCATTGGGGTTGTGCATTCCCCTCCCTTTCTTCCTCTTGCTTCCTCAAGAAGCAAGTGGCTGACACTGTGTTCAAATAATTTAGCTGACTCCTCCATGCATAATGCTGGGGCTATGCAGGACTAACTGTGGACAAGGAAGCAAAATAAGCCACTCTGACAGCTGCAGTGGACTGTGCACTAGTCTTAGCTTGGGTGATGGAGGATGAAAAGGATGAGGATAGTTTAGTAAGCCAGTCCACCACCTCCTCTGCATGCTGTGGCTGGCCCGAGGACGGATCACGTCCACCTTTGCCTGTGGACACAGACGCTACTGGCTCCCTCATAGTGATATGGGAATATCTGCCTCTCCTTGTTGGCCTCCCAGACATGATGGGGGGGCTTATTACCTAAAATGATTAGATACTGGGAAATGTATACTTGGATGCACTTTAACCGGTTCCCGACCAGCGCACGCCGATGTACGTCGGCAGAATGGCACGGGCCGGCATATTGGCGTACAGGTACGTCCAATCTTCAATGCCGCCCTGCCATCGGTCGCGTGCTGGTCGGGAACCCCGTGAGTCTGGTCGCGGGTCCCGCAGACTCGATGGCTGCGGGCATACCCACGATCATCTCACGGGACGGCTGAATGGAGGAAATGCCGTGTAAACAGCATTTCTCCATTCTGCCTAGCAACTAGTGACGCTGATCTCTGCTCCATGTGATTGGAGCAGAGATCAGTGTTCACTAAATGAAAGCCCAACCCCCCCACAGTTAGTAAGTAACACACCCCTAGGAACACTTAACCCCTACACTGCCACCCACTGGTTGACCCCTTCACTGCCAGTGTCATTTACACAGGAATCAGTGCATTTATATAGCAGTGATTACTGTATAAATGATAATGGTCCCAAAAATGTGTCAAAAATGTCCGATGTGTCCGCCACAATGTTGCAGTCACAATAAAAATCGCTGATCGCCGCCATTGCTAGTAAAAAAAAATAATAATAAAACATTATTAATAAAAATGCCATAAAACTATCCCTATTTTGTAAACGCTATAACTTTTGCGCAGACCAATCAATAATCGCTTATTGCGATTTTTTTTACCAAAAATATGTAGAAGAATACGTATCGGCCTAAACTGAGGGAAAAAAATATTTTTTTATATATTTTTGGGGGATATTTATTATAACAAACAGTAAAAAATAATGCGTTTTTTTCAAAATTGTCGCTCTATTTTTGTTTATAGCGCAAAAAATAAAAACCGCAGGGGTGATCAAATACCACCAAAAGAAAGCTCTATTTGTGGGAAAAAAAGGACATCAATTTTGTTTGGGAGCCACGTCACACGACTGCGCAATTGTCAGTTAAAGCGACGCAGTGCCGGATCGCAAAAAGTGGTCTGGTCTTTGACCAGCAAAATGGTCCGGTCTGTAAGTGGTTAATCAATGAAAAGTGGTGTTTGGTACACTTTAAATTGAGGATTGCCGCTGACAGAAACATAAAAACTATAAAAAATAAATAAAAAAAAGGGGGAACAACAGTCAGAAAAACTGTGGCTGACAATTAAAAAAAAGGGGGCAGACGGGACAAAAAAAAAATGCAGCACCCAAAAAAGGGGGGTATACTGCACTGTAAACAAGACTAAATGTTATGTAATGCTGTGTTAAACATTGCACTACAATAACACTACACTCAAAATACACTATACTCACACTGCACGGACACACTACACTACACTCACATTATACTTTACTCACACTACACTAACACTGAACTGACACACTACACTGATACTACACTATACTCATGCTATACTCAGAATACACTAACACTAGACTGACACTCTATGCAATAGACTCTCCTAAGCACTGGTTCTGGGCAACTCGGTCGATTTTTTTGGATCTGGATGCATTCCTAAAAGCACAAAATATAACTGGATATTAATATTTACAGGTAATAATGACAAGGGTAGTTGATCTAGGAAATATCTGATTGCCTCATGAGGAATCAGGAAGGATATTTTTCCCCCACTGGAGTAAATTGATTCATGCTTGATTCATACTTTATTGGAGTTTTCTTTGCCTTCCTCTGGATCAACTGTAGGGTAATATGTGTGTTTGTTTTCTTTGTTTTTTGTTTGTTTGTATTTATTGGTTGAATTAGATGGACTATTTTTTTCTTCAAGCTGTCTAACTATGTAATTCAGTTTGTCATAGAAGTGCTGTCTTGTCTAGGTTCTAGGATGCTTTCTCACAAGGCACATGGCATCCAATACTGCAGGTACATGGCGGGCAAGTAAAAACATTTTGTTATTCAATTATACTTTTTTTTTTTATTCATCCCACAAAAAAGAGAGTTTAAGGTTCCATGCACACTAGCTTAGGTCCACACCTGATGCTGGCTCCTGCCATCTGACAGCTCCACCATCAGATCACCGGTTGACCCCACTCCCTATCACCAGACTATCAAAAGAATGGACCAGTGTTCTTCAAACCCACAGACATGATGTACTATACTTAGTTACAGTTGAACATAATTGGGTATACTTGTAATTTTTGTCATTGCCATCGCCCATAGTGATAAATCAGATATCGTATTTAATACTTTTGCATTTAAAGGTAAAACCTTATTGTTATTGCTAACTCTGCTTTAGATTTTTATCGTCTTCATGTTTCAGCCCCAATGAATGGAAATGAAGAGAAGAAAGGTGAAGACGTGATTATCTTCGAAAGTATTTCTTTACTGAAAGAGTAATTGATGTTTGGAATAACCCTCCAGTAGAGGTAGTGAGTAAGTCAACAGTAAGTGGTTTCAAATATGCATGGGACAAACATAGATCTATATTTAGACAAAAAAAATGTAACAAAAAAATACGTATAAAAAACAAAACAAAAATAAAGGCAGACTCGATAGACAACTTGGTCTTCCTGCCTTTATGTTTCTATGCTAGGGCTTACAGTTCCACAGCAATTGGAAAACCGTAGGTATTCAATTTCCACTTTGGACTTTTATGGAGACCCAAGCCAAGAATGAAATTGAGAATGAAAGAATATTTCCTGGTGTTTACCCTTCAGGAACTGAGAAGCTTAAAATAAAAAAAATGTCTCTCTATGTGGTACCAATTACCTTAATTGTTTTTAATTGACACAATGCCACCCCTGTGTATGGTGGGATGTACAACTATATATAATAGACTTGAAACACATTTTGGTATTCTATGAAGAAGGCTTTGTAGACCGAAATGTGTTAGCGCTTTTGGATTCTGTGTCAGTGTTCGTGTAACCAAAAAGAATGTACATAAAGAAGCTTTGCAAGTTGCTGGCTATCATCATTATGGATTTATGTTCTGAAAAGTGAACACTTAAGCCAAAGCACCAGTCTTCTGTCTCACAAGCCTTAAAAAATTACATTCAGTTTGTATGTGCATAAAAGTGTACACCTCAGGGTATCTTGAGGGTATTGAATGTACACACGCAGCCTGCAAACCTTTGAAAAGGGGTTAAGCACTGTTATTACTGATATTCAGGTTTCTGTTTATTTTCTAGAAATAAAAAATGCCTCAGAAAGCTGGTTTTCTACTATGCCTTTAATGGAATTGAAAAGCCTTATGTTCTAACTAGAGCTTAATATCAACATATTTTACAATCACTCAACTTAATTAGAGGAGAAATACACCCTCTCCACTACTGCTAGCAAAGAAGCTGATTCATTTTGGTTTATCTCTGCAGAAATAGTGATCAAGTGCAGAGCTAATGCTGGTCTCATAATTCGAAAGCCCATCATGTTCTGAAAAATCATATCTAAAATGATGATTTAATACAGATTTATTTGTAAAGAGAAAAAATAAATTATAAAAATGTATATGAATGTCATGTTACTTTTAAAATGTAAGCTAAAATAATAAAAAAAAACTATGTTGATCCCAACCAAGTGTGATACAATGAAGTTTTATTTAAACTGTATGATTGTTATTACATCCATACAGGATATCTGATCTACTTAAAAAATTTACATAATCTGCTTCCTTTAAAATAAATAAAGTCACTGAAGTAAGTATGTATATCACCTTGAACATTTGCCAAGCTTTTCAAATGAAAACTCTGGGTAGGGCAAACTTCTATTTTGGTTTTATCTCTTGGCAGGAAACCCTAATTTGCCTTTCTTGGGCTTGTAAACTAAAAGATGCATTCTGAACAGTTTTCCTATGTAAACTATCATCAGGAAACTGTTTAGCTACAGGCAAAAGACATCGCTTCTAATTTTTGCATTAGAAAACAACATGTAAACTAAAACATCCATAAGACATTTAAAGTTTTCACACTTTCATCCTGTCTGATTCTTGCTTCTTGAATATTTATCATGAACTGCAAGCAAAATGAAATGAAATTCTTCAGAGCAACATTAAAGAAGAACATTTTTTCTAGTTAAATCTTAATAACTAGCTGTGATCTACTTTAATGGCCTGCTGCTCACATAATGTCTACGTTTATTTGTAGTTTTTTTTTTTTTTGCTCACTTCAGGTTTCTGATGTCATATACTTCCTGCAAATAACATAGGCTGCCTGTAGAGAAGTTAGTTCGAAATGACAGTGCAAAAACGTAATTAATTGTGAAAAATATTACTCAAGTGAGTTTATATAGTAAAAGGTAACTATAGTCTTTGTTTTTAAAATAGATTTTAAAATAGATTTCAGCACTGTACATGGATCAAAATTTGGCCAGTTCAGCAAGCACCAGCCAAATTTCAATCCATTTATTGGCTGGCTGGTTGTACACAAGTCAATCTATTAATCAACTTGTGTACAAGCAGCCTGTCTCAATCAGCCGGCAACATTGATCACTGTGTTCCAAAGGTTGGGAAGGCTTATGCGGTCAGAATAGCAAGACTCGACCCCGGCTCCCACATCATTGGATTTGATTGACAACAGCGGGATGCTATCTGCTATCAATCTCTCCAAGCTGGAGCTGGTGTGCTTGTTTCCGGAAAGACAGGGTTCAGTTAAGTAAAATGGCGCCACTGGGGGGGGGGGGGGTCTCTACACCTAAAGGAGGTTTTTTTACCTTAATGCATAGAATAAGGTGAAAAACTTTGAGGGTTTACAACCTCTTTAAAATTTTACACCCATTTCATTTTTGTATTTGTTTTTTTACTACAGAATTACTCAATTTAATTTTTAACAGTCTAATCTTTACACGGAACAGTTCATTGCCAGGAATCCTGATTCCTCTACTAATCCTTTTTAATCTTTTTTATTTACTATGTTTCTGCCTGATGTCTGGACTGATCCTTTGTCTGCATACTGACCAAGTCTCTGCTTGCCGCCTGAACCGACCCTGGCCTTATTGAGTTGAGGCAGAAGAACAGAGAACCAATCTACCAAGTGACTCCGCTGGGGGTAGTGCTACATACCAAATTCGAAAAAGTATGACACTTAGGAGTCATAGCAGAATGTGTTTTTAGGTGTACTTCTAAGTATGCCCATGCTGTGTGTGGAAAGTATCTTATTAAATGGGAAACTGTGTGTAAAAAAATATATAATAATAATCATTTTTCAAACAGGTAAGACCAAAAAAAATGAAATTAAATCTTCAAAAGACTCACAATGATTCTTCAAACATACCTTGTGTGTGCTTTCCAATATATGATCATTTCATATTTTTTTCTACAATCTCCAGGGCCTCTAAAAATGTAATAGGTACTCGGGAAATGAAATGCCTAATTTATATCCCTAAGGCCTCAAGATGCTTTATGAATTGTAGGTTCCTTCTAAGCAGTTAGACTGTGAAAAGTTTCACATAGACAGTACTGTATCTCCATACTAAAGTAGCAGAATGTGTTTTGGGTTGTAATTGTAAATATTTCCATGCTGTGTGTGAGAAATAACTTCTTAAAAATACAATATTTTTAAAAAAATTACATTTATTTTACTTAATATTACAAAAATATTTTTATAATATTTATAATAAAAATATAATATATATATATAATATAATATATTTATTTATAATAATTATCACTCCAAAAAACTCACCATCCTTCTTGCTAAACACCTTGGGGTATCTACTTTCCAAAAAAGTGCAATTTTGGCAGTGTTCTGGGATCTAATGGCCTCAAGAAATGCAATATTCAATTGGAACATTAGAGTTGATACATTTTGAATATACTGTATATACACCATGGTTTGTAGACTTTCACACAGTCTAAATAATACAGACTCAGTTTATCAAAGAACTGTAGCAGAACACGTTAGTCCAAATTTATTAAGAAAGAATATTTTTTTACAATGCTTCTTAACAGAAAGTAAGAGCAACAGTTTTTTTTTTTTACTTTTTTTTTCATTTTCAATTCCGTAATATAGAAATTTTTTTAATCAAAACAGTGGCAATTAAATAACACCAAAAGAATGCTCAATCTGCCAAAAAATGTCTAAAATTCGTTTGGGTGCAGTGTTGCATGGCCGAGTAATTGTCAGTCAAAGTAACGCAACACGGAAAACTGAAAAAGGACCTGGACAGGAAAGGGGTTTAACATGTTGGTCATCAAATAAAAAAAAAAAAAAATGAATGCTGCGTGCACACGATCGGAATTTCGGCCTGCAAAAGACTGATGAGAGTTTTTCGTCGTAACCCGTGTGTATGCATCGGACTTTTGTTGGCCAAATTCCAGCCAGCAAAAGATTGAGAGCATGTTCTCAATTTTTTAGTAGGGAAAATGTGATTTTCTGTGGCAATTCCGACACGCAAAAAACCCACACATGCTCAGAATCAAGTAGGAGATGGAGCCACTCGGTCTGGTAAAACTACAGTTTGTAATGGAGATCGCACATTCGTCACACAGATCATTTTTAAATCTTTCAATGCAGCGCATTCTCTTCTTCTTTATAATGCTAGAAGAATTAAGTTGTTTTGCTGCTGATATTCACACAGAGTTCTCACAAACCCATTTCTTTATTATTTCTTGTGATCTCATGTATAATCTTTTTGTTTTGTTTTTAAAAGCAGATCTCCATAATAATGTTTATTTATTTTTTATAGTCTTTTTTTTAATCAAGATCTGTTTTTTTTTTTTTTTTTTTATTTTATAGTCATCTCCATATTTCTTTTTATTTTGTCACGTTTCCACAACACCATTGTTATCTTGTATTTGTAAACCTCAAGTATGTTGTTTGGTGTTGGTTTACCTTGTTAAATTGACATTGTACCTGCCTACTCACAAACAAACTATCCTATTTTAATAAAAACACATAGGCAAGTATTTTCATCAATTAAAGATCCCTTTATTCTTGCTTCTAATAATAAAATAAAGAGCGAAGGTAATGCTGGAGAAACTGCTGGAAATTGCGAATCCTTTGGCCCCCAGGGCAGATATCAACTCTGTGGATAAAAAAAATGGTAGCTTGAGAAGGCCATATAATAAGGAGCGAACAGCAGCAGATGTCCCCAGGTTGTGGTACTACAACAGGCTGCATGTTCTGTCAGACCAGACTGAACCCAGGCAATCACTTTCTTCTCTTCACTGCAACCTTCCCTCCATACTGGCCTGCACCCTTCTCTGCAGGCTGTGGCTCTGGAGGTGGACTTGTGGCAGGTGGAGGAGGAGGATGGACAAGTGTACATAAGTGGACGTCATCCTTCGTTGGGCCACTCAATCCCTTATGGATGGTCTCAAAAATTTAATTTTCACATTTGCGGCATGGGCCCTCCTCCATTTGCTGCAAATTTGAGGCTATATACATGCCATAGGCCTCTAAAGCATTGAGGGGGGCTTTCAGGGCATCATTAGCCTCCTTAATGAGGCCCAGTGCTGCCTCCTCCACATTCCTCCCCTTCCTGGGCCTTTTGGTTGGAAGGTGGAGGAGGGGAAGGACCTGGGTCAGGTGTGAATGGGCCTGGCCACTTCCTGGCTGCTGCTCCACCCCCCCCCCCCCCCCCCGCTTCCTCCTGTGTGCCAAATTCCAGAACCTGGTCCTGGCTGATGTCTTCCTGTGTATGGAAAAGGGACATAGTTTTAGTTTTTGGTTCCTCAATCACACACAATTTTCAGCTCATGACTGTTGCAAATTGAATGTTAATAAATAGAAAAGACTATCATTCTGAGCGCAGCATTTTTCATTCTTGTCCCAATAATTTTTGGCTCCTACTGTCTATTGATATGTAAATCACTTTTTGTTAAATCATTAATTTGTTAGTAATAATAACGTTTAGTTAACAACAATAATTTTCCCACAAAAAATATAAACATACTATACCTGTCTCCATCTGGGCTCCTCAATTTCTTCCTGGATGGAAGGCCCAGGTTGGTCCTCGGAAGCCGGGGTTGAGGGAAGGCTGGATGGAAGGCTGGATGGAAGGCTGGATGGTTATCCAGAAAACACATCTTGTTTTAGTACCACAGACTGGGTACATACACATCATCTGCTGTTGCTCCTGACCTCAGATACTTTTGGACCTTCTGAAGCTCCTTCCTATATGTGCTTCTCAAGCTACAAATTTTATTTTCAACAAACGTGATGTCTGCGTTGGGGACCTGTGTTTTCATGAATTCCAGCAGGTTCTCCAGCGATGCCTTCCTTGCTGATTTGTTTCTATATAAGGGTTTTTTCACCTCGCATAAATTCTTCATATCTCTGTATCGATCTATGAATTGTCCCATAAAATCAGGATCTTTAAATTGTTTAATTTTTTCTGAAAGGCAAAAACACTAAATAGGCTAAATTCTCCTAATCTTATCCCAATACAGGCCTCAATCTAGAATCAGCATAGGCCACTCATGTCCCAACATCTCCAGAATTCGACCCTTCCTGATTAATGTCACCACAAAGCAACTCGCATGCTCACCTTCAGGACTTCTCCAGAGCCTCTCCCATCCTCTGGAACTCCCTGCCCCAATATGTCTGATCAGCCCCTACCCTGTCCACCTTTAGGAGATCCCTGAAAACTCATTCATTCAGGCAAGCCTATTCCACACCCACCTAACAACTGTCCCCGAGCCACCCCCATAAAATCATTCTCTGCAGCTATTACCTTTTGTACCACCACCTCCTCCCTTTAGAATGTAACCTCTACGAGCAGGGCCCTCCTGTACCTTTTGTATTGAACTGTACTATAAAGTTGTCCCCCCTATAAATTGTAAAGCACTGCGTAAACTGTTGGTGCTATATAAATCATGAATAATAAAAAAAGTTACCTTAGTTATTATGTTCGTCGCTTCCGTTCCTTCTTCCGCACACAGAACGTAGTTACGACACACGCGTGTTACCATTTTAAACACTGCAAATGCGTCAGACTCCACCCGCGTCGCCTCGCCCATGACGTTCTTTTTTCACAAATATTCCCCGCCCCTTCTCTCTTTGGTGCGCAGTAGGAGCAACATGGTGGAGACACAGGTGGCTATTTTTTCATCTAGCGAGGAGGAAAGCCCAGACGTCCAGATCCAGGAGAAGGAGATTTAAGGCCACCACCATGGCCTTTGAAGAAATGGTGGACATCTTACGGAGGGAGGATTATGATGGGAAACGTACACCCATCCCAATTTGCACAAGGACCAAATCATTACATCAGTTGTGACCACTCTGGAGCAGCATTTTGGGGTACGTCAGTCCAAAGACCAATTAAGAAAGCGCTGGTCCGACGTTAAATTGAGGGAGCCAGATCAGTATCGAAGAATAAAGAAGGTGCTTCACAAAAGTAAATACGGTACTTGTCGTGTGTTCCTATTATGATTATTAACTTGCATGCTGCTCCATGTGCTTTTCTTTACTGTTGTACAGTTTGAAATGACTACTTTCATGTTCATGGGCACAGTAATCGTTCGTAGGAAACATTGTTTGCAAATAAATACGACATATTTAGCTGATACAGGGTTTTAACTACATTTTGGTCAGGCTAATTTGTCTTATTAAAAGAAGTTTAGGACATTCTTGTCTAGATGTCTTTGAAACTTGAATGAATTGCAAACTTGATTCAGTGGAATGTAAGAAGAGGACACTCAGCAGCTGTTTACACATCTGGACTCAGGAGCACTAGTGTGGGACACCAGAGCACATTTTTTAGGGTAACCCACAGAGGTGCTCCAGTTTGGGGTGTCTCCCTCTGTGAAACTTGGCCAAAAAAGGTAAGTAGTGCAGCTTGATAAAAAGGGAATTTTAATCATGTCTTGAACTTGGATCTCTTCCCAAACAGACAATTGTATACCACTTCAAAGCAATGTTTCATATTCCTATTTCTGGACTCAAATATCTGTGTGCTAAGTATACCTTTTGTTTCATTCTCATAGGGGAGAAAACAGGATCCCAGGGACCCCTGACCATGCCAGCCTGAATGGGAAGTAAGAGGAGGAAGTGGGGGAAGTGGGCGACATTGGCACCCCACCAGGTGAGTGTCTGACAGCCCAGCTTCAGTTAATCTATGCATACCTGCATATTTCTAAATACATGTTTTTTAATCAATTTTAGGTGATGTTCTGGTTGTGGAAGGGGAAGCGGCAGAACCTTTTACTAGGGCCAGCGCCCAAACTCATGACGTGGAATGGGGAGATAGATGCAATGCGCAATTGCCTTGACATCATGCAGCAGGAAATTAAGAACATGATCGATGTTTTGGGGAGAATATAATCCCTTTTTCCCTAAAACAATCGATCATGTTCTTCATTTTCTTTTTAGATGAACAGATTCTATTTTTAATATTTGTACATTTTAAAAGCCAAATTTTGAAGATGCACACGGTGTGTCAACATGTGTTATCTGCCATCAGGGGATCTCAATGTATGCATTTTGTGGGTGCAATCCCTTCCTCATGACTCTACCAGGTGAGAGAAGGGGTTGCACCCCCCAAAACACGTCCATTGATCCCCCATGATGGGAGATAGCACGTGTTGACATTATCCATTTGGACTCTCAATTTGTGTGCATCTTCAAAATGTGGCTTTTACAGGGGTGACATCACCCCATCTGATGAAGGCAATATCAAGACATTTTGGACACTATAATGTCTGATATTGCCTTCAGTGTTTTAATGTTGAACTTTGTAAGTTCCAGAGTTGTGTATGTCATGTTTTGAAACATGCCTGTTTATGTACCCTAATTTAAAAAAACAAAAAAAAACAAACCAATAATTGATGTTTTTTACGAAAAATATGTTTTACAACGCACATGTGAATGTGCGCAGAATAAAATATTTTATACTCAACAATGTGTGGCTTCTTCTTTCAATGATCAATACCAGTTTTTGTGTAAAGTTGGTGTTTATACAGTGATAATGAGTGTTTAATAATGGAAAAACCACTAGGCACTACAAGTGCACTAGGAGAACTTAGGAGTCATCAAAAATAAACACAAGCAGTAAATTAAAATCAAGATTTTATCTGAGAAAAAATAAAATGTATTGAAAATTTGGTGGCAAAGCAATGGCCCCCCTACCCATAAAATATTGGACAATTTTCTTCACTTCACAGGTACTTTAGGGGGGCAAGCCAGGATGGCCCGCTTCCAGGGCCGTCACTGGAACTTCTGAAAGTCCGGCCTCAGGCCCAACAGAGGCCACATAACTAGGATCATGTTTTTTTTAGAAAATTCTAACGGATGCAGCAACTCAAAATTATATGGTTCAGTTTGTATTCCGCCATATTTATCGCTGTTTGAAACAGGCGGAAGTGGCTGGCCAGAATCCCAAAGGCATTCTCCACAACTCTTCTGGCTCTGGCCAGCCAGTAATTAAAAACCCTCTTCTCCGGGGTGAGGGTCCTTTGGGGGAATGGCCTCATCACGTGGTCACACAGACCAAATGCCTCATCTGCGACAAACACAAATGGCAGTCCTTCCATATTCTCCTCCGGAGATGGCAATCCCAAGCCACCAGTCTCGAGACATCGGTAGAACTCGGTCTGGGTAAATACTCTACCATCCTACATCCGGCCATTCCTCCCCACGTCCACATACAGGAAATCATATGTCGTTGACACGGCTGCCATCAACACAATACTATTGAACCCCTTGTAATTATAATAGTATGACCCCAAATGGGGTGGTGGGATGATGTGGACATGCTTCCCAATCGATTGCTCCTCCGCAGTTGGGAAAGTGGGAGGCCACAGTCTGCCATTCCTATGGCATTGAAGGAAACTGTGGAGTGAAACAAGAAAAAAAAATTTCATTTTGCACATAACCATTGCAAGCAGATTAGACACAAACATTCTTGGCCAACATCAGTATAACATTTATTTTAAGGAGTATTTAAAGGCAAAAATTGAAGGCCCCCTTATCAGATTCCTCCACCCCTCTGATGGCCCATTGTAAAAATTTTAGGGGGAAAGAAATTGGGGAGGGGGGTGTTTTGGACAGGTAACTTTCTCCACTTCATTGAGAGCTGAATGCGTAGATAATGTGTGTTACTTTGGCCAGCCCCTCATTACTTACTAGACATGTGCAGAGTAAAATATTTTGTTTCGGAATTTCGTTTTCGTCCGAAAACTTAATTTATTTAGTTACTCCCGAAATTCGTTTTTATTTATTTCGTTTTTCGTTCAAAAATTGCATTCGTCCGAAAATCTACATGAATTACGGTCGAATCTGTCTTGGAAGGCTTATGGTGTCTGTCGAATGTATAAAGAAGATTCGACGGAGCTAACTATATAGCATACTTTAGAACCCTATTAAAGTCTATGGGACTCCAACGTTCAAAATCTAAAGTGCTAATTTTAAAGGCTAATTTGCAAGTTACTGTCCTAAAAAGTGTTTGGGGACCCGGGTCCTGCCCCAGGGGACTTGTATCAATGCAAAAAAAAGTTTTAAAAATGGCCGTTTTTTCGGGAGCAGTTATTTTAATAATGATTAAAGTGAAACAATAAAAGTGTAATATTCCTTTACATTTCGTAGGGGGGGGGGGGGTTGTCTATAGTGTGCCTGTGAAGGGGCGCATGTTTCCCGTGCTTAGAACTGTCCCTGCACAAAGTGTCATTTATGCAGGAAAAAAAGTCCTTTAAAATCACTCGCAGCTATTATGAATTGTCGGCTCCGTAATACAGAGAACACTCATTGAAAGTCATTGATAAAAAAATAAATAAATAAAAAAGCGTGGGGGTCCCCCAAATTCAATTACCAGGCCCTTCAGGTCTGGTATGGATATTAAGGGGAACCCTGCCTCAAATTTAAGAAAAAATTTGACGTGGGGTTCCCCCTAAATATCCATAACCAGACCCTTCAGGTCTGGTATGGATATTAAGGGGAACCCCGCGTCAAATTTAAAAAAAAATTGACGTGGGGTTCCCCCTAAAAATCCATACCAGACCCTTTATCCGAGCACGCAACCTGGCAGGCCGCAGGAAAAGAGGGGGGGACGAGAGAGCGGCCCCCCCTCCCTCCTGAACCGTACCAGGCCACATGCCCTCAACATTGGGAGGATGCTTTGGGGGTCTGTGACCCCTCAAAGCACCTTGTCCCCATGTTGATGAGGACAAGGGCCTCATCCCCACAACCCTGGCCGGTGGTTGTGGAGGTCTGCGGGCGGGGGGCTTATCAGAATCTGGAAGCCCCCTTTAACAAGGGGACCCCCAGATCCCGGCCCCCCCTGTTTGAAATGGTAAGGGGGTACAAAAGTACCCCTACCATTTCACAAAGAAAGTGTAAAAAATGGTTAAATAAAACAAACACACTTTTGAAAAATTCCTTTATTAAAAATAAAAAAATAAAAAAAAGATTCCAGCGGCGGTAATCCACTCTTGCTATCCAGCGACGGACGGTCATCTCTCCAGTGATGGCTCATCTCATCCAGCGCAGCGAATACATCCTTCTTCTGTCTCCGTGGAGGAGACACTGCAGGCATTCCGCTGATGCTTCTTATATACGGAGGGCGGGGCCACCCGTCACCTGACCCCGCCCCCCTCTGATGTAACGGAAACCTGCCTGTGTTACATCAGAGTGTTACCCATACGTCACAGGGAACCCCGGGTTTCCCCTTGCGTCAGAGGGGGGCGGGGTCAGGTGACGGGTGGCCCCGCCCTCCTTATATAAGAAACGTCAGCCGCCGGAATGCCTGCAGTGTCTCCTCCACGGAGACAGAAGAAGGATGGAGGATTCGCTGTGCTGGATGAGATGAGACATCGCTGGAGAGATGACCGTCCGTCGCTGGATAGCAAGAGTGGATTACCGCCGCTGGAATCTTTTTTTTATTTTTTTATTTTTAATAAAGGAATTTTTCAAAAGTGTGTTTGTTTTATTTAACCATTTTTTACACTTTCTTTGTGAAATGGTAGGGGTACTTTTGTACCCCCTTACCATTTCAAACAGGGGGGGGCCGGGATCTGGGGGTCCCCTTGTTAAAGGGGGCTTCCAGATTCTGATAAGCCCCCCGCCCGCAGACCTCCACAACCACCGGCCAGGGTTGTGGGGATGAGGCCCTTGTCCTCATCAACATGGGGACAAGGTGCTTTGAGGGGTCACAGACCCCCAAAGCATCCTCCCAATGTTGAGGGCATGTGGCCTGGTACGGTTCAGGAGGGAGGGGGGGCCGCTCTCTCGTCCCCCCTCTTTTCCTGCGGCCTGCCAGGTTGCGTGCTCGGATAAAGGGTCTGGTATGGATTTTTAGGGGGAACCCCACGTCAATTTTTTTTTTTATTTGATGCGGGGTTCCCCTTAATGTCCAAACCAGACCTGAAGGGTCTGGTTATGGATATTTAGGGGGAACCCCACGTCAATTTTTTTCTTAAATTTGAGGCAGGGTTCCCCTTAATATCCATACCAGACCTGAAGGGCCTGGTAATTGAATTTGGGGGACCCCCACGCTTTTGTTATTTTTTATTTATTTATTTTTTTTATCAATGACTTTCAATGAGTGTTCTCTGTATTACGGAGCCGACAATTCATAATAGCTGCGAGTGATTTTAAAGGACTTTTTTTCCTGCATAAATGACACTTTGTGCAGGGACAGTTCTAAGCACGGGAAACATGCGCCCCTTCACAGGCATACTATAGACAACCCCCCTCCCCCCCCTACGAAATTTAAAAGAATATTACACTTTTATTGTTTCACTTTAATCATTATTAAAATCACTGCTCCCGAAAAAACAGCCGTTTTTAAAACTTTTTTTTGCATTGATACATGTCCCCTGGGGCAGGACCCGGGTCCCCAAACACTTTTTAGGACAGTAACTTGCAGAATCTTTTCTCTCTGTCAAATCTTTTTTCTCTGTCAAATATTTTCTCTATATAATCTTGGACTAATAGAGGTAAGGTTAGGCACATTCGACCACAGGTTCTATAGACACAGTTTGTTGTCAGAGTCATGTCGAATCTCCTATTCTATATCGAACTGTTGTAACAATGAAAACGAAAATAAAGCATTTATTTATGTCGGATCTTTCGTTTTTCGGATTTTGTGCTTTCGTTATCGTTTGTCAAAACGAAAACGAAAATAGCTGAAATTCGGACGAAAATGCATTCGGACGAAAACGAATGCACATATCTATTACTTACACTATTGGCAGCCCACTGGACAGGTAAGAAGTGCCATAATACAAAAATATAAATACACACTGTACAAATGGAAGTATTTTTTTACATTCTGCAATTACCTATCAAGATAATAATAGGAGAACAAAACATTAAACAGTACCATCTGAAAGCATTCAGGCAGGCCCTTTCACTACATGCTTTGGGGAATTTGTCCATAAATCTGACCACAAAAGAGGTAGGTATAGTGTGTATGGGTTTGGCAATGTCAGCAGATAGAGGATTGGTATGGTTGATTTAGCGGCTGGGGGGGGTTCCAAAGATTTTTGGGACCCCCCAAAAAAGCCTCTGGCACTCTGCCTGAATTTTAGGACAGAAATAACATTTGTACACATTTTAGGGGGTGTTTAGGGTAAAGCACTACAATTTAGCTGACAAAATACATTATTAAGTGACTAGCCTATAGGTGTATATGGGTCCAGGATAGCATGCTGGGGGGGGGGGGGGGGGGGGTTAGTGAAGGAAGATAGGCATGAAGGAAAAAAAAGGAGCATTAAAAGATTACAGCATGCATGACGACAAAGGGGACATTCACAGCATATTACAATCATGGTAATTAGGGAATGAGGAAAGAAATACAATATATCAGCAAAAATTTAATACATAGAATGTGATGTTAAAGGAGAAAACTTACCTTATTATAGGCCTTCTGCAGGACCTGAATGATAGCAGAACAGGTCTCTGGGATAATGATCCCCAGAGCCTGGGGGGAGATGCCTGTAGAGAACTTGAGGTCCTGTAGACTTCTCCCAGTTGCCAAGTACCACAACGTGGCAACGAGCCTCTGCTCCGGAGTGATGGCTTGCCACATGCAGGTGTCCTGCCTGCTGATACAAGGGGACAGCAAAGCCAACAAACAGTGAAAAATGGGGTCTGTCACCCAGAGATAATTCCTGAAATCACCAGGATTATTCTCACAGAGCAAAGGCAAAGAATTGGTCACGCTGGAACAACCAATTCTTTGTCCATGAACTCTTCCCCACCCTGTTCATGGACTGGGCTTGTGTCAAAGCTAAAACCTCAACACCAAGCCCCCGCACAGCACGAACTCTATGACGAGCACGTAACCACAACATGGTTTTAAAATGGTTGGCTGGTCAGAACGAACTAACAGAACGCACTGAAGAATAGCAAGACCTGTGAAGAGCGAGCTGAAAATCAGCAACGAGCAGACAAGAACGCACTGAAAAACCAGATACGAACTGACTAGACGCACTGAAAAGCAGATACAAACCCACAAGCACAAACAGAACAGCAGTAAAATTATCTGAAAAGATTGAGTCTGAAAGCTCGAATTGTCTCTAACCAAACTTATACTAACACGAGATAAACATGAGATTAGCAGAAGGAGCCCAAAGGGTGGTGCACTGGGTCTTGAACTTCCTTTTTATAGTCCTGTCGTACATGCTGTACGTCACCGAGTTCTAAACGGTTGGAATTTGGTGTGATCGTGTGTATGCACGACAGATTCAGTGGAACTCCGCCGGAACTCCGTCAGAAAAACCTTCAGAGTTTATTCTGATGGGAAAACCGGTTGTGTGTACGTGGCATAAGAGGAGGAGCAGCTCTAAAAAACAGGCGTGCTAAAAGTCAGGAGTGTTTACAAGAGACATGCAGACCAGAGGGGAGAACAGAGCGACAGAGAGATCGCTCATCAGTCTGCTGCTTTTTCTTCTTCACTGTCCAGTCCCAGGCTGTCGGCAAGATAGTTGCATCATTTAACCACAGCAAGGTAAAAAAGGACTTCAAGTGATTATAAAGCTTTGTTTTACTTTTTTTTTAAATAACAAACATGTTATACTTACCTGCTCTGTGCAGGGGTTTTTGCACAGAGCAGCCCCGATACCCCTTTTCTGGGGTCCCTCAGCGGTGCTCCTGGCTCCTCCCCTCCACTGGGTGTCCCATTGGAGAGTTGCGCTCCCTGGGGGCACCCGTGCGTGCGTGCGTGCTTCAGAGTCCTGCTGCTGTGTCCATTGACACAGACAGTAGGACGCGGCCCTGCCCCCCTGATCCTGTGTCACTGGATTTGATTGACAATAGCTCCTGCTGTTATCAGCCTATCCAAGGAGGACCAGAGACAGCGGCTGGAGCCGCTGTGCTCATCCTCGGTACTGGAACGATTGGGTTCAGGTAAGTAAAAGGGGGGCTCTGGGGGCTGCTGTAGCACAGAAGGTTTTTCATCTTAATGCATAGAATGTGCAGCAATTTTTCTAATACGTCATGCTTTATAAAATAAACAAAACATTAAAGTTAGCCCAGTTTGTTTGCAAAATGTGAAATATGAAGTTACGCTGAGTAAATAAATACCTAACCTAACATGTCATGCTTCAAAATTGCACACGCTCGTGGAATGGCGCTAAACTTAAAAATCCCCATAGGCGAAGTTTTAAGTTTTTTTTAGTGGTTACATGTTTTGGGTTAAAGAGGTCTAGGGCTAGAATTATGTGTGGTTTGAACACCGTTTTCATATATGTGGGCGGGACTTACATATGCATTTGCTTCTGCATGCGAGGACACATGGGGACAGGGGCACAATTTTTATTTTATTTTCACTGTTAATTCAGCTTTTATTTTTTTAGTTTGACACTTTAAAAAAAAAAAAAAAAAATTATCACTTTTATTCCTATTACAAGGAATGCAAACATCTCTTGTGATAGGAATATGGCACAATCTGTCCTTTTTAAAGTGAGATATGGGGTCAATAAGACCCCACATCTCACCTCTAGGCTGGGAAGAAAAAAAATAAATGATCACGGCTTCCCAAACGCGGCAGCGCCATTACTTTGAATGCAGTCCATAAGAACGATCATAGAGACTCCAGCGACCATCTGGTCCACCAGAAATCTTTATGACCACCGTCCAGGATCCGTTCTCCGACTCACCAATGTAAGCGGTGAGTCGGTAGAAGCACCAGAGGGCGGCGGGAGGGGGGGGAACAGCCACTATGATCATTCTTATAGTGTAGGGAATCGCCGGCTGAAAAACCTGATATCTGAATGATGTCTGTGGCTGCAGGCATCATTCAGATATAAGTCAAGGATGTCCCTGGACGTAACTTGGGCAGAAAGTGGTTAAAGGATCAGAGAGGAAGAGAAGGATGTCGTCTGCATATGTCACAAATTTGTCACAAATTTGTAATGTGTGTTTCAGATGTCGATGCCTTTGATGTCGGGATTAGCCCTAAGTAGGGATGAGCTTCGTGTTTGAGTCGAACATACGTTCGACTCGAACATCGACTGTTCGTCCGTTCGGCGAATACCGAATGTTATGGGCCGTTCGTGCCAAATTTGTGTGGCGCTCACAGCCCACAATGCCCTGCGCCATCGCAGTGCATTGCTGGCTCATGATTGGCCAAGCATGCACTGTGACCCCGCATGCTTGGCCAATCACAGCGCCGGCAGCGAGGAGAGCCATGATTGGCCACAGGCAGGATGCCTGTGGCCAATCATAGCTCAGGCTGTGTAGTACACGCCCCACACTATATAAGGCCACCAGCGCAGTGGCCTTGTGTAGTGTGTTGGCATCTGTAGGAGTTAGTGGGTGTTCTGTGTACCTTCAACACAGTATACACCGTTCATTATTATTATGTTGCGTTCTTGCTCTTCTGTAGTGGTTGTTGTCTGCGTGCCCCGACCGCAGTATACACCATTATATCCACCTATATAGCTAGCTATATTTCTCTTTTTTAATAGAGCTTGCAGTCAGTTGTAGGAGATTGCGCGTGCTGTCTGCGTGCCCTGACCGCACTATACACCGTTTATATCCACCTATATAGCTAGCTATCTTGCTCTTTTTAAATAGAGCTTGCAGTCAGTTGTAGGAGATTGTGCGCGCTGTCTGCGTGCCCTGACCGCAGAATACACCGTTATATCCACCTATATAGCTAGCTATCTTGCTCTTTTTAAATAGAGCTTGCAGTCAGTTGTAGGAGATTGTGCGTGCTGTCTGCGTGCCCTGACCGCAGAATACACTGTTATATCCACCTATATAGCTAGCTATATTGCTCTTTTTAAATAGAGATTGCAGTCAGTTGTAGGAGATTGTGCGTGCTGTCTGAGTGTCCTGACCGCAGTATACACCGTTATATCCACCTACATAGCTCTTCTCTAATTGAGCCATCTGCCATCTGCAGGAGTTAGTGGGTATTGTGTGTGCCTCCAGCACAATATACACTACCCAATTGCTGGTTTTCCCATCTCCCTTCAGGCCATTACCATGTCTGGAAGGCCAACAAGGAGAGGCAGACAGGCGCGAGCCAATAAAAGAGGGCAAGCAGGCTCTGTGTCAAGAGACAACAGTGATGGTCGTGGACATGGTGCATCGTCATCATCAGCACGTGGCCATTGGACACGCTTGTCCTTCTTTTCGGCAGCTGGACATGTTGAGCCGCAACATGCCGAAGACTTGGTAGAGTGGATGACCAAGCCCTCTTCATCCTCCCCATCCTCTCTCACCCCGGCTCAGGGAACTAGCAAAGGAGTCTCCTGAACTCTTTGAGCACAGTGTTGGGTACATGCTCCAGGAGGATGCCCAGTGTTTTGTAGGCTCTGATGATGATACTCAGCTAGAGGAAGGCAGTAGCGTGAGCGCAGAGAGAGGGGATGCTCAAGAAGGACAGCAATCTGGCAGTCATGTTCCACAAGCTGCAGCATACTGCCAGGTTTGCTCCAGCGATGAAGAGGGAGGGGATGATGAGGGCACTGACTCCACGTGGGTGCCTGGTAGGAGAGAGAAGGAAGAGGAGGAGGCACATGTCCAACGAGGCAGGATGCCCTCCGGGGGCCAGCTTAGGGGCAGCACACCGACTGAATCACACCGCAGAGCTCTGCCTGTGCAGGGTGCTGGCTCTGCACGTTATTCTAAAAGTTCTTTGGTGTGGGCCTTTTTTGAGACGAGTGCATCAGATCGCACCGCTGCTATTTGCAACATATGTCTCAAGCGTATCTCGCGTGGCCAAAACATTGGCCGCTTGAGCACCACATGCTTAACCAGACATATGTTGACCTGCCATGCAGCTCATTGGCAAGCATACCTCAAAGACCCACACCAAAGAACAAAGCGGACCTTTCCTTGCTCCTCATCAGCTGGGATCTCCAACCCCACTAGACCTTCAGTCCTCTCTGAAACCTGCTCTGAGAGGAATGAAGGTGTAGAATTAGGTGTGTCACAGCCAAGTACTTCCGGGCACTCTGCTAGCAGTACACGTCCGATTATAGCATGCAAATGTCCCTGCCCCAGCTGTTGGACCGTCAAAAGAAGTTCACTCCCAGCCATCCACATGCCAGCGGTTGAATGCTAGCTTGGCTAAATTGCTAGCACTTCAACTGCTGCCTTTTCATTTGGTAGACTTGGCCCCCTTCTGTGAGTTTGTACAATGTGCAGTTCCTCAGTGGCAGGTCCCCAAACGCCCCTTTTTCTCACGGAAGGTGATTCCGGCTCTCTACCGGCATGTGGAAGGTGGAATGTCCTTGCCTCGCTGGGCAGGGCAGTCAGTGGTAAGGTGCATATTATCGCTGACTCATGGTCCAGCAGGCATGGACAGGGACGTTACCTGTCTTTCACGACCCATTGGGTCACTCTTCTGGCAGCTGGGAAGGATGCAGGACAAGGTGCAGTAGTGTTGGAGGTTGTTCCGCCACCACGCCTCCAAAATGCTACTATTGGTTGTGACACACCTCTCTCCTCCACCCCCTCCGCTTCTTCTTCCTCCATGGCCTCTTCCAGTGCTCTGTCCTCAGAACCAGCAGTGCTCCGTAGGCGTTCCATGGGCTACGCAAGTACGCAGGCAAAACGATACCAAGCCGTGCTTGCGCTGGTTTGTTTGGGGGACAGGAGCCACACTGGGGCAGATGTTTTGTCAGCTCTGCAGGGGCAGGCCGAGAGGTGGTTGACACCACGCCAACTTAAGCCAGGAATGGTGGTTTGCGACAATGGCACCAACCTCCTCTCCGCCCTCCGACAGGGACAACTGTCCCATGTGCCCTGTGTAGCTCACATCCTTAACCTGGTGGTGCAGCGGTTCTTGGGCAGGTACCTGGGCTCACAGGATGTCCTGAAGCAGGCCAGGAAAGTCTGTGTGCATTTCTGCCGATCATTTAATGCCTGTGCTCGGCTGGCTGAGCTCCAAAAGGAGTTGAACCTGCCCAAGAACCGCCTTATATGTGACATTCCCACCAGGTTGAACTCAACGTTGGCCATGCTGCAGCGGCTGCACATGCAGCAGAGGGCCATCAATGAGTACCTGTGCGACTACGGCACCAGGAAAGGGTCAGGGGAGCTTGGTTTTTTCTCACCACGCCAGTGGGGCATGATCAGGGATGCATGCACTGTCCTGTCACCATTTGAGGAGGCCACAAGGATGGTGAGCAGTGACAGTGCATGCATCAGTGACACTGTACCTCTTGTCCACCTCTTGGAGCCTACGCTGCGTGGAATAATGGACAGGGCACTTGAGGCAGAACAGAGGCAGGAAGAGGAGGACTTCCTTGCCTCTCAAGGCCCCCTTTATCCAGACAGTGTTCCTGCTGTGCCACCCATCACACAGGAAGAGGATGAGGAGGAGGAGGAGGATGATTGTGTCAGCATGGAGGTGGAGGCTGGCACTCAGCATCAGCAGCAGTCTTGTAGGGATGATTTACAGTCCCAAGAAACCCGTGGACTTGTACGTGGCTGGGAGGAGTTAGCTGTGGATCATGTTGTTCTTAGTGACCCAGAGGACTCCGGACCGAATGCCTCAGCTAACCTACGCTGCATGGCCTCCCTGATCCTGCAAAGCCTGCGGAAGGATCCTCGTATTCTTCGGATCAAGGAGAGGGACCATTACTGGCTGGCCACTCTCCTTGATCCACGGTACAAGGGTAAGGTTGCCGACCTTATCTTGCCATCGGAGAGGGAGCAGAGGATGAGACATCTCCGGGAGGCCTTGCAGAAAGGTCTGTGCAACGCGTTCCCAGAGACTGGGAGGTTACAAACGCCTGGGCCTGGACAACGTGTTGCTGAGGCAGCGGTCAGAAGGAGCGGTGGAGAAGGTGGCCGTCCGACAGATGCGTTCAGACAATTTTTTAGTCCGCAGCCCCAAGATATGATCGGTTCCAGCAACCATCGCCAGTGTCTGATTTACATGGTGCAGGAATACCTAGGGGCAAGGTCAGACTTGGACACCTTTCCCACCGAAAATCCTCTGGCTTACTGGGTTTTGAGGATGGATCACTGGCCAGAGCTTGCACAGTATGCAATTGAGCTACTGGCCTGTCCTGCATCCAGCGTTCTTTTGCTGTTGGTGGCTTTGTTACCGATCACAGGCTGCGCCTGTCCACCGACTCAGTTGATCGATTGACCTTCATCAAGATGAATCAGTCTTGGATCACCCACAGCTACCAAGCACCTGAAGCTGATGGACCCGAATAATTTTTTTTAAAATATCACATCCCTTCAAGCCTATGCTGATGCTGAGTGACTGTCCTGTTATGTTGATTGTCTATCCTCTTCCTCCTCCGCTGATATGTTGGAAGAAATTTTTTTGTTCTGAGTGATGCCACCAGCCCAATTTTTCAGCCCCTGTTTAACAGGGGCGTTTAATTACAGTTTTTATTGCAATGCTTTGCAGCAGGGCTCATTCCTGCACCTTAAGTAGAGTATATGGGAGAGTTTGCAGTGTCGTGGCACCAGCACCAGTGCCTGAGGCCCAATTTTTCTGCCCCTGTTTAACAGGGGCGTTTAATTACAATTTTTAATGCAATGCTTTGCAGCAGGGCTCATTCCTGCACCCAACTAGAGTATATGGGAGAGGTTGCAGTGTCATGGCACCAGCACCAGTGCCAGCAGCCCAATTTTTCAGCCCCTGTTTAACAGGGGCGTTTAATTACAATTTTTGATGCAATGATTTGCAGCAGGGCTCATTCCTGCAGCACAACTAGAGTATATGGTAGAGGTTGCAGTGTTGTGGCAGCATGCACCAGTGCCTAAGGCCCAATTTTTCAGCCCCTGTTTAACAGGGGCATGTAATTACAATTCTTGATATAATATTTCACAGGAGGGCCCGTTCCTGTGCCCACCCAGAGTAACTGTGAGGACTTATAGTGTTGTGGCACCAGCACCACAACCACCAAAGGTCAATTTTTCTGCCACTGTTCAACAATGGCATGTAATTACAATTCTTGATATAATCGTTCACAGCAGGGTGCTCCAGCACCCACCAAGAGTCACTTTGAGGGCTTACAATGTTGTGGCAACACCAACACCTTGTTCCGCCATTTCTACTTTCAAAATATTTTATTTTATATTAAAGGCACTTACATACGTAAAACAGTACACAAACTAGCAGTAGCAGGGAGGGCCTGCTGTCACAATGTAAGTAAAAAAAACATGAGACATTAGTGAAAAACAGACACTATCAAGAGTGTACAGTCGGCAAGCCCTTCCTTATCGAGGGGCTACATCAATAAGAGGTAAACGGAGGGTGTCCCCCCCGGGAGAGCCCACCAGGTAGAACTATTAGGGTAACTCCCAGGAGCCCCCATCCCGACACCCCTAATAGGGAACTTGCTGTGCCAGGATGAGGGAGTGTCCTCCCAGGCCCCTCCCTCGCAGAGGGGAAAAACAGTCGGAGGATCGTCTGCCGTGGGTACCGCAACATTAAATTGGACTGTATGGTGAATCTGTCAATTACAGCTCTGTTGAGCAAACCAAAATCTTAGAACGACTAGAAGGACAGAGAAGAGAAGAAAGGAGGAGAAGAGGAGAACAGAGGGGTCGGGGGAGGTAAGCTATGTCCTGAAAGGGTGGAAGGATATAGCGAGGGAATGTTTCACAATCAATGTAAGAATGGGTGCTTTATGGGTGAGGTCTGGTTCCTAGGGGAGGGCCTGGGGGTACCCCCGGCAGCAGAGAGATTCCCATGTAACGGGCCCAAGGGTCCCACACCTTTCGGAATTTAGGTGTGGTGTCTGACAGAATACCTGATAGTTTTTCTTGGGACATTATCCACGATATCTTCCTCTTAACTGCGAGGAAGGAGGGTTTGGGTTGCTTCCATGCGGAGGCAATCGCAATTTTGGCTCCTAATAGAATAAAATAAGTTAGTTTCTGAATGTTACCAGACATCAAAGGAATCGGGGTATTGAGTAACGCAACCTCTGGAGTTCTCGAAACCCGGCAGCCTGTGACTAAGTAAATCAAGTTGAATATTTTAGTCCAGAACGAACGGAGTCTAGGGCATTCCCACCAGATGTGGATCATGGAGCCACGAAGTTGGCACCCCCTGAAACATAAGGGATTAGCCGTGGGATATATTCTGGCTAGCCTTACTGGAGTGAGGTACCACCTGGTTATCAATTTGATGCTAGCCTCCATTAGTGAGGTGTTCTGGATCCCACGAAAGGATCTGGCTAAGGCCAGCTGCCAGGATTCGAGACTCCCAGAGGTCTGGAGATCAGATTCCCAAGCCGTCATATAGGGGGATTTACCCGTTGGGGAAGTGAGAGCCGTGTAGATCACTGAAATACCACCCCTCTGCTCCCCGACTCCACCACACCAGGCTTCATATTCAGTAAAGGGAGGAGGAAGGGGTTTGTTTTTCCAAAGTGAGTTCAAGTAGTGAGATATTTGGTGGAAGCGGAACCTCTCTGTGTTTGGTAGCTCTAAGTGTTCGATACAATAAGCTAGGGAAATCGGACCCCTGGAATTAAAAAAGTGACCTATCCGGTATAGTCCCTTGTCCAACCACCATCTGAAGGCCTCAATGTTCAGACCGGGGGGGAAGTCATGATTACGGAACATGTGAGCAAGGGGTCTTATAGTGGAGACTAGGGAAGGCTCTTTGCGAAGGCCGTCCCATAGGGCACAGGAGTGAGAAAGGGATGGGGACATGATGGGCGGCCTGGCTTTGGGCGGGCACCATAATAAAAAATCTAGTGTATAGGAGGGTACCGCACAGCGTTCTATGGACTGCCAGTCCGGTTTCTCATATTTGGAGTAGATCGAGGAGAGTTGGGCTAGGCGAGCTGCAAGGTAGTATTTGTGGAGGTTAGGCAGACCCAGCCCCCCTCTGCGTCTATGCAGGAAGAGCGTGTTTTGCGGTAGACGGTATCCCTTATTACCCCAAATATATTTCAGTATTTTGCTTTGCAGAGAGCAAAGGTGGTCCTTCCGAACTGGTATTGGCAGGGCTCGAAAGTAGTAAAGGATTTTGGGGAGAAGGGTCATTTTTATGGAGTTAATCCGGCCAAGCCAGGATAATTCATGTTTAGACCATGAGGAGAGGTCGGTTTCCAGCTGTCTGTATAATTTGGGGTAATTGTGGGCATATAGCATCTCTATTTTAGGTGTGAGGGAGATACCCAAGTATTGGATGGCAGTGTCACTCCATTGGAACGGAAAGGATTGTTTGAGTGAGAGGACTTGGTGAGTGGGGAGAGAAACATTCAACGCCACAGACTTGGAGTAATTAACCCTCAAGCCTGAGACCTTGGCAAAGTCGTCCAATACCCGGGATAAGTTGGGTAGGGTTGTGAGGGGGGAAGTGAGGAACAACAGTATGTCGTCCGCGAAGAGTCCACATTTGTGCGTTTGACTACCGCATTGGACACCTCTAATGTCCATATTGTGGCGGACTGCGATCGCCAGTGTTTCAATGGCTATTGCAAATATGAGGGGGGATAGGGGGCACCCCTGTCTGGTCCCCCTGGTGATGGGAATTGGCTCAGAAAGGTATCCCTGCATTCGAATTTGGGCCCTCGGCTGGGAGTATAAGGCCTGTAATAAGCCAAGGAAGCGAGCCCCAAATCCCCACCTGTCAAAGAGCTGGAAGATGTACTGCCATGAGACCGAGTCGAAAGCCTTTTGAATATCTAAGGAAAGGAGGAAGCCAGATTGTCCGGATCCCCCTTCCCAATTAGACTGCAAAATGGAGATAATGTCGATCGCCCTCCGAATTTGATCAGGTCCCTGTCTGCCGGGAATAAAACCAACTTGATCCTTGTGGACATAGCGTCCAATAAAGGAGGCTAACCTATTGGCCATAACTTTCGTAAGAATTTTGAGATCGTTATTAATAAGGGAAATCGGTCTGTAGTTGCTGACATCTTCCAAGTTCTTGCCAGGTTTGGGGATGACCGTGATATACGCCGTGTTAAGGTGGGGATCCAGGGGGTCTCCATTAGCTTTATGGTTACCGAGATTGGCCAGGTGGGGAGCTAGTGTGTTGGCAAAGGCTTTATAGTAAGGGATCGAAAGGCCGTCGGGACCAGGGGCGGAGCTTTTTTTAAGAGTCTTAATGACTTCCAGTATCTCCTCTGTCTGGAAGGGGGCTTCCATAACTTGTTTGTGAACGTCCGATAAGGCCGGGATGGGCAGACCCTCCAAAAACTTTGGGAGGAGGTTATCTTTGGGGGGTGGGGAGCTACTGTAGAGAGAGGTGTAGAATTTCTGAAAGGCATTCAGAACTGTGACCGGATTAGACGTGGGCGGGAGTCCCGCGCTTCTGATCCGAGGGAGGGTGCTCAGCTTGGTTCTAGGGGAGAGTCTATTGGCCAGGAGAGTGCCTATTTTATCCGCCTGTGAGTAAAATTTGTGGCCAGCCCACCTAACTGATTTTTCAGCTTTCGTGGTGAGGGCGAGATTTAGTTCTAAGCGAGTCCTGTCTAGTATGGCCGTGGGGGTACGGAGGGGGTCCTTTTTGTGAAGAGCTCTGAGTTTAGAGTATTCCTCTTCTAGCTTCAGGATGGTTGATTGCCTTTCCCGTTTTATTTGAGAACCCAATTGCATGAATTTTCCCCTAATGTAAGCTTTGTGCGCCGCCCACAGGGTCTCGGGGGAGACATCAGGAGTCGCATTAATAGAAAAATATTCCTTCAATGCTTTGTCGAGATCTATAACTCGTGATGGCTCCGAAAGGAGGGATTCATTTAACCTCCAATGCCTAGGATGTCTCCCACTCGAGCCCCCCAGGGCCGTCACAATTACAAGAGAGTGATCTGAGATCACTGTGTCAGTGATGGAGGCTTTGAGCATCCTGGGAAGGAGCGAGGAGGGGACAAGTATGTGGTCTATGCGTGCATATGATTGGTGAGGCGCTGAGAAGTGAGTGTAGTCTCTCTTTGTGGGGTTTAATTCCCGCCAGACATCGGATAGCCCATGAGCGTGTAGCAATTTGGCAATCCGTAAGCTTGCCTTTGTGGGCCTGGTTAAGCGGGGACGTGAGGGGGAGGATTTATCAAGTCCTTGATCAAAGGCGACGTTAGAGTCTCCTCCGACAATAACCGTCCCCTCTAAAAGAGGTGCTAAGGTACGTAGCATGGATTCGAAAAATTTGGCCTGACCCGTGTTCGGGGCATAGTAGGAGACCAAGGAGTATAGTTGGTCCCCCACAGTGCCCTTTACAAGTAAAAATCTGCCCTCCGGATCCGCTTTTTCAAAACTCTTATTGAATTTGCATGTTTTGGCCATCAAAATGGCCACCCCCTTGGTCTTGGATTCCGCGTTGGCTAAGAAGAACTGAGGGAAGTGGGCATGTAGGTACTTGGGACTATACCGGATAGGAAAGTGGGTTTCCTGAAGCAGAATTATATCTAGTTTCAGGGATTTGTAGTAATCGAGGGCTTTTCTCCGTTTGATGGGGGAATTAAGACCCTGAATGTTGTGGGAGGCTATCTTAAGCCTAGCAGCCTGTGGATCAGCCATGGAGCAGAGGGGGAGCCCAGCATCTGAAAACGACCTCACTTACCCAATCTATAGCTGGGTTCTTGGTAAGGGCATTGAGATCGGTGGCCCGAGGATGTCTCCCAGGATACCATGTCGACTGGGTTGGCTCAGCCCAACCTGAGGAGAAAAAAAATAGTGTCATGCAAACATGCAACGGGGGAAGCTTACCATCAAGGGGGAAGAGAAGGGGAGAAAGGGCAAGGAAAGAAAGGGTTCCTGAGAAGAGAAGGAGGAGATCAGGGCAGGAGACACCCCCCGAAATCCCAAGCAAACACAATGAAGACAACCGACCCATAAGGTCAGGAGTCCCGACCCTCAGACGCCTGGGAAAGGCCGAGGGAGGGAGAGTTACACATGTGGTCCCTCGCGGAACTGGGGACCCCTAGTCGGGTAACTACCCGAACTGTGAAATCAACTTTAAATAGCAATAACATAAAAGCTGCAATATACATAAAAAGGAACTTTTCTTTTGAGGCACGGCTAAACATAATGCCTAAAAGACACTGGGGCTAAGAAATGAACGCTGTTCTTAAGGCATAAGGAAGGATGGTACCTCCAGGGGGGGTGCTGAGGAATGCAGCCCCCTGGGAAATCCTCAAAGCAACCTTAGGGCCCATTTCGAGGGTATGTAAACAAAAAAAAATATATGCGGGGTTACGGACAGTCCAGTAGATGGACAAAGTACTGCATAGCGTCCCGGATTATTGGAGGCAATGGGGATAAGGGTAGAACAAGGGTAGCACAAGTCCTAGGCAAGGGGAGGGCAAAAAGGGTTGGAGGGCCAAACTTTCCAAGTTTGGGGAGCAGTCCTCCGGCCCTCTCCAGGACCTCGGACGGTCAGTCACAAAATGGAGAGACTGATAATGGGATTGGAAGTTGCTCAGGTGGGTGCATTATCCTTGACCTTCTTGGCTCTTCCGGAGGTCCACAACGGGGATTGTGGGCTGTTAGGAGTGGGTCGTTTGTTAGATCCCTGGCTAGGGTTAGAAGTGTCCATGTCAGCTTCTTGAGAGATGATTTTCAGCTTGGTGAGGAGCTTTTCCCCCTCGGGAAAAGTGGAGAAGGCAAAAGACTTCCCTTTGTCCGTGAACCTGACCGCAAAAGGGAATACCCATTTGTATTTTATGTCTTTGTGGGACATTGCAAGCAAGAGGGGTTTTAGAGCTCTTCGTCTCTGTATCGTGGAGGGGGAGAGGTCCGCAAAGATCTGAACCTGGTGACCCTGGTAATTGACGTGTTGCAGGGATCTGGCTCTCTTCATGAATTCTTCTTTCACCGAGAAGTGATGTGGCTTGGCCAGAACATCTCGCGGGGTGCCATCCTTCCTAGGGGGGCCGAGGGTTCTATGGACCCGGTCAAGTTCAAGCTTAGTAGCTGGGATGTCAGGGATTAGCTGTTGAATGAGGTCTTGCACCGCCCTGGACACATCAGTTATTGATTCTGGAAGCCCGCGAATTCTGACGTTATATCTGCGTGACCTATTTTCGAGGTCATCTATACGGGCCATGGCTATGTCCAATTGCTCCTGTACTGAGTAGATGTGTCTGGAGTTTTGGATGGATCTGGCTATGGTATCCTCCATTTTATGTTCGATCGTTTCGATCCGGGAGCCTAGGTTAATAAAATCAGCTTTCAATTCCCCCGTGATTTGCAAGGCAGTTTGGGAGAGGCCCCTCTCTAATAATTCAGAGAATTTGCCAAACAGGGCATCCATGTGGGAGACTGGGTCTGTATGAGCAGCCTCGTGGGGGGCCATGGCGGTCTGGGTAACTCTGTAGGTCCCCGCTGGGGAGGGAGAGAACTCCTGGATGGTGCGTTCCAGCAGAGAGACCGTGGAGGCCGGGGACGGTGTGGCTTCCTTGGGGAGACCCCTGGGGTTGCCTGGGGTGGCGTGGAGGGGAGGAAAGTCTGTATCTGACCTGAAATCCACTGTGCCTGCGGATCTGTGATCCTGAGACAGGAGCTGTGCTGCGGTGGCCATCTTGGATTTCTCCCTCACGTCCAATGAAGCGAACAGCGGGCCGAGATTGCGTTTAGCCAGTCCACCGGTCATTCAGAAATGTGCCCCAACACTTCGGGAATCCGCCCCTATAGCTCGGGAAGCGGAAGGGTAGCCGTGCCGTGCGGTAGGGGTTCCGTTGTTCCGCGAGGCAGCGGAGCTTTAGATGATCGCGGCCATCTTGGAAGCCTCGCGCATGCGCACCCTTGTTCCGCCATTTCTGCAGAGAATATAGGGCAGGCCCCTACTTTCAAACATCCAACTTACAAACGTCTCCTACTTGCAAATGGAAGGAGACAACAGGAAGTGAGATGAAAAAAGACGGATGGCAAAACAAATTATACAGGGGTGATAATCCTTTTCTATGTTTTCCAAAAAGCTTAAAAATAGATTTTTTGACTGGAGCTACACTTTAAGAATGTACCATTTCAAAATTACAAACAGATTCTACTTAACACAACAAACCTACACAGTCCCTGTCTTGTTTGCACCGCCTGTATACTGCTGTTCTGAGTATATAGGGCCTGGGTACGGGGTTCCCCTTAATATCCGTACAAGGCTGGTAATGGGCAGGGGGGGCTACCCATGCCATTTTTCTCAATGATTTTCATCCATATTGCCGGAACCAGATATAACATTAAAACCGCAAGCAGTTTTAAATGACGTTATTTCCATTAAATGTCATTTTGTGCAGGGACTGTTCTAAACACAGCAAACATGTGGCACTTCACAGGCATACTATAGACACCCCCCAGGCACGATATTTAAAGGAATATTTCACTTTTTTTTTCACACTTTAATCATCATTAAAATCAGTGCTCCCGCCAAAACGGCCATTTTTAAAAACATTTTAGGCATTGACCCATGTCCCCTGGGGCAGGAGCCAGGTCCCCAAACCCTTTTTAGGACAGTATCTTGCATATTAGCCATTAAAATTAGCACTTTTTATTTCAAACGTTCCAGTCCCATAGACTTCAATGGGGTTCTAACGTTCGTACGAATTTGCGGTCCGTTCGAAAGTTCTCATGCGAACCGAACCGGAGGGTGTTCGGCTCATCCCTAGCCCTAAGTTTGCATAGTAGATTTCTAAAGCCCCATACACACTATCAGTTTTTCTGCTGAGTTTTTCCTTCAGATTTAACAAAACCATATAATATGAGGTCAAACCTTAGGAGTTTCAATTTGTATGAAATAAGGCAGACCCTTGCACTACATGGTTTTGGTAAACCTGAAGGAAAAACTCAGCAGAAAAACTGATAGTGTGTATCATCTTAAGGTGAGTACAAAAATGAGAGGGGATAGGGAGCACCCCTGACGCATGCCATTCGAAACTGAGAAGGTGTCCGACAGGTGGCCATTGACCCTAATTCTGGCTGTGGGGGATGAGTATAGCGTTAGGATCAATTGGAGTAGGTGTGCAGGAAACCCTATGGCCTGTAATGCTGCGATCATGTAGTCCCAAGCCACTCTGTCGAAACGCCTTCTCCGCATCGAGAGACAAAGAAAACCTTGTTTGGAGGAGATCGAGAGCCAGTGGTGAATGTTGATAGACTTTATAGTGTTGTCCCTGGCCTCCCTTCCAGGGGTAAATCGCATTACGCATTTATACACAGCCCATATAGTAGCTGGTGTGGAGTCCTGACATTTTCTGTAAAGTATTGTGTGAGGCGTGCGTTAACTTTTTGTGTGGTTTCAAGGTCCATTAATTGAGATTTGTCAAGGCGCCAGATCGTGGTTTTGGTGCGAGCCGACGGGATATAATGTAATGGAGATGGGATTATGGTCTGAAAGTACCATAGGATCTATGGTTTCTTTTGAGAGATGCGTTAAATCATTCTGGGAGATGAAGAAGTGGTCAATTCTAGTGTATTTGTTGTGTGGTGAGGAGTAGAATGTAAACTCTCTTTCATTTGGATGTAACGTGCACCATGTGTCGTGAAGGGTTAGGTCTCAGAGGTGTTTTTTGATAGCTCTGAGGGCTCTATAGGGCAGTCTTGGCGAAGCTTGGCACCCCAGATATTTTGGAACTACATTTCCCATGATGCTCCACTACACTGCAGAATGCCAAAGCATCATGGGAAATGTAGTTCCAAGACATCTGGGGTGCCAAGGTTGGCCATCACTGCTATAGGGCATAGAGGATGCCCCTGTAGAAGAATCTTGGGTTGGGGTTGAGTATGCGTCAAAAGAGAAGGGCTGTAGATAGTGGGTTAGGGGTGGGAGTATGTATCTATCCTTCTCTACTATGAGAGGGGTTATAAAGGTACAGTGAGCTACCAGTGGAGCCTGGCCTAGTTGTAGGCCAGCACTGTTCTACTGCACTGTGTGGGGGTTGGCAAGTACCTAACACAGAAAATACTTCTGTGTAGTGGGCTAGCCCACTGTTACCAATCATTGGAGCAAATGGATTGAATATAATCGTTAGGGATATGAGTATGTCTATGGGTGAAATTGAACGTACTGTTTAGTGGATGGTACGTGTACTTGACGGTGATGTCCATCGAGCCTTAGGAGTCGAGGTGACAGGGCCCTGCCAGTTCGACTAAATCTTTGGCCTAAAATGTATATTGTGTACCGTGAGCAGGGAGATAGCGTCTGAATCCAACATTCGACCGAGGCACTCCTTAGCATATCTAGAGTCCTAAGCTATGTGAACATATTAATCAAAATACATCATGAAATTAAGTATTAATTAATATTAATTAATTAAGTTGAGTATTTAATCAAAATACATCATGAAATTAACCTTGTAAAACATTTGAAATATCGTTAAAACATGTATAACCATAAACCAGCAGTTTCCTGCAACAGTGGGTTTACAACCCACAGCTAGCTGTGTTCAATAGAAATCCTTCCCACCTACAGTTCCTGCCCTCCCAGCTACCACCACCGATCCCGCGTATTCATGCATATTCATGCCTATGGTGCATGTTCACTTTTGTATAACCCCTGTGTTGTGTGGTCACTTGGAGAGTACATTATAGAGGGCATGTGGGGTGTCAGCTATAAATTGTCAGTCCTTTTTTTCGTTAGTTCTGTTTCACCATTATATATCCGTTTTGCCTAGAGTTCAATGTCCATTAAAGCCCTTAGACTGTGTAACTGAATAGGTCGATAGTACAGCATTGTATGGATAGAGGAGGGGGGGTTCAGTAAAAGTATTTCACCCAGCTGCATCTCTCTCTCTGCAGCCTGTTTGGGTAATGAGCAAAGCCCAATGATGGGTACTAGAGGGATTAGTGGTGGGATTGTGGTTGTAATGGGATGTCGGGAATCTATAATCTGTAAATGTTGTATAGAGCTCATGTACCAAGTTTATAGAGAAATGGTGTCAGTCAGAGGGGTTGAGGTCTCCTATCCCTTTCTGCAGCAAGTATTCTTAAGAATACCATAGTGCCCTCTATTCCCTTCCTCCTGTAAGCTGCATGGCTGGTTCAGCTGTTTCTCTTGCTCATACTGTTTTTCAAGTTACACAGGTATAAACTAATAGCATTAGAAATCCCATGGTGTGGGAGGGTATACCCTCGGGACTGATTTGACCTGAATGTCGGTTGTTGGTTCACTAGGATCACAGAATAATCTACGTGCTGCCAAAGTCATGATAGTGATCACCACATTGGGCTAATAAATCCAGTGTAGTAACATATCCCAGTGTAGTAACATATCCCTCCTGTTTGTGTATACTGTGGGTAAATACCTCATATACAGATAGAGGGGATTCCCACTAGTATCCTAGGCAAACTATACATTACCCAATACAGTATAGGCATGCTATGCAAGGTTCACCTAATTAATACAGTGTTCAGTGGCAGTTCAAGGGTCATCTGCTGGAGCATATTGTGACTTCAGCGTACACGGGTCGATCTTTCAGGGAATTGCTGTGGGTATGTCCACCTAATGCTTGACGTTGAAGCATGGGTGCTTTGTTAATGTGTGTAGGGTACTAAAGGCGGACATCAGTTGTGCTGGGTTAGTCTTTTTAAAACTAGCCGTGGCAGTAGATACGGTTAGGCAGCCACAGCGGGGGGGAGGTGAGCAACACCCACAGCCATCCGGGCAGACGCCAAGTTCATCTAGCCAGTACAGCATCGTCATAGTCAATCACGTTCAGACTTCGGAGTGTTCTTTGTAATGAAAAAGGAATAATCAGGTAAACTCGGGTACAACAACAGGATAGGTTGGAGTCATTTAACCTTGCCTAAAGGTGGCAACATGTAGTCTGTGAAAAGATTTACGATAAGGGTACCTTTAGTAATCCCTCCAGGTTCTTCGAGATCGCGGTGAATCAGAGGAGCTAGAGTCGCAATGTGTACCGTGGAGAGTGTGATGTCTAAGATCCAATGGGGATCTTTTCATGTGGAATATTGCATCCAGTGCATCCATAGGCTCTTCCTGTGGAGTGTGTCTTCTTTCAGTGGGGTGGCAGAATTCAGCGTACCAGTTAGGGACCTCCACCAGGGGGAGACCCCGGGTGTCACAAAATGGACGCAAATCTTCTGGGACTTTTAGCAGAGCTGTGCAGCCCTGGTGGGTGGCAGAAAGACAGAAGAGGAATTTGCACCTATAATGGGATTTAGGTTGCCTTTTGAGCAGACCATTGAACAAGCCTGTTACTGCCGGAGATAGATGGTCAGAATCTGTCTTCAGGCATACCTCTAATCCTGAGGTTATGGGGCGGCAGCCCCTATTATCGAGGTGCTCCACATGGCGTTGGACTTCCCTCAGTCGGAGGGTGTGAGTGTCAATCTTCCTAGTAGCCTTGCAGAGGACATTATCGTGTTGCGCCGTAACCTGTTCAACTTCATGTACCCTGTCAGCCAAAGCGTGTATGTCTAATCGCAGTTCTTCAATGGCAGCTGACAGGGTGTCTTTAATGTCGCTGGCAATGGTGTTCAGGTCGTGGATATTGTTGGTGCTGTTTTTTGAGGCGCAGGCAGAAGTCTCGTCAGTTGGGGAGCTAAGGCCTGTGAGAATGTGTTTTGTTCGTGGGGGAGCGGGACCTTGAGGCCGATGACTCAGTTCCTGGATGCTGTCCCCATAGTAAGGTTTATGTCTGGGGAGTAGTTACCTCCGTTAAATGTGTAAGATGATCGGCAACGGCAGGAGCTCTCTAGTTACACGGCCATCTTCCTGCTCGGCCAAACCACGCCCCAAATTCTCCTTTCTTTGTCATATGCCCCCTTCCTAGACCCTGCACTTCCAACAGCTGAGTCAGTTTTGTTAATCCAGAAAGCAGGGGACAGGACTAGGTGTGGTCAAGTACTGATTGACACACAGTGACAATGCTGACAGCCATGACCCCTTTCTCATCCCAGTGCAAGCAGGTACAGCCTTCATGAGAGTGGCAACTCTGGTTTTAATTCAGGAGCAGTGCAGAATCATTGTCATAACAAAAAGCTGCATTAAGTGCACTTCACTGGCAGGTTCAATAGGTATTTGTAGAATTCTGCATGTTATTTTTTTTTTTTTAATAGGAGGCCATAGGTATGCTGTAAGGCATAGTTCACCTTTACCAAAAAAACTGCCTATGCAGATAAGGAGTGCCTGTAGATAAAAATTAACCATGCAGCTCTGACCACAGTTGAAAGATGCCCTTGCTATGGGTCTAGGCCATTTACATACTTCATGAAGCCTGACTACGAACTCCCAGAGATCGCATCACCTCATCCTGCCTTGTTGCTAGGATGTTGCTAAGAGAATCACAGCTGTTACTAGTCACCTCCGTCATCACAAGAGCGTGCTCTTTCTCTGATTCAAATCTCCTCATGTGTACTTTCTTACCCCTAATGCAGCGCAGTGTTGGAGCGCTCACTCATTTGATGGTGGGAATAAACAGTAACAGCTGTGAGTCCCTTATCTACCTTCTAACAAAAGGCATAATGATTTTATGTCATCTCTGGGAGTTTTTCAGTCAGGCTTCGTGAAGTTTTTAAATGGCCTACACCTTTATCAATGGCATTATTCAACTCTCTCTCATAGCTTCAAAGCTTTAACCACAGACACCCCTTATCTGCGTAAAATGTGAACTATGCCTTTTAGTTTATTTCTGCACTACAATTATTTAATTGAAATGCACTGTATAGCTGTAGTAGAAATGTCAGTGCAACCATTTACAGAGTTCAATACACTTCAAAAAACTTTAAAGCTTCTAGATCAGATTATACCATTGTTTTTCAATGCCATAAATGCTGAGAAGATGTGACAGGAGAACCAATAACAAGACATTTAAATACTATTCTGGATTACAACAGCCACCCTAGAGCTATTCAATTATCTTGTTCATTTTGACATCTATTCAAGTTTACTGGAGGATCTTAAATCAATTTTGCATTCACTAGTATTGTGTGAGTTAGGAACAGTTTATGTATTTTGTTTAGCTATATAAACACGTTTTTTTTTTTGGCTGCGGTTGGAACATGGCTTAGGACATCTTTGTTACAAAAGATTGACCAACCTTTCAGTGCTTTTATGAATTTTAGCAGCAGGTGTAAGCTATCACTCAAACATTTCAGCATTCTTCTTGAAGCCTTCCTTGCAAGCCTGTCAATTTATCTAGACCTATAATAATACAAATAATAGAAACGTCTTTAGGCCTGTCCAGTACTGTGCAGTTTATGAATGCTTGGCAGCAGAAAAACATTAATTTTACTATGAGACCCAATGCCCCTGGGTATCACCTATTCCTAAACATCTGAAATGATCATGAAAAGTCCCCTTGTGTTTTGTAATCTAATACATGACTGTTCCTTTAAAAGTTATCATTTTTCTGATTAAAGCGAGGGTCCACTAAAAAAATAAATCAAAAAAAAATTAAAAGCCAGCAGCTACAAATACTGCAGCTGCTGACTTTTAATAAATGGACCCTCCCCTGTTCAGGTTGCCCGCAATGTTGACAGCGGGAGCCGATCAATCGCTCGGCTCTCGGCTGCTGCCGCTGCCATCCTCGGTGAGGGAATCGGAAAGTGAAGCATTGCGGCTTCTGGGTTGCAGATACCTGTATTATACACCTATCTGCACCCGCTCCCCCCGAAAGGTGCCAAATGTGACACCAGATGATGTATTCCATTTTTGTGTGAACCTCCACTTTAGGTAAAAAATATATTGTTGTGTACAGTTGGGTCTTGTGCTGAAAACTAAACTAGACTTAGGAAGTGACGTATGGGTCATAAGATGGTCTATATTTATATCTGTCTAGGTGACATAATAATAATGTGACATGATGGTGTCACAAGGGCCACGTACCTGATGTGAGACCAAAATAGTGGGGAGCCCTCTCTTGAATCTCGGGTCCTTAAAACCTCTGGAGATGGAGACAGAGACATGGTGGGGACACTGAGCGGCAGGGGTGCCAAGGGTGCGGAGCACAGTGCAAGCCTTAGTCCGTGATCTAAGCTGAGGTCAAGCCCAGTTGGGCAAGGAAGCATAAAAGGGTTATTCAAAAGAAGAATGGTCGAGATCCAAGCCGGAGTCGGTTCCAATCTGGCAGCTGAGTACAAAACGGGCAAAGAAGTAGAATGGTCAAAGTACAAATCCGAGGTCAAAGGCAAGCAGCAATCAAGAGTAGTCAAACAGTTTTCCAGGTCACAACAGGTCAGACAGAAGATCACACACTAGCACAGGAACAAGGGGTGACTGAAGATAACCCAGCAATTTGGCAGTGTCTGGGCTGGGCTTATATAGTGAAGTTTGAGGTCACTTCCTGTGTGCCTCCTGGGGATTTTCCAACCTTTTTCCATCAGGTTGATGTCTCTTCCAGTGCGCCTCCTGGGTATTTTCCCCGCCCTTTTCCATCAGGTTGAGGTCGGTTCCTGTGCGCGTCCTGGGCATTTTCCTGCCCTTTTCCATCAAGTCTTCTGCGCAGGTGCTGGTTGATGCCCTGAGGCATCTTTGGCGTATGCTCAGTTGGCACAGATTTCCTCTTGCGGCAACACGCCATTGGTGCATGTGTAGTAAGCCCTGGACTCTTACAGATGGGTTTGCCTAGATAAAGAGTTAATGACTGTGATTGGTTGATTGTATGTTGAAAAGTAAATGTGTCATTTGAATATGGACCACTTATTGGTGGACAATGGTCTGTAATGCCTACCTTTCATTATTATTTAACACCATGTCCAGGATAAGAAAACTGAACAGTGTTAAAAGCTATTTTGCTGTGTGAATTATTCATGTACGCTGTTTCCTATACATATACATAGAGATATTTGGATAGGAAGCAACGGAATCGGACGATGGTAAGGTAATTACAGTGGTGTCAGAATTTTAAATACTCAGGTAATTCGATCATTTTTAATGTAGGTTACATTTGATAGAAACTTAGATAAAAAAGGAGAATTGTTTTGTTTTTTTTGAGTATTTTTTTTTTTTTTGTTGGGGAGGGTGCAGGCCACTTCGGCGTCAGAGTAGGTTAATTCCTAGCTTTCCCCTGGGTTGCCCACCCTTATAGGACAAACGTCTCAGGTTAGGAACTTTATGCAAATTAGTATTATTTCACTGGTAACATAACTTGTGATTGCTGGTTGGTATTGCTAAATTACTTTTGTTGTAGCAGCTTGGGGTTTCTATGATGTTATGCCCAGTTTGGCTTTAAGCATTCCGGGAATGCTGTGTGAAAAAGTGTACACACCCATTGGTAGCTTTTGAAGTTTTTGGTAGGATTTTTTAGTCAGAAATAGGGACAAAGGAACTCCCTTGCTTATACCCAAATATCGTGAGAGTGGTAAGTACTTTTGTATGTATGTGTAACGTACCTTGGGTGGAGCTGCCGCATTTGTCGACTCCCGTGCGCATGCACAGGAGTGACGTCATCGCGGCTTCGCTGAATGACAGCGGCGGAGCTGCGAGACGCCACCAGCAAGATGGATGCGGTGGACTACAGGGGACAGCGGCGACTTCACTGGCTCCTGTGTCAGGTAAGTGACACATAATGGGCTACTATGCGATGCATAGTAGTCCATTATGCTTTACCTTTGCAGGGAAAAAAAGAGGAAGTAAACTCATCAGGGTTTACTTCCTCTTTAAGATTTCAAAGAAGAGTAAGAGAGGAGTTATTTATTAATGAAAGTTAAATAAAATAAAACAAATAGCAGCAGAAAACATTACTATTAGTATTAAAGCGTTTCTGCACCTAAAAAAAAATATTAAAAGCCAGCAGCTACTAATATTGCAGCTGCTGACTTTTAATAAATTGACACTTACCTGTCTCAGGGTCCAGTGATGACGGCGGCAGATGACGAGTGATCGCTCGTCTCTCTGCTGCCCCGCCGCCATCCTCTGTCAGGGAATCGGGAAGTGAAGCATTGCGGCTTCACTGCCCGGTTCCCTACTGCGCATGCGCGAGTCGCGCTGTGCGTCTCTTCTGGTCCCCGCTGTGTCCTGGGAACTGTGTGTTTCCCAAAACACAACGGGGGGGGGGGGGGCATCTGCGGGGGTCTGCGGCAGTCTGTCCCGGAAGTGGGTGCAGATACCTGGATTATCCAGGTAACTGCACCCCCCTCCCCCCTGAAAGGTGCCGATTGTGGCACCGGAGGGGGGAGGAATCAGATTAGCGGAACTTCCCCTTTAGGGTGGAGAACCGCTTTAAGACGTTAGGATTGCAGTGGGAAAGTTAATGGAACTTACCACTCCTGGGAAAAGGTAGAGCTCACATCTAGAAGCTTAGGAACACTGTGTCAGTTTAAATCCCCAGTTAAAATCCATTATTGAAGGTAGCTACCAATATATCTGATGAAGGTTTCCATTGTACAAGTCAATTCAATGCAGTTTAGAGACAAAAGACGCAGAAAAAGTATTTTTTAAAATGGGAAGTAACATTACGGAGCTGTTAGAGATTTAAAGGGGATGTTCAAAGACATTAATGGTGAAGCATACCAAGCCTGGCGAGTGTCCATGTTTGCTGTAGCATCACAGGAATATTCATTTTCATGCATTTATTGATTATGAGGTATATTTGAACTAAAGGATGAGCAGGAATGATCGTCAAGGACAGTCAAGATCCAAGGTTTTAGGCAGTTGAGGCTAAACTGATTTAAAAAGTTTCTGTTTAAAATGAGGAAGTTAAATTTTTACAGCCAGTTTCAATCTAGCAGTAGATATTGAGCAATTTTGAGATAGGTGTAAGCATATATATTAATATTATATAAAAGAACAAATGCAGTGCTTGTGAGAAAAAATATAAAGATCCCTGGAGCAACCCCCAGGGATGAAAGGTGAACTAGTGTCTGCTAATTAATCAAAAAGCAGCAACAGGTGCATACACAAAAAATAATATGAATGTGCTACAAAACTAAATTAACGTTTCTGAAAAAAGCCCTAGAAACACCCGTGAAACTCAGTGTCATAAAAGTGTCTATATATAAATAAAAACCAGCAGTATATGAGCATAACAGTCCAAAAAGTGCAAACAATGTATAGGAAGGGCTTCCTCTCTTAGAGGATGTACAGTCCTATTACAAGAAATTAGGAGTGACACCTCTTCAAAATGGTGATGGATAGGATAGACGGATTACTCGATGTACAATTCACAACTGTATGTATATGGCAACAGGAAGATTGGGTACGCTTACCACAAACAGTGGACACACACGCCGTATAGCGGTGGGTCAAACGAGCATTTAGACCATCCAATCCAGCGGGTTTTTTATGGGAGACAGCGATGATGTAAGAGTATGCCTTGACCACATCTCAGATGGTAAACGGTGGATGGCAGACACCAAAGAAGTTCCAACAGGTAAACGTACCTATATGAGAAATCAATCTCCAGCTTGAAAGGACTGTGGTACTCCCAGTGGCATCCAATCAGGAATTTCAAATCATGGGAAAAAAATGGAAGAAAAGGGCATCCACATAGTGCATGTATCCGAGTAAAAAAATGGTATTTATTTAAAAATTTAATAAAAATGTACAAACGCCAGTCATGGCAAGTGCATAAAGCAGGGGACTCAAACTGGTGGCCCTCCAGCTGTTGCGAAACTACAAGTCCCATGAGGCATTGCAAGGCTGACCATTACATGCATGACTCCCACTGACAGAGGCATGATGGGACTTGTAGTTTCCCAACAGCTGGAGGGCCACTAGTTTGAGACCCCTGACATAAAATGATCACATAAAAAATATTGTAGCGTGGTATCTATAGCGCATCGAGCTAGCAACCCGACATGTTTCGAACCATAGTCCAGCTACTGGGGCTTGTGTATATATATATGCAGCATATAATATTGTTGGTTATTTTAAATAATTAATATTAATAATTAAGGTAGATGATGATTTGATCAAATTGATTCTTATAATTGTTGTTTTATGGGTGCAGTTCATCCTCTATTATTCGAGAATGCATATTGCTATAGTTGCATTCCATATTCAGCGAGTTTGAGAGACTTGCTGGACTGGAAAGTGAATGTTGAGAGGGGTTTAGTGGTTAAAAGGTTGCAACTGCTGTTCATGGAATGTGTTGGGCACATATAAATCTAATGCCCAATGCATGGTTAATTGTAATCATAAAAAGGGAATGTAATGTCACTATTAAATGACATGTATGTGATGGTACCAGATATTTTTATTGATGAATCTGATTAGATAAATAGTTTAAAAGGTTTAGGATAGTTGAGATATACATTTTTTTAAGAATAACATTTCAACTTATAGCTGAGGTATTTTGATTATTTCAGTTAGAGTCTGGCTTTAAGGAATGTTTTCATTATGTAATTGCCTATCCTAACATTGTTGAAGCTTTGTAGGGTATTTTTTTCAATATCAACAAATGTACTATATTTTGGATTGATATACTTGCCCTGGGCTCCAAGGTGTTCAATAAATGGCATTAATGTGTTATAGAAGAGCCTAGAAAGGTGCTTCAAGATTAATTATGGAAAAAATAGATTGTGCGTTTGAGGGGTAGTTGGGCCCATTTGTTGATATTGAAGTTAAAGAAATAGGGAACTTGGCATTGTACAAGGATATACTGCCTGTTACAAAACAAGGGAATGGTTATTTGTGCAGGTGTTTATAATTGTGTTTAAGCTGTTTTACCAATGATTGGGGATTTTAAAATGTTTGATTTTTACCTTTTTGGTTAATACAAGTTTAAGAATATTATAATTAAGAAGTAGATATTCATGCTATGGAAAAAAAATAAGAGGAAGTTATGTATTCCAGTTGCTACGCCAATGGAATTGTGGTTAGGAAAGAAAAAGGAAGTAACTTAAGGTTGTGTAAACCTATGTACTAAGCTACCACTAGAGAAAAAATATATACTTCGGGTGAGATATGGATTTAAAAAAAAAAATCGGAAAAGGTATTTGAGGGGATTATATAGAGAAAATTTCTGAATGGAGAATGATTGGAATGGCCAATGAATGTGAAATGAGAAAGTGGTTGTATTGTGTTTAATGAATGTACAAGGTGTTATCTGATTAGAAAAGTATCTAAGTGTTTGTTTAAAAAGTACACAAAGAGACGATTGTCTTATGGAATATTGTGTTTTCTTGTTTTGGGAGTAGAGGTTATTAGGCCCATGTTCCTGATTTACAAAAGATTTCCCTAAAAGTTTGGGGTTAAAATTATAATTTGATAATGGGATTTTGGAAAAAAGGATGAAATTATAAATGTTTGTAGAATTACTAAAATTAAGTAACCAGGATCAAAATAAATTGCTGCATATGTTGAGTCTTAGCCCTTGTACACACGGTCGGAGAATCTGTCGGAATGAGTCTTATCGGACCGTGTCGTCAGATAATCCGACTGTGTGTGGTATGCATCGGACTGATTCCGTCCGAATCTCCGTCCGACCCAATTTTCCAACATGTTGGAAAGATTTCCCAACCAACTGGGCCGGACGGACCTAATCTGATCATGTGTACAGCATTTTCATCGGACCAAGTGCCACGCATGCTCACATTCAAATTCCGACACGGAAGCGCTCGTTCACGTAAAACTACTGCTCATAAGCGATATAGCACATTCGTCACGCTGAAATGTTAAAAAATCAGTCATCAAGCACATTCTCTTGTTCTTTACAATGCTGCAAGAACCAACTTCTTTTGATGCTCATAGTCACACAGACTTCTCCCGAACGGATTTCATTACTCTTTTTTAACCATTTCAGCAATACAATTTTAGTTTAAGTCACATCTACACAATGTTTGTTTTCTTTTTTTTCTTTTTTTTAATGTTTTTTTTTGGGGGGGGGGGGATTCCCTAAAAATCTCCTTTAAAGACACTGCTCATTTTTCCTTTTTTGAACTTTTTATTTTTGGGTGTAAACTTACAACAACAACATTATTGTATTTTTTAGATTTTATTTGTTAATCTACAGGTGGTTGTTTAGTGTTGGTACCCCTTGTTATTTATTTCACTTTGTATTTTGGAAATGTACCTGCCTGCTCAGAAATAAACTCTACTTTTTGAAGGAAAACACATTACACAAGTATTTAATCAAACAAAAATAAAATTTATTTTTTTTGCTTGAAAATAAAACTAGGAACGCAGCACTGGAGAAACTTCTTAACTTTGGTGCAGCCTTTGGCCCCCAGGGCAGACATGAATAAATGATATAAAAAAAAATTGGTGGCCTGAGGAGTAGATATCTCAGGGAGAGAAGTCTGCTCCTGAAGTCCTAGAGAGCAGGAAATTCAGATGCCATTTCTTTCCCCAGGATGGTGATCTTCAAGAGGCTGCATCTTCTGGCACACCAGACTCATCCCAGGCCATCACTCTCTGGTCTTCCTTTGGGACTTCCCACCAGGCATCCTTCCAGGCTGTGGCTGGGCTCCTCTAGCTGGGGCAGGAGGAGGAGGGCGTTGTTGGACCTCCTGGCTGCCACTTGCCACAGCCTCCCCCCGACTGAGGTCTTCCTGTGTATGAAAAGGGGACATAGTTTTAGTTTTTTGATCATCAATCACAACATTTTGTGCTCCTGGCTTTTGCTATTTGACTGTTACCAAATAGAACAGACTATCATACTGACACCAGCATTTTTCTTTCCCGTCCCAATCATTTTTGGTCACTACTGTCTATTGAGATGTAAACCACTTGGAGAAATCTCAACTTACTGATCAATAAGAACATCTAGTTAACATCATTAAATGTAACACAAGAAATATGTTCAACAATGCAATACCTGTCTCAAGCTTGGCCCCACCACATGGTGCTGCCTGGAAGGCCCAGGTTGGTCATCAGAAGCCTCAGCTGGGGGTGAAGGATGCCTTAGAGGAAGCATGGAGAGTGGTGGCCTGAGTGGTGGCCTGGGTACCCCCTGGTCTAACAGAAAATGCAGCCTGTCAAAGTGCACCATCCTGGGGTAGTAAACAGCATCTGGATCTCCTGCTCTCAAGGACTCCAGGTGCTTCTTTCTCTCCCTGAAATATGTAAGCTTCATGGTCACAATTTTGCGATTCAGATATGTCATGTCTGCCGTGGGGACCCTGATCTGCACCAAAGCAAGCAGTTTCTCCAGTGCTGCGTTCCTCTTGGATCTGTCATAATAAAATTAGTTGTGGAACTGCCACAGGCAGGACATCTCCATGTATAGCTCGAGGAAGAGCCCCATAAAGTTGGGATTGGTGAATGGGTCCATTTTTTCTGCAAGATACAACACAAGACAAACCCTCAAATACTAATAATGCAATGTAAATCCCTCCAAATCTTGTCCCAACAGCGGCCTAGATACAAGCAGTCTAGTCTAGTGAAGCACAAAGTTAAAAATGTTACCTTCGTTTCCACGTTCACTGTGTCCGTGACTCACACTCTCCTTCCAGATCGTACGGACGATACACATGTGTGGTGTTTTATATACAGTGCGCATGCGTGAAACTCCGCCCGCCCCTGACGTTCTTTCCAGATTATTACCCGCCCCTTCACTTCCTGCGCAGTGGGGAGAGCACATGGCGGAGAGAATGCAGGTGCGCTATAATAGTTCCACTAACGAGGAGGAGGGTGAGGAAAGCCCGGAGCCTGAAACGTCCCGATCCAGGAAGACAAGATTTAGGGCCTCAAATATGTCTTGGAGAGATGTTGGAGATGGTCGACATATTGAACAGGACCGACTATGATGGGAAGTATGGACCTTGCCCAAACCCAAATATCAGAAAGGCCAAGATCATGAATAAAGTTGTGAAGAGTCTTCTGAAGAATTTTGGGGTACACCGTTCCAAGGATCAACTGAGAAAACGCTGGTCAGACCTGAAACTGAGGGAGCACGAGCAGTACCTAAGGATCAAGCGTGTTCTTAAAAAAAGTAAGTAGTTGTCGTGTGTTCATATGATTATTCTTGCTTGCATACATGCTCCATGTGCTTTGATTTCATGTGGTGCATTTTAAAATGGCCACTTTCAAGGTCATGGTTTCGTTCGTTCGTAGAGAACATCGTTCTGCAGGGAAGTATTCCAGCTTAACAAAGTGGCTCCAATAATGTTCTCACCTTGGAACTCGGCCCAAAAACACATTGTACAACACTTCCAAGCAATGTTTCATATTCCTATTTATGCCCTCTGTGTGCTAATTAATCTTTGTTTACATTCTCATAGGGGAGAGAAGACTCGGCAAGTATGAGGACACCAGGGACCATGAGGACACCAGGGACCACATCCCTCCCAAAGAAGGGCAACTTCCAAAAGAAGAAACAGAGGAGCAGGAGCAGGAGCAGGAGGAGGAGGAAGAAGGAGAGATTGTGGAGGTTGGCCAAATTGTCACCACAACAGGTGAGTGTCGGAGAACACAGCTTCCGGTAAGCTCATCAATGTATATCACCATATTTGGATTACATGGTGTGTTTGTTTGTTTTTTTTCTAGGTGATGTGGAGGAAGATTCCCGTTTTACCAGTGAAAGTGCCCAGATCTTGATCGGGGAGATAATGGGGTGCAATAGGGATTTGGAAATTGTACAACAAAACATCAATGATGTTAAAAATAAAATGAAGAACATCATTGATGTTTTGGGGAGAGTGTGAAAACGAAAAAAACTAGATAGGGTTTTATTTTTGCTTTTTATCCAGAAAATGTTGTATTTTGCATAATTCCAAATTTGGAAGATGCACAGAGTGTGTAAACATGCGCTATCTCCCATCATGGGGGATCAATGTACATGTTTTGTGGAAAGTGTCTGAGATGAAGGGGTTGCAGCCCCAAAGCATGTACATTGATCCACCATGATGGGAGTTAGCACATGTTGACATACTGTGTGCATCTTCTAAATTTGTATTTCTCAGGGGTCACACCCCATGTGATGAAGGCAATATCAGCCCAGTTTGTACATACTCATGTCTGAAATTGTCTTCACTTTTCCAAGTTGAACTTTGTAAGTTCCTGTGTTCTGTATTTTACGCTTTGATACATGCCTGTTTACACAAAAAAACAACTAAAAAATAAATATTATTAAACTGGGTTTTGGATCCCCAAAATATCTTGGTTTGTTGTAAAAACCTTTACTAAACGCGCATGTGAATGTGCTTGTATTAAAAAGTTGAATTCTCAACAATGTGTGGCTTCCTTTTTCATTGGGCTGAAAATGTATTTGTAGTGAAATTTGAGTTTGTGCTGAGAAGGAGTGCAATTTACTAAAGGCAACTCCACTTTGCACTCCAAGTGCAGTTTCAGGTGTACTTTTGCAGTGCACTTGTAGTGCATAGTGGATGTGCCTTTAGTAAAAAGCACCCACAGTGATGTGTAAATTTGGACAATCATGCCATTTTCCTGCCAGGGCGCTGAAAATGAGCATGATTTAGATCAGTAATGCACTACACATTAGTTAACAAAAAGAAGGTGTGTGTGTAGCAGACCCACAACATAATAAGATTATCTGAAGAAGAGACTGTCCCCTCATCTCGCTCTGAACTTGGGTTTGCACTGTTGGTGAAAAAGGCACAACTTGACGAAAACTGGCAAAGTGGGAGGCCACAGTCTGCTATTCCTGTGGCGTTTAAGGACACTGTGTAGTGACACAAGAAAAAGAAAATATTAATTTGACAAATCAACATTGCATGCAGATTAGACACCCACATTTTTGGCCAAAATTAGTCTAACATTTGTTAAAATTAGTATAAAAAGCCTAAAGTATAAGGTCCCCTTATGAGAGTCCTAACCCCCCCCCCATCCCCCCATCTGATGGGCCCTTGCTAAAAAATGAGGGGGGATGTTTAGGACAGGTAACCCTCTCCACTTGATTGAGAGCTGAATGCCTAAATAATGTGTGATACTTTGTGAAGCCCCTCCTTAGTTACACTATTGGCAGCCCACCGGACAGGTAAGAAGTGTCATAATAACATAATGGAAGCACATGTTGACATTCTGCTATTACATAGCAAGAAAATTAATGTCTTAAAAAAATCAAAATAGCATTTGAAAGTATTGAGGCCCTTACACTACATGCTTTGGTGAATTGTTCCATAAAATGTTATCATGAAAAAGGTATTTAGAGTGTGTATTGGGTTGGGTCAAGTTATGAGATAGAAGATTGCTATCAGCTGAGGTAAAAGTTGGGGAGAGGGGGGTTACTAATGAGTTTGGCACAACTCCAAAAAAACAATAAAAAGGTCAAATTGAAGCACACACATCACATTCGTAGAGATTTTAGGGAGTGTTTAGGGGAAAGCAATACTATGGAGCTGACAAAAGACATTGTCAAGTGACTAGACTCTAGTTTTAGGGGCCAAGAAGAGCATGGTGGGGAAGTTAGTGAGGCAAATCTGCATGAGGACAAAGGGGCAGAGCATATGAATTAGAGCATATTGCAATGATGGTAATTAGGGAATGAGGAAAGAAATACAAGACATTAGCAATCATGAAATACATAGAATGTGATGTTTAAGGTTAAAACTTAGCATAATATAGTCCTTCAGCAGGAGCTGAATGATGGCAGAACAGGTCTCTGGAATAATGATCCCCAGAGCCTGGGGGGAGATGCCTGTAGAGAACTTGAGGTCCTGAAGGCTTCTCCCTGTCGCCAAGTAGCGCAACGTGGCGATGAGCCTCTGCTCCGGAGTGATGGCTTGCTGCATGCAGGTATCCTGCCTGGTGATATAAGGTGACAGCAAAGCCAGCAGACAGTGAAAAACGGGGTCCGTCATCCTGAGAATAATCCAGAAATGGTCAGGATTATTCTCGCGGATCTCACGGAGCAAAGGCATGTGGGAGAACTGGTGACGCTGGCGCAACCAATTCTTGGTCGTCCAAACATGTTTCATCTACGTACTCATCGTACAGTTTGTGCTGTGCAGGGGTTCTTACTTTTACTTTGATACAAGCCCTTTGGCTTATGTCAAAGTCAAAGTAAGAACCCCTGCACAGCACAAACTGTACGATGAGTACGTAGACGAAACATGTTTTGAAAACGGTCGGCTGGTCAGAACGGACACCAGAAAGCAACGCTAAACAGCAAGGCCTGAAAGGACAACCTGAAAAGCAGAAGCAAGCAGACAATAAAAAATGCCTTTCAAAGTGTACTATACCAAGATAGAGTCCACAATGAGAAGCAAATACTTAATGACTGCACGCGCTGATTATCAGATACGCAAAGACAAGCAGAAACTGAAGAGCAGTAGCGATCTGAATCACTAATCTGAAAAGCGCGAATCGTCTTTCACCAAACTTCTACTAAAACACGAGATCAGCAGAAGGAGCCCAAAGGGTGCTGGACGTGGAGCTGGACTTCCTTTTTCTAGTCCCGCCGTACACGGCTTACGTCACTGCGTTCTTGGCCACCTGCGAAATCAGACAACTTGGCCCGACCGTGTGTATGCAACAGTTTCGGACACAATCCGTCGGACTAAATCCGACGGTCAATATCCGACGGATTTGGTTGGGGAAATCTCCGACCGTGTGTACGTGGGCTTTGAAATGCTAAAATTTGAGGGGAGAGTTTGTTTGAATAACAGTCAGAGTGACTATTCTGGATATTACTTTTTGAAGTTTCAACCATGAAGTGTTAATGATGTGGTGTTGTTTATTCATCAATGTTTTGTTTGTTGCTGATGATCAGATATATTTGCAAAGTTGGAAGGCTGACAGAATATGTGTTTGGGTAAAATGTTCTGTTCTGAGACCCTCGGGTCCACTTGGGTCCCATGTATAGAAGGAACTAAAGGTTCCATGCTTAATACATGCTTTGTTGAAATCCTGCTGTAATAATGGTTTTGGAAGGGGAAAAAAATGTTTAGTTAAAGGGGTTGTAAAGGTTTGTTTTTTATTTTCTAAATAGGTTCCTTTAAGCTAGTGCATTGTTGGTTCACTTATCTTTTCCTTCGATTTCCCTTCTAAATGTTTTTTTTCTTTGTTTTCTTTGTCTGAATTTCTCACTTCCTTTTCCTCCTCAGTAAGCTGTTCAGTAAGCTGTTCTGGCTGACTAAACACCACTCGGATGATGGTGTGAAGTTTACTGAGGAGAAATAGGAAGTAAGAAATTCAGACAAAAAAAACATTTAGAAGGGAAATCGAAGGAAAAGGTAAGTGAATCAACAATGCACTAGCTTAAAGGAACCTATTTATAAAATAAAAAACGAAGCTTTACAACCCCTTTAAATTAATTGAATCTATATAATGAAAACTGTTGCTGAGAACCATTTTTATCTCTGCATGCTTTACTTGTGTTTGAATTAATGAGGAATATTTTTTTTTTTTAATACCTCCAATAGTTAAGGCCTGAACTAATCAGGTAGATTCTGTGATTATTCATGTTGGATGAGGAGTATCTGCCCCAGTCAGCCAGTATTCACCCCTAGCCCAATGCACAGGAAGAAGTGCCCACCCTATTCATACTGAACATTGTATGAAGCAATTTTGCTGTGTGAATTATTCATGTACGCTGTTTCCAATGCATAGAGATATTTGGATATGAAGCAACGGAATCGGCCGATGGTAAGGTAAATATAAATAGATAATAAGATGATAGTCAGGACTAGCAATTAAAGGTTTAAATTGCACCTTTCAACATCCCTACACAATGTGAATATTAAGCAAGTCTTTAGGAATTCACTCAGTGGTAGGCCCTGTTGGCCACCTTCCACCCAACATCCTAGGCAGGAAATTGTCAGTAGAACAGTGTTTGCATCCAATCAGATGTTCAGGTATTTTGGGGCTGGCTGTCAGAAAACAATTCCAGGAAATTCATCCATTTGCACTGTGCAGCATTGATGAGGAATCTGTTAGAATGTTGCTATTCAGTCTGCAGACTGAAAGGAAAGAATCTATGGGGTTGACTTACTAAAATTGGAGAGTGCAAAATCCGGTGCAGCTGTGCATGGTAGCCAATCATGCTTCTAACTTTAGCTTGTTCAATTAAGCTTTGACAAAAAAAAAACTGAAAGCTGATTGGTTTCTTTGCAAAGGTGCACCTGATTTTAGTAAATCGAACCCTATATGTATATGGCCAGCCTAGCACTTATCCTAACTCTCACTTATAAACCTATCACTCCCCTAAACCTAAGTATATCTCAAATACAAATTCATCCTTGGTTATGTACATTGTTTGTGACAATTAAAAGTTGAGGCTTTATTCTACCCAAAGCTCTACAAAGCATTTGAACTTTAGGACCCAGAAGCAAACTTGCAAACATATATGTATTGTATGTAATTGCCTAATACAAGACATAAATTAGGTGTTCCCACACACCAGGGGTGGAAGAATAATTTTAGAGCCATCATAAAAATGTAATATATGTGTCAGACCTGTACATATGTGCCTAATATAATTTCATACAGATGACAATATTGTATTTGTCTGCTACTTATGAGACTCTGATATAAGATTATTTAATTAGAACATCATAAAGATATATTAAAATCATTTTTAATACATTTGTTGATAATTGAGAACTTTAATGCACTTTCTGTTTTTGTTTTCTTAGCTTCCTTCTTACTCACTCCCCCCCTTTCCCAAGCAGAACCACCAGTTAGTGCCCCTGTGCCTCCTGAATACTATGGAGCCTGCAGGAGTCTTCTCAATATGCATGCTCTCATTTGTAATTTCAATGGTATGTGCAGCTATACCCAGTGCTGCCGTGTACTACACACGGGCAGAGAAAAATGGACACCAAATCACCCTAGAGAAATGTGGGTACTTTAGGAAGGACGCCCTTCGCAGCTCTGAAAAAAACTCAGGAATCTCATTGACTTGTTTCGGGCAGGGCTTTTTTTTTTTCAGCAGGAACTTGAGGAATGCAGTTCCGACACCTCCAGCACTGAATGTAGGTAATGGCAGGAGGTGCTCAAGTGTGCTAGATAATCTATTGATGCTGGCTGCTGGAGAGTCTATTGTTGCTGGTGAGGGAGCTATTGTTGCTGGGGGTTGTCAATGTTTGCTTGAAGGGATCTACTGTTGAGAGAGGGGTCTATTGTTGCTGGCTGCTGGGAGATCTGTTGTATCTGGTGGATAAATTCACTCAGGGTGTATGTTTGATGTGGTTGTTGATTTTTTTGCAATGGGTCTATTGTTGGTGGGGGATCTATTGTTTCTGGGGGTATTTTGTTGCAAGGGGTCTTTTGTTTGTTGGGATCTATTGTTGCTGGGTTGGTGAGGCAGGATAGGTTGTTGCTAAGTGGGTGGGGCAATCTGTTTTACGGCTTTTCTTGTTATTAACAAATTCCATACAAATTACTTAACACCACAAAATTATACTTAGTTCTTTAGTCTCTAAATGGGGCGGTACTGGGAGGTGTGTAGGGGGTAGAACCAAGGAACAGTGCTTGCACCTATTAGAGAAAAAAAGCCCCGGATCTGAGTAAGTATTTTGGGGAATTTAGCTTATTTTAAAAAATATATGTGACTAATTAGTAAAGTTTAGCTAGGAAGATGGGACATATTCTAAGTTCAGCTTTAAAGAATAAATCCTGGAAATAATGAGATGTAGCACAACCCAAACCCACTTACATGACAGAATTTAGGCTAGGATTACACTGACAATTAAATCTCTGTTATGCTCTATTTGGGTGATTTAAAGATTATGTAACCCCAAAATTTCATATTCCTAATTTGTGCCTGCTGTACCATGTACTTGTATGCAAAAGTATTCTGTTTTCTTTGAAGCCCTTAGTGTGAAATCCCTGGTGTTCTTTGCTTTGCTTTCCTAATAAAAACTGACCATACCAAACAGGAGAACACACCTTGGTCAGTTCTCTAGCTATGCTGGGAACTCAGCCTGCTCTCCTCCACTGATCAGACTTGTGCTGAAACCCCCCCCATCCCTGTGCACAATCTTTAACTGGGAAGATCAGTGTGCTGCTTCTCCTCCCCCAGCTCTTATGCAGCTGAGAACAGATGGAATGTGATCACTTATAAAAGGGAAAAAATAGTACTTATAATGTTTTTATATCTATACACATATGTTTTGCCTTTAATTTCTATTTTAAACTGAATGGGTCAAAAGTGCTAATTTTAAAGGTGTATATGCAAGTTATTGTCTTAAAAAGTTTTAAAAACTGCAGTTTTTTCAGAAGTGATTTTAATAATGCGTAAAGTGAAACAATAAAAGTGAAATATTCCTTTCAATTTCGTACCTGGGGGGTGTCTATAGTATGCCTGTAAAGTGGCGCATGCCATTTTTTATCAATGCACTTTTATGTGTATTGCCGGAACCGACAATTCATTATAGCCGCGAGTACTTTTAAATTACTTTTTTTCCTTTAGAAATGTAGTTTTGCTCTTAGACTGTTCTAAACACTTTACAGGCATACTATAGACACCCCCAAGGTACGAAATTTAAAGGAATATTTCACTTTTATTGTTTCACTTTAAGTATTATTACAATCACTTCTCCTGAAAAAACTGACATTTTTAAAACTTTTTTTTGAATCGATACATGTCCACTGGGGCAGGACCCAGGTATCCAAACACTTTTTATGACAATACCATGCATATACTGTAAGCCTTTAAAATGAGCACTTTTGATTTCTCCCATAGACTTTTAAAGGGTGTTCTGTGGCTTTCGAATTTGCCACAAACACCCAAATTTGTTCGCTATTCGGCAAACAGATGAACACCAGATGTTCGACTCGAACTTACGTCCGACTCGAACATTGGGCTCATACCTATTTACAATTACTTTAACTGATTCTATCTCATCACATTAATTTGATTGCCCTTTAAACTGTCCTCCAAAAAGTGGTTAAATCTCTCTGAAGAAAGCCCTGGGATTAGGCCAAATTCATGCTCTTGCATAGTGAAAATGCACACTTCACTAAGTTGTTACATACATTACCATAATGCATGGCACCACACCATTGTGCATTGTGGTGTCATTGATGCTTAATGGTACTCAAACATGCTAAATCAACTACTATGCAATGAAAATAGATAAGTTTCCCTAATGCAAGCTAATGTGCATTGTAACACATGTTAACATACTGCACTAGTTGTGAAACGGACTTGTCATGCTTGTTACATAGAAGGATCACCATGGCTACTATGATACTAGCAAATGTGCACCCACTCCAGGCCAAACTGCTGGTTGGAAGCTAAACAGTAGAGCCTTGAGTGGGGAGTGAACAAGTATTGCTTTTGACTGCTGGTGACTGCTGGGTTGCATTTTTAGGTTCTTTTTGGGGCTTTTCCTTGTATCTTTTTAATACCCTTTTCTGACACTTTTTAAACAGTTTTTTTTTCTTTGCTTCCTTTAGCCTACTAATTAAGGGGAGTGGTTAATTGGGCTGCAAGTACTCTGCAAGTGAACGTAGGTCTGTAAGTGCACGTAGGTCTGCAAGTGCTCTGTGAGTGCACGTACAGTAGGTGCCGCTGATATTGTGTTCCAGCGCGATCCTGTCGCGCTGGTTCCCGGCGACAGGCTTCTCTAACCAGCGCAATCCCGTTGCGCTGGTTCTCGTGCTGGCTGCAGTAGGAAAATTTAATTTTCCTATAGTAGCGAGCGAGCAAGAGAGCGGCGATAATGTCGCCTCACTAATGAAGCCTGTATGCCTTAGGGATTTTAAGGGGAATCCCCTACGCCGAAAAAAACGGTGTGGGGTCCCTCCAAAATCCATGCCAGACCCCTATCCGAGCAAGCAGCCCGGCCGGTCAGGAAAGGGGGTGGGGGCGAGAGAGTGCCCCCCCTCCTGAGCCGTACCAGGCCGCTGTGCCCTCAACATGGGGGGGTGGGTGCTTTGGGGGAAGAGGGCGCCCTGCAGCCCCCCCACCCCAAAGCACCTTGTCCCCATGTTGATGATTACAAGGGCCTCTTTCCGACAACCCTGGCCGTTGGTTTAAAATAGTTTATTGCACAGCTCCGGTGGCCTTCCATCTTGGGGGGTCTTCTCGCCACCGCCCGGGAGTCTTCCAACTTCGGGGGTCTTGTTCCCCTCTTCGGTTCTTCTTGCCAGGCCTCCGCTTTCTTCCTTTAGCTCTTTTACTAGCGGAGGCCCAGTCTTCCGTCGCCGCCGCCCCTTCTTCCGACTTCGGGGGTCTTGTCCCCCTCTTCGGTTCTTCTTGCCGGGCCACCGCTTCTTCTTCCAGCTCTTTTACTAGTGGTGGCCCGGTCTTCTTCTGCTGCTGCCACCGCCACGCCTTCCGTTCTTCTTCTGCTTCTTCCTAATTCAGATGTTGACTCGACGCTCTCTCCGACCGCAATGCCAGGGACGTGGTGTGCGACGAATTATATAGGGACAAGGGGCGTGGTCACTGGTTGATGTCACATGGTGGCCCCGCCCCCTTATGATGTCACAGTCCCAGCATCCTCCAGGACTGTGACATCATAAGGGGGCGGGTCACCATGTGACATAAACCGGTGACCCCACCCCTTGTCCCTATATAAGTCGCTGCACACCGCGTCCCTGGCATTGCGGCCGGAGACAGCATTGAGTCAACATCTCAAGAAGGAAGAAGAAGAACGGAAGGCAGCGGAGGCAGCAGCAGAAGATGACCGGGCCACCGCTAGTAAAAGAGCTGGAAGAAGAAGCGGTGGCCCGGCAAGAAGAACCGAAGAGGGGGACAAGACCCCCGAAGTCGGAAGAAGGGGCGGCGGCGACGGAAGACCGGGCCTCTGCTAGTAAAAGAACTAAAGGAAGAAAGCGGAGGCCCCTGAAGTCGAAAATACCCCCGGGCGGCGGCGATAAACCCCCCAAGACGGAAAACCACCGGAGCTGTGCAATAAACTATTTTTAAACCCTTGTGTGTTGTGTTTTATTTACTTTTTCTTTCACCAGGTGAATGGGTAGGGGTACATGGTACCCCAATACTCATTCACATAGGGTGGGGGGCCGGTATCTGGGGGCCCCCTTCTTAAAGCGGGCTCCCAGATTCCGATAAGCCTCCCGCCCGCAGACCCCGACAACCAACGGCCAGGGTTGTCGGGAAGAGGCCCTTGTCCTCATCAATATGGGGACAAGGTGCTTTGGGGTGGGGGGCCGCAGGGCGCCCCCCTTCCCCCAAAGCCCCCACCCCCCCATGTTGAGGGCACAGCGGCCTGGTACGGCTCAGGAGGGGGGGCACTCGCTCGTCCCCACCCCCTTTCCTGACTGGCTGGGCTGCATGCTCGGATAGGGGTCTGGTTTGGATTTTGAGGGGACCCCACGCTGTTTTTTTCGGTGTAGGGGATTCCCCTTAAAATCCCTACCGGACCTAAGGGCTTGGTATGCCTCCGGAGGGGGAACCCATGCCGTTTTTTTTTTAAATTTGACGTGGAGTTCTCCCTTAGGATTCATACCAAATACAGTGCCTGGTATTGGTGGGAATCCAATTCGGATCCCCGCACCAGTGTGAACCTGGCCAGCGATGATTATCGCTTATCGGGAAAGGAAAAGAAAAATGTTTCTTTTCCCATGACGGGGCTCGCATGGCTCGCATGGTGTCAATCTCGGCGAGATTGACACAATATTGCGGTCATCTACTGTAGGTCTGCGAGTGCACCTAGGTCTCTGAGTGGTCTGCGAGTGCATGTAGGTCTGTGAATACCTGTGTATTGTCTTGAGTATTAGTGTTAGGAAGCTAGTTGTTAGGTAATTTGGACAGGGTATAAACCCCAATCCTCATTAAATTTAATAGGTATGATGCCCGGTGGGTGTGGAGAAGTGACTTGTTGGGTATCTTGTGGCATGTATGCATTCCTTGACCATCCAATCGAGGGTGAATACTGCTGTGCAAAATGTAAGCGCATTGTTTCCCTGGAAGCCCAGGTTCTGAATCTGGGGAAGCAACTGTCAACAATGAGAAGTCCCTCCATACTAAAGGAGAGCCAGGAACGTACACAGCAGGTGCTAGCAGGGGCCAGCACAGAGGCAGATGGAGACAAAGAGGTGCAGGCACTAGCAAAGAGTAGATGGGTGACAGTCAGGAAGGGTAGAGGGGGGAGTGCCAGGGAGGCTGACCCTGGGCTGGAACATCTCAATGAGTATGCTCCATTGAGTGACATTGGTGAAACCAGTCAGGGACCAGCACTGCTGGAGCTGAGGGACTCTCCTCGCTGCCAGGGGAAGAACTCCTCCAGTGAGAGTGGGTGGGAAGCGAAGAGAAAGGAAAGACAGATCCTGGTGGTAGGGGACTAAATTCTTAGAAGGACAGAGAGGCCAATCTGTAACAAAGACCTGAAGCACCGAACAGTATGTTGTCTACAGGGCGCTCGGGTTCGGCACATCACGGATCTGGTGGACAGATTACTGGGAGGGGCTGGGGAAGGCCCAGCTGTCATAGTGCACGTTGGCACCAATGACACAGTCAGAGGCAGATGGAGTGTCCTAAAGAACGATTTTAGGGACTTAGGAGCTAAATTGAGGAAAGGGACCTCCAAGGTAGTATTCTCAGGAATACTACCGGTACATTGAGCCACACCAGAAAGGCAGAGGGAGATTAGGGAAGTAAACAAGTGGCTGAAGAGCTGGTGTAGTAAGGTTGATAACCCGTACTATAGAAGGGACGGACTGCACCTAAATGAGGAGGGTGCAGATCAGCTGGGAATGAAGATGGCAGAAAAGTTAGAGGGGGTTTTAAACTAGGTGATGGGGGAGGCTCCAGAGGTAGAGAGTCAGCGTGGAACATATTCCAGAGGGTAGTATTGGGGGCATTAGTGGTAGATTGACCAAAGCACATAAACCCAAGGTAAGTATAGTAGCAAGTCCTAGTTGCAATATCAAAACGCCCAATAAAAGGATAACATGCAACCGGTCTAAACTATGTGGCATGTTCACCAATGCCATGAGCCTGGCGGACAAGATGGGTGAACTAGACATACTATTGTACAAGGAGGATTTGGATTTCGTGGGAATTTCAGAGACCTGGTTCAACGGTTCTCATGATTGGCTGGCAAACATTCAAGGGTATACCCTTTATCGCAAGGATAGAGAGGGTAAAAATGGGGGAGGGGTATGCCTATATATCAAGAATAATGTACAAGTGAATGTGAGAGAATACATCAATAAGGGAACTAGGGAGGAGGTGAAATCCTTATGGGTGGAGCTCCAAAGGGATTAAGCTAAGCGGAAAATAATACTGGGAGTATGCTATAGACCCCCTAAACTGAGGGAGGAAGGGGAGACAGAACTCCTATCACAATTTGGATTAGCAGCAAGGATGGGAAGTGTTATTATAATGTAGGAATTTAATTATCCAGACATAGACGGGCGGAGGGAACTGCGCATTCATCTAAGGCTCGCAGTTCCTAAATGTCTTGCAGGACAATTTATCGATCAGATGGTAGACGCACCATAGGGAAATAAAGCGTTACTGGATCTACTGATTACCAATAATACAGACCTGATCACGGATGTGGAAATACGGGGCAATTTAGGGAACAGCGATCACAGGTCAATTGGCTTCAGTATAAATCACACAAATAGGAAACATAAAGGGAATACAAAGACACTGAATTTCAAAAGAGCCAACTTCGCTAAACTACGAACCTAACTAAAAGCCATAAATTGGGATAAAATCTTAAGAACAAAGAACACAGAGGAGAGATGGGTTTGCTGTAAGAGCATATTAAATAAGGGCATTAGCCAATGCATCCCATTGGGTAATAAATTTAAAAGAGCAAACAAAAGTCCTGGATGGCTTAATTCCAATGCAAAAATGCATATAAAAGCAAAGGAGAAGGCCTTCAAAAAATACAAGGTTGAGGGATGATCATCAGCATTCAGACTTTATAAAGAATGCAACAAGAAATGTAAGGGTGTAATATGGACGGCTAAGATAGAACATGAAAGACACATAGCGGAGGAGAGAAAAAAAATCCCAAGAAATTCTTTAATTATATAAACAGTAAAAAAGAGAGGACAGACCATATTGGCCCCATAAAGAATGAGGAAGGGCATATGGTTGCAAAGGATGGGGAGATGACGAAGGTATTGAATTTGTTCTTCTCCTCAGTCTTCACGAGGGAATCGGGGGGTTTCAGTAACCAAAACTCAGCATGGATTCATGAAGAATCGTTCTTGCAAAACGAATCTACTAATATTCTATGAGGAGGTGAGTTGCCAGCTAGATAAAGGAAGGTCCATAGACGTGGTGTATCTGGATTTTGCAAAAGCATTTGACACAGTTCCCCATAAACGTATACTGTACAAAATAAGATCCGCTGGCATGGACCATAGGGTGAGTACATGGATTTAAAACTGGCTACAAGGACGAGTTCAGTGGGTGGTGATAAATGGGGAGTACTCGGAATGGTCAGGGGTGGGTAGTGGGGTCCCCCAGGGTTCTGTGCTGGGACCAATCCTATTTAACTTGTTCATAAACGACCTGGAGGATGGGGTAAACAGTTCAATCTCTGTATTTGTGGATGATACTAAGCTAAGCAGGGCAATAACTTCTCCGCAGGATGTAGAAACCTTGCAAAAAGATCTAAACAAATTAATGGGGTGGGCAACTACATGGCAAATGAGGTTCAATGTAGAAAAATGTAAAATAATGCATTTGGGTGGCAAAAATATGAATGCAATCTATACGCTGGAGGGAGAACCTCTGGGGGAATCCAGGATGGAAAAGGACGTTGGGGTCCTAGTAGATGATAGGCTCAGTAATGGCATGCAATGCCAAGCTGCTGCTAACAAAGTAAACAGAATATTGGCATGCATTAAAAAGGGGATCACCTCCAGAGATAACACAATAATTCTCCCACTCTACAAGACTTTGGTCCGGCCGCACCTGGAGTATGCTCTCCAGTTCTGGGCACCAGTCCTCAGGAAGGATGTACTGGAAATGGAGTGAGTAAAAAGAAGGGCAACAAAGCTAATAAAGGGTCTGGAGGATATTAGTTATGAGGAAAGTTTTCGAGCACTGAACTTATTCTCTCTGGAGAAGAGACGCTTGAGAGGGGATATGATTTCAATATACAAATACCAAAATGGGATAAAACTTTTTCGCAAAAGGGAGTTTAACAAGACTCGTGGCCACTCATTAAAATTAGATGAAAAGAGGTTTAACCTTAAACTATGTAGAGGGTTCTTTACTGCAAGAGTGGCAAGGATGTGGAATTCCCTTCCACAGGCGGTAGTCTCAGCGGGGGGCATTGATAGTTTCAAGAAACTATTAGATAACCACCTGAACGACCGCAACATACAGGGATATAAAATGTAATACTGACATATAATCATGCACATAGGTTGGACTTGATGGACTTGTGTCTTTTTTAAACCTCACCTACTATGTAACTATGTAACACTCTGACTGTATTGTATGTTATATTTTCTGAAACATTGCATTCTGTACACCGTGCTGGATATGTCATATTATATATTACATAGACATTTTGTATGCTATGTAATATATTCAATTTTCCACGCTGATGCACTCTGAATCCTGTGCTGTACATTATATTGTATATTCTGTACCACTAATCATTCATACAACTAGGACTTCATTTCACCATTACAATTACAGCACACTTTTTCTAGTTCGATTTTATATAACATTCTGAAATGTCTGTGAAACTAATGAAGTAATGACTAAACACCTAAGTGCTGAATTTTATCTGTATGGATTTGGATTGTTGGACGTAAAAATAAACACAACTTAGTTTTAAAGTCATGAGAATACTGCATTTTGGAACTACTAATTTACCATTGCTTTTAATATGAATATCTTGTGAAACTTAGACTTGTCTCCTAGCAACCAAGGTAGTGAACATAAAAAAGATGGCAACTATCTCGAGAATAATTCCCACAGGAAACCTGAATATGTATACATTGATATGTTTCTACAAAGTAAACAGTCATTTCAAGAAACATTTTGAAAAAGATGAAATTTAGGCTTCACATTTGAGATTTATTTCTTAAAAATTGTTTTATATCTTAGGATAAACATTTTTTTTTTTTTTTACAAAATATACTGTAAGTGACACAACAGGAGACTGCAATCTTTCCTGTGTCATATATATTTCACAGAACTCATTGTACAAGTGCAATAAAAAAATGAAAAGAGTAAACATGACATAGGTAAAGTAAGACTTAGGTTTTTGCATCCTTGGTATAGTTCTCCTGAATAGCAGATGAATATTAACAAAGAAAGAATCATAAACATGAGAAACATGAAAAATATAACTTTTTCTGTATCTTTCTCATCATTGATGGTGTGATGTTGTCTGCTTCTTAAACATGGGTTTTGGCGTTGTATTAGATCAGCCTTTTTCAACCAGGGTGCCTTCAGGTTTCCTCAGGGGGCCTTAGGAAAATGCCTAAAAATTGTCCAATGAGTTTATACAAGCCAGCGGGTGGATCAAGCCTGCATTTTACTTATACAAAGCCACGGGTTTTCATGTGAACCATTACAACCTTCCTTTTCAATTATTTATATTCAATTTTTATACATATAAAAACATTACATTTTACTATTACAACATCCAATTCAATTCAATACCATATAAATACATCTAAGCATATACAAAACATTCATAACAAAACTTAAAACACAATCGACACAACATGGACCTCTCATAATATACTCCACCATGTCAGAAATATTCTTTCACGTTAGACGTATTCCATCAACGCTGTCCTGTAATCCCCCCCCCCCCCCCCCAAAAACGTGAATTTTCCAAACCCTTTTTTCCAAACCCTTTTTATTAATTTATAAGGAGGAGAAATTCTCAATTTTTACTTCCCCCGAGAACTTCTCCAATAAGGTGTACCTAATTACTGTGTACCGACAGTGCCATTCCCTACTCCCCTAATAATAACATAGAATTCTCTTAGTGACATTCCTTTTTATATGAGTAAAATGTGACTTATCCCAACCCTTTTTATTAATTTATGTGGAGAAGAAATTTTTACACCTGTTGGGAAAACCTCCCTAAAAGTGTCTTTCTCGTGAGAAAAAAAAAACCCTAGTATTTCCCACACCCATTGCCACTACCTTCTTACCTAAAAACTGTGCATTTTCAAACCCTTTTTATTCATTTATAAGGAGGATAAATTCTCGATTTTTTACTTCTATCGAGAATTTCTCAGCTGAAGTGTGCCTAGTTACTATGTACCAACAGAAAAAAAATATATAAAAAAGGGAAGGGGGGGGGGGGGGGCAGAAGCGGAGAATGATGGCGTACCTAATCACTTCCCATATAGTTCACATAAACCTGTGTTTGACAAAATTCCAGCCATCTCTCCCAAGTTCTTTTTTAATTTTATTTCTGAGTTGTTTTGCATATGTACCGTATATACTCGAGTATAGGCCGACCCGAATATAAGCCGAGGCCCCCAATTTACCCCCAAAAAAACTGGCAAACTTATTGACTCGTGTATAAGCCGAGGGTGAGACATGCCTGTCCATCCCTGTGTGTGTGTCCGTCCATCCCTGTGTGTCCGTCCATCCCTGTGTGTCCGTCCATCCCTGTGTGTCCGTCCATCCCTGTGTGTCCGTCCATCCATCCCTGTGTGTGTGTGTGTCCATCCATCCATCCATCCCTGTGTGTGTGTGTCTCCATCCATCCATCCCTGTGTGTGTGTGTCTCCATCCATCCATCCATCCATCCCTGTGTGTGTGTGTCTCCATCCATCCATCCATCCATCCCTGTGTGTGTCTCCATCCATCCGTGTGTGTGTGTGTGTGTGTGTGTGTGTGTGTGTGTGTGTGTGTGTGTGTGTGTCCAGCCTACCTTTGTCCCGAGCCTCCGTCCCGTGCCTTGCCTCCTTGCCTCCGTCCCGTGCCGTGCCTTGCCTTGCATCCGTCCCGTGTCGTGCCTTGCCTTGCCCCCGTCCCGTCCCGTCCCGTGCCGTGCCGTGCCTTGCCTTGCCTCCGTCCCGTGCCCTCTTCGTCGGCGGCCATTGTAAAATTCAAAAGCTGCGCCGCCGCCTTCGCCTGTGATAGGCGGAACACTGAATTTCCCAGCAGCCTGTGTTCCGCCTATCACAGACGTCGTATCATCCTCGTCCGTAGTACGAGGATGATACGATGTCCGTGATAGGCGGAACACAGGCTGCTGGGAAATTCAGTGTTCCGCCTATCACAGGCGAAGGCGGAGCCGGAGGCGCGGCTTTTGAATAGAATGGCCGCTGTCTGTCTGCTCGACACGCTGATCGAGCGGGCAGACAGCGATGACTCGAGTATAAGCCGAGGGGGGCACTTTCAGCCTCAAAAAAGAGGCTGAAAATCTCGGCTTATACTCGAGTATATACGGTAAGTCAGATCGTCCCTTCGGGGTGATCTGACTTGTTTTATTACACTCTATCTTAGTGGTGGGATCAGTGAATTACTTTAACTATGTCCTCGTTATCTGGATGTCTATTGAGAGGAGGGTGCTAGTGAGGGAGGGCGAGTAGGTTTCTCATGTGCTAAGTGTGTTGGGGTTATGTAAGCCTGTGGCAAGTGATATAATGTGCCTCATATTAAATCTATTATAATTTGGTTAATGAATATACGAAATGAGGTGTGGTGAATACAAGATTATGCACATAGTCAGGTTGAGGTTGTATATTATTGTATGGGGGTATGAAGTACTCGGGTGTGGCCGATGTATGGAGGGGGAAAGGGGCATCAGGGAGGGAGGGGTAGGTGGAGGAGGAAGGGGGCAGAAAAGGCAGTGGGTGGGAGGGAGCAAGGGCAAAGGGACAAGAAAAGAAGAGAAAAAAAAGGGGGAAAAGCGGGTGGGGTGGGGGTGCCTGGGGAGAAGACAGGCTGTTCAGATAATTGTTCTCTGACTCTCCTTCTCGGGATCCCCCCTCCCCCCTCACATAAGGGTAGGGGCTTCCCTCTCAGGATTTATTGTCCCTTCAGACTAACTTCACTCTGGGGGACCGAGGGGTGGTCATGTCTGTGTGGCAATCTTTGTGCTTCATTGTGACCCCTCATCCCCCCCTCCATCTCCCCGTCAAACTCCCTCCCTCCACCGCCATCCCTCTCTTATGGATGGGCTCAGCTAAGGTTTTCCAAGATAATCACTAATAGCTTATGGTTGTGCTTCGAGGACTCTGGAGTAAGCTGGGGTGCTCTGGAAATGTATCCAGCAAGCCCATTTTTTGCTGAATTTCAAGGGTGTGTCTCATGAGATATGGATTAACTCTTCCATCTCTGCGGTTTTGTTTATTCTGTAGAACCATTCTTTGATTGTAGGGACCTGAGGGAAACCCCAATGAATGGGGATACACCACTTTGCTGTGTTGATCATGTGCATTGCCAAGGATTTATGGTGTGCGTTATGTGATCGTGGTGAGTGACGGAGAAGACATTGGGCCGGGGAAAGGTCTAGTTCGTAGAAGGTCACTTGGAAGGTGATTCGACATACTTCCTTCCAAAACGTTTGTAATGGGGGCAGGACCACCAGATATGTAATAGGGTTCCTTTACTGGTGTGGTATTTCCAGCATGTATCTGGTGTGGCCGGGTAAAGTCTGTTTAGGAGAGCTAGGTACCACCTAGATTGGATCTTATAGCCATTCGTGAAAGTGGGTAATTAACAGTTAAGTCCAGGGAGGAATGGGTGGTTTATCCAGTTGATCGGCGATACCAGAGGCAGGTAGAAGTTTCCCTGCATTAAAGAATTTGCAAGCTCGGATTTGATCCTGCAACCAATTATCAGTGAGAAAGTGGGGGGACATTCCGGGAGGAAAATCTGGGTTTAGTTTAACCAAAGTTAGTGGGCCTGGAATAGATGATATTCTTGTTTGGGTGCATAATTTTCCAAAGCAGCGCAGGGTAGGCCCTATAAGCGGATGCTGTTGTATAGACATCAGATCCTTTTCTAATTTGCTTACGTCCTCGTCTGATAGGGCTGGTAGATTTATCTTTCATAAATACTGTTCTATTTTATTTCCTCTATTATGTCTAACTTCACTATCTTGGATACCATTTACTTTATATAATGATTGATAGTACTCCAAAAAGATTTTACTGATATCCCTTGTAGAATATTTAATTTCTCCCATTGTATCTTTCATTTTCATAATATAGTTTACCTTCCTTCTAGGTTTGATCACCCCGCCAACACTTTCCCAGGTCTGTTACAAAACTCATACTGCCTTTTAGTTGTTCTAATAAAAGCTTGTTTGGACTCCTGCTCCATCAAATCTCTCAGAGCCTTGCGTTTTCCTATTAATTCCACCTTTACCTTATCATCATTTAAATTTTTATATAGCTGCTCTAATTCCTGAATTTCTTGTAGGAGGGATTGTTTTTGGGCTGTCCACATTTTTTTCCTCTTAACTACTTCTGGTATCAATCTCCCTCTCATAAATACTTTGTGGATTTCCCACAGTACAGTTGGCGCAACATTTTCTACATTGTTCTCTTTAAAAAATAAATTCAAGTCCCTTTCCAGATCCTCCACTATGCCCTGATCATATAGGAGTGATTCATCCAACCTCCAGGATCTTTGCCTATCCAGTATATTCTTTAAATCCAGGCTAACTATACCCAGGGCATGATCTGAGAGGGTGAAGGATTTCACCTCTACCTTTAATAACCCCTCTAGGAGCTGGTGGTCTAAAAAAGCATAGTTGATTCTCGAGTAGGAGGAGTGCACCTGAGAATAATATGTGAAATCTCTCCCTTTAGGGTACAAGATACTCCACGCTGCCACTGTTGGTGTAGTTTTTGTTTAATTGCTTTGAGATATTCACCCTCTGAATGCAGGGAGAGGGGCTAAGTATCCAGGGTTGGATTGAGTACAAAATTGAAATCCCCTGCCATACAGGGGTGGATCCAGAGTCTAGTCCCGGGAGGGGCACTGCTAGAAAATATGTTTTTTGGGGGTAATTTATCAGGGAAATGGCTGGTATTGGTGCTTCAATCATCACAGCATCATGGCTGTTATGGTGTCAGGGTGATTGAAGCGCATTATTTCTATTATTACATTGTAATATAAAAATAAATGGTTCAACTCACCATAATGCAGAATCAGTGGGAGCCCTGAGGGTGTCACTTGCCACGTCGCCTGCCACCAAATGCGGATTGTCACTTGCCACGTCACTTGCCACACACTGCAGATTGTCACTTGCCACGTCATTTGAAACCAAATGCGGATTGTCACTTTCCCCGTCACTTGCCACACACTGCACATTGTCACTTGCCACTTCACTTGTCACAAAATGCGGATTGTTACTTGCCACGTCACCTGCCACATGTTGTGGATTGTCACTTGCCACGTAGCCTGCCACACATTGTGGATTGTCACTTGCCACGTAGCCCTCCACACATTACGAATTGTCACTTGCCACGTAGCCTGCCACACATTACGGATTGTCACTTGCCACATCACCTGCAACACATTATGGATTGTCACTTGCCACATCACCTGCCACACATTGCGGATTGTCACTTGCAACATAGCCTGCCATACATTGCGGATTTTCACTTGCCACATAGCCTGCCACACATTGCAGATTGTCACTTGGCACGTCGCCTGCCACACATTGCAGATTGTCACTTGGCACGTCGCCTGCCACACATTGCGGATTGTCACTTGCCCCGTCGCCTGCCACACATTGCAGATTGTCACTTGCCGCGTCGCCTGCCACACCTTGCGGATTGTCACTTGCCCTGTCGCCTTCCACACATTGCGGATTGGCACTTGCCACGTTGCCTGCCACACATTGCGGATTGTCACTTGCCCCGTCGCCTGCCACACATTGCGGATTGTCTCTTGCCACGTTGCCTGCCACACCTTGCGGATTGTCACTTGCCTCGTCGCCTGCCACACATTGCGGATTGTCACCTACTGTGTCACTTTCCTGCTAAGGTGGTCTTTTTCTGTGTCTCAGAGTGAAGTTAGGCAGCAGAGAGATTATGTAATCTCTCTGCTGCCCACGGCTTCCCGCACACTGAGGGCAGAACTGCAGAGATGCAGGGCAGTGAGAGATGATGTCATCTCCATGCTCCCCTGCCCGCCGGCTTCCTGATTGGCCAGCAGCCCGCTCAAACACTGAGCCGCCCAGCTGCCCCCTCTCACCCACCCACACTGTCGCCTGTGGAACCGCCCACCCACGATGTCACCCGCGGAGCCGCCCGCCCGCAGAACGACAACCGCAGACAAGCCCGCCCGCGCTGTCACCCACGGAACCACCCACCTCCACTGTTACCCGTGGAGCCGCCTGCCCGCCCGATCACCTGTGGAGCCATCCGCATTCTCGGAGGGGGCAATTGCCCTGTTGCCCTCCCTGGATCCACCCCTGCTGCCATAATTACTTTACCTTCTTTAAAATTTTCTAATTTATTCATTACCTTACTCAGAAAGAGGCATGGATAGACATTTGGGCAGTAAATATTAACTAATGTATATTCAATATTAAACAGGGATCCCTTAATGAATGGATACCTTCCTTCAGAATCCGTTTCCACTTTTTAAATTAAATGGTGTATTTTTATCAAAACCTATTGCTATTCCTTTGGATCTCTTATCAGGGGAATATCCAGGAAACCAAAGTGGGAAGTTTTTTGAGTTCAATCCAACCCTAGATGACCATTTAAAATGTGTTTCTTGTAAAAAGACAATATTTGATGGCCAAGTTTTTAATTCTTGCAGTATTTGATGCCGTTTACTAGGTCTATTTAGACCTCTAAAGTCACTATCTTCAAGGGCACCATCTCAACTTTCCAGAGACGATCCACTTAACTAACACATAATTTAACAAGACATAACACATTACAACCCTTTTTAATCTGTCCCCAATGTACATCCTCTAAGCCCTTGTACACACGGTTGGACATTTGGTCGGAAAATGTCCGATCGGACCATGTTGTCGGATAATCCGACTGTGTGTGGGCTCCATCTGACTTTTTCCATCAGAATGTCCAACCAACAAAGTTTGAGAGCTGGATATAAAATTTTTCGACAACATGATCCGATCGGACTTTGTCCGATCGTTTGCAGAGAATTCCAATCGGACAAAGTGTCAGGCATGCTCAGATCAAATTACGAGACCAAAGCTATTGGCTACTAGCCTGAACGTAGTCCCGTCGTAACAAATGAACGTCATCACGTTCTGAACAATCTGATTTTCAGACAAGTTTGTCCAACCGTGTGTATGCAACACCAGTTTCGGACAAAATCCATTGGAAAAAAATCTGATGGATTTTGTTGTCATAATGTCCGACCGTGTGTACAAGGGCTTAGAGGACTGTTAAGTAGAGTTGTTAAGTAGAGTTGGGCCAAACAACCCCCTGTTCAGTTTGCACCAGAACTCCCAAACAGAGAAAATGTTCTGACCCGAACAGTGAATCCTATTGAAGTCTATAGGAGACAAATTTGAAACATCAAAAGTCCACATTTTGAAAGCTTATATACAAGTAATTGGCCATAAAAAGTGTATAAGGGTCCAGGTACTGTCCTGGGGGACATATATCAATGCAATCATTTTTTTTTTTCAACTTTTTACTAGAGCAGATTTTAATGCTTAAAATGAAACAATAAAAATCTAAAATTCCTTTAAATATAAAGGTTCCCCCCCTTTTCTCTCTCCCCTCTACATAACTCCCCCACAACCCTCTTTTCTTCCCCCCTTCCCCCCTCCCTCCCTCTGTCAACCCCCCTTTTCCCTTCTTCCCCCTCTTTTCTTCGTCTTTGTTAATTGGATGTTAACAACACATCCCCCGCCCTACAAGATAATTCTTAAAATATAAAAATATTGCTTTTGTAGTCTGATGAACCTATGATGAAATACTATCTAGTCTTAATTTATCCTTATTTGAATTGTCATTAAAATAGAGATTAATTTATGTTTAGTTCGTTTTGTCAATTGTTATTTGGTTTATCTTGTTTTTCTGTGTCTTTTAGAGCTATTAAATACGATTGTGTTTTGTAAATGCTCCTGCGTCTCCCTGTCTATGTCTATGCACTGTCCCTTAGTTGTCCATCTTCTCCAATATTTTTTACTATCTGATCATTTTGCCTTTTTATCTTCTTGGGGAGGTTCTTTGCTCATCTGGGTTTTGAGGCGCTAAATTGGGTGGCCGTATGGACACCCAGGGTGTCCCCACTATATCAGCTGGGCACCAATTTTTCTGTGCTGGCTGTGTATGCATTGCCATGGTTTTTGAAGTCTCTACATGTCTCTGACAAGAGAGATTCTCCCTCTTTACCAGGAGCTCCCTCTATACATATCCGAATGAGCCTTAGGTCCCAGCGGGAGTGGATGAGCGAACTACCATGGCGACGATCGCACATGCGCAGTACACTTCTCACATCCGCATCCGGTTATTTTACTGGATTGATGGTATTTAAAGCCACTGCAAGAAGCATGGAGATGCTGCAGGAACCGAGGGACCCATACATACTGCTTTTTTCATCCAGGTAACTAACTTATACTTTTTTTTTTGGCCCTAATTGCGGCGCCATAATGGCGATTGTGATTCCTTCTATGTTTGAAGAGACCCGTTAAATTGTTTGTGTTTCTTGATAGAAGGCATTGTACCTTGCAAGTGAACAGCATCCCCTGAGGAAGCCTGATATATTGGCAAAACATGTTGAGAAGTCCATCACCTATTGCTGTGTTGCTAATGCTGTAACTGATTGCACTTGCTATTGTTGTATCTCCCCCTTTTCCCTTATTTTTTAATGTATGAATTCTTATTTTGCTCCTGAATGAATGAATGAATGAATGAAATACTTGTATAGCGCACAATGCGAACTGAATCGCCTCTAGGCGCTGTGGCGAGCTTTGATCATCTGCTAAAAGAGGAAGGTCTTGAGTTTTTTCCTAAAAGCCAGGTGATTTTCTTCCAGGCGGATGTTGATTGGTAGAGCATTCCATAGCCGAGGCCCTTGGACAGCGAATCTCCGATCACCCTTGGATTTATACCGGGCTTTGGGCACGAGGAGGAGGTTTTTGTTGGCTGATCGAAGACTGCGGTTTGGTGTGTAATGATTTATTTTCTCTATTAGGTATTGCGGAGCTTCTCTATGCACGCATTTGTGGGTGAGGCAAAGGGTCTTGAACGTGATCCGATTTTTTACGGTTAGCCAATGTAAGCTCCTCAGTGAAGGAGAAATGGATTCCCAGGGTTTTTTTCCTGTTATCAGCCTTGCTGCCGTGTTTTGGATCAGTTGTAATCGCGCAAGTTGATATTGTGGTAATCCTATGTAAAGCGAGTTTGCGTAGTCCAGTCGTGAATTAATGATTGTTCCAACTACCACTGCTTTGTCATTCTTTGGGATAAAAGGGATGAGTCTGCAAAGCATGCGCAGCAGATGGTGAGATCGACTGACTACAGATCCTATTTGCACATCCATTGACATTTGTGCGTCTAAAATAACCCCGAGACTCTTCGCTTTGGTCTTTGGGGAGATAGTCTGCCCAAAGACGGTTGGTGGAGACCAGGAGGTTTTGGTTGCGGGCTTATGATTTGGGTGTAAGATAAGAAGCTCTGTCTTTGATTGGTTCAGCTGGAGGGAGTTGGTGGTCATCCAGTCCTCTATTGATTTGAGGCAGTTTTCAAGTTGTTGTTGGTGATCTTTTTTTCCATTGATCCGGAAATAAAGTTGCGTGTCGTCAGCGTAAGAGTGGAAGCAGAGATCTGAGCATCAAAATAAAATTATGTTTCATATAGTATATTTGATATTTTCTCAATTGATTTGCACCTATAAAGTCCCTATTCCTCTATTTTTCACTATCCTTTAAGTATAGTGCTGGGGGGTCCCCTTAGTCTGCCTGTAAATTGGAGTATCTGTATCATGTATGGAATCTTCTGTAGCACTGTTTTTTTATTTTTTATTAAAGGAATTGTAAAAAACTGTCTGTGTTTTTACAAATTTTTGACACTTTTTGTTGGCAAAGGAGTAGGGATACTATGTACCCCTACTCACTCACATAGGGGAGGGGTGGAATCTCAGACAACCACTGGGCAAGGGTTGTCAGGAAGAGGCCCTTGTCCCCATCAACATGGGGGCAAGGTGCTTTGGGGTGGGGGGCACAGCCCCCCAAAGCACCCATCCCCCCATGTTGAGGGCATCTGGCCTAGTACTCGCTTGTCCCCTCCCTTTCCTGACCTTCCGGGCTGCATGCTCGGATAAGGGTCTGGTATGGATTTTGGGGGGACCCCCATGCTAAATAAATTGGCATGGGGGTCCTCTCCGAATCCATACTAGACCCAAGGGCCTGGTATGGACCTGGGGGGGACCCCACACAATTTTTTTTCTCGATTTTAATTTTATTTATTTTTTTAGCCGCCATTTTTTTTATTACATTCAGCGGGAAGTCAGCTGACAGCTGATCACTCATTGATTGGTAAGGACGCCGCGGCTGGCTTCCCAGGCCCTCTCCTTAGTAACCAGCTATATACAGTGTAAAAAAAAAGAAATTTTGGATGCGGGTCCATTGAATTCTATTACATGCAAAACACTGCATTTTGGGGGGAAAAGTCCCCGACCCTTTCCAAAACGCAGAGGTACTAAAATGCATTGATGTGAACACGTTGCATAGGAACCCATGTTAAAAAATGTCCCTGCATTTCTGCATCAAAAAATGCATTAGTGTGAATCAAGCCTAAAAGGGGACGAGTGGGGGTAAATTTAGGTCACGCCTGGACATACATATAAATATAGCCTGAAGATCAGCTTTAATGTTATTGAAAATAACTTTCTGCAATCCAGTGCATCTGGTGTGATTTTTTAAAAGAAACATTCATCTGTCACTTCCTTGCCTCAATGTGTTGTCCCGTGGTTTTTTAAGTGCCCCTAGAAATTTTATTTTCTTCTTGTGCTATTTAGTCATTATATTTCTAGAATAAGAACACTGAGTTATAAGTATGGATGAGGTTCAGGTTCACTGCTATCATGGGTTTATCTAATCCAGTAGGTTCAAGATTTGCGGTACTAGTGAAATAATGTGCCAATTCACCTGGGAGATTTTTTTTAAATCATGATGCACTGTAACATGATTATTGTATACACTTGTGCGACTTGTCCTGGCGACTGCAAAGTCACATAAGTCATACCCCATGGTTTCCAATGAGTACCATTCATATCTGTGCAACTTCAAGTTGCAGCGACTTCAAAGTAGCCCCTGTATTACTTTGGTCCAACTTTGATGCGACTTGAGGTCCACAGACCTCAAGATTATACAGGCATTGCTTCAAATCGCAGCAAAGTCGTGCAGCAAAGTCGCAGCAAAGTTACGTGTCTTTCAGGTCCTACAAGTGTGAAAGGAGCCTAACTGACATCTTCCGAGCAGATTTAAATCTAAATGGTGGGTTTAAAGAAACAAATAGCAGTTCTTACTCACACAACACATTACACATGAGTCTGATAATGAGTGGCATCTAATTGGTACTGTGTTGGAGTACTATGTGGGTGTGATTCTTCATGTAGTATCCATAGCTCACTGTGAGAAAGAAAGAAAATTAAAAATATTTAAGTATAAATTTACTTTTATCTTACATATATCTGCCTTTTTGCTATTTACTTTGCAATAAAACATTTTGCTATGTAAATGAACACTGTAATGGTTAGCAATATTTATATTTATTGCAAGCACTATCATCCAGCAGTTTAATCACTTAAGGACCTGAAGGATTTGACCCCTTAATGACCAGGCCATTTTTTGCGATGCGGCACTGCGTCAATTTAACTGGGAATTGCATGGTCGTGCGACAATGTACCCGTGCAGCGTTGTCGTGTCCTGTACGTCAGCCACTTTAAGATCTGTAGGGGCCACCCGCAATCGCTCCTGACAGAGACAGAACGGAGCTCTGTCAATGTAAACAGACAGATCTCCGTTCTGTCAGGGGAGGAGAGACGGATCCTGAAGATCAGGAACAGCGATTGGTTTCCTCCTCCAGGCAGTCCCATCCCCCCACAGTTAGAAAACACATGAGAGAACATATTTAACCCCTTGATCGCCCCCTAGTGTTAAACCCTTCCCTGCCAGTGACATTTATACAGTAATCAGTGGCTATTTGTAGCTCTGATCGCTGTATAAATGTCAATGGTCCTAAAATAGTGCCAAAAGTGTCCGATCTGTCCTCCATGATGTTGCAATCCTGAAAAAAAAAACGCAGATCGCAGCCATTGCTAGTAAAAAAAAAAATATATAAAAATGCCATACATCGATCCCCTATTTTGTAGGCACTACTTTTGCGCAAATCAATAAACTTTTATTGAGATTTTTTTTTTACCAAAAATATGTAGAAGCATACATATCGGTCTAAACTGTGGAAGAAATTTTTTTTATATATTTTTTGAGGAAATTTTTATAGCAAAAAGTAAAAAATATTGCTTTTTTTTAAAATTGTCAGTCTTTTTTTGTTTATAGCAAAAAAAAGTTTAACCGCAGAGGTGATAAAATACCACCAAGAGAAAGCTCTGTTTGTGGAAAAAAATTACGCCAATTTTATTTGGGTACAACGTCACATGACCCCGCAATTATCAGCTAAAGTGACGCAGTGCCGAATCGAAGAAAATGCTCTGGTCAGGAAGGGGGTAAATCCTTCCGGGGCTGAAGTGGTTAAATATTGTTCAATCTTTGATGGTTGAACTATTGATATGTAAAAGATGTTGTAAGTTAGTGTTGTAATTTTAGTAATATGATTATAAATAAACTATTATTGGTAAATTGGATTTATTATGCCAATAATAAAGGGGCGTGACCATTTTTATCCATGAGTACACTTTGATTGTATTTATTTATTTAAGATTAATATGAGTTTTCAGCCTTTGGTCCCAGAATCTGTATAGTGTACGAATGTTTAGATTTAAACCACTAATCAGTAATAACATACAAAGAACTGTAAAAAAAACAAAAAACTTTGATGCAACTTGAGGTCCATAGATCTTAAGATTACACAGGCATTGCTTCAAGTCGTGACATTTTCCAAGCAGATATCAGTACAGGTCATTACTACACCAGCTAAATGTTATTGTAAGCAGATAGGTTACCATAAAATCAGCCTTTTACTTGTCCAGACAGTACCGTATATACTCGAGTATAAGCCGAGATTTTCAGCCTCTTTTTTGAGGCTGAAAGTGCCCCCCTCGGCTTATACTCGAGTCATCGCTGTCTGCCCGCTCGATCAGCGTGTCGAGCAGACAGACAGCGGCCATTCTATCATTCAAAAGCCGCGCCTCCGGCTCCGCCTTCGCCTGTGATAGGCGGAACACTGAATTTCCCAGCAGCCTGTGTTCCGCCTATCACGGACATCGTATCATCCTCGTACTACGGACGAGGATGATACGATGTCCGTGATAGGCGGAACACAGGCTGCTGGGAAATTCAGTGTTCCGCCTATCACAGGCGAAGGCGGAGGCTTTTGAATTTTACAATGGCCGCCGAGGCGCCGACGAAGAGGGCACGGGACGGAGGCAAGGCAAGGCACGGCACGGGACGGGACGGGACGGAGGCAAGGCAAGGCAAGGCACGACACGGGACGGAGGCAAGGCACGGCGGCAAGGCACGGCACGGGACGGAGGCAAGGAGGCAAGGCACGGGACGGAGGCTCGGGACAAAGGCTCGGGACACAGGTAGGCTGGACACACACACACACACACACACACACACACACACACACACACACACACACACACACACACACACACACACACACGGATTGATGGATGGAGACACACACACACAGGGATGGATGGATGGATGGAGACACACACACACAGGGATGGATGGATGGATGGATGGAGACACACACACACAGGGATGGATGGATGGATGGATGGAGACACACACACACAGGGATGGATGGATGGATGGACACACACACACACAGGGATGGATGGACGGACACACAGGGATGGACGGACACACAGGGATGGACGGACACACAGGGATGGACGGACACACACACAGGGATGGACAGGCATGTCTCACCCTCGGCTTATACACGAGTCAATAAGTTTGCCAGTTTTTTTGGGGGTAAATTGGGGGCCTCGGCTTATATTCGGGTCGGCCTATACTCGAGTATATACGGTAATTCTAATGTGGTATGAACATATAACAATGTATATAATCCTGCCGTAAATAGTGACGGCTATATAGTCCTTGGTAAATTATGCAATACTTGATGTAGCAATGCTGACAGCATATGACTATATTCAAACATCCAATTATGTACACACAAATTATAATAATTGAAATGATGAAAAAACCCCTACTCAAACAGTCCACACTGTAGTGTTTGGAATGGAGAAAAGATCAGCAATTAAGCGACACTTTCAACATTAGTTCATAAAAGAAGATCCTCATTCACTGATCATAGCTGACTTCAAACATTATACACCCAAGGAATAGTGATGGTTTGTGATAGAAAGGTTCCTCCACCTGAGAAATAACTGCCTCTTATGCCGCGTACACACGATCAAACAAGCGGGTGGAAAAGTCCGGCAAACTCAAGTCCGCCAGACAATCCCCCCGTGTGTAGCCTCCGGCATACTTTTTTGACCCGAAAGTACGGCGGACTTAGAATGTAGTTTTACACTCCAATCTTCCCGCTGGACTCGCATTTCGGCGGACAATCCGGCCGTGTGTATGCCAGTCCGCCGTACTTTTGAAAGGAACGGACTTTTCCCGCCCGGAGAAAAGTCCGCTCATTTCGAGCGGGTCTCCAGGTAGGCGGGGCCCGCAAAGGAGACGTCGCTGGGCCCGCCGCCTGGTATGGACTTAAAGGGGAACCCCAACGCCGAAAAAAAATCGGCGTGGGGGTCCCCCCCAAAGTCCACAACAGACCCTTGTCCGAGCACGCTACCCGGCCAGCCAGGAAAGGAGGGGCGGGCGAGCGCCCCCCCCCTCCTGAGCCGTACCAGGCTGCGTGCCCTCAACATGGGGGGTGCTTTGGGGAAGGGGGGGCCGCGCGGCCCCCCCCATCCCAAAGCACCTTGTCCCCATGTTGATGAGGACAAGGGCCTCTTCCCGACAACCCTGGCCGTTGGTTGTCGGGGTCTACGGGCGGGGGGCTTATCGGAATCCGGGAGCCCCCTTTAATAAGGGGGCCCCCGGATACCGGCCCCCCACCCTATGTGAATGAGCATGGGGTACAATGTACCCCTACCCATTCACCTGTAAAATAAAGTACAAAAAAAAACACAACACACAAGATAAAATAATTTATTGCACAGCTCTGGGGGTCTTCCGTCTTCGGGGGTCTTCTCGCCGGACTCCTCCGCTATCTTCTTGTAGCTCTTTTACTAGCGGAGGAGCCCGGCTTTCTTCTTCGTCGCCGAGGCCCCTTCTTCCAACTTCGGGGGTCTTGTCCCCCTCTTCGGTTCTTCTGCCGGGCCACCACGCGTTCTTATAGCTCTTTTACAGGAGGTGGCCCGGTCTTCTGTCGCCGCCGCCGCCGCCTTCCGTTCTTCTTCTTCTTCTTCTTCTTCTTCTCCTGGAGATGTTGACTCTCCGGCCGCAATGCTTTATTTAACCATTGCGAGATTCGTGGAGAACCTGTTTCTTTCCAACAAATGGTGATGCAGCTTTTAGCTGCATTCACCAAGTGACATAGCATTGAGTTCTTGTATCTCTCTAATGGGATATGTGTACATTGTAATAGAAAAAAGGCCGGATCTTCCTCAAGATGATATTCAGTAAACAATTGAAAAATTTTCCGAACCTCTTCCCAAAACTGTCTAATCACTGGGCATTGCCAAAAAATATGGACAATAGTGCCTCTCTCCTTACTGCACCTCCAACACCTATCAGATAACTCTGAGAAAAAAGTATGCATTCGTGATGGAGTATAATACCAACGCATTAATACTTTATAATTTAATTCCTGTATCTTAACACATCTAGATGATTTAAAAGTCAAATGTATTATTTTCTTACGTTGGGCCGGGGTAAAGGTTTGTCCAAGATCTCTTTCCCATTTATCCAAACTCCTTATATCAATATCCTCCAAAGGAGAGACTAGTAAAACATATATTTTAGAAACAATATGGGAGAGGGGCTCCTTCTTCTCACAGTACTCCTCAAACCTAGTGAGTGGTCGATCGAAATCCTCAGATGAGCCCAGAGTATCCAAAAAATGCTTAACCTGTAACGCCTGCCATAGGGGTAGTTCATATTGTCCTCCTGATTGCATTAACATTTCAATTGATAGCCATTTTTTAGACTTCAAGAAATGTGATGCCTGAAAACATCCCCTCTCTCTTAATTTCCCAAATATTCCTGATTCCAGACCGGGTAAAAAATGTGGGTTCCAAAAATGGGAAATAAGGGAGATTTTGCTGTTGAAATTCTGGGGATACGTACTTTAGCTCCCATCTGGAGCGTAGGTCCTATTAAAGGGTGGGCTCTTAATAAAGGAGGTATAGCTGTACCACACCACATGGCTCTATCTAAGGGAATGGGGCTTACTTGTTGTTCCATGGCAACCCACCTTTTACTGTCTCTATGTCGGCACCAGTCCAAAATTCTACCAAGCTGAGTAGCTTGGTAGTATTTGTATAAATCTGGTGCTGCGATTCTACCCGCCTTTTTAGGCATTGTTAGTAACTTCCTATTAATCCTAGGACGCTTACTTGCCCATATAAACTTTGTAAAAATTGTTCAAATTTCACTAAAGAAGGCCTGTGGAATCCGGATTGGTAGCGCCTGAAACAGATAAAGAAACTTGGGGACTATATTTTCAAAATATTACTTCTCCCAAACCAGGAATGTGAGGATTTACTCCATTCAGTCAACGTTGTACTAATTTCCCTTAATAAGGGTGGGAAATTCAATGCATATGCATCTATTAAATTAGGTGGAATCTGTATCCCTAAATAGTTCACCGCAGTAGCTGTCCATTTAAACTTAAAGATATCCTCTAAATTTTTTTGAATGGAACCCTCCAGTGATATCCCCATCGCCTCCGACTTGCTATAGTTTATTTTAAAACTAGACAGAGCTCCATAACGCTCTATTTCCTCCAATAGATTAGGTAATGATATTTGTGGATTAGAGAGTGAAAATAATAAATCATCCGCGTATGCTGAAAGTTTATATTCCTGGTCCCCTAAAGGAATACCTTTAATATCAGGATTCTGTCTAATTCTATTTAACAAAGGTTCTAATGACAATGCAAATAAAAGAGGCGACAGGGGACATCCCTGACGCGTCCCATTGGATATTGAAAAATTTTCAGAGTTTATCCCATTGACCTTCACCAATGCTTGTGGCTTTGAATATAATCCTGCTATCCAATCCAACATTCGATCACCAAAGCCCATTTGTTTTAAGACTCCTAACATGAAGGGCCAATTGACCCTATCGAAGGCCTTTTCTGCGTCTGTATTGACAAAGATATTTGGCAGCTTCCTATGATTTGCATATTGGATTAAATTTAGGACCTTAATTGTACTATCCCTAGCTTCACGTGTGGGAACAAACCCCACTTGGTCCAAGTGGATCAGTTGCGTCATAAATGACTGTAGGCGAGATGCAAGTATCTTTGTGAATATTTTATAAATCGGTATTTAATAATGATATTGGATGATAGTTACTGCATATTGATTGATCCTTTCCTTCTTTTGGAATAAGTACAATATGTGCCCTTAATGCTTCTGCAGGTGGAGGCTTGGTTTTTCCTTGTATGTTAACCACTTCAGACCCAGGCCAATTCTGATATTTCTCTCCTACATGTAAAATTCCTAATTTTTTTGCTAGAAAATTACATAGAACCCCCAAACATTATATATGTTTTTTTAGCAAAGACCCTAGAGAATACAATGGCGGTCATTGCAACTTTTTATCTCGCACAGTATTTGCGCAGCAATTTTTCGAACACGTTTTTGTCAGAAAAAAAACAGTTTCATGCTTAAAAAAAAAAACAGTAAAGTTAGCCCAATTTTTTTGCATAATGTGAAAGAGGAGGATATGCCAAGTAAATAGATACCCAACATGTCACGCTTCAAAATTGCACGCGCTCGTGGAATGGCGCCAAACTTTGGTATTTAAAAATCCCCATAGGCGACGCTTTATATTTATTTACTGGTTACATGTTTTGGGTTACAGAGGAGGTCTAGGGCTAGAATTATTGCTCTCGCTCTAACGTTCCCGGCGATACCTCACATGTGTGGTTTGAACACCTTTTTCATATGTGGGCGGGACTTACGTATGCGTTCGCTTCTGTGTGCGAGCTCACGGGGACAGGGGCGCTTAAAATTTATTTTTATTTTTTTATTGTTAATTTTATTTTTATTTTTTTAGTTTTACACTTAAAAAAAAAATTAAAAAAAATTGATGACTTTTATTCCTATTACAAGGAATGTAAACATCCCTTGTAATAGGAATATGGCACGATCTGACCTATTTACAGTGAAATATGGGGTCAATAAGACCCCATATCTCCCCTCTAGGCTGGGAAGAATAATAAAAAAAAAAAACGATCATGGCTTCCTAGCCAGATCAGCGCCGTTAATTTGAATACCAAGGCCGGGCGTGACGTCATAACATCGCGCCCAGCCTCCGAACGATCATAGAGACTCCGGGGACAATCTAGTCCGCCGGAAATCTCTATGATCACATGCTGGGGCCGGCGGATCCTGTGACCGACTCACCGATGGAAACGGTGAGTCGGTAGAAGCACCGGAGGGCGGCGGGAGGGGGGGGGCGTCCCGTCCCGCCGCCCGTAAAAACTATCAAGCGGCAGAACAGCCGCTATGATCATTCTTATGGTGTAGGGAATCGCCGGCTGAAAACTGCAATATCTGAATGATGTCTGTGGACTCAGGTATCATTTAGATATAACCAGCGAAACCCCATGACGTCAATAGACGTAGTGCGGGTCTCAAGTGGTTAAATGTTTTAACCATATAGGGGACTAGTTGTGATTGAAAGCTTTTAAAATATTGCAGAGTAAATCCGTCCGGACCGGGAGCCTTTCCTTGCCTTAACATCTTTATTGCCCAAATTACTTCTTCTACTGTTATTGGTAACTCAAGCTTTCTTCGCGCTGGAGATGACAGTCTTACTAAATTTGAGGATTCAAGATATTCTTCTAATGATGAGGAAGGATAGGAGGGAGCTGAGAGGTTATACAGTGAAGTATAGTATTGTCTAAATTCCTCTGCAATATCTTTCGGTAGTGAGCATTTGAGATTTCCTTTTGTTCTAATATAGGGTATATATGAACGGAGTCGTTGCTTTTTTAATTTCCTTGCTAATAATTTACCGCATTTATCTCCTGATTCATATGTTACTCTCCTCTCTTGTTGTAAAATAGCCCTTGCCTTATACCGTAGGATATCAGATACTTGTCTTCTTAAATATGCTAGTTCAATCCCCGTGTCCCTTTCCATTAACCTCTTATGTTGTATCTCTATCTCCCTTATCTTCTCCAATAATCTACCTGTTTCCTCTTCTCTGGCTCTCTTTATTCGGGACCCATGTTTTATTAGAATTCCTCTAATTACTACTTTGTGGGCTTCCCACACTATCCCCATTTTAGTCTCTCCATTATCATTCGTTTTAAAATACGAATCGATTTCCCTTACCACCTCTTCTCTAATTTCAGGACGTTGCAAAAAATTTTCAATACCCGCTTTCCTGCATTAAAAAAATAATAATCATAATGTGACATAGGTCTGAAAAACATCCCTTAGCTATGCACTATTTACTTATACAGTGATAAAAAATTGTAACTACCATTGGTACAACTATCCCCACAGCAGCCAATTAAGGCTACCATGGTGACTAGGGTGTGGGAGTCAGTGGGACTTCAGGGATGCAAGAGGATGGATGGCAGAGCCTTGGATATTTTTCCCTATGTTACCATCCTTTTGCAGGGCCCAGCCAGCATCCATAATGCAAACAGTTCAACAGCAAACCGATCCAAAGCCTAATGTTTGCCTCAGGGCAGGAAGAACAACATACAAGAATCTCCTCTCTAAGGTAAGTCTTCCTCCTACAATCAACAAAGGTAAGAAGGCATTTCCCTTTCATCTGGCCACCAATGTAAGTTAGGGGATTTTCCTTCTCCTGGCTACCAATATAAAAGGGAGTATTTTTCTTCTCATCGCCCACCAGGGTAAAGTTGGGCATACTTCTTCCTTCTGACTACCAATGTAAGGGGATATTCTTCTTCTCGCTGATCACCAATATAAGGAGCCAGGTCCAGAAGTATGTTCTGACTGCATGGCCCTGGTCCTCCTGACCGGCCCCCGGGACTTCCATGGCCTGGGGTGCAGATCCACATGACTTTACATCTCAGGGCTGGCTAGTCCGAGGTGAGGAAACTGAAAAAAGGATTTGAAGGTGGTCCGGTGCCATCTCGGTTAGTGGAGAGGCCCAGCAACTGTAAAGTTATCCAGGGGAAGACTCTTCGAGAGAAGGCCACGCAAGGGTTGGCTTCTCAACAAGAGCCTGGAAAAGCTGAAGGACCTTAGCAAATCCAATCTCATCCGGTATCGCTGGACCGGCTGCAACTGGTACCACATGAGTGTTCTACAAGTTTTCAAGTTTCCCTCACGTGTTCTATAGCAAAGTCTGTGGCAGAGACTTATTCCTGTATTAGGTGGCATTTTGACCTCTATTTAATTAGCTTAACCAGATCTTAAGGCCGGGTTGACATATGTGCGGCTGCAGTTTCCAGCCTGCAGTCCAGTACATTCCTGTTCATTCCTGTTCACCAGTTCAGGTGCGATTCAGGTCCAAATTTTTGCCAAAATTCGCACCTGGACCGTACCCAAAAGCGCACAGGACCCTTTCTGAATTTGCACCCCGGACACGTGTGAACCAGCTCCATTGAGAGCCGGCCACACTCGCATGTCATGTGAATTGGATGCCTTGAAAACAAATGTGAACTCAGCCTCAAACATACTGTTGATGAATACTCTCATTTTAACTGAAGGTCTATGACACCAACTTGTAAATACAACTTCAGTGACAAAATCTAAGACATTTTGTTTTGCTCCTAAACAAGTACAGAATGCAAATGTAATCTGGCAATATGTTTGCTGTATGTTACTATATACAGTAATTCTCTTTTGAATTATAAACAAAAGAGCTTTACTACAGTATTTCTATTTTAATGTCAGTAAATTTATTTCAGATAAAAATGGTGTCAATACTCTTAGCCTATACAGTGACACAGCTCATAACAATTTTTAAAGGTTTATACGATTTTTTAAAAAATACTAACATGCATTATGAAAGCCCTGAGCCACGCCACCGGAAATATCGTTTTGCTTATGGTTCATTAACTTTTTTTTTTAATTGGCCTGCCTAAGATATTTAACCCAGTGAGAAGTGATTTTGATGGTCTTCAATAATTTAGATTCACGAAGTGGAATGACACAAGTATGGGAAATTCTGTTCATTTCAAAGGAATCAGTTAAGGTGAAACTCATTCGTTTTAATGAGCAGATATCAATTCTTCATTGCATGATAAATTATTGCACTGCTGCTTCTTAACAGCAGTTTTATTTTGTATTTGAATTGCTAATTCTTCACACAAATGTGGTCATTAAGTGGCTTGATGATTGAAACAAAACAATAGCGAAAAATCAGTTTTATGGTAATGAACAAAAGGGTTATATATGTAGGTTTATGATGCAGTTTAAGCTGAAGATGTCATTATTTTAGTTTTATTGATCTAATATTCCTGGAAACATTGAATACATAACAGTGGGAGTCTAAACAATGTTCTTAGTCCTCTAAGAACAAGGAACACACATCTCTTGTAAGGATGAGCCGAACACCACCCGGTTCAGTTCGCACCAGAACCTGCTAACAGACCTAAACTTCATGTGAACTTTAGAACCCTATTAAAGTCTATGGGACTTAAACGTTCAAAATCTAAAGTGCTAATTTTAAAGGCTAATGTGCAAGTTATTGTCCTAAAAAGTGTTTGGGGGTCTGGGTCTTGCCCCAGGGGACATGTATCAATGCAAAAAAAGTTTTAAAAATGGCCATTTTTTCATGAGCACTGATTTTAATAATGCTTAAAGTGAAACAATAAAAGTGTAATATTCCTTTAAATTTCGTACCTGGTGGGTGTGTATAGTATGCCTGTAAAGGGGCGCATGTTTCCTGTGCTTAGAACTGTCCCTGCACAAAGTGTCATTTCTGCAAGAAAAAAGGTAATTTAAAATCACTCGTGGATATAATGAATTGTCGGCTCCCCGTAATACAGAGAACAGTCATTGAAAGCCATTGATAAAAAATTTTTTAAAAATAGTGTGGGGTTCCCCCCAATTACCAGGCCCTTCAGGTCTGGTATGGCTATTAAGGGGAACCCTTAATCTCCTTACATTTTTAACCCTGTCAAATGTAAATTTGTCTCCAGAGAGATCACCCGTCGCTGGATCAGATCAGTCATCAGTGGACCATGGAGAGATGATCATCCATCGCTGGATAGCAAGAGTGGATTACCATCACTGGAATCTTTTTTTTTTATTTTTTATTTTTTTAATAAAGGACTTTTTCAAAAGTGTGTTTGTCTTTTTTAACATTATTTTACACTTTCTTTGTGAAATGGTAGGGGTACTTTTGTACCCCCTTACCATTTCGAACGGGGGGCGGGATCTGGGGGTCCCCTTGTTAAAGGGGGTTTCCAGATTCTGATAAGCCCCCTGCCCGCAGACCCCCACAACCACCGGCCAGGGTTGTGGGGATGAGGCCTTTGCCCTCATCAACATGGGGACAAGGTGCTTTGAGGGGTCTGTGACCCCCAAAGCATCCTCCCAATGTTGAGGGCATGTGGCCTGGTACAGTTCAGGAGTGGGGGGCGCTCTCTCATCCACCCCTCTTTTCCTGCGGCCTGCCAGGTTGCGTGCTCGGATAAAAGGTCTGGTATGGATTTTTAGGGGAAACTCCACAACATTTTTTTTTTTTAATTTGGCGTGGAGTTCCCCTTAAAATCCAGACCTGAAGGGCCTGGTAATTGAATTTGGGGGAACCCCACGTTTTTTTTTTTTTTTTTTTTTTTATCAATGACTTTCAATGACTGTTCTCTGTATTACGGGAAGCCGACAATTCATTATAGCCGCGAGTGATTTTAAATGACTTTTTTTCTGCAGAAATGACACTTTGTGCAGGGACAGTTCTAAGCATGGGAAACATGCGCCCCTTTAAAGGAATACTATAGACACCCCCCAGGGTATGAAATTTAAAGGAATATTACACTTTTATTGTTTCATTTTAAGCATTATTAAAATCACTGCTCCCGAAAAAAATGACATTTTTAAACCTTTTTTTTGCATTGATACATGTCCCCTTGGGCAGGACCCAGGTCCCCAAACACTTTTTAGGACAGTAACTTGCATATTAGCCTTTAAAATTAGCACTTTAGATTTCCCCCATAGACTTGTACAGGGTGTTCCGCGGCTTTTCGAATCTGCTGCGAACACCCCAAATTGTTCACTGTTCGCCAAACAGGCAAACAGGAAATGTTCGAGTCGAACATGAGTTTGACTCAAACTCAAAGCTCATCCCTAATCTCCTGTATGACACTTAAAGGGATACATATTATAGTCAACCCAGGACCAGATGGCTTGCACCCAAGGGTACTTAGGGAACTCAATCAAGTAATTGCCAGGCCATTTTTCCTAATTTTTACTAACAGTCTATTGAATGGAATGGTACCAGCGGATTGGAGAAAAGCCAATGTAGCACCAGTATTTAAAAAGGGCCCAAAATACATCCCTGGGAATTACAGACCAGTTAGCCTAACATCGATAGTATGCAAGCTCTTGGACAGGATTATAAGGCACTATGTACAAGATTTCAGTAATGAAAACTGTATCATTAGCAGTAATCAGCATGGATTCATGAAGAATCGTTCTTGCCAAACCAATCTTTTAACCTTCTATGAGGAGGTGAGTTGCCATCTAGATAAAGGAAGGCCCATAGACGTGGTGTATCTGGATTTTGCAAAAGCATTTGACACAGTTCCCCATAAACGTTTACTGTACAAAATAAGGTTCATTGGCATGGACCATAGTGTGAGTACATGGATTGAAAGCTGGCTACAAGGGTGAGTTCAGAGGGGGTGATAAATGGGGAATACTCATAATGGTTAGGGGTGGGTAGTTCTGTACTGTGACCAATCCCATTTAATTTGTTTATAAATGACCTGGAGGATGGGGTAAACAGTTCAATCTCTGTATTTGTGGACGAAACTAAGCTAAGCAGGGCAATAACTTCTCCACAGGATGTGGAAACCTTGCAGGAAGATATGAACAAATTAATGGGGTGGCCAACTACATGGCAAATGAGGTTTAATGTAGAAAAATGTAAAATAATGCATTTGGGTGGCAAAGATATGAATGCAATCTATACACTAGGGGGAGAACCCCTGGGGGAATCTAGGATGGAAAAGGACCTGGGGGTCCTAGTAGATGATAGGCTCAGCAATGGCATGCAATTCCAAGCTGCTGCTAACAAAGCAAACAGAATATTGGCGTGCTTTAAAAGGGATTAACTTGATAAATAAAGCGATAAATCTCCCACTCTACAAGACTCTGGTCCGGCCTCATCTGGAGTATGCTGTCCAGTTCTGGGCACCAGTTCTCAGGAAGGATGTAATGGAAATGGAGCGAGTACAAAGAAGGGCAATAAAGCTAATAAAGGGTCTGGAGGACATTAGTTATGAAAAAAGGTTGCGAGCACTAAATTTATTCTCTCTGGAGAAGAGACGCTTGAGAGGGGATATGATTTAAATTTACAAATACAATACTGATGACCCCACAATAGGGATAAAACTTTTTTGCGGAAGGGAGGTTAACAAGACATGTGGCCACTCATTAAAATTAGAAGAAAAGAAGTTTAACCTTAAACTACATAGAGGGTTCTTTACAGTAAGAGCAGCAAGGATGTGGAATTCCCTTCCAAAGGCGGGGGTCTCAGCGGGCATCAACATCAAAAAACGATTAGATAAGCACCCGAACGACTGTAACATACAGGGATATACAATGTAATACTGACATATAATCACACACATAGGTTGGACTTGATGGACCTGACTCTTTTTTCAACCTCACCTGCTATATAACTATGTAACTATATAGTGTCATACATGTAAAAATGTGCAAGTTGCAGTTATTGATGACAACTAATCAGTAACCACTTCTTTAAAAGCTAATATCATGATAATATAGTATTCTAATAACCTATGCTATTATGTATTACCGTATAATTATAATAAACAGGATATGAATTCCTTTTCATATTTCATGTGCCTTTTATTTCCACATTTACCTGCAGGTCAAGGTGATTAGCAAAAGTGACCATTTAGGACAAACTATAGCACTGTAATCTGCTTGCAATGGCTGACTTTGTTTCACATGGCTTACATCTTTTTAAAGCTGAACTCCAGGCATGGTAAACAATCCCCATACATAAAAACAATTGGATTGATGTACTAAAACCAAATAGGCAGTGCACTTTGCAAGTGCAATTGCACTCTGCTGACTTCCATCATCCAATCATGTGTAAACAAAAATGTTTTTTTTTTTCATGCGTGTGATTGGGTATTCTTTGCAAAGTGAAGCATTTAGTAAGCTGTAAGCTGCGTAACTGCATTTGCTAAATGCACAGTCTATTTGCCTTTAATAAATCAACCTCAATTGCTTCATTGACCAGAGTCTGATTTTTATTCTCCACCTCAAGAGTATAATTCCCTCTGACATGTCTGAGTCTGGTAGTGTCTGGTAGTGTCTGGTAGTGCCAGGGCATAGATTTTAATGTCAGGTGACCTAGTACTTCTGCCTGCTTTCTTTGAACAGGCAACCAATTGTGTCCCTGATTGTGGATGTTTAAGCTGTTGCTGTCACCTTCTGTTATGTTTCCATGCCCATTCCCACCCATCCATGCCCACAGATTATTGGACAATGTATTATCTCTTAATAACCTGTCAATGTTGTACCTTTCAAACAGAAAGAGCAGCCCTCTCTGAGGCACAAACAGATTGATTTTTACAATAGTACAAGCCAGGGGCGGACTGACAACTCATGGGGCCCCCGGGCAATAGGAGATTATGGGGCCCCTGGGCAATAGGAGATTGAGGACCCCCCAGGCAATAGGAGATTATGGGGCCCACAGGCAATAGATTATGGAGCCACACAGTATATGCACACAGTATACGCACACAGAATACACGCACTTAAAAGGTACTGGAGAGGCGGGGCAGCTATAATCTTGGGAGTTTTAAAAAAAAACACAGATTTTTACATACTGTCCCTGGTTATATTGAGGCTGGCAACCCTGATGGGGCCCCTTAGGGGCATGGAGCCCTCGGGCAGTGCCGAGTGCCCGAATGGTCAGTCGACCCCTGGTACAAGCTGTAGGTTTTGCTCACTATAAAATAAGGTATTCTAAAGACAGTAATGAAAGATGAGTGCATACTGTGGGACTTAAAAGAGTAGTAATGAGCACAATAAAGTTTATTTTAAAAGTAGTTATAGTCAAAAGCTTTATTTGCTATATGTGACATCACAGGGTCACAATGGAGCTCAAAGGGCATGTTTGCAATATTTTCCCACTTTTCTTTGCAGGATTGCTCAAGTTCAGTTAAATTTGATGGTGGCCATTTGTGGACTGCAGTCTCTTCACAGATTTTCAATGTGGGGGCTCTGACTAGGCCATGCAAGGACTTCAACTACTGTGTGGTCAATTTTGCTGTGTGCTTTGTGTCGTTGTCATGTTGGAAGGCAAACCTTCTTCCCATTGCCAACTTTCTGACAGAGGGCAGCAGATTTTCCTTAAGAATTAGATTGAATTTTGCCCCATCCATTTCTCTTCCATCCTGACTAGTGATCCAGTCCCTGATGCAAAGAAACTCCCCCATAACAGGATATTATCACCTCCGTGCTCTGGTGGATTTCCACCAGACATATTATCTGGTGTTGAGGCCAAATAATTACGTTTTAGTCTCATTTGACCACTTGATACGCACCTTGAATATTCAGAGGCCACATGGAAAAAGGTGTTATGGTCAGATGAGACTAAAATTACATTTTTTGGCCTCAACACCAAACGATATGTCTGCTGGAAATCCAATACAGCTCACCATCCAAATAGCAACATTCTTACAGTAAAGCAGGTGGTAATATTATGTCATGGGGATGTTTCTCTGCAGCAGGGACTGGAGCACTTGTCAGGATAGAAGATTAAAATGGATGGGGCAAAATACCATTAAATTCTTGAAGAAAATCTGCCGCCCTCTGCCAGAAAGTTGGCAATGGGAAGAAGGTTTACCTTCCAACATGACAATGACACAAATATTGGTCACAGCAACCATATGGTACTGGCAGCTGGCTGATACACTGATCTGTCATCTGCTGTGTGACAGATCGCACCACAGCTTGGCCCATGGGGTGCTCACATGTTGTATTCTGGGGAAGTCATGTTCTGGCGGCCGTCATTGTACTATAGGTCGGGCAGGAACTGGTTAAATGGGGCACTGCACAACAAAAGTCAATGGATGCTAACAGAACTGCAGACTTTAATACCCATGATACCCAGGATTCCCTGCTCACAGGAGGAGGAGAGAGAAAACTTTTTCCGGGCAAATATGCAGGGAACCAGACCATGCAGACCTGCTGCTGTGTATACCTGCTCTGCAATAGAGCCTGTGTTCTGTGTCCAGAGGGGCAGAGGACTGAGCCACCGACAGTCTCAAGTGATGTGGACTGTAGGACATAGACCTGCTGCTCTCATGTGTCTGTGCCCACCTTCAGAGAGACCGGCATTGAGAGAATTAATGAGAGTATGAAAGCTGGGACAGAGCCTTACGAGAAACCTGATTGTGAGTTCCTGATTGTGAGGACTGAGACTTCTGGGACCAGACTCGTTGCGTGCCAGGATTGGTGAGTGTAAATGCCAAATTCAGTCCTGTTTTATACAGTTACTTCCATTAGAGACTGTTCCTTATTTATTAGCCCCCTAAGCATCTATTTGTACACTTCTAATGGGACAGCTGCATGTGCACCACCTTACAGCAGGGCTCCAATGAAAGCCAGCCAATACTGGCTGTTAGGCACTAGATACTTTGTAGACACCTCCAGGAGTACCCTTCTGTTAGAAATGTGCACACTCACTCACTAAAGGGCTATGCATAGAGTGTGCCCAGGAACGTTTTTTGAGTAGCTAATGCTAGAAATTACAATGATGTTTCCTTAATGCTATTCGTTCTTTCACTGTGGATTCTATTCTTATCGATACTGGGTGGGATAGTGTAATAGGGTGTAGCCTTATTGCAGCATAAGTTAATGGCCTTAGGGGAGGTTAACCTGCCCGTCAGTTAATCTAACATATTCTGTTGTCCTGTTTATTTGTTCTATGCATTGTACTTGCTTACCCTTCAATAATACGTTGATCTTATTAATTCTATAGTTTCTCATGGTCTATTTTTTGTGTAGTTTAAAAAAGCAGTAGAGCAATAACACTTAGTTACACAGTAAGCACTACACCTCTATTCACTTTTTGTCTCATTGTCAATGATCATGAATCTTTCAAATGCATACTGTCAGGGCTGGGGCTCTGAGTTGGCCACTCAGCTGTCGGCTAATTGTCAGCTCTTATTTCTCCACAGTTACTCAGCTGTTGATGATATCCTGCTCATCAGTCCTGCCTACTTAAGCCGTCCAGCCCAGAGGATCTCTGCCTTCCCCTTGGTCAACATCACAGAGACTCCTGCATTGCTGTTAAAGACTTGCCTCCCTGACGCTTGGCATATCTGACTATCCGTTCCGGTTCCTGAACTCTGGCTATGTTTTGACTACATTTGTTCTATTTTCTTTTATTAAACAAGTGTGATTTAACTGTACTTCTGTCTCGGTCTGATTTCATGGTTTCTGACAGTAGGCGAAGATACAGTCAATCCACTTGTTGGTAATATTTATTTCCAGATTGGATGAGCAAGATCACCACGTGGATCAGTTTCCATGGCGTTACAAATGCTCCTGAGTCGTACGGATCACCTGGAATCTCCCACTGTGGCTGCTCCGGTAGAACCTGTGTTTCAGGCTGTCCCTACTGCTGCGCCAGTCTCTGCGCAGCCACCCGCCTTGAGTATTACCGCTATAAGCCCTTGTACACACGGTCGGACATTCCGATGGAGAATGTCCGATTGGACCGTGTTGTTGGATAATCCGACCATGTGTGGGCTACATCGGACTGTTTCCATCGGAATATCCGACTGACAAAGTTTTAGAGCTGGGCTATAAAATTTTCCGACAACATGATCCAATCAGACTTTGTCCGATCATTTGTAGAGAATTCCTATCGGACAAAGTGCCACGCATGCTCAGGTCAAATTCCTAGACCAAAGCTATCGGCTACTAGCCTGAATGTAGTCCCGTCCTAACGAAATAACGTCATCACGTTACGAACGATCATATTTTCCGACAAATTTGTCCGACCGTGTGTATGCAACACCAGTTTCGGACAAAATCCGTCTGACACGATCTGACGGATTTTGTTGTCGGAATGTCCGACCGTGTGTACAAGGGCTAAGAGGTATGTCTGGTTCCGCTCCACTTCCCCAGTGATTTGGGGCAATCCAATCCGAAGCAGAGAGCCTTGGCCTGGGCAGTCCCTCTATGGGAGACGCAAAAACCTGTTGTCTGGAGTTACCTTGAGTTTGTGGCCTCCTTTAAAAGGGTATTTGACATCATCATCCATCCATCAGAGTACGAGAACTTTTGCCGACTACGCCATTGAATTCCGTACTCTGACAGCAGAGGTTGCTTGGAACAATGAGGCTCTCGTGGCTGCTTTTTCTTATGGCCTTTCCAATTCCATCAAGGAATTAATAGCAGCCCTAGATATACCCCAAGATAGCAGCCCGAGATATACCCACTGAGCTGGAGAAGTCAATCACGTTTGCCATCCTCATTGACTCCAGACTCAGAGAAAGACTCTCTTTTAAGGAGTGCTTGCGGAAGCCTCCTGTACATTTGCCTTCAAGCTTTGCAGTCCCACCCATGCCTCCCTTACCTCGCCTCCTGGTACCGAGTTGGTCAGTGAAGATGAACCTATGCACTTGGGCTTCACCGTCACTCTGCGAATGACAGAACCTTTAGAAGGAGGGAGAGATTGTGCCTTTATTGTGGCCAGGCAGGTCACTTTTTGAAGTCTTGTCCTACCTGTCCAGGGAACGCCCGGATCTTGAGGTCCTGTCACAAACAGACCTTAGGTGGTGTGGTTTCGTCCCCAGTTATCCAGGAGAATAAGACCCTGGTTTCAGTCACCCTTTCTTGGGCTGAGTCGTCCATCAAGATACAGGCTCTAATCGACTCTGGGGCCGCAGGCCAGTTAATTGATGCTGCCTTTGTATCGAAGCACTCAAGTCCACTGCAGCTGCGTGACACTCCACTTGCCATTGGGGCTTTTGAAGGGAGACCACTACAGCCTGCCCATGTGACTCATGAGACATTTCCATTGTCCATGGCCGTAGGGGCTCTTCACGATGAGATAATCCAATTCCAAGTTATTTCCTCACCTAAATTTACGCTGGTTATTGGTTATCCTTGGTTACAGAGGCACAACCCCTCTTTTGATTGGTTCTGTGCTGAGGTTCTCTCCTAGTCGCCACAATGCAGTAAGACATGCTTACTGAATGTAGCCAAGGTCCTGTGCACCTCTTCACTCTCCTCCCTGCCGGAGGAGTACCGCGATTTTAGCTATGTCTGACAAAGGTCAAGGCGGTAGTTTGCCTCCACACCAGCAGTATGATTGCGCAATTGACCTTCAATCTGGTGCCATAACCCCTCATGGCCGGTCTTGGAAGATAAGGCCATGGAGGAGTATGTTGCAGACACACTTTTTTAAGGTTTCATCCACAAATCTTCGTCTCCTGCTGGTGCTGGTTTCTTCTTCATGAAGAAGAATGGTGAACTGAGATCTTGTATTGATTATAGGGGTCTCAATCCCTTCACGATTAAGAATGCCTATCCGACTCCATTGATTATAGAGTTATTTAACCGCCTCAAGGGAGCAACGGTTTTCACAAAGCTTGATTTGAGAGGGGGATACAAACTTGTGAGGATTGAGGAGGGCGATGAGTGGAAAACTGCATTTAATACCAGAACAGGCCGTTATGAGTACCTCGTAATGCCCTTTGGCCTTTGTAATGCCCCAGCAGTTTTCCAGGAATTTATTAAAGATGTCCTCCGAGATTTGTTGCAGTTATGTGTGGTGGTTTATCTCGAAGATCTCCTCATATTTTCCAAGTCCATGGAGAGCCACCACACAGATGTCTGTCATGTGCTTCAGAAACTAAGAGAGAACAATCTCTATTGTAAATTGGACAAGTGAGAGTTCCTTCGTGAACAGGTTCAATTTCTGGGTTATGTTATTTCCACTGCTGGTTTTTCGATGGACCCAGAGAAACTTTCAGCAGTCCTACAGTGGCCCCAACCCATGGGTTTATGTCCTCTGCAACGTTTCATTGGCTTTGCCAACTATTATGGGAAGTTTATTCGTAACTTCTCATTTCTGGTCAAGCCCCTGACTGATATGACCAGAAAGGATTCCGCTAAGGCCTTTGAGAGTTTCAAGGCTGCCTTTGTTTCTGCTCCTGTGTTGGCACATCCTGATCCTATGTTACCTTTTATCCTTGAGGTTGATGCTTCAGAGACTGGTGTTGGTGCCCTTCTGTCTTAACGTTCTGCCTCTGAGAGCACTTTGCATCCTTGTGGCTACTTTTCCAAGAAATTGTCACCTGCGGAGTGCAATTTTGAAATTGGTGACAGGGAGCTGCTGGCGATCATTTTAGCCCTGAAAAAATGGAGACATCTCCTTGAAGGTGTTGGAAAGATGTAGGTAGATATGGCGCTCCCTTCTATATACTCAAAAACACTATATGTTGAGAGGGGAATCTATTATCTATAAAGAGGCAAGATTGCTTTTATCACAAATGTGAACAGTATCCTGTCCACTAAAAATAAATAAATAAATAAATAAATAAATAAATAGATAAATCCTATCTACTTGGTAAACTCAAACCCTTGTATGACCATATAAGTTGCAATAAAAAATAGAATGAAAATCATTTAGACTACATTGGAATAAAAATCATATGCTGTGTTAGAACCTCTGTCTGGCGTGGTGTGTTAGAACCCCTGCAAAGTGTTTAATTCCACTGATTGGGAAAAAAGAGAGTGCACATTCAAGAGGTGTCAATGTGAGAGACACCCTACCATATTTACACACACACAAAAAATAAAAAAAATAAAAAAAATAATATATATATATATATATATATATATATATATATATATATATATATATATATAATAAAATAAATAAATAATTTGATATCTAATACAATTTATGTGAAAAGTGACTTGTGCTCGAGACCAATATAAATCTGTATAAATACAATGCAAAAAATATAAATAAATACATTTGATATCTAATGCAATTTGCAGAATGTATATGCTACTTCAGATAACTGTAGAGATTGTCCATCAAACTACTGGGATAAATAAAAGTTATCCTAAGTATAGCAAAGTGACTGGTGCTCAGGTGACTCTTACTTTCTGAAGCCGGGAACCCAGTGCGATTTTCGTGCAGGTAATAGATTTGCACTCACCAGATCCTCTGCCCCAGTTGGGGTACAAACGCCTTTACAGTGTGAGCCTCTGTGTCGCTTTGTTGTGCTTATCCTGATGCTTCACTTTTCTCAGTCCAAATTCATTAATTCGGGAAATGAATGATGGAGAAGGGTTTGGATGTTCTGGTAGAACATAAGCTTAATAATAGCATGCAATGCCAAGCTGTGATTTTCAAAGCAAGCAAAATCTTTCCTTGTATTAAAACAGGTATGGTACATACATAAAATACAGTTTTCTTTCCTTTCTTCATTTTCAAAAATAATTGAGATCTGAAAAATACCCACCATGCCTCTTAGCAAATACCTTGGGGTCTCTACTTTCCAAAATGGGGTCATGGGGGGGGGGGGGGGGTTGTGTTATCTAGAGATTTCAGGGCCTCTGTAACTGTGATAGGTAGTGAGGAGTAAAAATCACAAAGCCTGAAGGCGTTGCTTCGGTTTTGGGGTCCTGTACGTGGCTAGGTTCCCAAAAACACAGGAGAAGCAGCAGAATGTATTTTGGGGTGTAATTCCACATATAACCATGCCATGTTTGAACAATATATCAGTTAGTGACAACTTTGTGTAAACATAAATAAATTTAAAAAAAAATAATTTTCCCGAAACTTGTGGCAAAATATCAAAAATTCCATGGGCACAGCATGCCTCTTAGCAAAAAGCTTGAATTGTCTTCTTTCCAAAATGGGATTATTTGTGGGGATTTTGTGCTATCTTGACATTTCAGGGCCTCCGAAACTGTGAGGCAGTGATTGATTTGCAGGTCCTCCTGTACATGGCTAAGCTCCCAAAAAGTCTCACACATATTGTATCCCTGTACTCAGGGGAAGCAGCATAATGTATGTTGGGTGTCATTTCACATATAACCATGCCATGTTTGAACAATATATAATTTAGTGACAACTTTGTGTAAAAAAATAAATTAAAAAAATGTATTGTAATTTTCACGAAACTTGTGGCAAAGTATAAAATATTCCATGGACTCAACATGCCTCTCATCAAATAGCTTGGGGTATCTACTTTCCAAAATGGGGGGGGGGGGGGATTGTGCTATCTTGGCTTTTTATGGCCTTCAAAACTGTGATAGGTAGTGAGGAGAAATCCTAGAAATCCTGAAGGTAGTACTTGGTTTTCGGGGTCCTGTATGCGGCTAGGCTACCAAAAAGTTGGTACACACATCACACGATGTCTATGAGAACGAAACGCGTCGAGACTCTACTGCAGCCGATTTTTAGTTGAAAAAGCGCTTGATTTACTTCATAAATGTGAGTTTGTTATCATTATTTTTATTAAAATAGTTTTTTTAATGGAATTACACTATATGGTCCCATTTTCTTATTTCATGTGCCCAACGTTCTGAGCTGGACCATACAGTTGTAGAAAACCTATTATTATCCATTATATGGATGGAGTGATCGTTTTGATGTTTTCCTGGTGATTCAAACTTCACGAATGCGAATCCCTATTGTTACTACATAAGCCTGCATGATCCTTCGAATATATATTCGTTTGGGTCAGATAAGTCCGATAAGCCCGCATCCATAGTGGTGGTGGGATTGTCACGTGGTGTCCGCAGGTTATCCATATATAACAAAGGTGGAATGTGAATTTGACTACACACGTGGGATTTGATCACTCTATTTAAAGAGACTTCACGGACCATTTTCTTTTTTTCTTCTGTTTGGACTATTGAACATTTGGGTTTTTGAGCACAAAGCAACACAACTTTATGTGTGAATTGTTTTTATATACACAATTTGAAGTAATTTTTTTTTTTTTTTTAATATAATTTTGGTGTCTACCCAGATCAATGTTCTCATCATAAGGAACATTGTGGCAGCCCTGGGGGGTAGCACGTGGGGTATTATATAAAGTTCATGTAATTTTTGCATTTTTTATTTTTTCTTGTCTAGCGCTACACTTTTGTATAGATTACCAAAAAGTTGGTACACACATCACACACATGATACCTCACACATGAGGTATCCCCATACTCGGGAGAAGCAGCAGAATGTATTTTGGGCTGTAATTTTACATATAGCAATGCCATGTTTTAACAATACATCATTTAGTGACAACTTGAAGCAAAAAAAAAAAAGTGTAATTTTCCCAAAACGTGTGGCAAAATATAGAAAATTCTATGGACTCAACATGCCTATCAGCAAATAGCTTGGGGTGTCTACTTTCCAAAAAGGGGTCATTTGGGGGGATTTTGAACTGTCCTGGCATTTTATGTACAACATTTAGATACTTATGTCACACATCACCCACTCTTCTAACCACTTGAAGACAAAGCCCTTTCTGACAGTTTTTGTTTACATGAAAAAATATTATTTTTTGTAAGAAAATGACTTTTAACCCCCAAACATTATATATTTTTTTTTAAACAAAGGCCCTACAGATTAAAATGGTGAGTGTTGCAATTTTTTTTTCACAGAATATTTGTGCAGTGATTTTTCAAACAAATTTTTTGGGGAAAAACACACATTTTTATTTTAATGTACTAAAGCACACTATACTGGCCAAATGTTTGATGAAATAAAAAAGATGATCTTATCAAACAAACGTGCAGCGGCAACAAACTGCACGCATTTTTAAAAGCCCTTTACAGGTTACCATTTTAGATTTACAGAGGAGGTCTACTGCTCCTTCCTATATGTGCTTCTCAAGCTACCACTTTTCTTCTCGACAAACTCGATGTCTGCGTCGAGGACCTGCGTCTTCACATATTCCAGCAGTTTCTCCAGCGATGCCCTCTTAGCTGGTTTATTTTGATATAAGGGTTTTTTAACCTCCCACAAATTTCGCATATCCCTGTATTTGTCTATGAAGTGGCCCATGAATTCAGGGTCTTTGAATTGTTTCATATTTGCTGCAAGACAAAACATAAGACAAAAAAACTAATAAATATCAGGCTAAACTCTCCTAATCTTATCCCAATATAGGCCTCAATCTAGAATCAGTATAGGTCACTAATGTACCAAAGTTAAGATGTTACCTTCATTAGAACGTTTGTCCTCATTCTTCAGCACACCAAATGTACCTATAACACATGCGTCTTAACTTTATATACACTGCACATGTGTGAAACTCCACCCGCGTCACCCGCACCTGATGTTATTTATCGAAAATTCCCCACACCGTCTCGTTCACAGCAGGTGGTCACTACTACTAGTAGTAATGAGGCCCAAGCATCCTGATCCAGGAGGAGGTTTAAGGCCTCCAATATGTCCTTTGAAGAGATGGTGGAGATGGTCCACATATTGAAGATGGCTGACTATGATGGCATGAATGGACCGTACCCAAACCCCAATCAGAAAAAGGTCAAAATTATGATGACAGTGGTAAAGATTCTGCGGCGGAAATTTGGGATACGATGATCCAAGGAGCAATTAAGGAAACACTGATCAGACCTAAAATTAAGGGAGCAGGATCAGTACAGAAGGACATTGGTGTCCAAATGTCTTTAAAACTAGAATGAATTGCAAACTTGACTCAGTGTAATGTAAGAAGAGGACAGTCAGCAGCTGTTTACACATCTGGACTCAGGAGCACTAGTGTGGGACACCAGAGCACATATTTTAGGGTGACCCACACATGTGCTCCAGTGGATACTTGGGGTATCTCCATGTGTGAAACTTGTCCAAAAAAGGTAAGTATTGCAGCTTAGTTAAGGGAATTAATCACGTTCAGCTTGAAACTCTGCCCAAACAGACAATTGTATACCACTTACAAGCAATGTTTTACATTCATATTTCTGGCCACAAATATCTGTGTGCTAAGTATACCTTTTGTTTCATTCTCATAGGGGAGAAAAGACTCGCTCTGTCGGAGAACAACATGAACCCCCCACCTCCTCAAGAAGGGGAGCAGAGTAGTGTGGTACCTCAGGATGTGGAGAAAGGAGATGTGGAAGAAGTGCTGGTTCTGTACGGATTACTGTTATACTTGACAATTTCTCAATAAAAAGTTATATTGTGAAAAAAAAAGAAGTGCTGGAATTTGGCACAAATACAGGTCAGTGTCGGACACCACAGATTCAGGTAATGTTTGCCTGCATATTTTTAATACATGGTGTGTATTTTTATTTTAGGGGATGTTCAGGTTGTGGTACCAAAATCCAGTCATTTCACCAGTGACAGTGCACAGTGGCTTATCCAGAAAGTCATGTCTTGTAGTTGGGATTTGGACCCTTTCAAAGAGAAAACCAAGGAGATTGAACAAAGACTGAAGAACATGAATGATGTACTAGGGAGAATCTAAATCCTAAAAATATTCCTGTTTTTATTTTATTTTTTTATCTAAAGTTTTTATACAGTTTAAAAGCCAAATTTGGAAGATGCACACATTGTGTCAACATGTGCTATCTGCCATCAGGAGATTTCAATAGACGCATTTGGTGGTTGCAACCCCTTCCTCCCAACTCTAGTAGGTGAGAGGAAGTAGTTGCACCCCCAAAACATGTCCATTGATCCCCCATGATGGGAGATTGCACATGTTGACTTTAGGTTTGGGATCCGAAAGGAAATCCCCATTTTGACTTACAATTTGTGTGCATCTTCTAAATTTGACTTTTACAGGGGTGACTTCACCCCATCTGATGAAGGCAAGATCAAGACCTTTTTCACACTATAAAATGTCTGATATTTCCTTCTTTTTTGCAATGTTGAACTTTGTAAGTTCCAAAGTTGTGTATGTTATGTTTGAAGACATGCCTGTTTCTGTATTTTTTTTAAAAATTCAAGGTAAAACTTTGAAAAAAAGATGTGTTTTTTTACCGCCAAACGTTTTATAAAACGCACACGTGAATGTGCACGGAGTAAAAGGCTTTCTACTCAACAATGTGTGGCTTCTTCTTTCAATGCTCAATAACACTTTTTGTATTAAGTTGGTGTTTACAGTGACAATGGGTGTTATTTAAATGTGAAAACCACTTGGCATTACAAATGCACTAGGAGAACCTAGGAGACAGATAAAAGAAGCACAAACAGTAAATCCAAATCAAGATTTTGTCAGATCAATTTTTTTTTTATTTAAAAAATATTTACAAATTAGCTGGCATAGCAATGGCCCCCCTACCCGTAAAATATTCCACATATTTTTCATGCACTTCACAGGCGCTTTGGGGGGGACAAGCCAGGATGGACAGGTTTCAGGGCCATCAGTGTTGGTTCATGAAGTCCGGCCTCAAGCCCAACTAAGGTTATATAATTTGGAGCATTTCTTTTTAAAAAGTTGTGCAGGATGCGGTTATCATAAAACAATGTGGTTCAGTTTGTACTCTGCCAGGTCACGTTAGAAATAGGAGGCCATTATCCCAAAGGTATTCTCCATGACTCTTCGGGCTCTGGCCAGCCGGTAATTAAAAACCCTCTTCTCTGGGGTAAGGGTCCTCTAGGGGAATCATCACGTGATTGCCCAGACCAAATGCTTCATCGACAATAAAAACAAACGTAAGTCCTTCGCTGTTCTCTTCCACAGATGGCAATCCCAAGCCACCGCTCTGGAGACGTCGGTAGAACTCGGTCTGGGAATAGACTCAACCATCCAACATCCGGCCATTCTTCCCCACGTCCACATAGAGAAACTCATATGTCGCCAAAACCAGCGCCATCAACATGATACTATGAAACCCCTTATAGTTAAAATAGTATGACCCAGAATGGGGTGGTGGGATGATGTGGATATGCTTCCCATCTATTGCCCCTCCGCAATTGGGAAAGTCCCAACGATGGGCAAAGTGGGATACCACAATCTGCTATTCCTGTGGCATTGAAGGAAACTGTGGAGTCAAAACAGAAATTTTTTTTTTGTAATTTTCCACATAAACATTGCAAGCTGATTAGACACAAATATTCTTGGCCAACATCAGTATAACATTGATTTTATTGCGTATTTAAAGACAAAAAAATATACTCCACTTATCAGATTCCTCACCCCCTCTGAAGGCCCATTGTCCAAATTTTAGGGCGGCGGGGGGGGGGTTCTAAATGAGTTTGTCAGCCCAAAAAAAGCATCTGACACTCTGCATGAATTTAAGGACAACAATAACATGTGTACACATTATATGGGGTGTTCAGGGTAAAGCAGTACAATGGAGCTGACAAAATACATTGTTAAGTGACTAGGCTAGGTGTGTATGGGCCCAGGATAGCATGCTGGAGAGGTTAGTGAAGGCAAATATGCATGTAGCCCAAAAAAGGAGTATTAAAAGATTCAAGCATGCATGAGGACAAAGAGGACATCCACAGCATATTATAAGCAGAATAATTATGGAATGATGAAATACATACAAAACATTAGCAAACATTAAATACATATAATGTGATGTTAAAGGATTCAACTTACCCTAATATTGTCCTTCTGCAGGACTTGAATAATAGCAGAACAGGTCTCTGGAATAATGATCCCCAGAGCCTGGGAGCCTGGGGGAAGATGCCTGTAGATAACTTGAGGTCCTGTAGACTTCCCCCCGTCGCCAAGTACGGCAAGGTAGCCACTAGCCTCTGCTCGGTAGTGATGGCTTGCTGCATGCAGGTATCTTGCCTGCTAATATAAGGGGTGAGCAAAGCCAACAAACGGTGAAAAATGGGGTCCGTCATCCAGAGAAAATTCCTGAAATCATCAGGGTTATTCTCCAGGATCTCATGCAGCAGAGGCATATGAGAGAATTGGTCACACTGGAGTAACCAATTCTTGATCCATGAACTCCTCCCCACCCTGTTTATGGACTGGGCTTTGGTCAAAGTAAGAACCCCAACACCAAGCCCCCGCACAGCATGAACTCTACGATGAGTATGTAACCACAACATGGCTTCAAAACGGTCGGCTGGTCAGAATGAACTAACCGAATGCACTGAAGAACAGCAAGGCCTGTGAAGAGCGAGCTGAAAATCGGACAAGAACGCACTGAAAAACAGATACAAACTGACTACATGCACTGAAAACCAGATACAAACCCACAAGTAAAAATTGAAAAGCAGTAAAAACGATCGGAAATAAGCACGAGTCGAGTCGGAAAAGTGCAAATCATCTCTCAACAAACTTCTACTAACACGAGATTAGCAGAAGGAGCCCAAAGGGTGGCACTGGGTATTGAACTTCCTTTTTCTAGTCGTACGTGTTGTACATCACTGCATTCTTGATAGTCGGAAGTTGGTGTGACAGTGTGTATTCAAGACAGATTGAGCAAAATCCCGTTGTAATTCCGTTGGAAAAACCATCAGTGCTTTTTCTGACCAAAATTCTGAACATGTGTAAAAGGCATAAGTCATTAAATGCTCGTAGCTTCCGGTTTCTTAGGCCATAGAGATGATTGGAGCCATTCTGGTCCATTATGGTCAGCTGATGGAACCACTGGCTGCATTCTCAGGTTCCCTGTTGGGACAGGAGAAGATGGTGGGAGTGGGGGATGTTCCCTCCCACTGCTTGTAAAAGCAGTCTAGAGGCAAATTAGCTGCTAGGATTGCTTTTACATGAAAGCCCACTACTGGCTGAAAAGAATGATACCAAGATTATACCTAAACCTGCAGGCATCATTCTGGTATAACCACTCAAAGTCCAGCAATATACCAGTACATTGCTGGTCCTTGTTGAGCATACATTGTAATGTTCTTTTTTTCATGCAGCCTGTGGGCTGAACAAAAAAAAAGAGTTTGATCGGTGGGTATGCCCACCATTAGAATACCGCCCTTCATGCACCCACTTCTAATGATGGGCATAAATGCACCATTTTTTTTTAACTGTGGTGGTGAAATCACCTCCTACAGCGCTGGAGTCGCCGATTTACGTAGGAGCAAATGCTGTTGCTGTCAAGATAGATAAATCAGTGCTGCAGCTGAATGGAGTACCTGCTAAGCAAATGATAGTTAACAACAAACAAACAAAGTGACATTACAGTATAACAGAAATGCCGCGTACACAAGATCGGATTTTATGACAGGAAATGTTGGATAGGGGTCCGGGGACATTTGTTGTCGGACTTTCCACCAACAAATGTTGGCTAGTATGCTCTCAAATTTTCCGCCAACAAATGTGTGTTGTCAGACTTTCCGATCGTGTGTACACAAGTCCGTGGGACAAAAGTCCAAAGTATAAACACACATGCTCGGAAACAGAAGCGGTCGGTCTTGTAAACTAGCGTTTGTAATGAAGTATTAACATTCGTGGCATGGCAAATTATGAAATCTCAAAATGCAGCACACAATTCTCTTCTTCTGTAATGGGATAATAATGATGTTGCTTTGTTGGTGATACTGATGGAGTTATTGAAAACAAATTTTCAAGAAGTGATATCAAGAATAATATTATTATGCTTTTTTTTTTATTTGTCCAAGTTACCACAACATCATTATCCCGTAGTTTTTAAGATAAAAGATACAACTATGTTGGTGTCCCTTGTCAATTTTACATTGTATTTCCATTCAGAAACGAACTGAAAAGCACAAATCAACACTCACCAAACTTCTACTAACACAAAATTAGCAGAAGGAGTCCAAAGTGTGCCACTAAAGAGCTGAAAAACAACATAGTAAGTCTAGTAAGGCCGCGTACACACGGGCGGACTGTTCGTCCAACTTTGTCCGCTGAACAGTGTTTGGGCGGACAGTCCGCTCGTGTGTGGGCTTTCAGCGGACAGTTTCAGCGGACAGTTGGACGGACAAGGTTTTTCGGAAATTCCGTAAAACTGTCCGCTGAAACCTTGTTTCAGCAAACAGTCCGCTCGTGTGTAGGCTTGTTCGTCAAACAAAGTTGCGCACATGCTCAGAAAGGATTTTCACGCCGAAAGCTATAATGCAGTGTATAGGACGTCGTATTTTTCGTCCCGTCGTACGTGCCGTTCACGTCATCGCGCACGGTTTCAGCAAACTGTTCGTCCGTCGTGTGTGGCCATGTCCGTCCATGCTAAGTTTGAGCGGACTGTTTGCCGAAACTGTTGGACGGACAAAGTTGGGCGAACAGTCCGCGCGTGTGTACGCGGCCTTAGTCACTACGTTCATAATTGTTGGCCAACATTTGTGTGACCATGTGTATGCAAGACAAATTTTTGTTGTCAGAAAGTCCAATCGTTTGTACGAGGCTTTAGCCTTATAATACCTGCAAAGCAAATACAATAAAACATAGTAAAAATAAAACATTTTTTAACGCAATCTGTGGCTACAAAATATATGCCGAAGCATGGGGGCAATCCGCTCCCAAAGGTAGGATCAAATCGCTCCTACACCCCTGCCCCCATGCTTTGGCATATATGCTCTTTTTTTAACTGTGGTGGTGAAATCACCTCCAACAGCGCTGGAGTCACAGCTTTACATATCGTGGGAGTAAACGCTGTTGCTGTCAAGATAAATAAACCCATGCTGCAGCTGAATGGCGTACCTGAAAACAAAAAAATGATTAAGAATAAAACACAGTAAACATTAAAGTATAAAAGAATTACATACCTAAAAAGCAAACAATAAAACCTTGCATTGTAGAATACAGTAAAAGAGAGCAAAACAACAGAGAGAGAATAGAGAGAGAACAATAAAATGACAACTACTATTTTTGTATATATATATATATATATATATATATATATATATATTTTTTTTTTATTTATTTTTTTTTACACTTTTATTTGTAACTGTAACAGTTGTAGTGATTCGGGTTCAGTTGTGAATGTGTGTGTTAGTCTATGCAGTTCTGTATCCTACACTAATACTCCACTAGGGTGTGGTAGAATTCACCAATGCAAAGACCAGGGTGGTCAGGACAGGAGGGACAATAATAGCGAGTTTCACGCCTATATCCGCTCTTTCTACAGACATGACATTTTCTTTGGAAGGCTCGTTGGGTCGGAGTACCAGGGAGGACATACAGAAAATGCCACTCATGCAGCTTACTGCATTTGGATTGGGAAGTTGGGCCACAGCACTGTCTGGTAACAGAAGGGCTGTAATGATCTCTTCCTGAAATTTAAGGAAGTATCCAGTTGATGCTGAAGCTTTGTATAGCACATAAGCATTCAGCAGAGCCAATTGAAATAAGTATACATACACTTTTTTATACCAGCATCTGGTATTAAGGGCAATTAGGTACGGCGCCAACAACTGGTCGTTAAGGTCCACCCCTCCCATATTAAGGTTATATTCATGGACACAAGGGGGTTTCTCCAAAACACCAGTTGCCTAGGAATTTGGACCATCGTATCTGCGTGAAGGGAGGACAGAAGAAAAACATTCTGATTATCCCTCTACTTCACAGCAAGCAAATTATTACACTTCAAGCAGGCTCTCTCCCCCAGTCCAAGACGGGAATCTACAAGCCACTGGAGTAAGCCCCGGGGATTAGATTGCATGGTGCCACATGCGCCAATTCCGTGATCAAGTGACTAAAAAGTGGCACGCTTGTGTAATAATTGTCCGCATACAAGTGGTAACCCTTTCTGAATAAGAGTGATACCAAGTCCCACACAATCTTACCAGCACTCCCTATGTAATCTGGGCAGTTCTCCATCTTTACGTGACAAACGCTTCCCTCGTAAACCATAAAACGATATGTATAGCTTGTGGCCCTGTCACAGAGCTTCTATATCTTGACCCCATACCTGGCATGCCTGCTGGGAAGATACTGTTTGAAATACAAGCAGCCTGAAATCTTAATCAGGGACTCATCAATGCAGACAACTTGATTGGGAGTAAACAAGACTGCAAACTGTTGGCTGAAGTTTATGAGAGGCCTAATTTTGTAGAGCCGATCGTATCCAGGGTCATCCCGAGGACGACAGAGTTCATTGTCATTGAAATGTATGAACCTCAAGATCTGCTCATGTCATGCCCTGGCCATGGAGGCAGAGAAAAAGGGCATATGGTGAATTGGGTCAGTGGACCAATATGACCGCAACTCACTCTTTTTAGTTAAGCCCATGAGGAGGGATAGGCCCAGAAAGGTCTTAAATTCAGAAATCGTAATAGGTTTTCAATCTCTGGCAACCTGAATTCCGGGTTGGCCAGGGAATGGGGGAAGCACGGGTGCTGCAGAAGTGGTGGGCTCCCAATTTTGATTGGCAAATGCAGCAGGAAGAGCACTATGGGCTAGACGGGCTTGTCTTTGTCTTCTTGGTGGCTGCAGGACACTAGTTGTAATAGCCACTGCATCAGCTTGAACTGCACTTATGGGACTGGTCATGTCACCGCATGTTACTGCAGTGCTGATTTGACTACAACCAGGGTGTACTAGGCTGCTGGTGCTTGCCAGTTCACCAGAAGGAGTGGCACTAGTACTGGCTTTCCATACAATGCATGCGCCTCAACAACCTGCAGAAGAATGGGGTTTGGTATGCCTGACCTTGGCAGGAACCACAACTCCATCATCAGAGCCATCTGTCAGGGTGCCACTGCTGTCTACAGGATCATATTCTGAGCCTGAATCTGACAGATGAGTGACTTCCTCTTTACTATCTGTCATGCTCAGAAACGTGCAGGCCTCTTCACTACTGTACCTTCGATTTGACGTTTTGGTCTCTAAATTTACTGGTACAGTAGTGAAACTCACAGGAAAAAGAGCTCCTGACTGTCAGCGAATCAGGCCTGACTCTGCAAATGCTGCAGTTATGTGTGCTGTGTTTTTGCAAGTGACAGTAATCAATTGATACTGCACTTGGGTGGGTTGTGCTGGCCTGGGCGGAGGGGCTAAACGCAGGTGCTAGCAGGTATCTGGGCTGATCCCACTAACACTGCATTTTTGGAACCATAAATTGCTGGGGACACTAATATAGTTCTGATCAGATCAGATATTGATACAGATACAATACTACTAAGGGAGGTGTATGGTGCATGCATGGGTGTAAGTGCTACTGGCACAAATCTGACTCTGCCTCGGGCGACGCTAAAACCTGATATCACCCACTGGGCGATCAGGGGGTTCAACCTTTATTTGGTAATATACGGCGGGTGCCCTGATGCTATAAAAAACAAACCAACTAACCAGCGTCACCCGTAACACTAATATGGTGATCACTGGTGACAGGGGGTGAAAGGGTTAACTAGGGGTTAAAACCTTTATTAGGTAATATATGGGGTACCTGACGCTATAAAAACCTGACGATGAAACTAATCAACTAACTAGCGCCACCTGTGACACAAATACGGCGATCGATTAGTGATACCGGTGACAGGGGGTGAAGGGGTTAACTGGGGACGATCAAGGGGTTAAACCTTTATTAGGGGGTTTAGGGGATAACCTAGACCTAACGGGGTCTATTACTAACTGCCCTAACACTTATTTCAGTCACAAATGACACCAATGCAGTGATCAGTGAAAAATCTGAAAACTGCAATTGGTGACACAGTGACAGGGAGTGAGGGGGTTAACGGGGGGCGATCGGGGGTAGGCAAGTGTACCTGTGTGTACTGGTGTTAGTGTAGTGTCGTGCAACTCATGGTTAGATGTTATCTCTCCTCTCACTGGAATCAAAAAGACTCCACTAGGAGAGATGACATCACTTCCTCCTGTCTGTGCTTACACTTAGACATGGGAAGGTTTCCATTCATTAGGAGCGATCACCAGGTCCAGACCATAAATCATCGGTCTGGCCCTGGGGACTGATCGGTTCTCTAACGAATCCGTCCACACAGGCACGGGGGGGGGGCGTGATCGCCCATTACGCCCATTTGCCCACCTGCCATTCTACCAATGTACATCGGCGTGCGGGAACTGGTTAAACAAGTGTAATTTAACTGTACTTCTTTCTCGATCTGATTTCATGGGTTCTGACAAATATATATAGTAATAAAAACCTGAAGGATCGAGTTACTCCTTATTCTGACCATCCGGAAAGTGATTGAGGGTAAATGTCTCTAACAGCACCAGAAAGCAGTAAAAACCAAACAGGAAGTCTAATCTTAGCCTGCTATTTTGGTGTCTGAATTTTTTTACCACCCTCTAGTGCGCTAGAAGAGCAGTACATATTTTTTCTGAGAGCAGGTACATTTCCAGACTTGGCTGGGAACCTGCCTGGGTGTGTTTGGGTTGGAAGTGGATCAGAGTAGTGCTGGGTGACTCACAGGTGGTGTCACTAGGACCTCCCACTTCTTTCCAGAATCTTCTGGTGCTTTCTAGAAAGAGAGGCGGAGAGGGGAGGCGGAGCCACCTGGGGTGGTTTGAGGAGCCCTGACCAATTCCCAATCAAGCCTGGCTGAGCCAGTGTCAGGCCTACAGGGCTAGCTAGTCCAAGAAACGCAAGCAAGTGATATGCTGGAGGAGTGATAGTCTGCAAGCAAGAAAGTGCAGGAGCAGAAGAGGAGATTATATACCGAGGTGTATATAGTTGATTTAACTTAGCATATTCAGACATTTCTGTATAGCAACTATACTACAGGGAAAAAGGGAAAAAGCACATTTTCTATATACAGTATTGTGTTGGCATGTTTTAAAGAGGTAAACAATTAGATTAATATGGTACAGAGCAATAATAATGTGAAAAGTTCAGTAACCTAAATCAATCAGATTTCACCTTTCAATTGTTTAAAGCTGACATAATAATGAGTGATAATGTGTAATTGCTTGTTAAAGAACCTCATCTTATAAATAAACTGACAAATCTATGTGTTTGAAGGGCTGCGGCAATATATCTTTTATGAACTCTGTGTGTGCATGTGTGTGTGTGTTATAAAGCATATACCATTGCCCTCATTTTATTTCACAGATTGAGTTAATGAAGGTTATACCACCTGAGAAGCGAACTGACGTTAAAGGGATCTGAAACCTGTAGTGCTCCATAATTGCATGTAAATTAGGATGGAAAATTAAGAAAAGCTCGCAATTAGCTTTGCTTATTTAGTTGAGCTGCAATTTGCAGCAGATGTTAAATCACAAACCTCAATCCTGAAAATACTTCTTCAGATGGCTACTGTCATGTTCTCGATTCATGACTTTTCTAGTCAGCGCTGCAGCTGTACCAATTTAAAAAAAAGCTCTTTTAGTGCAAAAAATTATAACATTAGCAGTAAGAACAATACAGAGTCTGATTATATCACACTTTATTTCACATATTCATATAGCACTACCACCAAATTCTGTAGAACTTCGGCGAGTGTACACAAAACTGCTAACATCAGTCCCTGCCCCAAAAGTGCCCACAATGTAATGTATATATCATACAAGCATGCCCATACACATACATTTGGTTAATATACCTACTTCCATTTGAGAGTTTTGGAAAGGAAATGGAGTATCCAAATAAAATCCAATGAATATGCATGTAGATAGGAACCCATGACCCCAAAGCTAAAAGCAACAGTGTTAACCACTAATCTGTCCTTATTTTAAAATTATTTTTAGAAAACTGGTCAGTCAGTTTTTTTATGATGTATGGTTTGGAGCTGTGTCTTATAGAGTATAGGTACATTACATAAATAAATCATTTTAATTTTAAGAGGATTTTTTTTTTGGTTTAGGTTTTTTTAGTATTGAATGAAGTGTGGAACAGTTTTTCTGACAGGTTTATATTGCTGTCCAAGCCCCTATTGGCGAGATTTGCTACTGTAGTTGCACTGGCGCTTCTATCACCTCTCCTCCTCCTCTGCATCACGACAGCTTCCGTCGTGCATCTCCTCCCTCCTCCTAGATGTCCAATAGGATTGCCTATCCTTTCAGGAAAGCTGGTGATGGGTCTCAGGACCTGCTTCCTGATTGGCGAAGGATCAGTGTGACAAAAGTAAATATTCATTCGCTATTGCCACACAACTGGGTGGGCTCGGAGAACAGTGATCTGCGCCCCAAGCCCACCCTTTTTTGAAGCCTATTAGAGCCTCTGGTCCCCCATTGGATTTCCCCTCCCCCCAGTGGAATCCATGCGTCCAGCACCCTGCATGTAGACGCATGGATAGGGGAGCGGCACCCGTGCGCCCCTAATGGACGGGCTGCCACTGCTGGTGACCCTTTTCATAGAAAAAAAGTGAGGAGAAATCCTAATATTTGAGCTGTCTCCAAAACAAAAGGTAAGTGGAAATCTTCTAATGGGGAGGCCTGTTACAGGGACAGTTGTATAACAGGGCAATTTCTCTCCCTTAGGGGAAATTCATTTAACTTCCTGTCGTGCCACTGGACAGGATGTGAAGGGAAATTTCCCCAATGGAGCACAGAAAGAAAAAAATATCATTACAAGGTTTTTTTTTACCCTTCCCTATGCAAAACTAAAAAAAAAAGGTTGCTCTATACATACACTTTAAACTTTTCTTTTTAAAGCTTACTTTGAAAAGATGATCTTAGGAAAGGATGGTTATTTTCTACATGGTGCCCTTGAAGACCAATGAACTATATACAGGGGTGTTGCAATGCTATTATCACCACGAAAAAAAATCTCAAAGGTGTCACAATATGCTCCAGCAACATTAAGCACAACAGTAGAGAGGATATTAATACAGATCAGCCCCATATTTATGGATGACAGCCAAGACAGACGTTAATGTGTGGCTCAGACTGTTATCTTCCTGAAACCAACCTTTCTCAAAATTGTAATGTTTTTGATGTTTCCCTAGCAGACAATGCCAGTATGTTTAAGCAGTGCTTTGGCACCTTGTAAATTATAATCCTACATAACTAGGGAAAGGAAAATTGATTAACATGGATCAAAACCTAAATCAAATCTAGTAAGTCTGCTCTGACTTTGCTCTGGGAAGGGGCATTTTACTTTGTTAATGAACCCAATTACTATTTTCAGAGCATTTTAACCAGATTGTACAGACAGAACTCAGAAAATCCTCCACCGCATATTCTCACAGGTATCCAACTGTTGTTGAAAATGTATGAAGGTTGAGGGAACAATTAAAAAAAAAAAAAAAATGTTGGAATTACCAAAGCTACAGGTTTTTCGGGGAGTCTAGAGAACAAACAATAAACATTCACACAGGTGTGTCTTTAGACACTAACCCAGCTGCATACTTGCTGCATGTCAAGCCACTTTTTATCAAGAAAAAATAAAAGTTTGTAACTCAAACGCCCCTTTAACACAGCCAAAGCCTGCATCCCAGCAACATGGGAGCAAAGTTTGCCTCCCACTATTTCATAATCACATGCTAGGATCCCAGAGATCCAACAGATAGAGCAGCATGAGGCCGCGTACACACGGGCGGATTGTCTGGCCAACTAAGTTCGTCAGACAATCCAACAGACAGTCCGTTCAAAATTTGCATGAACGGACTTGACCACACACGATGAGCAGACAGTCCGCTGAAAGCGTGCGCGATGACGTCTACAGCACGTACGACGGGACTAGAAAAACGACATCCTATACACTGCAATGCAACCTTCGGCCGTGTAAATCCTTTCTGAGCATGCGCCATACTTAGTCCGTCCAACTTGCCTACACACGAGCGGACTGTCCGCTGAAACCAAGTTTGGACGGACAAAACCAAGTTTGAACGGACAAAATTTCGGAAATTCCGTAAGACTTTGTTCGTCAGACAGTCCGCTGAAAAAGTCCGCTGAAGACCACACACGAGCGGATTGTCCGCTGAAACACTGTTCAGCGGACTAAGTTGGACAGACAATCCGCCCGTGTGTACGCGGCCTGAGAAAAACTGGAAAATTTGGAGACCTTAGTTCTTCTACCTAAAGCAAACAATTTTAGCATATTTACAGAGAACTGTACCTTGAACCCCGGACCTCTCTGTGATGTGTTGCACTGGTCTTGGATGCGAAAGCGGAAGGGGGTATTTGGATACTCTATTTTCCCATTTACTAAGGTTCTCTTCCCTTGCTTCTCCCATTTTCCTTTTTACTGCTCCTCCCCAACTCCAATACCTATCAAATTAAATTCCCACACTTTCCTACTTTACCATTTTTTTACTACCACTTTCCTAATATTCACCTGATTCTAAAATGCAAAATGTACAATCCAAGAAAACATTATATGTCTGTTTTATTAATATTGTACAATATGGGGTTCGATTTACTAAAACTGCAGAGTGCAAAATCTGGTGCAGCTGTGCATGGTAGCCAATCACCGTCTAACCTCAGGTTGCTCAAATAAGCTCTGACAAAAAAAAACTGGAAGCAGATTGGTTTCTATGCAGAGCTGCAACAGATTTTGCAGTCTCCAGTTTTTGTAAATCAACGCCAATATGTCAGTTTTATATCCTCAAGGCAAAGAATCTGCAGGGTCCTTTTCTGCAGTGTAATATCACAGCTCTAACCAGCAAGTAATAGGCTTCTGAAAATCAGGTCCCCACTGCACCCTGCCATGTAAAGGGAGGTCCCTCACAAAGTGAGAGCCTTATTCCTTTTAAATGGCTGCTTTGTATAAGAGGGCCTGTTAACACCCTTCAACTAGTAAACCAGCAATTTTTCTGGCACTTCTCTCCTTCGTGTAAAAATCATAATTTTTTTGCTAGAAAATTATTCAGAACCACCAAATATTATATATATTTTTTTAGCAGATACCCTAGGGAATAAAATGGCAGTCATTGCAACATTTTATCTCACACGGGATTTGCGCAATAATTTTTCAAATGCATTTTTGGGGGAAAAAAACGGTTTCATGAATTAAAAAATAACAAAACAGTAAAGTTAGCCCAAATTTTTTGTATAATGTAAAAGATGATGTTACACCAAGTGAATATATACCTAACATGTCACTCTTTAAAATTGTGCACAATAATGGAATGTCGCCAAACTTCTAATTAACTTAACTAATTTTTAATTAACTTCTAATTAACTTCTAATGTCGCCAAACTTCTAATTAACCTGCCTGGTGGTAATCCCGAGTCTAGCTCGGGGTGGAATTTCGGTACCACGAGCGGTAACCCCGAGCCAGACTCGGGATCGCATTGCAGGATACAGGGAGAGTTACTTACCTTGTCCCCTGAATCCTGCGCTGTCCTCCCCGCTGTGTGTGCAAGCCGTCCTCCGCTCGATTGCCGAGTGCCGCTGAGCTCCGTTCCCTGCAACATTACGACGCACGGGAGCGGAGATCGGCGCCAAATTCAAAAAAGTAGAAACACAAAACACGTACAGTATACTGTAATCTGTGAGATTACAGTACTGTATAAAAAAAATACACATCCCCTTTGTCCCTAGTGGTCTGTCCAGTGACCTGCATGCACTTCTATATTATAAGTACTGTTTTTTTCTGCCTGGAATTTGGAGATTGTCCATAGCAACCAAAAACTGTCCCTTTATGTCAGAAGTGATTTTAGACCAGCTAGAAAACAGCGATAATAAATTAGAATCACTTGCAGAATTGAGCGATAGCGATTTGTGGGGAGATCCGTCATCAAACACTAAATCTAATGACAGCGACTATTCTGCAAATTAGCAAATTTCAGTTTTTGGATTTGATTACATTATTGAATCATTTTTATTATTATTTGTTATCATTATTTATTATATTATAAACTTTATCATACCCGGGATGCCTACTAGACTCTGGTTTGAACAGATTTAAGAGAGTTATTCCTAATGCCGACACACGAGCGGACTGTATGGCGTACTTAGTCCGTCATACAATCCGACGGACAGTCCATCATACTTTCGACTGAACGGACTTGACCACACACGGATACCCAAACAGTCCGTCGAAAGCTTGCGCGATGATGTGTACAGCACGTACGACGGGACTAGAAATAGGAAGTCCAATACACAGCAAAGCACCCTTCCGCCGTGTAAATCCTTTCTGGGCATGCGCCATTCTTAGTCCGTCGAACTAGCCTACTGACGAGCGGATTGTCCGCTGAAACCAAAGTACGACGGACAGAATTTCGAAAAATTCGAAATACTTAGTACGCCAGACTGCACGCTGAAAAAGTCCTCTGAAGCCCACACACGAGCGGACTGTCCGCTGAAATGTGTTTCGACGGACTAAGTACGCCATACAGTCCGCCCGTGTGTACGCGGCATAAGAATTACAGGCCTACAATATAAAACACCACATTTCCATGCAAAATAATTGTACCGATTTCAGCACCTAAAATAATCATACCGCCAGGGAGGTTAAAAATCTCCACAGGTGACATTTTAATTTTTTTTATAGATGAGAGCCTGATGTGGAAGGCCTGGGCAGCAAGGAAGCTGAAAAGAGGTACAGTAGTTGTATGGGAACCCTGTTATATCGCCATGAGGGCTGAAGCGTAAAGCCTAAGTGGCAGTATTGCTTGAGAGAGCCAGATGGCTTGGCATTTTTCATTTGTTATTGTTTTTGGGAGAAGAACCCCTGAGTGGGCATCCAAGTGCATGTATGAACTTTCCTTTATTTTGTTCCTTTTAATAAAAGTGGGCTACCATATCCTTAACCACTTGAGACCCACGCTATAGCCTTTGCCGGGACTACGGCTTTTGACGTCGCCCCTGAGGGGAGCGCGCCGCGCGCTCTGTGATCGGTGAGTCTATGAGACTCGCCTGATCACTGATCCGAGCAAGGGGTCGATCCCGACCCCTTATCACGTGATCAGCTGTCAGCCAATGACAGCTGATCATGTAATACAACGGAGCCGGTAATCGGTTATTATTCCTCCTCGCGCTGACAGCGCGAGGAGAAAAAAAAAGAGCCGATCACCGGCGTCCGTGATCGGGACATCAGTCCCGATCACGGCCAGCCCTGCCAGTGCCCACCTGCCAGTGCCACCTCATTAAAAAATAAGTGCCCCCCGTCAGTGCCACCCAGCAGTGCCCACATTGCCACCCAGCAGTGCCACCCAGCAGTGCCCACAGTGCCACCCAGCAGTGCCCACAATCTGCCTCAACAAAGGTGCTGCACCCCAGTGCCACATATCCATGCCCATCAGTGTCATCTACCAGTGCCCATCAGTGCCCAGCAGTGCCGCCCATCAGTGCCCAGCAGTGCCATCTATCAGAGCCACCTATCAGTGCCCATCAGTCCCATCTATCAGTGGTACCTATCAGTGCCCCTTAGTGCCATCCATCCGTGCCACCCATCCGTGCCATCTTATCTGTGCCCATCTTTGCCCATCAGTGCCCACCAATGCAGCCTATCAGTGCCCACCAATGCATCCTATCAGTGCCCACCAGTGCAGCCTATAAGTGCCGCCTCATCAGCGCACTTCAATGAAGGAGAAAAATGGCCTGTTTGCAAAATTTTATAACAAACTATTAAACATGATTTTTTTTTTTTTTTTTTTTGCATCTTTTTTTGTTTGTTTAGCAAAAAATAAAACTCCGATCTGTAACTAAATACCACCAAAAGAAAGCTCTATTTGTGGGAAAAAAAATATAAAAAATTTCATTTGGGTACAGTGTTGTATGCCCGCGCAATTGTCATTCAAAGTGCATCAGCGCTGAAAGCTGAAAATTGGTCTGGGCAGGAGGGGGGTTTAAGTGCCCAGTAAGCAAGTGGTTAAACTAAAGTTCCTGTTCGCTGTGAACTTACTGAAAAGGCATCTACCACTGAGCTAGACATCCCCCAATGTCACACTATATATATATATATATATATATATATATATATATATACATATATATACACACACTCTTTAAAATTATGATTATTATCCATTATTTTTTATGTATTCTGTATATATCTCTCCATATGATTATATCCTCTAAAATACTGAAATAACCCCTGGCTTGGGGGTTCTTGGTTCTCTGTTTGTTTTTGCTTCTGGTTTGCTAGGAAGTTCATTCGGAATATTTATGGTTAATACATTTTTATTTTTGATAATTTTTTGTAATGTCCGCTTTATTTTTTCCGACGGAATTCCGCTCAAACGTGCCTTGCATATACAAGGTCACACAAATGTCCTCTGAACTTTTGACCGTCAAGAACGTGGAGACGTACAACACTACGACGAGCCGAGAAAATTAAGTTCAATGCTTCCGAGCATGCGCCAAATTGTTTCCGAGCATGCGTGATTTTTTTGCGTGTCCAAATTGCATACAGATGAATGCATTTTCCGATAGGAATGTTTTCCAACCGAAAAATAGAGAACCTGCTCCCAATCTTTTACTGGCTGGAATTTTGCCAGCAAAAGTCCGATGGCGCATACACACAATCAGAATTTCTGACCAAAAGCTCACATCCAACTTTTGCTGGCAGAATTTCTGATCCTGTGTATGGAGCATAAGAGAGTTTTATCTTGAATTATCCTAGGTCATAAAATAAGGGACCAGCCTCCACCTGAAAGCTAATGTTGATGTTAGTGGCTAATGTTATGTTAAAGATAAGGTTAAATCAGATATCACTGAACAGAAAGACACCTATATTTTTATACTTCCTCCTTAACTGAAATAAGGAAAGGGACATATTTAAATAGTGTTTAAAAAAAGTGCCTTGTATAACCACTTGCTTACTGGGCACTTAAACCCCCCTCCTGCCCAGACCAATTTTTGGCTTTCAGCTTTCAGCTTTCAGCGCTGATGAACTTTGAATGACAATTGCGCGGCCATACAACACTGTACCCAAATGAAATTTTTATCATTTTATAATTTTTACCACAAATAGAGCTTTCTTTTGGTGGTATTTAGTTACAGCTGGGAGTTTTATTTTTTGCTAGACAAACAAAAAAAGATGCAAAAAAAAAAATTAGGGCGCCCGCCCTATGGCCAAATGACGGCCGTAGAGCAGGCGCGTTCGTCCGGGTGGTCGTCCCTGGACATCCTGATGTTTACTTCCGCAATGCGCGCCGCCGCGGGAGCGCATCGCGGAAGTTCTGTGTTCGCCGTTTACAGCATGATCGGCGTGTCCAATGGGAGATGATCTCATATGTAAACATATGAGATCATCTCTCAGCGCCGCTCTCCCTCCTCGCACAGACAGTGTGAGAGGGGAGAGTTGAACGGCTGCAGCGGCAGCCGTTCTGCCTGTAGTAAAAAAAAAAAAAAAACGTAAAAAAAAAAAAAAAAAAGTGCCATCCTCCCCCAGCAGTGCCATCCGCCCCCAGCAGTGCCATCTGCCCCAGTGCCATCCGCCCCAGTGCCATCCGCCCCAGTGCCATCCACCCCAGTGCCATCCACCCCAGTGCTACCTGCCCCCAGTGCCATCCACCCCAGTGCTACCTGCCCCCAGTGCCATCCACCCCAGTGCTACCTGCCCCCAGTGCTACCTGCCCCCAGTGCCACCTGTTGTCAGTGCCACCTGTCGTCAGTGCCATCTGTCATCAGTGCCACGTGTCATCAGTGCCACGTGTCATCAGTGCCACATAGTGCCATCTGTCATCAGTGCCACGTATCAGTGCCATTTGTCATCAGTGCCACCTGTCAGTGTCACGTGCCATCTGTTGTCAGTGTCACGTGTCATCAATGCCACTTATCAGTGCCATCTGTCATCAGTGTCACGCGTCATCGGTGCCATGTATTAGTGCCATCTGTCATCGGTGGCACGTATTAGTGCCACGTATTAGTGCCATCTGTCATCAGTGCCACGTATTAGTGCCACGTGTCTTCAGTGCCACGTATAAGTGCCACGTGTCATCAGTGCCACATATTAGTGCCATCTGTCATCAGTGCAACATATTAGTGCCATCTGTCATCAGTGCCACCTGTCATCAGTGCCACGTATAAGTGTCATCATTGCCACGTATCAGTGCCACCTGTCATCAGTGTCACGTGTCATTGTCCTGGTGCTTCAAAAGTGTAATAAATAGTCAACAAGTTAGATGTGTAATTTATGTTCCTAGAACACATGATGGCGCTACCTGCATGTTGGGCCTCTCTATGTGGCCAGGCTGTGAAAAAGTCACACACATGTGGTATTGTAATACTCAGGAGGAGTAGCAGAATTTTTTTCGGGGGTGTCATTTGTGGTATACACATGCCATGTGAGAGAAATAACCTATTACAATGACAATTTTGTGGAGAAAAAAAAAAAAGAAAAATCTTAATTTTTCAAAGAATTGTGGGAAAAAAATGACAACATCAAAAAGCTCACCATGCCTCTTACTAAATACCTCTACTTTCCAAAAAGGGGTCATTTGGGGGTATTTGTATTTTCCTGACTTGTTCGGGTCACAAGAAGCGAGATAGGCCACCAGTACATCAGATGTGATCAATTTTGTGCGATTCGCACCACACCTTGTAGACTCTCTAACTTTCAAAAAGACCAAATAATATCCACTAATTTGGGTTATTTTTACCAAAGATATGTAGCAGTATAAATTGTGGCCAAAATTTATGAAGAAAAATTAATAATTTGCATAATTCTGTCACAGAAACAAAGAAATATGCGTTTAAAAAAAAAAAAATTGGGTCTTTTTTCATTTATAGCGCAAAAAATAAAAACCCCAGAGGTGATCAAATACCACCAAAAGAAAGCTCTATTTGTGGGGAAAAAGGGACAAAAAATTCATTTGGGTACAGTGTTGCATGACTGAGTAATTGTCATTCAAAGTGTGAGAGCACCGAAAGCTGAAAATTGGTCTGGGCAGGAAGGGTGTTTAAGTGCCCAGTAAGCAAGTGGTTAATAGTTTGTTATAAAATTTTGCAAACAGGTAATTTTTCTCCTTCATTGAAGTGCGCTTGCACTGGTGGGCACTGATAGGCTGCACTGGTGGGCACTGATAGGCAGTACTGATGGGCACAGATAAGATGGCACGGATGGGTGGCACGGATGGGTGGCATGGATGGGTGGCACTAAGGGGCACTGATAGGTACCACTGATAGATGGGACTGATAGGGGCGCTGATAGGTGGCTCTGATAGGTGGCACTGATGGGCACTGGTAGATGACACTGATGGGCACGGATATGTGGCACTAGGGTGCAGCACCGTTGTTGAGGCAGATTGTGGGCACTGATGTGTGGCACTGTGGGCACTGATTTGTGGCACTGTGGGCACTGATGGGGGGGCACTACGGGCACTGATGGGTGGCACCGATGGGGGGCACTTTTTAGTTACTGAGGTGGCACTGGCAGGGGGCAGGTGGGCACTGGTAAGCTGGCCGTGATCGGGACTAATGTCCCGATCACGGCCGCCGGTGATCGGCTCTTTTTTTTTCTCCTCGCGCTGTCAGCGCCAGGAGGAAAAATAGCCGATTACCGGCTCCATTGTATCACATGATCAGCTGTCTTTGGACTGACAGCTGATCACGTGGTAAGGGGTCGGGTTTTGACCCCTTGCTTCGATCCATGATCAGGCGAGTCTCACAGACTCGGTGATTACAGAGTGCGCCGCGCGTGCCCCTCAGGGGGCGCGCAGCCCGCTCGTGCACGGGACAAAGTCAATAAACGTAGTCCCGGCAAAGGAGGATCTCTAGTGGATAATCAAGTACAAATAATCATATTAGCAATAAGTTATATGGTATTGTTTTTACATTATATTAGAGTAATTAGCTATCGTTTTACATATATCTTGGTTAATGTATTTTTATGTATTTTTCCTTGAGGTGATTGTAGCCGTATTAGTGCAATTGTGACAGAGAAAACTGAGTACTGTCTGTGATACTTTTTTTATTTGCACTAACATACAATTTTTCATGGACGAGCTTTCGGGGTGTGTCCCCTTCTTCAAGGTCCAAGCAGTACTGATTCACAAAAGTTTTAGAAGAAGGTAAAATGTTAAAAGTTGACCTGTGTTTCCTTTCCTTTCTAACATTTTACCTTCTGCTAAAACTTTTGTGAATCAGTACTGCTTGGACCTTAAAGACGGGGACACACCCCGAAAACTTGTCCATGAAAAATGATATGCTAGTGCAAATAAAAAAATTATCATGGACAGTACTCCATTTTCTATATATTTTTCCAAAATATATTCAAATTGTAAAGGAAATTCTGTATATAATTGTATTCTATTTTATATGTATTGCACGCTGCCCTCACTGTGCACACGGCACTACTAATGTTTTTAGTACATGTTTGCATGCTTTCAAGTCCTGATTAGAATTAGTCTGCCTATGTTACGCTCCTTGTAGCCATAAATGTACAATTGTAATATTAATGTGATACCTATGTAATCATATGTATAAAAACCTTGAATTGCATCATAATAAAGCAGAACAGTTATTTGGAAAGATGTGGAGTGTATCTTTTGTGTCTGTTCCCTACTGCAGTAGTTATTAATTTGTAACCACTAATCAATATGAGGATAGGAGTTGCCTATCTATAAAATGTCTGGGTGAGATGGCGAGCCACCCAGGAGGGAATTTACAGGTGACCCTGAGCAGAGGCGGCTCTTTAATTAGGCAAATTAGGCGATCGCTTAAGGCCTCGCGCTCACAGGGGCCTCGCGACCGCATAATTTGCCTACTGAAGAAAGGGGAGTACCGCCGTAACTTGGGCAGCTGGTGGACCCGTGCTGTCCCTGGGTCTGATGCCACAGCCGGCTGCGGGAGTCGGGACACTACTAGCAGAGCTGCCTGCCTGCACTGAGGGGGAATCGCTGCAGCGGGGAATAATTACAGGAACCATGCCCTGCATCTGTGTCCGTCCAGCAGATAAAAGCTTTAAAGATCCGCCCCCCACCCTTTCGCGCTGGACAGACACTGATACAAGGCACCATGGTTCCTGAATTGCTCCCCTGCAGCCTCATTTCGGTCAAAGCCTCGTGTCAGGCAGAGCTTTCTTCTCTGCCCGACACATCACATCATTCTGCTGATGCAGACAGCAGGGCCTGCGGGCAGCGGTAGCGGGACTCGGGAGCCCTGGAAGAAGTACACGCACAGTGAGTAGAGGGCTGTGTGTGATAGAGGTGGAGGCTGGGCGGGACTATGGGACTACAATCTCCAGCATGTCTATGAAGGAGGAGCACTTATTGTGGGGCTGGGGGTGAAAGCATGGTATATAAGTCCCACTTGAAGTGTAGGTGAGAGCACATGTGTCTGGATGGCAGGAGGAGGAGCTCAGAACACCCTGATTTTTATCTGCAATCAGTGGTGGCTGGTGTTTTCTTTGGGGGGGGCTGGCAAACAATCCACCCCCGCCAGCCCCCTGTCAGGTCGCAAATGGCACAGTGGGCCCCCCCCAGTTCAGGGGCGGTACCCACCGCCCCCGTTAGTCAGGTTAGTCAGTCAGGGCCCGCACTTACCCCATATAGTGAGCTTCTCTTCCCCCCTGTTCCCCAGTGTCTCCTCCCTCCTCCTCCTGTCGGCCGATCGGATCTCATCTTTATTCGGCCAATCGAGTGACAGGTCTCATGGCCTGCTTCCTGATTGCCCGGGAGGACAACTGGTTGGGCTTGGAGCGCAATGCTCTGCACCCCAACATCACCTTTTTTTTAAAACTATTAGAGCCTCCAGCTCTAATCATGGGAATCCATTCTTTCAGCGCCCTGTATGGGGATCAGGGGGCCGGGCACATAGATAGGGAGGGCGGCACCCATGAGCGCAGAGACAGTCTTCCACTGTCTACGATCCTACAGTACAACACTGCCCACCTATCCTAATTATCACGTCAGCCCCTCCCCCTCTTCTCCTTCTACCTACCCTCCCCTCTATCCCCCCTCCCTGTGCCCTCTAACCCTCCTATCCCCCCTTCCCCCCCATTATTTCCATCACCCCTCACTTTCTCTTCTCTCCTCCCCCCTCCTCTCTCTCCCCCTCCCTCTCTTTATCATTCCCCCTATGTCTTCTCTCCTCCCTCCCCGTTTTCTTCCCCTCTGTCCTTTCTGCCTCCCTTCCCCTGTCCTCTCCCCCTCCCTCTCTTATCTCCCCCCTCCCTCTCTCCGCTCTCCTCTCCCCCTCTCCTCTCCCCCCTCCTCTCTCTTCTCCCCCCCTCCTCTCTCTCTATCTATACCCTCCCCCTCCCCTCCATCTGTCCACACTCTCCTCTACCCCCTCCTTCCTCTCTCCCTTCCCTCCCTCTCTTTGTCCCCCCCCCATTCTCTCTCTGCCCTTTCTCACTCCCTCCCCCTCTCTTTCCTTCCCCTTTGTCCTCCCCCACCTTCTCTCTATCCTCTCGCCCTCCCTCTGTCCGCTCTCTTCTCCCCCCTTTCTCTATCCTGTCCCCCCGTCTCTCTCTCTCTCTCCTCTCCCCCTTCCCTCTCTGTCCTCTCTCCCTCCCTTCCCTGCCCCCCGCTCTCCCCCAGTCCTTTCTCCCCATTCCCTCACTATGTTCTCTCTCCCCCTCCTTTTGTCGTCTTTTCCCTACCCATATCCTCTCTACACCCCTTCCTCTGTCCTCTCCCCCCTCCTTCCTCCTCCTCCTCCAGGGTCATGTACTGTGTAAAGACCACTGCCCTCTACACCAGAAGCCTGGGGTCTCATGGTCACTATGAACAGTGAGATCCAGAGGGGTGGCCAGGATACTTAGAGGTAGTTCAGCTTTTAATTTTTTGGGAAAAGGTGAACTTGCCCTTTAAGCCGTCCAAACTATCTCAGGGCATAAAAAAGGCCCTATAGGTGTTGCATTCCTGTTACCTACCTGGGGGAACATTCAGGAGACATGAGCCCCCAAAAACTCTATCATATACAGATCTAGACTAGCCAGAGGAAGTGGTAAGGCTCCAAAGGTTGTTATTGGCTTATCAATTTGATGGATGGCCTCCTTTACCAGTAGGGTGGAGAGGGCAGGCCCAAGCATTCTACAACAGTGGCTGGTAAAGATTTGCATAATGTCACCGCTCCAGGCTTTACCATCCATTGCCAAGCGCTCTCTCCTCTCCCCTGCAGCCACTAATGACTGACACGGGGGATCATGTGACCAGACCAGAGCTAAAAGTCCATGGGTTAGGGGGGCGTAAATTACTTGGCTTGCCCCAGGCGCTGACAACCCATGCTATGCCACTGGTGGAGAGAGCCCAGCATTGGGAAGAAGGATGGCGCTGCCACCTTGAGCTGTCAATGTTATCTTTGTGCCACTCACAAATGGTGGTCTGCTGACAAGACACACCCAGCTGAGAGCAGAGCACAGCCTGGGAAAGGGAAGGATGGTCTGGGTGAGCTCGCCGGTGTGATATGATCCAATATCATACTGGAATCCTTGAGGACTGGCCATGGATGGATTGCCATCAGTTAATTTTACACTGTACATTGCAATGTAGTATTACATTTTTATTGCTTTAATTATTCTTCCCTTTATGGGCGTGAGTGGGGCCTCATGTCTAATTTTTGCCTAAGGCCTCACAAAGCCTAGAGCCGCCTCTGACCCTGAGAATCCGAAACGAGGAGCTTGAGATGATCCAGGAATTTCTGATAATCAGCCGGCTGAGGTAAGCCTTTTGCTTACATTTGAGTTATCAGACTTCCTTGATTGGTAAGGCATTTTCAGGACAAAGATTACCCATTTTACTCTCCTTAATCAAACTGTATTGATTGGTGGTTATATGTTATGTTGTCACTGTCTACTGTCCATTGGAGTGTTATAGATAAGAAAGGGAAGAATAGTGCTGTTCACAGGTATATGTAGTACATATCTGCTAGATAAAGTAGTTTAGAGGCAAAAGGATATAGGCACACATAGAGAAGACTGGCCACTCATTATGGACATTAAATTAAGTAAGGGAATGAAGGTTAAGAGACCCTCAAAAATGCCCAGAGCAAGAGGAGCGCTATAAAATATATGAGCCAAAGGTGCGGTTCCGTCTATACTGAGTCCCTAGATTAATGCTTAAAGTGGACAGGGATCCACAACGGGTAAATGGGTTACCAAAGTCCACAGGGACTAAGAATCATGCAGAGTAAACGGCGAGAAACAGATATCTATGTGAGCAGGATGGATCAAGGGTGACAATTAACACTAGACAGAAAGGGACATTTTCACGTTAAATCGTGGGATGAATTTGGGGTCAGGCACTACAACTAGTAAAGTCAAAACTGAATACTTTATATGTTGTCAGAGAGGGAAGATGGGATGAGCACTATGGCTGCCCGTCTGATCATAGAATCACAGAAGCTAGAATATGTGAAGTATGCGATTACAATACATGGGATGCAAAGGATATCAGAACAAAATAAGGAAAGCAGAAGTTAAGCAGAGGAATATTAGAGCTGAAAAGAGAGAGAGAATGATATGCATGTGTTGTGTACAAATGGGAAAAATGTAAGCGATTTTAGAGAGATATTCGTGTATGTGTGTGAATGCTGGAACCTTTAGTTCTATCTCCTGTGTGTGTCATGTATGCAGATGTGACCCCCTCCTTTGCGCTCTCATAAAAGAATGTATCTGGAATGAGAGATCGGTGATAAGCTGGAAGGACACTATGCCAATTTCATTTTTTTTTTTGACAAAGCATTAACAAAATGTGCCAGCTTAATTAATCTAATGATAAAAAATGTGATCACAATTATTTTGAATCTGTTTTCCAAACATGGTAAAATTAAGATTACATTTAACCGTGTATTACATAAATTGAAAACCCTTTGCTAGTACAAATGTCCTCCTTTAAGGGAATATATATGTGGATATATATTAGTATTAGGGTGTGATATTGAGATTATCACTTGAGTATTAATTTCTAATATGAGTTTAACAATTTTATTAATAATATAGATATATTGTAACTGGTTTAGACAACCTTTTGTTGGAAATTAAATCCAAGTTATTAAAGAAATTTGTAAAAATTGGATTAGTTTAGATTAAAGCAGAGTAAAAAAAAAAAAAAATTAAAGTCAGCAGCTACAAATACTGCAGCTGCTTACTTTTAATAATCCGACACTTACCTGTCCCAGGGTCCAGCAATGCAGGGGAACAAAGCTCCGCTCCTCCCCCCCTCCTCTCGGCGGCACCGGCATTGCAAATGTGGGCACCTGGCTGTGGCTTCGCAGCCGGGCACCCACTGCACATGCGCGAGTGGCGCCGCCTGCCGTGATTGGCCGTGCAGTCATCTGGGACCTGTCACGTGTTCCAGATGACTGACAGGAGGGAGGGGGCGGAGCTGAGCCCTTCCTGCACCGAGGGGAAGTGACCTCAGGAGCCCAGGCACTGAAGGAGGCAGACTACGAGGGACCCCCTGGCAACAGGCATTTAGAGGTGAGGTTTTTTTTCCACTTTTTTTTATTTATTTTTTTTAGGAATTTTAAGCTTTTTTTTCTATGTGGAACACCACTTTAAGATAACAATTTTGTAATTTTACATATATTTAGTGAAAAAAAAAAAGATTAAGATGGGGTTGTTAATTGTAATACAGCTGCCATAATATTTAACAAAGCCAAGACGGATAGGATACATAGGAAGTTTTTCTACAAAAATGAAATCTAAAGGTCTGATAATAAATTGTTGTGCGGTTCATAATGTGAGAGCAATAAATACATTACATTTAAATATAACAGACCCATCACATCAAGTCCACATACCTTGTTAGGATAGATCCCACCTGCAGCTAATTGTATAGTTTTTGATGTGGCTGAGAGCTTTCTGTTCAGTCATATACAGATTGTTGGTCTTTTGTTTTTATATATTTTTATTTTTGAAATCCAAAGCAGAATGTGTGGATTGTGAAATGATGTGCCCCTTTTCCTTGTTAGTGTCGTGCTATAAGCAGAATAATACTTTGGACGTATGGACATCTCTGCATGACCGCAGGGTATTGTTATCATTTATATCAGGAAAATAATGTCAGATGGAAATTAAGACCTTGTGTTATCTAGCTAAAACTAACAACAGAGCAAGCAATGAGAAACATGAAACTAGAGTTCTTACACAAACAGCATGATAGAAAACAAGCCATTGTAATATATTTTTGCACGCTGGACTCAGTAATGAAGGGTTCACTCCAATATGTCAGAGCTGTAGCTTTATGCAAAGGTGCATAAAGGTTACAGTCATTATTTTGGTCAAATATTTAAATTTTAATGGTCCCACATTCTGCACAGCAAATACACAGCTAACTAAATGTTTGTCTAATGAAAGGTTCAAAATATGAATTTGTTTTGTTTGTTTATATACCAATCTAACAATGAAAAATGTGTACATTTGAATCCAGCCACCTTATTGCCTCTATTGGAGGAGGCTGGAGACAAAGGAAAACCACATATTTTAAATTGATGACGTAAGAATCAGCTGCTGTGAGCCCAGTACAGGACACACTCCCTGAAGACCCAGATATTACATTTTTTGTAGATTTGATCCCATGCAGTTTATCACCCAGAAGGATACTTTGTATTCAGAGTCATTGGGTCCTTTTCCCCCAGCTCAGGAAGCAGCGCTCCATGTTTTAGCAAAGCCTGTAGGCTATAAAAACAGTGTATATATTCATATAGATAGTAGAGAAAATGGAAAATTGTTACCAATACTTACTGTAATTTTCCTTTCCTGGCCTGCCCTCACGTCAGCACACAATGGGTTAACCCCTTTCTCCAGTCTCTCAGTACCACCTTCTCTTAGCTGATAAAAGGGAGCCCCTCCTCCCCCGCCCTTGTTCCATTAACTAGCGGACGACAGGCTTGTAGGGAGGGAAAAAGATTGTGCTGACGTGAGGGCAGGCCAGGAAAGGAAAATTACAGTAAGTATTGGTAACAATTTTCCATTTTCCGGGCCAGCCTCACGTCAGCACACAATGGGATTTGATTTAGCTGATATAGGGTGGGATAACAAAAAGAGTTGAAAAACAACTGGTAATACTGCTTTAGTGAATATTTTATTTTGCTTGGAAGGGTGCTGACACCACTACGTTTCCAAAACTTGATGCACTAGCCACTGTGACATCTAAACTGTAATGTCTTGCGAAGGTTTCGCAGGAGCTCCAACTAGCGGTCCTGCATATGTCTTCAACCGATATTTTAGCAGAAGCTGCCCATGAGGCTGCCACCCCTCTTGTAGAATGAGCTCTGATAACTCGTGGAGGCGTCAGCCCCTGTTTCTCATATGTGAGGCTTATCCCCTTGGTGATCCAGGTAGCTATGGTTCTAGCTGATGCCGCTTCTCCTCTTCTAGGTCCTGATGGCAGGACGAACAAGGTATCCGTTTTGCGCATCTGTAGAGAGCAGTTTCAGTAGCCTGAAAATAAGTTGACCATGTCCAATGGTCTGAGATCTAGTTCCTCCGCTTCTCTCGGCGGTTGGGTGAAGCTGGGTAGGACCGCCTCCCAATTTACATGGAACTTGGAAACCACCTTAGGGGTTAAGGCTGGCGAGGGCCTTACGATCACTTTGTCTGGGAGAATGATGCAAAAGGAATCTTTGCAAGATAGAGCTGCCAGCTCTGAAACTCTCCTTGCTGACGTTATGGCTGTGAGGAAAATCAGCTTGACTGTCAGGAACCAGAGTGGGCATGTCTCTGCAGGCACGAATGGATGTTGGAGCAAAGCTTTTAGCACTGTGCCCAAGTCCCAAGCTGGGAACAGGGACTTCCTTGGTGGTCTTATTCTTATGGCCGCTCTAAGAAATTGCTTTATTAGTGGCTTGTCTGCCCATTTGTGGCCTGTGAAGCAAGCCAAGGCTGACACCTGCACCTTTATGGTGTTGTATGCTAAGCCCATACTTAAAGCTGACTGTAAAAACTCCAGCACCTGCACAATGTTTGCAGACAATGGGGAGAAATTTTGTTGTAAAGCAAATTCTGTAAATTTTCTCCAAATCCTCGTGTATGTGGCATTAGTTGTGGCCCTTCTTGACTTCAATAGTGTCGAGAGTACCTCCTCTGAGATGCCCTGAGACTGCAGTCTGGCTGATTCAACAGCCATGCTTTCAGTTGCAATCTGCCTGGGTTGGGGTGACACCATTGGTCCTGCTGTAGAAGGCCCCTCTTCAGCAGCAGCCTTATTGGGGGAACATCTGCAGGAGCAGTGGGAACCATGGCCTTCGTGGCCAGAAGGGTAGGATTGCAATTGCATGAACGTTCTCCCTCACAATTTTTAATAGGGTTTTCATTATCAGTGGTACCGGTGGGAAAACCTAGACTAGGGGAAATTCCCATGGGATTGAGAAGGCATCTTGAGCTAGCGCTTCGTTGCAGTGGAATCTTGACACAAACTGGGGGTACCTGTGCATTCTCTGGGGTCGCCATCAGATCTACCGAGGGTGTACCCCACCTGTAAAAGATTGTTTTCAGATAGTCCTTATTGAGTGCCCACTCGTTTTTGTTGGGAAAATCCAGATGGTCTGCTATGTAATTTTGACTGCCCGAAATGTAGGCTGCCATCAAGGCTTCCATATGTGCCTTGGCTCAGGCAAATATCTTGGTTGCCAACTGCAGCAGCGGCAGGCTCTTGGTTCCTCCCTGATTGGTTATATAAGCGACCGCCGTCCAGTTGTCCAACATAAGCTTGACCCGAGCTCCCTGAATCAAATTCTTGAATGCCAGTGGGGCTAAGTATCTTGCTTGTAACTCCAAAAGGTTGGAGTGTCTGGTCTCCATCCTGCTCCATTTTCCTTGAACCCGTCTGCCAAGGCAGTGAGCACCCCAGCCCCGGAGACCGGCATCCCAGGTTATTTGGATCCAATCTCAGGGGCCGAGAGGCATGCCCCGCGACAGAGTTCTTGGCACTATCCACCACGACAAGCCCTGACGGATCCGTCTTGGTATGAATATTTTTTGGTGGAGTGATACTCCATCCCACTGGTTCAGAAATTACGTTTGGAATGCCCTTGTATGAAATCTTGCCCAGGGAACAGCTGGGGTTGCTGCGGTAAACATTCCAAGAAGCGTCATACAGTCCCTCGCCGACAGCGCCGAGGACTCCATCACGTTTTTCACACAGGCTACTAGCTCAGCTATCTTGCAATGTGGTAGCAAGACCTGCCCTTTGCTTGTGTTGAAAACAAGCTCTAGGTACTCCATCTCTTGGGAGGGAATCAACTGGCTCTTCTGCTTGTTGATAATCCAGCGAATTCGGATAGAATTTTCAGCACCACTTCGCCTTGTGCTGTTAACTCTTCGATTGCATGGGCTACTACCAAGATGTCGTCTAAGTAGTGGAAAATTTTTATGCCCCTCAAACGTATAACAGTGAGGGTAGCTAGCAAGATCTTGGAAAAGACTCGAGGTGCTGTGCTGATTCCTAAGGGAAGACATTTGAACTGGAAATGATCTTCCCCTACCATGAAACTCAGGTATCTTTGGTGATGCCTGTTGATTGGGACATGAAGGTAGGCATCTGCTAAATCGACTGGTATTAGCTAGTCCCCTGGTTGCAGAATTGATATAATTGTAAATATTGATTCCATCCTAAATGTCTTGGGATCTATGTAGTGGTTTAGAGATCTTAAGTCTGAGACCTCCGGAGGCTTTGGGCACCAGAAAAATTGGGGAGTAAACCCCTGTTCCCTGCTGCTTTACAGGAACTGACGAGATTGCCTCTTTCTGAAGTAATTCGGTCACATATTCTTGCAAGCACCTTCGTTTCTTCTGATCTTGTGGCCATTCTGTCTGGACAAAGATGCCCGGTGGTTTTTCTCGAAACATTATCTTGTACCCTCGCTTGACCATTTTCTGGACCCATTGGTCCTTAACCTTCTCCACCCATACCTTCCAAAAGGATGCCAACCTGGCACCCACCTGGGGGTGATGGACGGTCAACCCGTCAAAAGGACTTCTCCGGTTTCTTAGCGGTCTGAGCGGCCTTAGCCTTCACGTTCCAAAGAAAGGAGCTTTGTAAGCCTCTCCATTGGGGTCTTGTATATTCTCGGCCTGGTCTATATGACCTGGCCTCCTGCGACCTTCTGAACTCTGATTAGCCTGACCAAGCGGTTTGCCGTCTCCTTTTGGGTCTCTGTGGTAGCAGACCCAACTTCCCCTAAGTAGCTCGTTTAATAGCTTCCTCCAGGGTGTCCCCGAAAAGCATCTTGCCCTTGTATGGAATGTTACAAAGTGCCTGTTTCGAGGTACTGTCTTCCACCCAATGGCATAATCATAGGGCCCTTTTTGCCGTTACCCTGGAGTCCGACCAAAAAAAAAGGAACAAGGGCGGGGGAGGAGGGGCTCCTTTTTATCAGCTAAGAGAAGGTGGTACTGAGAGACTGGAGGAAGGGGTTAACCCATTGTGTGCTGACGTGAGGCTGGCCAGGAAAAAAAGATCTTTTGGTTCCATTTGCAGGGCCAGAAGTTTGTTTTTACTTCGACAGATAAACCAATAAAGCATGCCAAATTAATTGATTGGCTGTTTTCAGCCTTCCAGCTTCTTGCTGAGGTAGCCATATCAACTTTAAAATTCACAAATGGAAGCAGACCAGGCGACTCTAAGGATGCTGCATTTACAGACCCGGACAATTGCAACTCACAAATTCCACCCTAGTTGTGGCCCAGTATAGCTGGGATTAATAATTCAACTTTAAGGACCCCAGAACGAAAAGAACAAGTGGTCCACAGGGGAAAACTTCTTATGAAACAGGACTTTGGAAAAGGTGATCATTTATGTCTGCCGGCCACTCTTTTTCCCTCCAGCTTGGCACATGGACCGTGTCATCAGTCAAAAGCAGTTATGGCTGCCTTAGTAAATGAGCGTGGGATAGAGCCAGGGTTCTCCACAGTTTGTAAGTACAGAGTGCAGAATCTACAGAGAGTAACAGAGGAAATCATTTTTATAAGAGAGTCCTTACTAGAAGTTTTGAGGTTTTCATTTTACACCCCCTACTGTCTACAATGTACTCTGTAAATACATCTTATCAATCATTTGTTTTTCACAATGAAAAGTCCTTTTGTAATGAAAAAGCTGCTCAGCTATTATATTCTCCACAATGGAGTTTTTTTTCCTCTTTGGCCAGGACTACCTCCACCTAAGCGTGTGGAGGTTCCAGGTTAAAGGTGATAGCAGTTATAGTTAGTGATCAAAATATTGATCAAATGAGAGAAGACTGTAAAGGAAATGTGTAAGTTCTGTATATAATTGTATTCTATTTTATATGCATTACACACTGTGCACACGGCACTAATAATGTTTTCAGTACATGTTTGCATTCTCTCAAGACCTGATTAGAATTAGTTACTCCCTTTGTTACCATAAACGTACAATTGTAATATTAAGGTGATACCATAATAAAGCAGAACAGTTATATGGAAAGATGCCAAGTGTATCTTTTGTATCTGTTCCCTACTGCAGTAGTTATTCATTTAGAACCACTAATCAATTAGAGGATAGGAGTTGCCTAGCTATAAAATGTCCAGGTCAACAATATATTATTTGGATATATTCATAAAATATATTAGTATATCTTTATTCATATTAACATAAGGATTGCATGATTGTAAAATGTAACATTATGGATATTTTTAAAGGTATGGAGTTTCTGGGAGTAAGAATTATCCTGAAATAATACATTAGGTATTTAAGTACCCCATTAATAAACTTAAAATAATTTAAATGAAAAGGTAATTTGTGGGCTACACATTCTAAAAAAAAAATTATGTATGTATATGTATGTATGTGTATGTATATATATATATATATATATATATATATATATATATATATATATATATATATATATATATATATATATATATATATATATGTATATATGTGTGTGTGTATGTATATGTGAGAGAGAGTGTTTAGCCAAGAAGTCTAGGAGGTTGACACATAAAAGACATATCTAGATATTTTATAGTCTCTTTAATAGTTTAAGTCAAAAGGTTATTTGGAAATTAAATAAGGTATGTTAAGCAATATAACACTGCCCCCGATTGGCCACTGTGAATAAAGGTTCGATATTACACCTATAGATTTTGGGCAGGAAATGACATGTGTTTGATGTCACCTACGACATGAAAGGCATTTCCACACCCATCCCTAGGGGGGATATAGACTGGATACAGATGACAGCGAGGGGATCTTGAGATGGAGGGACAAGAGGAGAAAAACAGGGCAGAGAGATGTAGGAATGAGGGTAAAAGATATCCTTTGGGACACCCAGCTGATATCTCACAAAACACAAGAGTCTTAATCTCTGGTAAAGTATTACTCTTATATTTTTAACTTTTGGTAATTGAATTGTTTTAACATATACAAAACGAAATTTAATATTATGGCATAGCAATTGGAATTGTGTTATTTCTACCTGCAGCATGATATAATGATATTCCTACTATCAAGAGAAAAACATTTTTGCATGTCTCCAAAAAAGCTAATACCAAAATCTGTATAATGAATTTGTTGTGATATGTGTTTAAAAATAAATTAATTCTAAATGTATTTTTATGATAAAATAAGTCTTAGGCTGCGTACACACGGGCGGACTGTTCGCCCAACTTAGTCCGCTGAACAGTGTTTCAGCGGACAGTCCGCTGGTGTGTGGGCTTCAGCGGACAGTTTCAGCGGACAGTCTGACGAACAAAGTTTTTCGGAATTTCCGTAAGACAGTCCGCTGAAACTTGGTTTCAGCGGACAGTCCGCTCGTGTGTAGGCTTGTTCGACAAACTAAGTTTCGCGCATGCTCAGAAAGGATTTACACGGCGAAGGTTGCATTGCAGTGTATTGGACGTCGAATTTCTCGTCCCGTCGTACGTGCCGTTCACGTCATCGCGCACGCTTTCAGCGGACTGTTCGTTCATCGTGTGTGGTCAAGTCCGTTCATGCAAATTTTGAGCGGACTGTTTGTCGGATTGTTTGACGAACAAAGTTGGGCGAACAGTCCGCCCGTGTGTACGCAGCCTTAGTTAAATCACCAAGTTTGTATATGGTTAATAAAATTGTCCATATACCGTAAAAGAGGTTTAAGGTTGAAGGTCTATTTGTTTGAGAGGATATCTCAATGTCTTAAAACCAACACCTAGTTTGTTTTCATAAGTCTTTAATGCTATGAAAGGCTATTTATTAAGCCGTCATGAAGTGTTTGTAACAAGAGCTTGTACTAAAATTTCTCATCATTTGTATCACCCATATATGTGATGCATGAAGTTATATCTTTTTGTATTATCACCAAACATATTTGATATTATTTTGCACTGAATTTTTAGTAAATAAATAAATATAAATTTTAGCACACTACTGTATTCCCTTTCTGTCTTCAAACTAGTATAGATAAACAAATTTTAATTATTTGGTTGATTTGTGGAAAGAAGTGAAAATCTCCTAAACCATAGATTTTTGCATAGTTCCATCACTATAACACTGTTAATATTTCAGTATAAACATCTGAATATACAGTATATATATATATATATATATATATATATATATATAGAGTACATTTATATCTTACAAAAGTGAGTACACCCCTCAATTTTTGTAAATATTTTATTATATCTTTATATGTGACAACACTGAAAGAATGAGACTTTGCTATAATTTAAAGTATTAAGTGTAAAGCTTGTATAACAGATTTTATGTCCCCTCAAAATAACTCAACACACAGCCATTAATGTCTAAACCGCTGGCAACAAAAGTGCGTACACCCCTAAGTGAAAATGTCCAAATTAGGCACAAAGTGTCAATATTTTGTGCGACCACCATTATTTTCCAGCACTGCCTTAACCCTCTTGGGCATGGAGTTCACCAGAGCTTCACAGGTTGCCAGTGGAGTACTTTTCCACTCCTCCATGATGACTTCATAGAGCTGGTGGATGTTGGAGACCTTGTGCTCCTCCACCTTTCGTTTGAGGATGCCCCACATGTGCTCAATAGGGTTTACGTCTGGAGACATGCTTGGCCAGTCCATCACCTTTACCCTCAGCTTCTTTAGCAAGGCAGTGGTTATCCTGGAGGTGTGTTTGGGATTTTTATAATGTTGGAATACTATTTACCAAAGACAACCTCTGGATATGACGCTGAGCACGTGCACTTAACTTCTTTGGCTGACCATGGCGAGGAATGTTCTGAGTGGAACCTGCCCTGTTAAACCGCTGTATGGTCTTGGCCACCATGCTGCAGCTCAGTTCCAGGGTCTTGGTTATTCTTATTACCTAGGCCATCTTTATGTAGAGCAACAATTCTTTTTTTCAGATCTTCGGGGTTCTTTGCTATGAGGTACCATGTTGAACTTCCAGTGACCAGTATGAGAGAGTAAGAGCCATAACACCAAATTTAACACACCTACTCCTCACTCCCACCTGAGGCTTTGTAACACTAATGAGTCACATGACACCGGGGAGGGAAAATGGCTAATTAGGCCCAATTTGGACATTTTCACTTAGGGGTGTACTCACTTTTGTTGCCAGCGGTTTAGACAATAATGGCTGTGTGAGTTATTTTGAGGGGACAGCAAATTTACATTGTTTTACAAGTGTTACACTCACTACATTGTAGCAAAGTGTAATTTCTTCAGTGTTGTCACATGAAAATAAAATATAATAAATTATTTACAATTATGTGAGGGGTGTACTTACTTTTATGAGATTGTGTGTGTGTGTGTGTGTGTGTGTGTGTGTGTGTGTGTGTGTGTGTGTGTGTGTGTGTGTGTGTGTGTGTGTGTGTGTGTGTGTGTGTGTGTGTGTGTGTGTGTGTGTGTGTGTGTGTGTGTGTGTGTGTGTGGTGCCAAATTCAAAAAAGTAAAAACACCCAAAACACACTCAGTACTGTAATCTTACAGATTACAGTATTGTATAAAAAAATGACACGCCCCCCTTTGTCCCTAGTGGTCTGTCCAGTGCCCTGCATGCACTTTTATATTATAAATACTGTTTTTTCTGCCTGGAATTTGTAGATTTCCCTTAGCAAACAAAAACTGTCCCTTTATGTCAAAAGTGATTTTAGACCAACTAAAAAACAGCAATAATAAATTATAATCACTTGCAGAATTGAGCAATAGCGATTTGTGGGAAAATTCATCATCAAACACTAAATCTAATGACAATTCTGCAAATGAGCAAATTTCAGTGTTTTTGGATATGATTACATTATTGAATAATTTTTATTATCATTATTTATTATATTATAAATTTTATCATACCCAGGATTTCTGCTAGACTCCGGTTTGAAAAGATTTAAGAGAGTTATTCCTAAAAATTGCAGGCCTACAATATAAAACGCTAAATTTCCATGCAAAATAATTGTACTGCTTTCAGCACCTAAAATCAGAACTAATCATACCGCCAGGGAGGTTAATGATTTTTATTTAAATGTGAGTACCCATCAGTGTTATTAATACATTTTTGGATATTTGTAGTCTCTTTCCTCTCTACATGTGGGCAACATATAAGAGGTTAACAGTGAGGAGGCCACTTACAGCGCAGACAAGGAGGCACTTGGAGAACACAGGATAGGAAGTTTCCTCTCACTCCACAGGCTACACAGTGGCTCAAACCGTGAAGGTGAAATACCTCCTTGTGGGGTGAATAATAGCCGTGAGTGTGTTTCTTATTGGGTACTGTTTTCCAAGAAGCACAGAACAATTTTAAGGAGTACATTGTCACTTTATTGGACTCTTTTTATACACCAGGGTTTAAGGACGGTATATGCATATTTCTGAACCCAGTTTCACAGCAACAATATACACCAGTCATATATGTTGGATTTTTTTGCACAGAAATGTCACTTTGAATTTCAGGTTTTGCACAGGATTATTATTATTATTCAGGATTTATATAGCACCAGCAATTTACGCAGCGCTTTACAATATAAAAAGGAGACAATACAGTTACAATACAATAAAATAAAATACAAGAGGATTAAGAGGGCCCTGCTCAGAAGAGCTTACAATCTAATGTGTTTTATATGCATATAAGTGGTTAGGAAGTTTACACAGCAGGATTTTTTTGTGGATTTTTGTGAATATACAAATATTTATTATCTGCACTTTTAGTCACTTTTTGCACAAAATGTACCCGTGACACACACCCCTCAAGTATTTAGAGGTTGCGGGTTACCTCTTAATAACAACAGCGCCATACCTATCCCCTCTTTTTCACAAATTTTTTATTTATTTTTTTTGCTTATACAATTTTTATTTTTTATTTGGTTTATATTATGTATACACACTTTTTCTACAAACTCAATCATTATTTATTTACTTTAGATTTTTTTGTTTTATTGTATTTTGCATTTTTCTCATTCACATTTTTCTTTTTATGTCACACACTTTTCCTACTTGTCTTTTTATGCTCTTTTCACACTTCATATTTACACATGTCTGAAGAGACACATTAGCCAAATGAGCATTTTGGGTTAGCCTTTGTACACAACCAAATCCGTTGGAGTCATTCCGACGGATTCATTCCGGAAGAGGTCCGGAAGTGATGTTGCATACACAGGGTCGGACAAAGTTGTCAGAAAATCCGATTGTACATAACGTGATGACGTTATTTTGTTACGACGGGACTATGTTCAGGCTAGCAATAGCTTTGGTCTAGGAATTTGATCTGAGCATGTGTGGCACTTTGTCCGTCGGAGTAGGCTACACATGATCGGAGTATGTCCGATCGGAGCATTTTGTCGGAAAATTTTACTGGCAAGTTGGAAAAGTTGGTCCGTCGGATATTCCGATGGAGACCACACACAGTCGGAATATAGACCACACACAAAACGGTCCGATAGGACACATTCCGTCTGAATCTCTGACCGTGTGTACAAGGGCTTACAGGAGTTCAGCTTAACTTGTGAGTTTGTTCAACTGTTTCAGCTGCCCTGATTACCTTAGTGAGCCTTATTGGCTACACCTGTAGGTTTAATGCACATGCAATAGAGGAAATCCGGACAGCCGCACTCCAGTGAAAAATGTCTTTATTGAATAAAATCAGTCCATACTGCAATCAAGGACAGTGATTGAATTGCCTGACACATTTCACAACCCTTACTGGTGCTTAGTCATAGCTGAAGGTACATGTCTAAAACACACACACATATATATAATATTCAAAGATTGAGCCTATTTGCATTGAACCTACAGATGACCAATGAAAAGTTCAAAAAGCAAATCAGGGCAGCTGAAGCAATTGCACCAAAGGAGAGGTGCAGCCACAACACCCTGTAGCCCTTGGTATGCCAAAAGATGCGCACTCTTACCAAAAACATTTTAAAGAATATATAAATAGAGTGTAGAGGAGTATAAAGAAGCTAAACCAAAGTATATATGTCATAGAAAATTTATATATAAGAGAAATGGTGTATGTGTGTGTGTGTGTGTGTGTGTGTATATATATATATATATATATATATATATATATATATATATATATATATATATATATATACGCATTTACCTGAGATGATACACATATGTGTGCAAACAATAAAAAGAAAAACACAAAATATTGATAAGAAGTCAAAAAAGGAGGAAAATCATACATAAATAAATGGATAACATGACAAAATCAATAAAATGCATTATATATCATGTGAGTAAACGCATGCATGTATGTATATATACTTACAGGCAAGACATACAAACAATACCAAAAATACAAAATGCGTTCCAGGAATGATAGGGATGGATTTATGATAATTCCAGCAAACTGACACGCACATCAAAGGCTGTGTGTGGAGGGACACCTGAATCGCAACAATCCTATAATGTGTTAATTATAAATATCCAAATACATCTCCCAACAAACCGAGAACACATCAAAGATGTATAAAACAGAACAAAAACAAATAAATTAAATCCAACAGACAAAGTGGAGGACTAAAAAGAAGGAATTTGAATGACTTAATGAAATTAGGATCTATACATACATACATTTATATGCACATATACAATATTGGAGATGTTGGTTACCTTCTATGTATTGTGCATATATCTCTCTATATGATCATAGCTTCTGTGCGATTTCATGTTCCCCGCTTACAGCTGAATGTAAAAAAAGAAAATTGCCGGCAAAAAAAAAAAATCAAAAATCATACAAAAATGTAAAAAGAAAAAGGCGTAAGGGCCCCCCAAAATCAACACCAGACCCATATCCGAGCATGTAGCCCGGCAAGTCAGGAAAGGAAGGGGATGAGCGAGTGCCCCCCCCTCCTGAACCATACCAGTCCCCACGCCCTCAACAAAACACCTTGCCCCTATGTTGATGGGGACAAGGGCCTCTTCCCGACAACTCTGGCCGGTGGTTGTTGGGGTCTGCGGGTGGGGGGCTTATTGGAATCTGGAAGCCCCCTTTAACAAGGGATCCCCCAGATACTGCCCTGGCCGGTGGTTGTTGGGGGTCTGCGTGTGGGGGGGGCATATAGGCATCTGGAAGCCCCATATCCCACCCTATGTGAATGGGTATCAGGTACATCATACCCCTACCCATTCACCAAAAAAGCAGTGAAGAGTAAAAAAAAAACCAGAGCTGGTTTTTGACAATGCCTTTATTAATAGCTCTGAGCTGTCTTCTCCCGCCGATGGCTCTTCTGGTGCTGTTTCTCCCACCACCGTATCTCTCCCAGTGCGTCTCTCCTGCCACCGTCTCTATCCGTGTCGCCTCTCCCGCCGCCATCTTCTTCCTCACCGCCAGTTACCCGCAAAAAAAAAGCTGCTGTTGTTCTGTGGTTGTCTTCCTCCGTGTCAGACTTCACGTATCTGACTGATGAGCGCGAGATAGCAGGGGAAGGCCTCCCTTACATGTCTGGTTCGGGGCCCCTGGTAGTATAGACAGGAGGCACAGGAGTGGTATGAGAGTTAGTATAGAAAAAAAAATGGGCTGACTAAAAAGAATAATCATAAAATTAGAAATGGAAAGTAAAAAATAAAAAATGAAAATAAATATATAGGCAGCAGAAATGTGAGATAAACACAGTGCAAATAGTAACAAAGATAACTGTGCCACAAAACTAAAACTAAAAATCAATAATGAAAATATCAAATGCCCAAAGAAATTTTGAGGACAAAAACTGTGCAAACCAGTGAAAGTCTCAGTAATTTGAAATAAACAATAGTTGCACTATAATGTTCTTAATTCATAAGTGTAAAAAAAAAGGTGATGATGAACTTGAATGAACAAACTCTTCATATGCCAATATTCTTAATAAGACACCGCTGTGCTCCAGACTTAGAGTGAATCCCGTCACCGATAAGAAAGCCGTTTACCAGATGGTAAAAAGCAAGTAGCATTCATATGCACCCAGCCACGATCATCAGACACAGGGAATGGAAAAGGAGGGCAGAGCCAAAAGGTGGGACTTTAAATGAAGCTCGTGGTTAGCCAGATAGGTAAATAGGTGAACATAATCAGGTTTAATTAATTGCATGCCATGTAATACAGATAGTAACCAATGGGGCAGGACAGAGACCAAAGGCGTTCCTATGTGTGAGATACAAATAGTGAGTAAACCAATAAAAAGAAGGTGATGTAGGATGGTGGGGAAAAATCGTGCCAGGGAGTGCTAAGATAGATAAGAAACTGACAAAGTGGCCAGTGAGCAGTGAAATAGAGTGTGAAGAAGAAAAAAAAAGAAGGGTAAGCAAGGACATGAGAGAAAAAAAGTAAGTAGAAGAAAAACTAAAGTGTATAAGTTACCAGTGAAAATGAAAGACCAAAAGTAAGGGTAAGAGGCAAGTCCTTAGCCAGCGTGCAGGTGGGTGTATAAGAAGAAAGTCTCGAGTGTCAGTGGCTGCCCGGAGGCATCCATATATGCGCCTCCACAATTTTTCTCAACCATCCTACATCACCTTCTTGTTATTGGTTTATTTACTATTTGTATCTCACACATAGGAACACCTTCGGTCTCTGTCCTGCCCTGTTGGTTGCCCGTGGGGCGTCTCCACCTAGTCTTCCGTCGCGGCTCCCTACTGGGAGCACCTTCGGTTGGCGTTTCACGCCGGACACTTTCCCAATATAAACTACAGTGAGTTAATTTGCATCGGTTGGGGGGGACTGCACCCCTACCTCTGTTTATAATTGCTTTTTATTATTCTATCTAAGTACATATATCTTTTATTTTTAATTATAGATCCATCATGTTGCTTGATCCTGATGAGTGGCCTCCTAGCCACAAAACGCGTAGAGATGCCTGTTCGTTATACCTCCACATATATCTATCCTTACAAATGAATTTATCGCCAATACCTATCTCAGGATCAATGAGGCCATAGGTTTTATAAGGCTTATTAGTTATTATGATTCTTAATGCGTCTTTGGTGAACTACCGGTACTTATTATTTTTTCTCTGCCATATTCATGATATCAAAGAACTATTTGTGTATTGTACTACTTGGAAATGTATGACCTTACCAGGCCATAATTTTAATCAAAGTCCCAAGGGATGGAATACCTGGCCTTACCAGACCATAAATTCAATTAAAGTCCCTAAAAATTTACTTCTTTCTGTAACAGGGAATGGAACCCTCACAGCAGCCTCCTCCCGGGGGATGTAAGCCCTTGTTCTCAATAATTCATGTAGTTCGCAACAGCATGGACCATATAATTCAAACAGAGGACCATAGCGTGATACCGTACTAATAATGAATTTATTTAAAATGTAAATAATACTCACAATGTTTCAAAGATATGAAAGCATTAAAACAAAAATGCCGGCCAGCATTCAAGGAGCCCTTCCTCCTTCCTAGACAATGCGGTGACGTCACTGCACATCCTCCCAGGCACGTTTCGTCATCAAACAGACGTTCTCAATGGGTATAGGGAGGTACAGTGATTCACCGCTAGTTATAGCACCACGCCTTGTTCTGAAATGCAAGGAAGTGGCTAGAAGCTATCTTGACTAAGGGAAAAATTAACCTGATGACTGGATTGATTACTCATATAGAACTACAAAAAATAATAAAAAATTAGTTTTTTAAAATTTAAAAAATACATAATGACATAGCCGAAAGCTGATAGACTTGATCCTATAAAAATTAAAATCATATTCACATACATTCGGGCAAGGAATACATTTGTGCATGGAAGTTACTAAAAATCATCCCATCCCAGGGATATAGTCACCAAACCAAGCCCGATGGATAGAATAGGTTCTCTCATAAAAAACATTAATACAAACTGGAGGAATATATCAATGTAGCAAGTGACTATTAGACTAACTGTATAGTAATTCGCAAACCCACTCACACTAAACTCAAGTCACAGGGACCAAAACCAAATCTTAGTCATGTCCCATAGCGACAAGTAAAGTGAAGGGTCCCACGGACAAATACCAGGTAAACCGCCAACCCAATAGGTATATCATACAATAAAGCTAATAATTAATTTTAATTTCATAACATATGAAAAAAAATTAAATAATAGATATTAAATTAAAAAAGTGTATACATTACCAATATGAGTGGTATGAGAGCCTGGTGGGTTACTGCAGGAGGAAAGGTCCAAAGGTCTCGATGCAGGTGGGTTGGTGATCACCAGGCAGCTGGACACTGGCAGCAGACTCAGAGCAGGCAAGTCCAATCACAGGCAGAGTTAGAAACAGGCGGGCAGCACGGTACAGAGGAGCAGGCAGGTTCAAGGTCAAAGACAAGCTGGGGTTGGCGGCAGGCAGAAGACAGGATAATCCAAAGGTCAAGCCAGGTAGTCAGGAGATCAGATGCTCAGGCGAGGTAACGGGTGCTGGGATACAGGGAGCTGCAGATCGGACAGCACTGAGCACAGTGCAGGGACAACCTAAATTGCACACGCCCGCAAGGGCTGGCGCACCCAAGGGCTCCCAGCACTGCATCCATTCTGAGAACTTCCCTGACACTCCGCTGTGTTGCTTCCTGCTGTCTGGCATCTGTTATATAGCCATGGAGAGTGGCCATCAGATGATGTCACCCGGAGAGCCCACCCCCTGTGATGTCACAAGGGCGGGTTCTCTAGGTGACGTCATTGGATAACCATGCCCCATTGCTATATAACAGGTGCCAGACAGCGTGCAACAACACAACAGAGGAAGACAGCCACAGAACAACAGTGGCTTTTTTCTTTTTACTGGATAACCGGCGGTGAGGAAGAAGACGGTGGTGGGAGAGACGGCGGCAGGAGACACGGCGGCAGGAGAAGATGCGGTGGCAAAAGAAGACAGCGCCGGGAGAAGACAGAGCTATTAATAAAGGAAATGTCAAAAATCAGCTCTTGTTTTTTTTTTTTACTTTTCACTGCTTTTTTTGGTGAATAGGTAGGGTTAGGATGTACAGGATACCCATCCACATAGGGGGGGCTGGGATCTGGGGGCTCCCTTGTTAAAGGGGGCTTCCAGATTCCAATAAGCCTCCCAACTGCAGACCGCGACAACCACCAGCCAGGGTTGTTGGGAAGAGGCCCTTGTCCCTATCAACATGGGGGCAAGGTGCTTTGGGGTGGGGGGCACACCACCCACCCCCCCCATGTTGAGGGCAGGTGGAATGGTATTTTTCACTCGCCTCCTCCCTTTCCTGACCTACTGGGCTGAATTCTCCGATAAGCATCTGGTATGTATTTTGGGTGGACTCCACACCTTTTTTTTTCAACTGTGGACCAGGGGGACCCCATGCGTTTTTTTGTTTTTTTTCAAATTTTTTTTTTACATTCAGCTGTCAGTGGGGAATCCTGCTGACAGCTGAAGACTTATCAGTTGTTAAGGACGTGGCAGCCAGCTTCCTGGCCTCCTCCTTAGCAACCAGCTATATACAGTGTGTTTAAAGGGGGGAGGGTTTAAAAACTAATGTCAGCGGATTGGATGTAAGCGGATTTCATCCGCTAACATACATTTTTCTTTTATTCTGTTTTGTTTTGATGGATGAAAATAGGGCTTTCATCCATTAAAAAAAAAAAACAGATGTTGATGGAAGCGGGTGAAAACAGATGAAAATTAAAGAGCATCCGTTGTCACCTGTTTTTCCATAGGAATGCATTGATGTCCATTTTTCATCCTTCAATGGATAGTTGAAAAATTAACAAACAGTCCGTATGTGTGAAAAGGGCCTTAAGTGTTACATGTGTGTATATATATATTTGTGTTTTTAATATATTATCTTCAGCTATGACTAGGTACCAGTAATGCCGCATACACACGATCGAATTGTATGACGTACTTAGTCCGTCATACAATCCGGCGGACTTTCTACCGAACGGACTTGGCCACACACAGATACACAAACAGTCCGACGAAAGCTTGCGCGATGACGTACAGCACGTACGACGGGACTAGAAATAGGAAGTCCAAGACACAGCAAAGCACCCTTTGGGCTCCTTCTGCTGACTTTGCGTTAGTGGAAGTTTGGTTAGAGACGATTTGCGCTTTTCAGACTTCAGCTTAATTCGTCCATTATTTTATTTTTTTATTTATTCTCGAATTGGAATATTAATCATAAGATGAGGATGAATAAAGACATTTGTGATAACTCTGTGTGAATATAAGCAGCAAAGCAACTTCACTTTTCTCGCATTATGAAGAAGAAAAGAATGTGCTATATTAAAAGATCACAAAATTAGCAGCATGACGAATATGCTAGCTTCAATACGAACACTAGTTTTACAAGACAGAACGCTTCCGCCCTGTAAATCCTTTCTTAGTCCGTCGGACTAGCGACGGGAAGATTGGTGTGCAAACCGGCCTTCTTAGTACTCCGGGCTTCACGCTGAAAAAGTCAGCTGAAGCCCACACACGATCGGATTGTCCGTTGAAATGCGTTTCAACGGACTAAGTACGTCATACAATTCGATCGTGTGTACGCGGCATAAGGGGTGTGAATGAAGTCAGCGGTTTTGATTCCACTGTCTCCGTATGCTGTATGGACTGATCTTTATTCAATAAAGACATTTTCATTGGAGTGTGGCTGCCTGGATTCTTTTGATTGTATGAGTTATTTGTATCTCTTGCGTTACAAATGCTGCACTTTATGTTCACAAACCTTAAAGGTCTAGACTCTGTTAACACAATACAAAAAGTCAAGAGGAATTTTAAAACTGATTTAGAAACAAATCAACTTCTACGTGCTAAAGAGCAGGTTTTGCACAGAAAAAAAAAAAGAAGAAAAATCCAAACAATTCCCTGAATTCACTCAGCAGTAACAGTCAAACAAGAAGTCACCGCCTGAGGCCTGACATCTGCCAGGCTGGTACCAGATAAATAACAAAGAAAAGACTCACATTTTTATATTTCAGTGTCCAGCAGGAATGGAAGTTACTGCACTATTAAGGCCCCTTTCACACATGCAGACCGTGTGTCCATATTTCATCCATCTGTTTGCGGACATACATGCATCCCTATGGGATAGCGAGTGTCTGCGGATGAACATCTGCAGACACCCAATATCGTCCGTTTCCGCTATGGTCCGATTCTGCAGACGGAGGAAAATCCTATTTTTCTATCTGTCTGCAGAGCGGATCGGATGAACACGGACAGACGGTCCGTGTTCATCCGATCCCCCATAGAGGAGAGCGGAGATCTGACAGGGCGGTCCCTACACAGTGTGAATAAGCACCGGACATAAGAGGTGGATGAGAGCTGAACAGGGAGTAATATGGGTGTAGGCTCAAGAAGTGAGGATGTGGATGTGACTCATATAAAGATATGGAAGTAGATTGAATTGAAGAGAAAGTGCATAGGTCACTTCCAAATTATATTTTGTTCCTCTTACTTAAAAAGTCCTTTCTATTCAGATCTCATGCACACCATCTTTTGTCCAGCCCACATTTATATCTCCTTCTGTCTAAGTCACAACCCAGTCCTCTTCTGCTCAGACTACATCCATATCCCTTTGTATCAAGGTTACATCCATATCCTCATTGTCCAGCCTACATCTTTTTTTTTTTTACAGCTTTTTTAACTGACGTCACAAATTTAGACTCCGCCCTATATGTTTCGCCACATATACAGTGGTATCTTGCAGCAGCGTCTCTTTTTCCCCTTTCACTCCCTCTTGCTCCTTCTTCTGTTCTTCTTTACATCCGTGATCGAATGAATTGCGTCTTTTTCCAGTGCAAGGGACGCCAATTTTGTTGATCATCTTGTGGGCGATCACTCGCTGCATTCGTTTCCTCTTCTCTTCTGGGTCCTCCACCCTTGCCATCTTTCTTATCATTTGCATCCTTTGGCTTTCATTGGTCAGAGCTGCAATCTTTCTTTCCATCTTACTCCTTTCATCCATCTACATCCAGCCTACATCTTTTGAACTTTCTATCCAAGTCACTTCCACATACTCTTATGTTGAGCTTGCATCCATACCCATGCCTGTCTAGTTTTCATCCACATCCTCTTCAGTCCAGACTATATCTAAGTTTTCTATTCATGTTATATCCCCATCTTCTTGTCCTGGCCACATCCATATTATTTTCTATCCAGGTTACTTCTACATCCTCTTTTATCCACTCCACATCCATAGCCCTTTCTATCAAGGTCCCATCTACATACACTTCTGTCCAGTCTACATCTTTGTCCCTTCCAAGTTCCCTCCATATACTCTTAATTGAGCTTACCTCCATATCCCTGCCTGTCCAGTTCTTTTTTTTCCCATAAAGAATTTATTCAAAATAGAAAGGTAAACATAAAGAATAAAAAAGTAGCCAGATACCAGCCAACAGTCAGGACAATATACTGGCACCATTTAAAAGGTATAAAATGGGAGTGCAATTCAAAGTACAGTAACAAGGAACAAACTAAGACATTCAAAAAGGGCGTCGGAGGGCAGAGGGTAATATTTTCACTTTACACCTCCCCCCAAAGTCCCGCCCATGACAAGTCAGCTGGAGGGAAGGGATCATGGAGCCATTCCTGGACAAAGACTAGGGTGTGGTGCAACCCCTTAAAGCGTATTTGGTGCCAGGAAAGAGGTATCAGAACTTGAGTCAGAGTGTCCGGGCTTGACTGATCTATATCAGGAGATGGAGGTACAGTAACAGAAGAAAGTAAGATAAGATAAGAACAGGGGGAGATTAAGCTCTATAGTGGGGAAAGGGGAGAAAGAAGCAGATGTGTTGGTAAACAGGGGTAGGAGGGGAAGGAAGACAGAGGGGAGGGGTAGGGTACGCAGGGGAGGTATTCTGGGAAGTGAGCAATGGGTCCTTGCCCACACACCACCCCCCCACCCAAGGCTGCCTGTAGCTTGTCACGGACTTTGCAGAGTGACCTTGTTAGAGATACTGACGATATTTGTCAGTGGTAATAAAATGATTCCAACAAGCCCATGTAGTTGGGAATTTGTGCATTCTATCTTGCGAGATATGGATCAGCTCCTCCATATCCCTTATTTTGGAGATTCTCGCAAACCATTCCCTGATCGTCGGAGCGCATGTGGACCACCAGTGTTTAGGGATGTAAAGTCTAACTGCATTGACCATGTGCATGGCCAGAAATTTGTAGTAGTTCTTTTTAGATAGGGATGTATGATGAAGGAGGAATTGGGCCGGGGAGAAATCCAGGGTGAATGTAGTGATGTGTGTGATGAGGCCATGGACCTCCCTCTAAAAAGGCTGGAGGTTCTCACAGTCCCACCACACATGGAGCATAATGCCCATCCCGACCCGCATCGCCAGCAGGTATCGGGGATGGCAAGTGAGAATTTATGGAGGCGTGATGGGGTCCTATACCATCTGGTGACCACCTTGTATCCGTTCTCTTGGATAGCAACATTTAGAGAACCCTTATGTGCGTATTCGTGTATTGTGTTCCAGTCCTCTGTTGTGAGGGATATTTGTAGGTCTCTGTTCCAGGCCGCTTGTGAGGGCACTGGGTTTGGGGCTGGAATATCCGAGAGGCGTGTGTAGAGTAGCAAAATAAGGTGTCTTTGTGGGGTTTTGCGATGGCAGAGCAATTCAATGGGCATGAGTTGTCTCGTCCAGTTTGCTAACTGGGCAGAGGTTTCTATGAAGTGGCGAATTTGCCTGTAGGTCCAAAAGGAGAATGAAGCCATTTTAGTGATCGTTCTGAGCTTATCTAGGGTGATGGGCTTCTCATTGGAGTAAACCCGAAGGGCTAATACGTCTTCATTCACTTATTCATTCAGTCATTTGGTATGCAGAAAGTTGTCAGATTTGCCTGGAGGGAAATCTGGGTTCCCTGTGAAAGTAGTTAGGGGACCCGGAATAGGGGCAAGAGTCACGCCTTTTGTGTATATCTATACTCTTTTCTATTTGCTTCTCAAGCAGCTTTAGCAGAACTCCACGGCTTGGAATTGGTTAAGCATCACAAACATCAATGACTTTATCTTCAAAAGTCTACTACAAAAACCACCTTATTGTCTGTTTTTAAAGTTGATTTGGGAATAGTCAGTTGGACTAGGTACTATAGTTTGACAAGTGTAAAGGCAACATTGTTGATATCTCAGTGCACATGTGTCAAGCATAAGGCCCGCAGGCCAAATCCAGACTGCCAGGCCATTTCATATGGCCCTCGCACCCAGGACTTTTTTTTCAGCTGGAACATAATGGGAGAGAGTTCCGCCACCTCCAGCTCTCTACCCCCACTCCCTGCTCAACACTGTCACTTGTAAGCACAGAAGCCTTCTGTGTTTATGAGGACAGCTTTCCTCTTGGTGGCCCTCACAAATCCCTGCCTGCCCTGCACTCATGCAGGTACAGTGTGTGTTGGGGGGCATCACATGGTAAGCTGAACTGTGATCCCCTTTTATGGCCAGGTGCAGAGATGCCAACAAACGGTCTCCCTGCAAGTAAGAAACAGAGGTGGAGCTGCCTACACTACTGGGAAGTACTAGAGCTGGGCTGGGTAGGTGAAATGCAAGCAAGCTTTATGGGAGGAGGGGAGAGATGAGGACTGTGGAGGAAGATGTGTGTAGAGGTGGGGGATGAAGGAAAGTGGTGCAAAGATCAGAGTCAAGGAGGAGTGAAAGTGATACGGGGGTTGTCTGTGAAAGAGAGCTGAACCCTGCACACTGTGCATGGCACACCCCTTAACCTTGTACTCTGTATGTAGTGCACTCCTCAACCTTTGCACTGTGCCCTGAGCCCACCCAGTTGTGTGACAATAGCGAATTAATATTCGCTATTGTCTTCCTGATGCTTCTCATGGCCAATCAGGAAGCAGGTTCTGAGATCTCATTGGCCGAGAGGAGAAGTAATCATATTGGCCCGCAAAAGAGGAGGAGGAGGAGAAGAAGCAGAAGTCACGAGAAGCCCAGGAGGAGGAGACGCTGGGTGAAGCTGACGAGAAGGAAGCACTGCTCGTGGCCTAGATGGAGCGGTGGGGAATTTGAGCAATGGAGGGATGGAGTGGTGCTACCTACCTAAAAAATTAAGCACCAGTCGCCATTGGGCTTGTATGCTAGTAGCCTAGCCTTCCATCCATGGAGATACCAACCTATATGTATGGTGGTTTAGGCTGGTATTGTTTTTACTTTTACATTGTAATTGTTAAAAATAAATGTGAAACAGTCAAAGGAAGATTAACAAATCCACTAGCCAGAATTAGCCGATTCTGCTGTGAATATGGAACCTGGTGGATCTACTTACTCATCTTCTGTTATTACTGTAACTTTTACTGAGGTGTCATTTTTTATGACCTTTACATGTTTACTTGTTTGCTGCTACAAATTTTGTTTACTGAATTAACCATACATTTTCCATCTAGTGGTTATGTGTATGTCAGGTTATATGGTCGTCATTCTGCTGAAGGAGTGGACCTTTGTGATAAAAGCACATATAGGGGTTGATTTACTAAAAGCAAATAGACTGTGCACTTTGCAAAGTGCAGTTGCACTCTGCAAGTGCAGTTGCTCAAAAACTTAATATCTGAGGTAAAGCTTCACTTTGCAAAGAATAACCAATTATGTGCAAGGAAAATTAAAAAAAACAGTATTTTTGGTTACACATGATTGGATGATGGAAGTCAGCAGAGCTTCTGCTCATTTACTAAGCTCTGGAGCAATTGCACTTCTAGTGTGCAACTGCACTTTGCAAGGTGTACAGTCTATTTGCCTTTAGTAAATCAACCCCATTTGCTATTTAAGACTAACCATACATGGCCTATATTTCAGCTGATTCCTACTGAATCAAACAAAATTTGATATGTGGGTGGCACTGACAAAATCGATTCAAGGCTTGAGAATGGGGAACTGCCCCAAAATGTGCTGCCCTAACAGCTGCTACCCCAGTGACCTGGAAGTGAAAGGAGTGGTCATATTCCTCATGGCTGTAGGTCACCAATCTACACACATCTAGTGTGCAGGTCTGCTGTGTCCATTTCTGGGATTGGTCACACAGTACAGCCTAGCTCCAGCCACGGGCCACAGTAAAGGGATCATCTGGAGTGTACCTGGGCCACAGATGAGCTACTAGTGTACCACCCATTTGCGAATGCATTTTGTTTTTCTTCTATTTTATTAAAATGACTACACTATTTGTGTTCCTTCTGTTTTGTGATTGTCTTTTTGGAGATGATTGGTGGAGTTATCCATTTTGATCTCATATGAGAGCTGCAAGATAGTGCTTTTGATTTCTCCCAGGGGCTACATCTTTATTTGTTGCAATATATATTCAGTCTTAGGATGAAGTAGGCTTAGGGTTACTTTTCTGAGTTGACTGGTTCTATCCCTGTTGTGGCATTCTGGGAGCCTCTGGTGCTGCAGCTGCCTGAATACAAAAGTCATCAGGGGAGATACCTCCATCTACACTCTTTAGAGAGGATGGAGGAGTCAGTTAGTTGCCTCTCATTCAGCACATGGGCTATGTCTAACTACTGGTGTTGACATGTTTGGCAATTCCTCGTTCCACACTGTTTCGCTATGGTTACTCATGGGTCTAGGCACAATTGCCTGTGGGCCAATATGTCTATCCCTTTGGGTATACATAAATACAAATTATGCATACAATATTGTATTATTAGAAATAAATACATATTGATAAATTTATTTACATCAGGTTTATCAAATCTTATGTGACACTTCAAATCGACAATAGCGAAAACTATACAACATAACTTTTTACCTGTCTTTTCTATTCTTATTTTAGATCTTCTCATACTGAACTATGTCTTTGCAATCACAGTAGACATAACATCATCATGACCCTGTACAAGGTGAGTGGCTAATCAAAGATCTACCATTTGAAGTTTTATTTGTGTTCTGTAGCTAGAATCTTGTCTATTAACCTTTACAACTCCATACTGCCACCCTGTGTCTCGACAAGATCCTTTTTTGTCGTAGCTTTTACATTAAATCAAATACAACTTAAAGAGAAGGCCAATGTTTCCCCTAATGTTAACCTGTGTGCAGCCTAACTCTACTACCAACTGTCATAGTAATTTATCATTTTAGAAAGCTTGCTTTTTATTTTATTTGTGGAAAATATACATTGGGGACAAAATAGTGAAAATGAAGCTGGCCAGGATTCTTCTGAAAGAAAAAAAATAATAATCTATAATAATAATAATATATATATATATTTGCTAGTACAATGCAATGGAAATAATATTGTGACCCCCTTGCAAAAGCTGAAACTCAAAATCTCGATTGCACCCCCAAGGAGTTAATTTACTAAAGCTAAATAAACTGTTCACTTTGCAGGGGATGTTGCATTGGAAAGGAAATTAACTCCTGAGCTTAGTGAGTGAGATGAGGTCCTACTGACTTCTATCATCCAGCCATGTGGAAGCAACAAAGCTGTTTTTTTTTCTTGTATGTGATTGGATGTTCTTTGCAAAGTGAGGTTTTACTACACTCACTAAGATCTGGGGAAAATTACCAAAGTTCAAGTTCCTTTATAAAGCGAACAGCTGATTTGCCTATAGAAAATCAACCCCAACCTGTTCAGTACCATTAAAGGAGAAGTCTAGCCTGAACTTGTTTGGCTGGGCTTCTCCTATGGGTCACAGGAGTGAAATTCATTTTGCACTCCTGTGACCCATTTTCAGCAAAGAGCAGACTGAAGTCCACTCTCTGCTGACATCACATGAATCAGTCCAGGCACCACATCATCACGACAATAAAGTCTGGATCTGCCAGGTGCCTGGACTGATACCTGAATTCCTACTTTGTGTGTGTAACTTGGTTGTTTTGTTCTAAGCATCTTAGTAGAACTATGTTCTTTTGAGATCCCTTGCACTGCACTTGACAAAATGGATAGGTGCAGGCAGTTTTGGGACAAGGGCCCAGGTTAAAGATGTGAAACTGAATTCCCCCCATTCCCTTAGGGTTAGAGTCAGAGGGCCCCTATCCCTACAATAAACCATTACACCCAGGGCAGTTACCACTCTTGGCCACCCCTTGTCCCAACCCTGGGTACAGGCCAATACAGGACTCAGACAGCCTCTTAAGCAGCCACTCACAGCTTCCCAGAGACTGACCGTACTATGCAAAGTAGTAGAGATCTAAATGGTTTAGAGCACTGACCCTAAATTTCCCAGAGTACTGTTGCACAGGGATTTACAGGAATCTAATAAAAAGACAGATTCAAGTACTTATACTAGTTTTATTACAAACAGATATAAATAATCCACATGTGCTTAAGGTATCAGAAAATACAATAAGAAAGCAGCTAGCACAAATTGTTGGCAACAAATAACAATAATAGAAATAAAATGCAGCGCTTTTAAGAATGTAAACAAAGTCCTTTAAAAATGTCCATATAGATGTTAAAGTCATAGAAGGCACCTCAAGTGTGTATATAAGGATATCATATTAGTGTTAAAAAAAAATCCTCCACCTGCACTTCAACCCCTGCAGTAATATTCAGGATCATCTTTGAGGGGAGACCACAATTAAGCCAAAAAATTCTATGAACATTGTTGGAGTCCAACCGTGTTCAGTGATTGATCGACCGCTGTTTGACCGCTTATAATTAGGTGGTCCACAACTGAGGGTAAGAGGCTCAGTGTGTTGTGCAGGTGGAGGATTTTCTTTTTTGTACCACAAATGGGATATCAATTTCAAGGACATACACTATTAATACAGGAACTTATTTTACCATAGAAAAGTTTTTATAATATGTTTGCAACTATGTCTATTACCGGAATATATTTGTATCCAATGTTTAATAAAAATGTTATATTTTATATGCATCTATGTTATCGGTCTATGTGATCACCAGAGATATATTTATCCCACCTTGCCAATAAACTTTAATTTCCTAGATTTGCCATTAGTAAATTTACTCTGTCTGTGCAAGTAATTATACATGAGCCAGATCATCAAATTTAGAATGAGTCACTGATTTTAAAAGTACTGAAGTCACCAGTTCATTCTGAAAGCTAGGGGCTAATATTTTAGGAAAGGTCTAAAAGATGCCATACTCAGTACAGCTTTGCTTTTAAATATCATTGCTCCATCGGATACTCATTTGACATTGCTTATCTTGTCTCAAGCTGAATATTGAGTGCAAAACTAAATTTCTTTGGTTATTTTCTATACATTGCCTGTATTGGAAAATCGTATGTATTACTGTATATTCATAAAGATGCAAAACCTAGTACAGATCTTCTGCAAAATATTACCTTGGTTTAATGAATTGATTTCTACAAATATAAAACTTTTCCTAATTTTTGTATTTGAATGCTTACTTCTTCACTCATATGCTCTTGAGACAGCTTTGTGCTAGCATAATGCAAGTTTGAAGTAATTATTTCCTCATTACTATTTTTTTAGGGATAATTTGGCACAAAATTTACTAGACAACACCAATAATTCTGAGATTCAAATTTTACATTTATGTATTCAGGGACATTTAACTTAAATTTACTGAGTCAAATAAGCACATTTGGGTGTCTTCAAATTCTATTTGTTGGGTTTCCAGCTGCAATTTATCTTTTGAAGCACCTTATCATCTAATTACAACTGCAAATGCTAATGGTTTGTAATCACCTCATTACCAAATTGTCTTTATATTACACTGCTAATACATCTGACATAATGAGGGTGGTGTGGAGAATTTCCTCATTATCAGAGGATAGCTTCACTACTGGAATTAGCAAAACTGAATTAGGAGTCTGATGGAGTACAAAAGCATACGGCATACAGTCTAAATATGGAAGGCAGCAGAGAAATTTTGAGAACTGAGGAAAAAAGTACTATTTATTTAAGATATTGAGCTAAAATATTTCACAAAAATCAACATATCTTATATAAATGCAGTGACAGGCGGCATATATTATTTAATAATGATAAAAGGGTGTGTGTGAGATGCCTAGTGAGTGGTAACATTGTACCAAAGGTAGAAGAAGCTTCAACCACTACTGAGTGAGCAGTGATAGTCCAACTGTTTTCTAAAGAGCCCACCTGACCATATCAGTTAATGCTGGCTTATGTACTACTTTTGATGTACTTTGCTTTCCATTTCTCTTATGATTAGGCAACCTTTGGGTTCAGATAGACCCGCTATTTAAACCAAAGACCTTGTCCTTCCAAGCCTAAGGTGGTACATTGCAGGGACAGGGTTGTGGTAATGGCTGTGGTCAAACTGGCAGACAGACTACCTACCTCCCATCTTCTGCTTTGTGACAAAAGGTCAGCAGGGGCAGTAGCACATAAAAAAAGGAAGGTAATGATTCACAATTAGGGGTTTGATGTAAATCAGTCTTTCATTTGTTAAATTTTTCAGGGATGTTTTTATGTTTTACAGAGATACCATGGTTGATTTACTAAAGGCAAAAAGATTGTGCACTTTTTGTTTTACAGAGATACCATGGTTGATTTACTAAACGCAAAAAGATTGTGCACTTTGCAAGTACAGTTGCATTCTGCAAGGGCATTTGCTTCAGAGCTCAGTGAATAATGAGAAGCTCTGCTGACTTCCATGATACATTCATATGCAAGCAAAAATACATTTATTTTTATTTTTTTCACGTGAATGGGTATTCTTTGCAAAGTGAAGTGTCACCTTATTTACTTGCAAAGTGCACCGTCTATTAGCCTTTAGTAAATCAACCTCACAGTCACTTTATTGATATTGAACATTGCTGTCACATATGCGGTCAACCAGAAGTGCCTGTACATACCTGCAGCGTCTTTCAGTAACCTCTGTTTCGCACAAATTACCAGACTTTGCGATGAGGCAAAGCCCTGATACTTCCAGATTGTGCCAGATGTATGCTGCTAAGCCCCTTCACAAAAACACACAGCACTTCACTTTGATGGGCAGCCTCAATATCCCTTAGTTATGTGTGGAAGGCAAGAGAGGGTGGGCAGCTGCAGGCATCATTCAGATATCAGCCGCTTGATTGTTTTTTAAAGGCAGCGGGAGAGGACATCCCTCCTCCTACCGCCCTCCTGTGCTTCTACTGGCTCTCCCATGCGATCGGCAAGCCATAGAAGCAACCTGCTAGCGGCGGATGTTAACCATAGAGAAAAACGTGGACCAGATCAGTCTCTATGACCTTCGGAGGCCTGGGCACGATGTTATGACGTTACATCTGGCCCAGCAGATATAAACACTGTTGTATACTTGGCTGGAAAGGCAGAGATCATATGTATTTGTTTTTTTGATCTCTGTCTTTTCTGCCTGGAGGAGAGATGTGAGGTCTTATAGACCCCACATCTCTCCATAAAGAGGACCTATAATGCCCTATTCCTAGTACAAGGGATGTTTACATTCCTTGTAATAGGAAATAAAAATTTATCAAAAATAAATAAATTTTAAGGGAAAGTGTAAAAAAATTAAAATAAACAATACTTTTTTTTAAAGCGCCTCTGCCCTGTGTGCGCACATGCAGAAGTGAACACATACGTACATTGTGCCCACATTTGTAAACGGCGGTCAAACCACACATGTGAGCTATCGCCGCGAACATTAGAGTGAGAGCAACAATTATAGCTTCACCTCTGTAACTGTAAACTGGTAACCTGTAAACATTTTTAAAATCTCGGCTATGGAGATTTTTAAGTACCGAAGTTTGGCGCCCTTCCACGAGTGTGCGCAATTTTAAAGCATGACATGTTAGGTATCTATTTACTCGGTGTAACATCATCTTTCACATTATATACAAAAAATTGGGCTAACTTTAGTTTTTTTTTATTTTTTAATTAATGAAACCGTTTTTTTCAACAAAAAAAAAGTGTTTGAAAAATTGCTGCGCAAATACTGTGTAACATAAAAAGTTGCAATAACCACCATTTTATTCCCTTGGGTCTTTGCTAAAAAAAAACATATATAATGTTAGGGGGTTCTAAGTAATTTTCTAGCAAAAAAAATATGTATGGAAGTGGTTAAAAGAATATTAGGGTTTCAATGTGTTCTCTTTCTTCTTGGCCTCTTCCTGGGTAGGAGGTCTGCTTAGGAGAATCTTGTCTCAGTTGGTGGCATGTGCTATAGGCCAAAGGACTTAAAGCAGAGTTCCACCCAAAAGTGGAACTTCCGCTCATTTGTCTCACCCCCCTCCAGTTTCACATTTGTAACCTTTTGGGGGGGAAGTGGATACCTGTCTTTGACTGTTACCCTTTCCCCACTTCCAGGCATCTGGGCCACGGTGTATTACGTCACAGTTCAGCTCCCTCCTCCTTACCCCGCCGCTGGGCCAGTAGGAGAGTGCAGCGGGGCCTCACACATGCACAGTAGGGACCCCGCGTGAAGTCGTAATGCTTCACTACCCGGTTCCCTTACTGCCAATGATGGCAGCAGCACCCAACAGCTGATGGACACATCAGCTGCGGTGCTGACATCACTGGACTCCAGGACAGGTAAGTGTCCTATTATTAAATGTCAGCAGCCACAGTATGTGTAGCTGCTGGCTTTTAATTGTTGCAGGGGTGTGCAGACCTCATCTTTAACGAGAAACTCCACTTTTGTTGAGAAAAAAAACAAGCCCCTCTGGGTGATCTACATATATATATATATTG